>NC_090327.1:98955511-99555511 GCF_035084215.1 Heptranchias perlo
TGACAGCTCAACTCAGGTATATCACTTCAGTGCATATTTAAAAGGAGGAAGGAAAATCAATTTGCACGTATGTGCAACTGGCCACAACTCTTCATGCACCAATTGCAACGCTCACTAAAGAAGGGGGAAAAAATCACGGTAAATCTCATCAAATTACAAAGAGCAGCTTTAACTGGAACAGAACCCAGCAGCGTGAAAGAAAAATTGCTCTGCACTGGGCTTATAACAGGGATTACTTTAATTCCAAATTCTTCTTCCTCCACCCACCACCAACACTTTCCCAAAACAAACAAAAATCCAGGTGCAGCTGATCCATTCATGAGGAATGCAGTGAACAAAAAAAATAATTGCTGCTCTCACAGTTAGCAAATCCCCGCACACTACACTACTTACCATTGGACGTTGTACTGGAGGCTATGGCTTTTTCACTGACATCTGTGCGAGAAGATCCCTTTACAATGGAATTTTCTACTTTTTTCTTTTCAGCTGTGGTAGTACTGTGTGACTGGGCATCCATGGTGATTTTTCATTACCTCAGCTCTCAACACCAGCACAGCTATAAGCAAAAGAAAGGGACAGAGAAAAAATAAAAATCACACAGTCACTCATGGATTAGGATTCCTTAATGGACCAATATTTTAAATTAAAATCCACATCTTCACATTATACAAGGCTTCACAAGTCTGTAGTGAGCTGAGGTAATATGCTAAAGAACCTGTTAAGTTTATTTTAAGCTAACTTTTCCATTACTCTTACAATCTAACACTGTTGTTAGGGAGAAATTTCTCAAATACCAGTCATCGAAGATGCAGAAATAAGCGACAGCACAGCTACAACTTTCCTGAATGCCTGCCCCATGGTCTCAATTTAAAATATTGGCATCTCCACCACCAGACACTGAAATAAAGATCTATCTTCCACTTATTCCTGAGGCAAATTGCAACTTAAACTTATCAATATACATCAACTCTCACAGGTAAAAAGCAGTAAAAGCAGCTTTCTAACATTTCACATTCTAGACACAGTCTGCCGAGCCGTGCCTCTTGTATTTTTGAACAAGTTTGAAAGCTAGCATCCCAGACCTTATTTTTAAACATAATCACTCTAAGACCAATCAGCACACAGGTGTGTCTTTCTGTTTAAAGCACAGTTACAAATTTCTGCCAAAGACCAGAAACCTTAAACGTAGGAGACATTTGGCAAATCTGCAGAAGCTGGTGGAAATCAGAACTTTATTGAAGTCAAATGCATTGCATCAAAAACGGTGCATAAAACAAATCTCTAAACCTGATCGCAGTGACTTGTGCAACAATATAAAAGTCTGCAATTGCAACAGACTTCCTAGCGGTCACTACACAGCTTTTGAAAGTGGAGGGGTGCGCAAACGGAAGGAATGCACCATTCTTGCCCAATATAAACCCTTGCAAAATAACCCTGCGATTTTATAAATATGACTGCTGGTTAAAATGAAGATCTGAAGAAAACTATTTATGCCACCTGTAACGTGAGCAGTGCTTTATTCCTTTGTCCAATGCCTTTTCTGTCTGCTTTTTCCTTCCATTTATTAAATCTAATTGATAAACTTTGCCAACCCTTTCTTTCCTTACAATCCCAATCTAACACCTCATCTCCTCTTGGATCTCTTCCCATCTCATTTTCCATATTTTTGTTTTAACTGCTGTGTTTTTTTTTTGTTTTCTACCATGACTTGATCCTCACTTTGTTTCTCTTTCACTGTCCCCCATTTTTTCCTCAATGCAACCTTACTTTTATTCATTTCATTAGTAACTGCTTCGTCTCCTCTGGGAAGAGCTGTCCAAAACAGCAGTGTCACAGCATTCATCATCATTACATCAGCAGCAGAAAAGTTCATACTGATTGTTATCAACGTAAAGAGCACTCTGATCACTGTGCAAGCAAACATAACATGTTTAATTTTTAAGAAATAAGCCTGAGTATTTGCGGTGTTCAGCTGTACAGCTTTGATCTGTTCTATTCGAAGCAGTCTTTGGGGATACAATAAAATTCGAACAGTATAAACTATATAAAAAAAGAGAAACCGAAGAGGTGGTGAGAAAAACGAGCAGGAAATTAGACTCTGTGTTCAAGCATAAAGGGCTGTTTATCAGTCCTATTAAACTGACCTACAAAATATCGTGGACATTTAGGAATTCAACAAAACTGTGCAACAAACAAATTCAAATCTAGAAGATATATAAAAAACCCAAGATCTGCAATTTACTGATTAATATATTCAACAAGCCAAGTCTTGTACCCATAGTTCCATTACAGCCTTGCCCTGCTATTACTGTGTACCTATGCAGTGGTCCTGAGTGTACCAAGAACATATTAACTTCACATTGCAAAGACACTGATAATAGTTTGTAAAAACAGATCTGTGGTAACTGCAAAGATGAAAATCAATATAAAAATTGCATTTACCATTTTTTCAGAGGCCAATGAATTCAGAAAGGTGTTCATTCAGGACTTGAATTTAAGAATACATACATGGGAGAAGAAGAAATTAAAAGCGACAATTTCCCCAAATGTCTTAATTACAAGAGCATTTTGCTTTCTAAAATTATTATGCAGCTCAAATTTCCTTTCACAAGTTAAAACTTAACACAAGCTCCCATTATTTTGCAGTTGCTTTCAATTCTTTTAAAATGAAGCTCGCTCCATCTTTTAAATACCAGATTAGCTAGATGAGTTGCTTAAAGTCAAGTAGCAGTGACAATCTGATGGTGCCAGGCAGCACTTTCAACTGGAGTCACAGATTAGAGGATTTCAATTAGCCTCTTGCATTTTGCCATTTACCTAATCTCTGTATTAAGGCTTCCTTTGTGCCTTCGCCACTGCCTTAACTAACTTTTCTTCTATATGCTCTGAGAACCAGAGATAATCTTCGCAAATGCGATCATTAAGAATGGCGAAGCTTTGCAACATTCATATAAAAGCCTCATTCAAAAAAAAACTGAACTGAAGCTACGATCAGAATAATGTCTAATTGAAATACAACTGAAGTACAGGTGAAGTCAATGGAAAGCAATGCAACACAAATAGCAAACCACAAATGATCTGTGCATTTTATATACAAAGGAAAAATGAATAAAATTCTATTAGAACAGTAACACTTGCATTTATGTAGCACCTTTAACACAGTAAAACATCCCGAGCCGCTTCTCAAGAGCGTAATCAGACAAAAAATTAACACCAAGCCATCAGGACAGGTGACGAAAATCTTTTTTTAAAATTCGTTCATGGGATGTGGGCGTCGCTGGCAAGGCCAGCATTTATTGCCTATTCCTAATTGCCCTTGAGAAGATGGTGGTGAGCCGTCTTCTTGAGCCGCTGCACTCCGTGTGGTGAAGGTTCTCCCAACAGTGCTGTTGTTAGGTGGGGAGTTCCAGGATTTTGACCCAGCAACGATGAAGGAACGGCGATATATTTCCAAGTCGGAATGGTGTGTGACTCGGAGGGGAACGTGCAGGTGGTGTTGTTCCCATGTGCCTGCTGCCCTTGTCCTTCCAGGTGGTAGAGGTCGCGGGTTTGGGAGGTGCTGTCGAAGAAGCCTTGGCGAGTTGCTGCGGTGCATCCTGTGGATGGTACACACTGCAGCCATGGTGCGCCGGTGGTGAAGGGAGTGAATATTTAGGGTGGTGGATGGGGCGCCAATCAAGCGTGCTGCTTTGTCCTGGATGGTGTTGAGCTTCTTGAGTGTTGGGGGAGCTGCACTCATCCAAGCAAGTGCAGAGTATTCCAACCAACTCCTGACTTGTGCCTTGTAGATGGTGAAAAGGTTTTGGGGAGTCAGGAGATGAGTCACTCGCCGCAGAATACCCAGCCTCTGACCTGCTCTTGTAGCCACAGTATTTATGTGGCTGGTCCAGTTAAGTTTCTGGTCAATGGTGACCCCCAGGATGCTGATGGTGGGGGATTCGGTGATGGTAATGCCATTGAATGTCAAGGGGAGGTGGTTAGGCTCTTTTTGTTGGAGATGGTCATTGCCTGGCACTTGTCTGGCGCAATTGTTACTTGCCACTTATCACCCCAAGCCTGGATGTTGTCCAGGTCTTGCTGCATGAGGGCATTATCTGAGGGGTTGGAACTGAACACTATGCAATCATCAGCGAACATCCCCATTTCTGACCTTATGATGGAGGGAATGTCATTGATGAAGCAGCTGAAGATGGTTGGGCCTAGGACACTGCCCTGAGGAACTCCTGCAGCAATGTCCAGGGGTTGAGATGATTGGCCTCCAACAACCACTACCATCTTCCTTTGTGCTAGGTACAACTCCAGCCACTGGAGAGTTTTCCCCGATACCCATTGACTTCAATTTTACTAGGGCTCCTTGGAGCCACACTCGGTCAAATGCTTGGTCGAAGAGGTAGGTTTTAAGGAGTGTATTAAAGGAGGAGAGGTGGAGAGGTTGAGAGGTTAGGTTTAGGGA
The DNA here is from genome assembly GCF_035084215.1 of Heptranchias perlo. NCBI lineage: Eukaryota > Metazoa > Chordata > Chondrichthyes > Hexanchiformes > Hexanchidae > Heptranchias > Heptranchias perlo. Next base: position 98,959,965 of record NC_090327.1, read on the forward strand.
GGGAATTCCAGAGTTTAGGGCCTAGACAGCTGAAGGCATCGCCGGCAATGGTGGAGCGAACAAAATGGGGGATGCACAAGAGGCCAGAATTGGAGGAACGCAGAGTTCTCGGAGAGTTGTAGGGCTGGAGGAGGTTACAGAGATAGGGAGGGGCAAGGCCAGGGATCATGCTGCCTTGTTATGTTTTTCAACCAAAGAAAAATTGCCCCTAGTATAAATCATGGTGTGTGATGTTGCAGAGACAGAATACAAAAAATTGCTTTAAATGTGTAAAGTGGTTGGCCTGGGGTCTTATTGCTTCTTCCAAATAAAAATGGTGTTTCTTTTATATTTTTCTCTCCTCTTGCAAAGGTACAGACTTCAAGGGTTCCACAGCTACCAGCATTCCTTCGGTGCTACTTTATGACTAAGTCCAGATAGTGAGTGTCCATGGTCTACGTGACCATGTGAGGCATCACAGCTGAGCCAGCACTCGTCCTTGCTCAACACTTTCACACATTATCCAGTAGGGGTCACTGGCTAACAATGAGGCTGGATTTTCCCTTCCCTAACCCAGAAACACTGAGGCCAGCTGTGGCGCTCAACTCAAACTGCTACTTCCAGCTGGTATCAACTAACAACAGACCAGGAATTAAACTTGGGATCTTCTGGAATGCATGCATCACCACGTGATGCATTTAGCCACTAAAACATCTGGGGAGCTCTGGTTTGGGGTATTCTCATAGTACACATTATGCAGCACTTAGATATATACTTGAAAAGGAAACATTTGCAAGGCTACGGCGAAAGGGCGGGGTAGTGGGACTAATTGGACAGCTCTTTCAAAGAGCTGGCACAGGCACAATGGGCCGAATGGCCTCATTCTGTGCAGTAAAATTCTATGATTAACTCCCGCCTAGGGATGTGACTTTCCCCAGGTCAGATTACACCCAGTTTACATCCGCTGGTATTAAACAGAAATACACCTTTCCCAATGTTTGAATTAGTGTCCAGTATTATATATGTACAAATTTGAATTGCATTTCTTTTGCTCGGAAGTAAAGACACAACTGGTAGGCAGAGGACCACATCTTCCCTCCGCCCCCACTCATGCTGAAAATGGGTTTGACCCCAGATGTCATTCCCAGCCCTCCTCAAAGTCAATGATGCTTCTCTCTAACAGCTCTAGAAAGCTTCAATAGATTTAAAGACTTGATCTTGCTCTGTTTTGTTAATGAAGACTATATTTGACACTGGTCTCACCAAACTAGCTGCCAGTCCTTTTGGCTAAGGAAGTTAACACACATGGAGATACCCAAAGAAATCACATTTCTCTGGTTATTACTCGAGAGTGAGATGTGGAAGATTTCATTAGAGATTAGTTGTTCCAGGTCAGTCTGGTGTCACTGTGGCTTAGTGACATGCATTGACATTCACAATTTAAGAAGTATTCTACAGACACATAAATAACAAAAGAAAAATCAGGATAGGGATACACACGATAAACTCACTGGTAATGACAGTGAAATGGCAGAAATATTAAATAATTATTTTGTCTCAGTATTTACCAGGGAGACTAACATGGTGGGCATGACTTGATGAAGAGATCAAAAAAGATATAATGACATTTAAGATAGAAAGGGGGGAAATAATTGATAAACTAATTAAACATGGAGAGGATAAAACCCCTGGTCCGGGCGGATTGAATCAGCGCATATTAAAAGAAGTTAGGGAAGAGATAGCAGAGGCACTATTACATACATATAAAAATTCATTAGAAAAGGGAATAGTGCCAGAGGACCGGCGAACAGCTAACATGATTCCTATATTTAAAAAGGGAGTGAGAACAAGTGCAGGGAACTACAGACCAATTAGCTTAACATCAGTGGTAGGAAAGATCATGGAATCCTTACTCAAAGATATAATAGAAAAACATCTAGAAACCAAAAATATAATAAATAGTCAGCACGGATTTCAAAAGGGACAATTATGCTTGACCGACCTTATTGAATTCTTTAAAGAAGTAACAGAAAGGATAGACAAGAGTAACACAGTAGATGTAATATATTTGGATTTCCAAAAGGCCTTCGATAAGGTACCGCATAGTAGACTCGTGACTAAGGTCAGAGCATGTGGAGTCAGGGCACAAGTACCAGAATGGATAGCAAGCTGGCTACAAAACAGAAAACAGAATGGAGGACTTAAAGATAGTTACTCAGCCTGGAAAAAGGTGGGAAGTGGTGTTCTACAAGGACAGGTGCTGGGACCACTATTGCTCACAGTTACTTAAACAATTTGGACTCGGGAATCGGAAGTGCAATTTCAAAATTTGCAGATGACACCAAATTTGGGGGCATTGTTAATACTGAGGAAGACTGCTATAAAATACAAGATGACATTAATAAACTTGCAGAATGGGTGTGTAATTGGAAAATTGGTTTCAATATAGACAAGTGTGAGGTGGTACATTTTGGTAGGGAGAATAAGGGGGCTACATACTGCTGGGATAATAAGAATCTAAATGGGGCAGAGGGATCTGGGGGAACGGATATACAAATCACTAAAAGTAGCGATGCAGGTTAATAATCCCATTAACACAAAGCAAACCAAGCCCTGGGATTCATTTCTAGAGGGATAGAATTGAAAAGCAGAAGTTATGTTATACTTGTATAGAACCTTGATTAAACCACACTTGGAGTACTGTGAACAGTTCTGGTCTCCATATTATAAAAAGGATATAAAGGCACGGAAGATGGTGCAAAAACGATTTACTAGGGTGATACCTGAACTGAGAGGTTATACCCATCAGGAAAGATTGAACAGGCTGGGGCTCTTTTCTCTAGAAAAGAGAAGACTGAGGGATGACCTGATAGAGGTCTTCAAGAATATGAAAGGGTTTGATAGGGTAGACCTAGAGGAGATGTTTCCACTTGGGGGGAAAACCAGAACTAGGGGCCATAAATATAAGATAGTTACGAATAAATCCAATAGGAAATTCAGGAGAAACTTCTTTACCCAGAGAGTGGTTAAAATGTGAAACTTGCTACCACAAGGAGTAGTTGAGGCGACTAGCATAGATGCATTTAAGCAGAAGCTAGATAAACATATGAGGGAGAAAGGAATAGAAGGGTATGCTGATAGGGTTAGATGAAGTCGGAAGGGAGGAGGCTCGTGCAAAGCATAAACACTGGCCTGGACCTGTTGGGCCAAATGGACTGTTTCTGTGCTGTACATTCTATGTAATTTCTCTCTAGGCCAGGTAATGATTTAGAACATCCAAAGAGAGTGAGAGAAAGGGGGGATTTTCTTTTCTTTTTCATTATTTAGAATGGGTGGGAATAAGTTCACTTTCTCATAATTGTATTAAACGTTAACTCAGCAAATCTGAAGTTATGATGCCCAGTGCAAAATATTGGTGATGTCTATTTAAAGCAAACTTTATTGCGGTTGCTAATAGTTTTTTTAAAATTAAAAATGACCAAAAATTTAGTGATTGTGAACACAATTAGGCTATACAACACTCGAAAGATTTCTAGTTGAAGTCCTGAGTAGAAATTGTAATGGCAGTGGACAGGTGTTTGTCTCTTCAATTGTACATATGGACTATTTTACATGTGGTAAAGTACAACTGTATACTAGAAGGGCAAGTCGAGCAGAATATTGGGGAAGGGAGACATGTAGAGTTAAATATCAAGCTGGTGCATTTCCTTTCTGATCCTGCTTTTTAAATGTCCTTATTTATATCTTAGCCAGTGCTCTTGGAAAATTTGATGGGGTGGGTATAAAAACCATTTGAAAACAATTTATTTTGGGGCTCACCATAGTTTTTACTGCAGATATTAAACAGCTGCAGTGTCTTGGAGATCAGAGCAATATTAAATGCTATAAAAAAAATTAAAGCTCTTCAGTTTCCAATGATGAGAAAAGTTAAAGCAGTTGACGCCTATCGCAATATCAAAGGCAATCATCACTTCACTCTTGTTCTAGTTTAAGCTGTAATCAAGTGGTACCTTCAGCAACCAGGGTAAATAGACATTTCTATAGCAAGTGTATTGGGAAAGGTTACGCCCTTAACCAGTGCCATCCACTCCAGCAACATTAACGCTGTTTTGTGTTACAACAGAAAAGGTCTCCATCACCGTGACAAAGAGCAAGAGGTGAAGTCACCCATCAAGTCCCCCTCTCTATAGCAGGAATACCGCTTTGGATATGATCTTACTTATTCTTTGAATGCAGTTCAACCTACGCATACAAATGAATATGCTATTATCCAAACAAGAGAAATCACAGGACACTGCCCCTTTTGCTTCATGGCAGCAGCCTTTAAAGTCACATGACTGCCACCCTCCAACGTTTCACTTAAGGCCTCATTCTGAATTTGCATCTTCTTTTTTTGGAACAGAAGGAATCAAGTACATTCATAGGTTTGATAAGTTACAAATGCTGTGAGTCAGTGAGAGGGGAAAAAAGAGGGGTCAGTGTTAAGAGAGCCTTCTATGTTGAGTCTGAGCTACATTCAGAGAATGAGACAGATCAGAAGGAAAGAATCAACCATTCAAACTCATTTGTTTATTCTCTATGAACAAATCTGTAATTCTATCATGGAACAAAAAGCACACAGAATTTTAAAGGCACTAAACGGCTGACACCCTGAGTTACTGGCACAGGGCAGCAATGCTTTGCATGTACATTACTCTCTGATGCTGTCTTTACTTGTTGGGACATGAAATGGCTGCAGAATAATCCTTCATTTTGCCTGGTAGACCTGTTTTGATATCTGGTGTTTGGTAATGGGTTTATCAAATAAAATATATGTATGGGCTGGCCTGGCAAACATCCTTGGTTCGGTCTAAAGATTGGCTTGACTCTAAGGACATCAGAGCACAATACATTCTCTCCACAGAAGCATGCGATGGCAGGTAAAGCTTAAAGACCATAACCTTAAGCGATGAATGAATCAAGTAATTTATACAAAACCTTCAGATTTAATCACAAGATTGCCCTATCCAGTTACAAAACAATAGCGTTAGATTTTCCATCCATTGGCTATCAATGAACAGAAAATCCAATCCATTTCAAGTGGGACTACTATAACATGAAGTCCCACTTATTCTGCATGTGGAAATGAGAGCAAGATGTCTGATAACAGTCCAAGTAGGGTACCTAAGATCATGCAATACCATAGGTTCAAATGGTTCATGACCTTGGAGAGAGCAAGATTCAGATTCCAAGTAGATGACAGTGGACAAACAAAAAGTTTAAAGTTTCTAGGTGTCCTTAATGAATTTGGATATCACAAGATGTTCTTCTACTAACTTCCTGGCAGGATGGGCGAGGGGTGGTGAGGAAGAACAGACTGCAACATCAGCTAAAAGAACCCTTAAACTGGGTGACAGACTTTGGGGACTTGAAATAAAGAATGGCCCTGAGCATTGATATAGAACATCTAGGAAATCAAACCCCAAAAGGATGAAACAATTATTGTCACATCACTGCATAAACATCTTCCACTTTTTGTAAGGAGTTCTTTTACAAGAGTTAGCAGAGTACTCACTGCATCTCAAAGAAAGCACTGCATCAATAGTCTTTCCCTATCAAGGCCCAAACGGTAAAATGTAAGTTTTACAGGGAATCATGCCATATGTAGCCAAGGAGATCAGAGATTAGAAAATCGATCAGTGAAGTTCACGCATAACAATTACAAAATCTCTACGTGCACTACGTTTACACAGGTGTTAACTAGTTTAAAATAAGTGGGTTAATGCCTGTGTTAAAAGGGCACACAGCAATGTCGGAAGAGCACATTAAGTGCTCCACATGAACGTTGCAGATCAAAAGTTCTACTCTCAGATTTTCTGGATTAAGGAGCCCCAATGCTGCCCTTAGCTACAACCAATCTTGTGAACAATGGTGGAGATGGGAGGATCAGAATAAAATCTACACAGAAACATTCTTGCCCAAAGACTGGCAGAGCATCAAGAGTGACCACTTGGCCTTCTTGTCTCTTTCACCAAAATCTTTGCAAGGTTTCCATGAGAACAATCCCTGAGTAACCCAAGTCTAAGATCATGTGTAGTGTCTTGTGACATAGGGTCCATTCATGCAGTTCACCTCAGGACATATACTGTAATAACCTGCACCACTGCAAAGTATTGAGCAAATAAAATTGAGAGGTTATGGCATGTATTGTGTTCTTGCATAGTGATAAACAGCAAGTTTCCTCTTGTTCATAAACCACACTACCATGGTATGATCAAACCCACTTCTGAGTGTCACAGGTAACTTCTCCAAAGAACTGGGCCAACCAAACCCAACATCCATTTTTCTCAACAACTTTTAACATGACCATCTCTGTGGTGAAGACAATGGATGGTTTCTATGCGCACTAACCAATTCTGTCTATGCCTGCCTTCAACGATTTGGTTGTAACTTGTCTTTCAGATAAGGAGTCAACCCCTTTGAACAATGTGACATCTTCAAAGAGAACATCACGTTGCATGATATCCACAAGGTCACCAAAAGGGATAAGAAACAGAGTGGGGCCGACAACACCTCCCTGATGGACTCCTGCATAGTAGTTATGATTAGTTGTGATAAGATGACAAACAGCTCCCACAAAATGTTATCAGTCCATGCACCTTTACTGAAGGACTGACCATGCATCAGTATCCATAGTCTAGAGGAAAAGGAATACTTTGCCCTGACAACTAGCCTCTGATTCTTTAGTGAAGCTGGAAGAGATTGTACTGGTTGCAAATAATTGCTTCATCTTCTTCCTAGTCTTATGAATAACATAAAATTTAACGTCACCTTGGCTCAGTTGAAAGCTCTCTTGCCTCTGTCAGAGGTCGTGGGTTCAGTACTTGAGCATATAATGTCGGCTGACACTTCAGAGCAGTACTGAGAGAATGTTACTTTGTTGGGAGTTTCCATCTTTTGGATGAGACTCTAGTCTACCCGCTCAAATGGATATAAAATATCCAATAGGACTATTTGAAGAACGGGGAGTTATCCAGTGCCCTGGCCGACATTCATCAAAAAAAGGTGATTTGTTCTTTCATCTCATTTGTTGTTAGTGGGACCATGCTGTGCACAAATTGGCTGCTGCATTTGCCTACGTAACAACGGTGAGTACATTTCAGAAGTAACCCATTGGGAGAAGGAGGCTCTGTGAACATCCCCATCCTCAAGAATGGCAGAGTCCAGCACGTGAGTGCAAAAGACAAGGCTGAAGCGTTTGCAACCATCTTCAGCCAGAAGTGACGAGTGGGTGATCCATCTCGGCCTCCTCCCGATATCCCCACCATCATGGAAGCCAGTCTTCAGACAAATTCGATTTACTCCACGTGATGTCAAGAAACGGCTGAGTGCACTGGATACAGCAAAGGCAATGGGCCCCGACAACATCCCGGCTGTAGTGCTGAAGGCTTGTGCTCCAGAACTAGCCGCGCCTTTGGCTAAACTGTTCCAGTACAGCTACAACACTGGCATCTACCCAACAATGTGGAAAATTGCACAGGTATGACCTGTTCAATCTTTCTTGGAAGGTGAAACACTATGAAATATTTATTAACCTAACATTATCTACAGTTTGCTTACCCTTAATAAACCAGCCTTACTTGATCTGAGTAACCACACGTCATACATACCTCTTTAAATTTCACAAAGTACTAAGTAATACTGATTTCTAAGCTGTTAATTATGTAGAGATACGAGGATAGGGTTTAACCATCTTAGTGTGAATTCATAAGAACATAAGAACATAAGAAATTGGAGCAGGAGTAGGCCAATCGGCCCCTCGAGCCTGCTCCGCCATTCAATAAGATCATGGCTGATCTGATCCCAACCACAAATCTAAAGAACACAAGAAGTCGGAGCAGGACCCGGCCACATAGCCCCTGGGCCCTCTCCGCCACCCACAGGGCATTGACCGATCCGAACTCAGCTTCATGTCCAATTTCCTGCCCGCTCCCCATAACCCCTAATTCCCTTTACTTCTAGGAAACTGTCTATTTCTGTTTTAAATTTATCTAATGATGTAGCTTCCACAGCTTCCTGGGGCAGCAAATTCCACAGACCTACCACCCTCTGAGTGAAGAAGTTTCTCCTCATCTCAGTTTTGAAAGAGCAGCCCCTTATTCTAAGATTATGCCCCCTAGTTCTAGTTTCACCCATCTTTGGGAACATCCTTACTGCATCCACCCGATCAAGACCCTTCACAATCTTATATGTTTCAATAAGATCGCCTCTCATTCTTCTGAACTCCAATGAGTAGAGTCCCAATCTACTCAACCTCTCCTCATATGTCCGCCCCCTCATCCCCAGGATTAACCGAGTGAACCTTCTTTGTACTGCCTCGAGAGCAAGTATGTCTTTTCTTAAGTATGGAGACCAAAACTGTATGCAGTATTCCAGGTGCGGTCTCACCAATACCTTATATAACTGCAGCAATACCTCCTTGTTTTTATATTCTATCCCCCTAGCAATAAAAGCCAACATTCCGTTGGCTTTCTTGATCACCTGCTGCACCTGCATACCAACTTTTTGATTTTCTTGCACTAGGACCCCCAGATCCCTTTGTACTGCAGTACTTTCCAGTCTCTCGCCATTAAGAAAATAACTTGCTCTCTGATTTTTCCTGCCAAAGTGCATAACCTCACATTTTCCAATATTATATTGCATCTGCCAAATCTCCGCCCACTCACCCAGCCTGTCTATATCCCCTTGCAGGTTTTTTATGTCCTCCTCACTCTCTACTTTCCCTCCCATCTTTGTATCATCTGCAAATTTTGATATGTTGCACTCGGTCCCCTCCTCCAAATCATTAATATAGATTGTAAAGAGTTGGGGACCCAGCACCGACCCCTGTGGAACACCACTGGTTACTGGTTGCCAGTCCGAAAATGAACCATTTATCCCAACTCTCTGCTTCCTGTTCGATAACCAATCCTCCACCCATGCCAGAATATTACCCCCAATCCCGTGATTTTTTATCTTAAGTAATAATCTTTTATGTGGCACCTTGTCGAATGCCTTCTGGAAGTCTAAATACACTATGTCCACTGGTTCCCCTTTATCCACCCTATACGTTATATCCTCGAAGAACTCAAGCAAATTTGTCAGACATGACTTCCCCTTCATAAAGCCATGCTGACTTTGTCCTATTAAATTATGCTTATCTAAATGTTCTGTTACTGTCTCCTTAATAATAGACTCCAAAATTTTACCCACCACAGATGTTAAGCTAACTGGCCTATAATTTCCAGCCTTCTGCCTACTACCCTTTTTAAATAACGGTGTTACATTAGCAGTTTTCCAATCTGCCGGGACCTCTCCTGAGTCCAGGGAATTTTGGAAAACTATCACCAAAGCATCCACAATCCCTACTGCCACTTCCCTCAAGACCCTAGGATGGAAGCCATCAGGTCCAGGGGATTTATCCGCCTTGAGTCCCATTATTTTACCGAGTACCATCTCTTGAGTGATTTTAATCGTATTTAGCTCCTCCCCCCCGAGAGTCCCCTGTTTGTCCAGTGTTGGGATATTCTTAGTGTCCTCTACTGTAAAGACTGAAACAAAATATTTGTTCAGCATTTTTGCCATCTCCATGTTTCCCACCATTAATTTCCCGGTCTCATCCTCTAAGGGACCTATGTTTGCCTTAGCCACCCTTTTTCTTTTTATATAACTATAGAAACTCTTGCTATCTGTTTTTATATTTTTTGCTAATTTCTTTTCATAATCTAACTTCCCTTTCTTAATCAATCCTTTAGTTACTTTTTGCTGTCTTTTGAAGAATTCCCAATCTTCTATCCTCCCACTAAGTTTGGCTACCTTATATGTCCTTGTTTTTAGTCGGATACTATCCTTGATTTCTTTACTTAGCCACGGGTGGCTGTCATTTCTTTTACACCCTTTTTTCCTCAGTGGAATATATTTATTTTGAAAGTTGTAAAATAACTCCCTAAATGAACACCACTGCTCATGTACCGTCTTACCCTTTAATCTATTTTCCCAGTCCACTTTAATCAATTCCGCTCTCATACCATCATAGTCTCCTTTATTCAAGCTCAGTACGCTTGTTTGAGAATCAACCTTCTCACCCTCTAATTGGATATGGAATTCAACCATGTTGTGGTCGCTCGTTCCAAGGGGATCCTTAACTAGGACATTATTAATTAATCCTGACTCATTACACAGGACCAGGTCCAAGGTTGCCTGCCCCCTTGTAGGATCAGTTACATACTGCTCAAGAAATCCATCCCTGATGCACTCAATGAACTCGTCCTCAAGGCTGCTCTGCCCAATTTGATTTGTCCAGTTAATATGATAATTAAAATCCCCCATAATTATGGCTGTTCCCTTATTACATGCCCCGACTATCTCCTGATTAATACTTCTTCCAGCAGAGTTGCAACTATTAGGAGGCCTATATACTACGCCCACTAATGTTTTTTTTCCCTTATTATTCCTTATCTCCACCCAAACTGTTTCATTATCTTGATGCTTTGTCCCAATATCATTTCTCTGTATTACAGTGATTCCTTCCTTTATTAACATAGCCACCCCACCTCCCCTTCCTTCCTGCCTGTCCTTCCTGATTGTTAAATACCCTGGCATATTTAATTCCCAGTCGTTGTCACCCTGCAGCCATGTTTCTGTAATGGCCACAAGATCATACCCATACGTAGTTATTTGTGCCGTTAACTCGTCCATTTTATTACGAATGCTACGTGCATTCAGATAAAGAACTTTCAAATCTGTTTTGTGACGCTTAGTTCCTGCTTTTTCCTTTTTTAACACTTTACCTATTACTCCATACCTTCTGTCCCTTCCTGTTACGCTTTCCTCTCTCTCCCTGCTCAGGTTCCCAACCCCCTGCCACTTTAGTTTAAACCCTCCCCAACAGCACTAGCAAACACTCCTCCTAGGACAGCGGTCCCGGCCCTGCCCAGGTGCAGACCGTCCGGTTTGTACTGGTCCCACCTCCCCCAGAACCGTTTCCAGTGTCCCAGGAATTTGAATCCCTCCCCCTTGCACCATTCCTCTAGCCACGTATTCATTTGAAATATCCTCCTATTTCTACTCTGACTAGCACGTGGCACTGGCAGCAATCCAGAGATTACTACCTTTGAGGTCCTATTTTTTAATTTACCTCCTAACTCCCTATATTCTGCTTTTAGGACCTCATCCCCTTTTTTACCTATATCGTTGGTGCCTATGTGCACCACGACAGCTGGCTGTTCGCCCTCCCCCTCCAAAATGTTCTGTAGCCGCTCCGAGACATCCTTGATCCTTGCACCAGGGAGGCAACACACCATCCTGGAGTCTCGGTTGCGGCCGCAGAAACGCCTGTCTATTCCATGAGGAAAGCTCTGGGCTGAGATTTACCCAAATGTGTGGTCAGAATGGCCACTTAAATTGACATTATCATCCATCATTACCTAACCTGCTTTAACTTTGCTAGGTCACTTGCACTAACATATTTGCCCAGTTTATTCTCCTTCAAGGGGGTCTGGACTGACCTTTGTAGAAATACGAACGGTGAAAGCAGCTTTGAGTTTGTGGTTATATTTTTCAGGGATTTTTTTTCATCTCCTAGAAGGAATTTGTATTCTCTTGCTTCCTCAGCTTGTATATCAGGAAGTAGCTAGGTTGTCTCTCTATTTGATGAATCCAAGTCAGTACTCCACCCAACTGGAAGAACACAGCATTTTCGATCAACTTTTACAAGCCAGGAAGCAGAACAGTACAAGTTGCACAATGGAATAACTGTCCATTATACCTGATTGAATATCTGTTGAATATAGTGGTACATAAACACACATAAGTGTGTCATTAAGCCAGCACGGTTAATGCAGACTTCCACATAAGAGTACGGCTGTTCCAGATATTCTGCGCTCTGAAACTATTAAGCAGAAATGATCAATAAGATTTATTTCCAGCTGCATTGCACCCAAGAGATCTTTAGATGACCTGTACCATGGGCAACTGATTATCCATTAGTGACCTTGCATATCAAAAACTAGAGTTCATTACCAGCCTGTTTTAAAACATATTACAAAGGTTGCAAGGGTAAATACTGAAGTATTGTTTCTACTGGTTGATGAACTGATAACAAGGGGGCACAGTTTGAGGATCATCACGAGAGAAATGAAGAGGGAAACAAGAAGAAATATTTTCACACATGTTATTAGAATATGGAATGCTTTACCACAAGTGGCTATTGAGGCAGGGTAAAGGGAACTGGATAAGTACTTAAGAAGGAAAAGAGATATGGAGATATGAAAATAAAATAGAGTTAACACCAACACAGATGCAATGGGCCGCATAGCCTCATTCTGTTCGAAAATTTCTATGAACGGTTGTTATCTTTCCAATTTTCCCAACAAAGTATTTAAAAGTTAGCTGTATCATTTTTTTAAAAATCGAATTATTTTATACAAGGTTTTTCTATTTAAAAAGGAAACGTCTCATTCGGTCCTTTACCAACTAGGTTGAAAGATTCAGATCAACTAATAGAAGGGGACATCAACAATAAGAGCAGTTTCATTTAAAAGCAGGTTATTTCTGAAAAATCTTACTGGTTCTCTTAAGAGCTCTACTGTACTGAATCACAAGATACTAAAGGTATTTGTAATAACCCAACTAATATCTGAGGCTGTTTCCTGTAATTGAGAAAAAGAACCGACAGTAACTTTAATTGCAAATGTTAGGACATTAAACGTTTGGTGCTCCTTAAATGTCAATAATGGGGAATGAGCACTTTGGTACCTTTGTCACCCCAAGCACTTCCACTTGAGCTACAGCATAACCAAATGATAAATAAAGTTATCTTCACTCTGTGCCAACGGTGTTTCCTAACCCTTAGATGGCCAGCAGATCCAGAGAAATTCTTGTCTCCCAAGGCCAGACAGTTTTGTGAAAGTTTTACCTCACGCACATGATGCTGAAACAAATACTAATATTACGGGGGGGGGGGGGGGGGGGGGGAGGGTAGATACTTAAATGTCAGGAGCATCTTTATCACTGTAATATTAACCTTAAACAGCTATCGGTGCACTTGCGCTCTAGCTACTGCAACCAGTCCCTACAAAATCAATTCCAGCCTGGCAGAACCTGATTTATGCTACCTGGCTGTAATTCGAACTCTCAGAATCAAGAGAGAATGAGGTCAGGAACCAGCTCCGAAGGTGTATGGTCATTTTTGTGTCACTGCAAAACAAAAGCCTCTTGCAGCAATTATAGAATCATAGAAGCAGCACGGAAGGAGGCCATTCGGCCCATTGAGTCCACGCCAGCTCTATGCAAGAGCAATCCAGTTAGTCCCACTCCCCCTTCCTATACCCGTAGCCTTGCAAATTTTGTCCTTTCAAGTACTTATCCAGTTCCCTTTTGAAAGCCATGATTGAATCTGCCTCCACCACCCCCTCGGGCAGTGCATTCCAGATCCTAACAACTTGCAGTGTAAAAAAGCTTTTCCTAATGTCACCTTTGGTTCTTTTGCCAATCACCTTAAATCTATGTCCTCTGGTTCTTGACCCTTCCGCCAATGGGAACAGTTTCTCTCTCTCTACTCTGACTAGACCCTTCATGATTTTGAATACCTCTATCAAATCTCCTCGCAACCATCTCTGTTCCAAGGAGAACAACCCCAGCTTCTCCAGTCTATCCATGTAACTAAAATCCCTCAACCCTGGAATCATTCTAGTAAATCTCTTCTGCACCCTCTCTAAGGCCTTCATATCTTTCCTAAAGTGTGGTGCCCAGAACTGGACACAATACTCCAGTTGTGGCCAAACCAGTGTTTCATAAAGGTTCATCATGACTGCCATACTTTTGTACTCTATGCCTCTATTTATAAAGCCCACGATCCTGTATGCTTTTTTAAACCACTTTCTCAACCTGCCCTGCCACCTTCAATGATTTGTGCACATATACCCCTAGATCTCTCTGTTCCTGTACCCCTTTTAGAGTTGTGCCCTCTAGCTTATATTGCCTCTCCTCATTTGCCCTACTGAAATGTATCAATTCATACTTTTCTGCATTAAATTTCATCTGCCACATGTCCGCCCATGCCACCAGCTTGTCTATATCCTCTTGAAGTCTATCACTATCCTCCTCACTGCTCACTACCCTTCCAAGTTTTGTGTCATCTGCAAATTTTGAAATTGTGCCCTGTACACCCAAGTCAAAGTCATTAATATACAAGAAAAGCAGTGGTCCCAGCACCGACCCCTGGGGAACACCACTGTACACCTCCCTCCAGTCTTTATCAAACGCCTTTTGAAAGTCCATATACACCACATCAACTGCATTGCCTTCATCTATCCTCTCTGTTACCTCATCAAAAAACTCTATCAAGTTTGTTAAACATGATTTGCCTTTAACAAATCCATGCTGGCTTTCCCTAATCAATCCACACTTGTCCAAGTGACTGTTAATTCTGTCCCGGATCATCATTTCTAAAAGTTTCCCCACCACTGAGGTTAAACTGATTGGCTTATTGTTGCTGGATTTATCCTACACGCTTTTGCATTAAGTGGCAATGCACCTTAAATAAGCACTAGAATTATTTTTTAAATGTGAAACATTTAAATTATGCTCACCCTTTCTTCCAAACTCTTTACCGCTCTTACTTATATTGATCAACTTCAATTGCATTTCCTCTTAGGCCTTTTACCATTTTTATTCTTCCCCTTTTACAAAAAACATTTGGACTCAAAGTTAAGGGCTAAAACTCAATCCAAAACACCACCAGAGTTAAGAATAAGAGATAACAACATAAAACAGAAAGTATTTAACACCAAATTTGGGTTTTAGAATGTAGGAAGTAGAGGTTTGAGGAGATAACTAGTCGTACAGTTTTGAGATCTTGGAAAACAATGAGCAAGAGCAGAAAATCCTGTAACGAGCCTTGATTTCTATACAGTAAAGATGCAGGAACATAGACGGTCAAGTACTATGACTTATATGTAGCTTAGATGGAACAAGAACATTCAGAGGAGCACTAGGCATTGTAGTATCAATAGAATAGAGATAAGAAATGTTGCAGTAAAGAAAAGCTGGAGGAGACTAGATGGAACACAGGAATCTGTTAGATAACAAGCTTTTTGACTTGTTGCGCTCCGGAAAATGAAAAGATGCTAGAAGAGCCTCCGTAAAGATGTAACAGTCTTGGATGGATTTGGCCTTTGTAGAGAATTAAGTGTTGAAAAGAAAGGTATTGGCACAAAAGAAGAAAGCAAGCTTCTTGAAGTCAACTTCAAGCATTCGAGCACAAAGGAGATACTGAAAGCAAGAAAGTCAATAGATGGAGAAGGGCTAAAGGTAGAACCTTCAAAGATGAAGGTCGATAGGGAGAAATTAATCTTGTGAGAGATGTGAAGAAATTCTGAAGAAATGAAAAACAAGATTTTTGTTGCCCCATCAAAAGGCAAGAGGAAATAAAGATGTAGCAATTCAGCCACTGCACTGCAAGGGGAATTGTTGTTGTGCATACCTTGGCTGCGCAATCTGAAGGAAGTTGCAGAATGGAATCATCACCAAAACAGCGCATGGCGTTAGAAGACTGGAGGCGGTCCTCAATATGATGGAGGAACAGTCGAAAAAGGAGTTAATGGAAAGACACTGAGGTTGAATCATCAATCACAACACAGACAGAATGACTTGAGGGGAAATGACATGGCAATGAACATAGCATTGGCTCCCACCATTCATTTGGAGGTGTGAACATCTTTTCAGAAAAACCTAGAGATTTCCTTTGACTGATAATTGGCTTAGAAATTCCAGAATGTGAAAATTTCCGTGGCTGCTATGCACATGCAGTCAGATCAATTTTTGACGTAGTCACACATGAATCACAGAAGTGGCTTGACAGCAGCCTCAAGCCTAACCTCACCAAGACAAGTAAATTCATCCATGCTGCTGGAAAGGTTAATAATATCGACAGAGACTTCCCCAATTTCAGCAATGTGACTTTTCCATTTCGTACGCCAGTTAACCTTGTGGTGTCTGAGTGAGATTGTCAATTTAGTGCCAATTGTGGGCAGTGTTTGTATGACTCACCCTAACTAGGTGTGGGGTTGCCGAACTCATTCCACCTTACACTATCACAGTGAGCACAGACTTTCCAAGCTTAGGGATGGGCAATAAATGCTGGCCTTGCCAGCGACGCCCACATCCCATGAACAAATAAAAAAAATATTCAAACCCAGGGCCCTAAAGATTACGGGACACTGTGCTAACATACTGGCTTACCCAGTTTCCCATCAGTTACAATTTTAATATCCAACAGAAATTTTAGAAATAAAAACAGCCCCCCCCCAATCCACCCATCATGTTTGAGCAGTAAATATTATTGCTGCATCATGTTCAAAGCAAGTCCATTCAATGGCTCAGCTGCTTCAATTTCTAAGTGACAAAACTATGAAAAGTATTCCATTAATTATTTGCCCTGAATCAATTCCAGTCATATTCATGGGGGGAGTGGAACAGAAGACAAAGTCAACCTGAAGTAGTACATTCTAATTCACTGACAACACAGTCACTTATATACACCACACAGTCAGTTTTCAGTGCTTTTCAAAAAAAAATTCAATAAGTAAATTTCCGCGATCCCAAACTGAGCCATGCCGCACCTAATTGTAAGAACGCAATAAAAGAGGCTGTGACAGGAAAGAAATTCTGGAATACAAAGGTAAAACTCGCAAAAATAAAACAATAAATGGACGAGACCCACAAAGCCAAATATAGTTAGGTGAAGTAACACAAAAGGTGTGGATTTTGCAAGTTTCCGTTTTAAATGGAGTTCAGATGGTGATTGCTAATCAACAGTCAAGATCAGATTGGTTCACTGATTTCAATTGTTAATGTAAGGAACAGCGCTGTTTTTTTTTTGAAAAGCACTGAAAACTGACACTGTGGTGCATATAAGTGAATATGTTGTCTAGTGAATTAGAATGTACTACTTCAGGTTGACTAAAATGAGGAAGACAGTTGTGGACCAAAATTGGCATTAAATAACTAAAAGAAAAGAAAAATTCTAAATAAAGAGATAACAGTAAAACCAAAGTTTTAATTATTTCCAGGACTAAAGCAGCACTGATCACTAGTTCACAACTTTTAGAACATTTGTTTCAAATTGAAACCGTCAAATGAAGTCTCAATTGTCAGTCAAGCACCAGTTTATCAGGTCAGACCTTGCTAGAGTGGGGCATCTCGCGGTGTACGCCATTAGTTAGACTTTTTCCTGCACCCTTGAGCTCAAAACTTTTTTGTGCCGTAACTTGCTGGAAGTGCAAGCTGATAATGATGTAGCAAGGGCAACGGAGCATCTGGGGCCTTAGTGAACGGCGGAACCAACAATGTATCTCCTTAACCAATGAGATTTAAAGATTGAGAAGGAACGAGGAATGACAGAGAAGGAGGTGAATTGGAGTCATATCAGGCGCAGAAAGAGAAATAAAGAGGTGAAGAAAGATTGGATTAGAGAGAGAAAAAAAGACAAAGAAAAAAAATGTAAACATTTACAATGACATTTACAAATGTTCTAAACAATAATTTACTACATGCAGGAATGAGATTGCACAATTTAAGTTGCTCCCTTTCTGGGCCAGAGAGGTTGATTGGCATTGCATTACCACTTGCACTCTTAAGTTCCAGTTCTAACTTTCTGCAGTGAGTTTAATGAGCAATTAATGTGAAAATACAGCAACATCTTAAAAATAACGGGGAAGCTAAGGGCGAGATGCTGTTTGTGCAAAGCAAACGCAGAGGGGCGAAATCGACCAGCGAGTTCTGGTGTTTTGCAACTCACGGCATATCTCTTAAACCCCTGAACTTGCTGGTCGAGTTACGCATCAACACGCCATTATTTTTCCAACAACATCCGGCCTAATATGTCTCAATATTTCTTCCACCATCATTTGATATGTAGAGAAATGAAACAATAATGACACTTTTGACCCACGATTGAATGTAAAAAGAATGGGACATTAAAATAATGCATCACTTCCAGAGTCAATATTATATTTGCAGTTCAGTATGAAAAAGAAACAAAACCAAGAACTTAAATATATGGCAGAAAGCTCACAACCCCCATATCCAATCTCCTTAAATTCTGATGGATTAACACTTACATTAATGGCATATCCTGAAATGTTGTTATTGTAAATTAATATATTGTTTAAATAATATCTTAATCCAACATCTGCAGTAATCTTTCTCTAACCACACCAAATCATGGCCATTTAGGATGTAACTTTGAATCAAACCAGCATCTTTACTTAATCAATGGAAATGAAATCCAGTGTAATTCTCCTACTTATGCTAATGACCACACTGAAACGTCCAAGAATATTCAATGTCTAAAGAGTTGCTGTTAGAATTTAATTTTAAATAAAGGCTAGGAGGATTAAGACCTGGCAGCAAGATTGAAGCACTCATCCAACTTGGAATTTATGGGTTCAAGGCCAAGTTTTACCTGTCATCCAACCCCACAGGTCTTGGGAAAATTAGATTTATTGCTTCTTTGCTGAGCAATTAGTTGGAGCGCTGGTTGTGTTTGCGGGGGGGCAAAGAGTTGGAAGGAGAGAAAGGGGGCGGAGAGAAAGGAAGAAAGAAAGAAAGAAAGAAAGAAAGAAAGAAAGAAAGAAAGAAAGAAAGTCAGCTACTCTGGAATAATGGTTGGAGATGAAAAAGGACTTGGAGTTGTTTTGGGCTTTCTGTCACATCATCGCTGGCATTCAAACCATTCATGGCCAATATGGGGAAGGATGGCAATTAGGAACTGTTAGATAATCTGAGAGTGAAAAACTAGTGATAGTATCGACAGCTCAGTTGAAACACAACGCCCTTCTCTGCGACTGCTTACATTAACATTAATTGCTTTGTGATAGCAACAGCAACAGCAACAGCAACATAAACTATGAAAAAATAGTGCTAGGGAAATTATTGGGGCTGAAGGCTGACAAATCCCCAGGGCCTGATAATCTACATCCTAGAGTACTAAAGGAAGTGGCCCTGGAAATAGTGGATGCATTGATGATCATCTTCCAAAATTCTATCAACTCTGGAACAGTTCCTACAGATTGGAGGGTGGCAAATGTAACCCCACTATTTACAAAAGGAGGGAGAGAAAAAACAGGGAATTACAGACCAGTTAGCCTAACATCAGTAGTGGGGAAAATGCTAGAGTCTATTATAAAAGATGTGATGTGGAGATGCCGGTGATGGACTGGGGTTGACAATTGTAAACAATTTTACAACACCAAGTTATAGTCCAGCAATTTTATTTTAAATTCACAAGCTTTCGGAGGCTTCCCCCTTCGTCACCTGACGAAGGGGGAAGCCTCCGAAAGCTTGTGAATTTAAAATAAAATTGCTGGACTATAACTTGGTGTTGTAAAATTGTTTACAATAAAAGATGTGATAACAGAACACTTGGAAAGCATTAACGGGAATGGACAAAGTCAGCATGGGTTTATGAAAGGGAAATCATGCTTAACAAATCTACTGGAGTTTTTTGAGGATGTAACTAATAGAATAGATAGGGGAGAACCAGTGGATGTGGTGTACTTGGATTTTCAGAAGGCTTTTGATAAGATCCCACACAAGAGGTTAGTGTGCAAAATTAAAGCATATGGGATTGGGGGGAATATACTGGCATGGATTGAGAATTGGTTGACAGACAAGAAACAGAGAGTAGGAATAAACGGGTCTTTTTCCGGGTGGCAGGCAGTGACTAGTGGGGTACAGCAGGGATCAGTGCTTGGGCCCCAGCTGTTCACAATATATATCAATGATTTGGATAAGGGAACTAAATGTAACATTTCCAAGTTTGCAGACGACACAAAGCTGGGGTGGAATGTGAGCTGTGAGGAGGATGCAAAGAGGCTCCAATGTGATTTAGACAAGTTGGGTGAGTGGGCAAGAACATGGCAGATGCAGTATAACGTGGATAAGTGTAAGGTTATCCACTTTGGTTGTAAAAACAGAAAGGCAGATTATCTGAATGGTGATAGATTGGGAAAAGGGGAGGTGCAACGAGACCTGGGTGTCCTTGTATACCAGTCGCTGAAAGCGAGCATTCAGGTGCAGCAAGCAGTTAGGAAGGCGAATGGTATGTTGGCCTTCATTGCAAGAGGATTTGAGTACAGGAGCAGGGATGTCTTACTGCAGTTGTACAGGGCCTTGGTGAGACCACATCTGGAGTATTGTGTGCAGTTTTGGTCTCCTTATCTGAGGAAGGATGTCCTTGCCAAAGAGGGAGTGCAACGAAGGTTTACCAGACTGATTCCTGGGAAGGCAGGACTGACATATGAGGAGAGATTGGGTCGACTAGGCCTATATTCACTAGAGTTTAGAAGAATGAGAGGTGATCTCATCGAAACATAAAATTCTAATAGGACTAGACAGACTAGATGCAGGGAGGATGTTCCCGATGGCTGGGGAATCCAGAACCAGGGGTCGTAGTCTCAGGATACAGGGTATGCCATTTAGAACCGAGATGAGGAGAAATTTCTTCACTCAGAGGGTGGTGAACCTGTGGAATTCTCTACCACAGAAGGCAGTGGAGGCCAAGTCATTAAATGTATTCAAGAAGGAGATAGATATATTTCTTAATGCTAAAGGGATCAAGGGATATGGGGAAAAAAGCAGGAACAGGGTACTGAGTTAGAGGATCAGCCATGATCATTTTGAATGGCAGAACAGGCCCGAAGGGCCGAATGACCTACTCTTGCTCCTATTTTCTACGTTTCTATGAAAAGTTATCAAACTGACAACACACACACACACCAGCTCTTTTAACTAATTTAAAAATGAACCAAATGATCCAAAATGCTTTACTTGCATGCAACTTTGACAAAAAATAACTTGGACATCTGCATTTCCACTTGTAAAATAAAGTTAAACTAAATCTTACTTAAAAATGGAGATGTCTCCATGTGATAAGGACCCCCTGTTTGAGTTAATGGTCAAAGTCTATTCCACAATTGTATACGTAAGTTATTTTATCCATATTAGCATTGCACACATGCCTATCGTGTTTTGTTAAAATAGTTATGTGACAACTTGGTACGTAGCACAATATTACACATTTCAATCACATTCTCAGAATCCCAGGTGCTCTAAACTGTGTGGTGAAGCAATAACCACATCTTGCAACACTGCAACTTTTCCACATATCAACTGCATCCTTTCTCTTTCTTCATATTTCATGCTTAGCCTTCACCACAGCCATGTGACACCCATTATCCAGAATACCAGGTAGCAAAATACTAACAGGGGGAAAGATATCCTTTGAGACATCATTTTGCAATCAAGTGCTTTGAATTAAATGTTCCATTTGGGGCAATATTTAACAGGGAGTCTGTTCAAAATTTAATTCATAGGCACGATAGTGAAGTATGAAGGAAAAATGCACACACAGCAATACAAGTTGAATCTCTGCATAGTCCAGCAGCAAACAGCTCAGAACAGTTAGCGCAAGAATCAGTTTGTGAGCAACTATCACTTTGGAAGATTGGGTAGCGTTCCACTTTACATTTCCATCTGGCTGTGTATTAAGTAGAACTGTATAAAAACATTTTTTTTTAAAAAACCATAAAACCTTGTTGGACTGATTATACTTTCAGCACACCACAAACATAAACAAGGCCGTTCTATCAAAGCTGCGGATATTTTCATGCCATTTGGACCTCAGAGGAGGAGTTCAGAACAAACACAGAATTATGCTTAGAAGTTTGCGGGATTTGCGTAGGCTCACATATGCCAACCCATATTTTCAGTAGAAGACTAACTTTATAAAAAGAAGCTTTAGTTATAGGGTTGGATGCACACATGTGCATTCCAAGGTTTAAAGAGGATTTGAAAGATTGCTTCAAAGTCTTGAAGTTATGACTTCCCCTCTCTTTTCAGGAAAGCCAGCCATTTGTCTCTGCCCTAATGGTTCAAGCTGACTCTGTGCCAAAAATACATTTTTTCACTGTTTGCCCAGATTGTTCTGTGGTTTAGTTCACCACTTTATTTGGCAAAGCAACCATTTTTTGTTTGCTGAAAAATCATAAGGAGACTTTTGCACTTACGAGTTTTTTTTCCATTGGTACCCAGGCAGGCTACCCGCACATCAGATTTGGTAGCTGAAGTTATATAGGGATGTAACAACATTAATGCTAACACTGGTAGCAATCTCCAAATAAAAACAAACAACCAATTGCACTTGCTTGTTTCAAATTTAGTAACCCAAATATTACTTAAATCAAACTTATGTGCTTGTATTCTTGTACCTTACTCAGCACGAAAGATGTAACTGATTACAACAAAAGCACTTTGTTTTAAGAGGGAATATTACTTTGTAATATTCAGCTGACTTTGCACAGACATGTTACGGCATTATATTGATTATTGACTCAAATTTTAAAAAAGTCTAACCTTCATCCCCCAGATGCAAACTGAGTTATTAGACTAACTGTGGATTTAGGTTAACAATTAAGGACATGTGTATATCAGGAGAATGGGAAAGGAGAGAGGGAAATTACCCAAAGTTCAAAAAATGGCAGGGTTAAATCCAATATGCACAACCTTCAAATTCAATCACTGGAGCGGAACATGTTTTTCAGTAAGAATGTAGATGTAAAAACATTAAAAATCCAAATGGAGTAAAATGGAAATTTAAACTACAGCAAAAAGGAGCATCAACAATGATGGATCAATTACCAGGCAATAAGGAATCTAATCCAACTTCCAAGGCAAAAGCACCACCAGTTTTTCCAGTGGAAATTTAGCCAACAATGGATTTAATAATCTTATCTAAATAATTTGTTGTCCTAATAGAGAATGTATGACAAGGAGGCATGTGATAACATTTCAATCATAAAAGGCCTAAAAAGGAAAGTACACCCAACACCTCCTCCTGGTAGATTCTCTATTGGTCCCACATACTTGATAACCAAAATGATAAAACTTAGATGTAAAATTCCATTTTAAGTGTAATCTAAATTGGTGCATGAATTTATGGAGCGATTTTATGACATTGTGACCATTTTCATTCCATTGTGATGTCATTTCCATGAAGTACATCAACAAAAAAAATGAATGAAGTTGTCCTGTCCTCACATGACCTGTGGTATGATCCTGGTTCACGTTAGCTGACTGCAAATCCAAAGAAGCAATTTAAAACAATAGTGGTAAAGTCCCCTACTGGTCGCTAATGGTAACAGCGCTGTCATCTCCTCACTAAATACTATCTGCCTATGGGCCAGTTACAAGAAATAGCCAATCAAACAACACTGCAATATTTAGCATTAAGCAATCCCCCCTCCAACCACTCCTCCTCCTCCTCCTCCTCCTCTCCCCAAAAGCTCTCAGCACAGGTTTGTTCTTGACAAATTCCTCCTCCAAACTGTACTTCGACTTCCATACACGTTGAAGAGGTGGCCAATACAACGGCAGTATAGACCTGGGGAATTCAGAAAAGTCAAGCAGCCCAAGTGAATTCGTATGACTGAAGGGTATTCCTTTCTTGAGCACAACACACCCTCTGCTTTCTAACATTAGTGCTTTTTTTTGTACAAAAGCACCATAGTCGCATCATCTGGTTCTTCTTGGCCATATCCCTATTTAGTCAGCAACAGAAAAGACCACGTATAAACGTCACATGCAGTTTACCTTGGTCACCCAAAGTTGCAGTGCCAGTCAGATTGCTCCCACGTAACACCGTACTTACCAAACAAACCTCTTCACGCCAGCACGGTATCTAAATCTGTACACAGGCTATCAACAGAAAATAAGGCGACAAACTATAAAACTTCAATTTACGCTGGCTCATGAGTACTGTGTGAGTGACAAGTATTTCTAAAAAAACACATTTTCTTGTGCCAATAGTAAAAGTATATCGATAGTAGAATCTTTGCTGCATGCAATCTTGAATGGTTTTTATTTAATAAATCCAAATCATGTGAATTCATATTTTGGTAAAATTTTCTTCATTATCAGTTTTTTTTAATAATCAGATCTACAGACTGCCTACCAACCATAATCACCACACTCATTATTTCATAAAGTGCATTCTGCATTGAAAAAGTATTACAAATTAACTCAATGTTTTTCCTTCACTGCTCACTGCTAGAAATATTAGTTCAGCAACCTTTCCTTTCACAGACCTGCAATTTCATTTCAAGGCTTCAATAAGGTATTTCTTACTTTACAGATACAGCTTCCTGGAGCCTGTCACACAAAGTTGTACATTTAGTTTGTGTCTTAATGGGATGTTGATCATATGGTCTGCTCAGCAAATGAAGTGTTAAAAGTGTGAAATGATTAAGCTGTCAATTCAACTCGGTACTGTATTAAACACATAACAAAATACATCTAGATAGCTGCATTCTGGAAGATGCACTTTTACAGGACAAATGTGGAAATACTGAAGCTTTCTATTAAATTCCCAGAACAATCTTTTATTATTTCAAGACAAACACAAATGGTAAACATACATCATTCATTCAAGTAATCAGAGATTAACAAGATAACCATTGTTTGCTTAGAATGAAAGTTACATAAGGCCTCCAAGAATCTACAAGTACAATATTGAGGTCTCAAAATTATATATGCACATATACACTATCTATTCTAGTGGAAGGTAAAGCTCCTTTTATTAAATAAAAATGACCTCTTTTACAGAAAAGACAGTTCTGATAAGTACTTAAGAGAAATCTGTTTTAAGTGTGTAATTTTGCACCTCATGCCATAGTTCTAATACTTTTCTTACTGCAAATGCCAATCTGTGATATGTCCAATCTATCATACTCAAAGTCTTTAAGCAGTCCTGCACTGTCCGATTGTAAATAAAAAAATTAGCTTATTTTGAAATTAAACTGTTGTACTGCAGCATAATAAATATTTATTTCTCTTGAACACACAATACAGAAAAATGTTTAAATAATTCCAAAAGATAAGATGCAGCCAAAGCCAGAGTACAGAGTATCTGACACAATGAATTATAAGTTTTATTTTTGCAATTGCTCTGTCTGATGAAATTTACATTTTTAAGAACAGTGAAACCAAGTTTGAAACAATGAAAATGTTTAAATAAAGCACAGCTTGAATGGTGAATTTTAGCATTAGCTTCGGCTTGATAGTACAAGGAAGGCAAAATCAGTTCGAGCCCCGACAAATTCTTCTGTTAGCCAGAAGCTAGACAAAAATTGGTCTGATTCTGAAGCCTGGCTCTGCTTCACAGTTTTTCTCCCTCAATTAAAACTTCCTCTGTACACACCATTCTGCTCTTTAAGCAACAATAACCAGCAACCTTTAACGAACATTACAATGGCAGGAAACACTGCAGGAAGTATTTCAACATTCCTATAAAATATTAAAGGCTGGCTGAAAATCAAAACACTTTTAATTACTCACCCTCCTTGTTTTCATACAGTGCTCCACCATGCTGCAGTCATTACTCAAGTATTACCGACAAGTAATTACCAAGCTATCCAAGCTAGAAGGATAAGAGATCAGTGCCTGGAACATTTAACATGCCAGAACTACACACTGATGGCAATCACAGTTTTCCTCTAAAGCAATTTTTGATTTCAACATTTACAATAAGTTTCTTTGCTGCAATTATCCCAAACCATTGCCTTCACTTGGTGGTACTTCTATCAATTAGACAGTTGAAGTGCCAACCAAGATAATACATATTCTACAAAACATGAAACCACAAAAAAAAAGTTTTAGGACATTAAAATCAGAATTTCCATCATTTCTGTTTAAAAATTCTTCACATCAAAAGCAGTGCATTAGATCTCAATGGCCAAAGATAGTTAAGATTTATTGACATGTTTAAACCTGTTACACCTGCACTATTACTGAAGAATGTCTAAACGCTTGATGAAAAACAAATTGCTATTTTAAACTGTTCTAAAAATAAAATTTACACTGTACACATGATGGATGCACAGGTTTGCAGTCTTTTATAAGTTAGTCAACATTTTACAATGAACTAACTGCTGGCATTCTGTACTGCTACATATTTTTTACACTACCATTCTGTTAAGAAGAAAAACCATGAAAACAGCTCAGCAGCACCGTTAGACCATGTCTCCAATACATTTCTGAAAGCATTTGAAATTCTTCGGGTGGCCATAATCACCAAGTGCAAAACCAAATTGCAAATCTAGTTTACAATAAAAATTAAGTATCTATAAATATGAACAATATTGTAATGCCAAGGCCAATTTGACATTTTTCTGGTTTCATTTAGCCAGTTACCAAATGGCTCATTCCACGAGTTTTTAATAAAATCCAGCTGCGTCCTACACACCTCACTAACTACATGCTATATCGGTGAGGTGACTCCAATGCAATACCTGTAAATGTACAGGCTAAAAGAGTTTTTTCTTCATCATAAATCACAGCCAAATTTAGCCCCACAAGACAGAGAGGATTACATTCAGCTAGGAGACAGGGAGAAGCTTACCTCAGACTCAGTCAGGCAGAACCATGACCAGTAATTCTACAAGTCGGCAGAGTACAAATACTTTTGTATCTGTAATGGTGTTAAGAAGGACCGGGCACACAGCCTCAAGGCATCACTAATACACGGATGACTAATGACCCAGCCATGCTGACAGCATTGCAGACAAGTTCAGCATTTTAGAGCTAACTGAAATCATCCTGACAAACAAGCTTCCATAATTTCATTCACAAAATAACCTCGGTTGAAAAAAAATGGTCAAGAGATGATTTAATAAACACGACAATGCATCTAGGGACCTTTTTTTTACTATTATGTCTACCTCTAATTACACACAAATATCAAAAAAAAATTTAAGTTTGTAGATCAGACACCTGATCAGCGCTTTCTTTTGGCACATTTTTACTGATTGAGTATTGTAGCTACTCAAAGTATCACAATGAGAAAACCTAATCACCTTTAGAAAATGCACTGAAACACAAGCAAACACCTAAGTTCATAAAAACAAATGGTTTGAAACAATGTGTCTCTCTAGTTATCGGTCCACACAAGTGATGCCTTCACAATTATGCTTAAACAAAGACACCGATTTTTTTTGAACTGTGTAGGCTTTCAGCAGTCAGTGAGTCATGTTAGATAAAAGATTTAACAGAATACTTTATCACATGGATAACTACATTCTTGAGGACTTTAAAAAAAACACAACAGTACAATGGACCACTTCATAACCTTTTAAATGAAGTGCGAGTTATGTCTGATGCAGTATCAGTATATTAGGTCCACACAATGATGGAGCTGCAACTCTATAGTCAGTAAAGTCAGCAAAATCCTGGCTCAAGCTGTGTAAACCAAACATAATTTATAAAGACAACGCTTATACAGCCCAACATCTTAAAGGTGTTTAGACAGGGTTATTGTAAGCATTGGAATAGTCTCAAATCCATCATAACTGAGGAGTGGCACTTTTGGGGGGAAAAAATTATTTAGTTTCTAAAGCACCAAATATGCTTTTTAAAAAGCATACGTGTCTTTAAAAAGATTTGGCAAAATTAACAAATGCTCAATGTTGCAGGACACAGAAATTTGCATGGTCACACTACAAATACAGTGTTTTTAAATACCACTTTTGAATTTCTAACAAGGTTTTTAAAGCGTTACTAGCTTGAAAGGAAGAAAGTAACCAAATACAAAAGATGCAGTCTCAGTGCACAGATCACATTTTTCATCCTTACACACTGATGAAATGGGGCAGGGAAAAAAAAACTATTTCACAGAATAATTTATACTAATGCCCTGTAGATTAACAATGGTTTTCTAGTAAATTTAGCAGCATGCTTACAATTGCAAATTAATTGGTCTTTTCTAAGATAAGTGATAGTCTGTCTTTTTGTGGCATTAGGAATATACATTTAATAGATCACATTTTAGCATGACTGAAACATTAACTCTGGTGTAAAACCTTATTAATGTGTATATTATACCTCGTAACTGCCTACTATAGCAAGGAATCTGACACACTTATTAATTTTTACTGACTGCAGAACAGCAATGATACTCAGCATGACTCTCTGCATAATAAAAATGGTTTAACATGTCACAATTTCTGTATCAGAGTATTGCAGAATGTAGATAGATAGAATAGCATAGAATAGATATAGATAAGATTAGACAGAATTTTGAAGCCACTGAGTAGGTTACTGAATGCTGAATCCAACCGTACCCCCCCTCTCTTTCTTTCCCACGCACCCCCCCCCCCCCCACCACCATATATTCGAAACTGCCACTTTTATTACAGAATTAGCTAATTTATCAGACAAGCAGATATATTGGGTTAATATATGCATGTGTGCATAACCCATTTCCCATCAGTGTGTTTACTCCTAAATAGACTAGTGCATATTATGCTCAGGTTATCCAACTGTACACACGCTAAAACCAATTCCAAATTTAGCTAGTACACCGGGCATTCAAGTTTAAAACCAAGAATATTAGGAGATGGTATGCAATGCAGTGTGACATTTAGTGTTTGAAAACCATGCAATGACTTCCACTGGGATTACATTTCTCCAGAAAACTGGCATGTCTGCTATTTATCTCTTTTTTAAAAAAGTCATGCTGCTGTCTAGAAAGTTCCAGATCTGCCGTGAGTGAGTGTATGCTGCTGATTTTAAAATGAACAGAGTCTAATGGTTTGCCTTTAGCAGATGCTAAAACTTCAGAAGGGAAATTTAAAACAGGAAGCACTGTGAGCTCACAAAATTGTCGCTGGAGTCAAGAATACATAGCATATTTAATCTGCAAACAGGGAGAGTCTACAATGATTTTACCTAGATCTGAGGCGTGCCCTCAAGGTATTCTGGGATCTGGGATTAGAAAGCTGATAAGAACCCATGCTGCCCATCACCACTTTTTCTTCTGCAGTTAAACACAAATGCACCGAGGCACTCGCCTGCTGCTCGATGTTACTGCTTGTGGTATATAAAAGCAATCGTGAACCTTTTGCTGTCAAGATATCAAAGACAAAGCCATCAAAGTGTAAAATTCTAGTATTGCTCCTTCCCTGGTCTACTGCCATATTTCAAAGAAGCACAAAACAAAAGCACTGAAAGTGGGAGAACATCTTAAAAGATTTTCATTTATTCTTGGCTAAACTAAATATTTTATAATTAAATATCACAACCACATCAGAAGCCCTGACTATAGAAGTATCTCCTAAAAGCCCATAAGAAGACACAAATTGAATTATTTTGTTTTCCTAAAAATACTATATATTAAAAAGATGAGCAATCGCTTTCCTGGTGTTTGGAAATTTTCATTGGATCTGAATGTACAAAATGAACAAGATTTGAAAAGAATGTTACTTTAATCCATTAGCAGCTATAACAAGTGTAGCAAAAGTGAAATGTTAAGTCTTAAAACCAGTTCTTTTGAAAAAGTGACTTGCTACAAAAATACCCCAACTACACAAACAGGA
Organism: Heptranchias perlo; assembly: GCF_035084215.1. Classification (NCBI taxonomy): domain Eukaryota; kingdom Metazoa; phylum Chordata; class Chondrichthyes; order Hexanchiformes; family Hexanchidae; genus Heptranchias; species Heptranchias perlo. Next base: position 98,989,391 of record NC_090327.1, read on the forward strand.
TCCTGCAGGGAAGGGTTTAGCACAGTCAAATAAAACAAGGAAAGACGACTTTGAGATAATCTTCTGTAGTTTAATAGCATTAACATTCCAATAGTGAGGTTTTACTTCCCAGACAAGAATCACTGCAGAAATAATAAATAAAATCACTGTTCTAACAGAATGCAGAAATTTCACTCCCTTTTTTTAAAAAAAGGGGGAACAAACAGCTGGAATTTGGTAGCAGCCACTTGCCATTTTCCCTCCTGAAAATGTTGGGGGGGGGGCTGCCAACTCCTAAATGAATGGATTTTATGAATATTCTTCTCCATGGAAAACCATTGCAACTCATCCAAGGGACATTAATACAACTGCATATGCTTCATTTCATAGGGGAAAAAATTACTAACTCCCTTGAATTATTAAAACTTCAACTTTAATTTACATAACCATTTGGCAGATTTCATTAATCGTGTGCATTCTATAATTGTGGCATAATACTTGGGATGTCACATTCAAGTAACTTTCTTTAAATAAACAATCCGATCTGAACCCGTTTCAAGAATTATTTGAGATGCAATTCGACAATTTTGCACCGTTAATCTCCATCGTATGGAAACACGTCAGTTGCGAGTTATAATAATCCACTTTTTTAGACTTTTCTTTTGCAAAGCGCTTTTAGACGTCTTAAATCCTACTAGAAACAGAGAAGTTTTATTAATTGGATTTTAACTACCAGTCACGTTTTATGTACTGTATTTAGTGAGTATTAAACTATCAAAGGGATACCTACTATAAATTATGCATCGACCCAAATTCATTTCAATTATTTACGTTGCTCCAATTAGTTTTTGCTTGGTATAAATCAATGGAAAACGCTCGCATTGAAACGGATTGTTGTGTCTCCCGAATGAACGCGGCATTAAAAAAAGGCGGTTCACATCCATGCAATTTAACCAATGGTCCCATCACAGATTTTTTTTTTTGCTGGCAGACGGGATATGTAGAACAGCTGGAAGCAACTTGTTATAAAATGTTTTACACATATACACACAGGCTGGCACACGTCCACAAACACACAGCTCGGGGAATTAAGCAAAACTCCGCTTCTCATTACTCTTTTCAGGCTTTTAGGTTGGGCGCGGAAATAATCTCAGCGCTAAATGAAGACACGGTCCTCCCAGATTCAAATGTTAGTGCGAGGGACGAGACTGGACCCTCTCTTTCTCTCACTCTAACTCCTCTTCACTTAGTCAAATGCAGCCATTATAAAAAATGTCTGCAAGCAAAAAAGAAACACACCACACACGAAACCAATTCAGCAATCATTTCCTCACACTGACGGTATGATCGAAATCTGTGACAAGTACACAATCTGAGGTGAAGTGGTCTTTGTTTGTTTGTTTATAATTCTTTTTTAAAAGTCCCGTAAAGTTATGGAGCTGCCAGCATCAAGCGACCCTCGCCTCCCCCCCCCCCCCCCCGGAGTGATGAAGAGCAGCACCGCCGGCCTCTTCAAAGAAAAACAAACTCGAGGCGAGCAGGGGGCGGGGGGCGCAACTAAGAAACTTTGAGAGGGATGGAGGGAGTTTGACGAAGTCTCTTCGAAAATGCACGAGTGTAAAAGAAAACTTTGTGTTTGCAGAAAACAGCACAGGAAGGGGGGGGGGGGGGGAATCGCGCCAGTCCGTCCCGCCCGGGGGAGTTGGGATTATTTGGGGGGGGGGTTCCCCCTCATTCTTTAAAACAAGCGCAAGTTGCAGAAGTTTTTTTAGGGGGAGGGGAGGTGTGAGGGAGCCAGGCTTGTGTTTGGGGGGGGGGGGGGGGGGGTTGCAATAGGAATTGGGATAGATTCCCCACCCCCTGCACTTACCTGCTGTGCGTTGAGTTTGAAGGAAAGCTGGAGTCGTGCGATCGGCGCCCACAGCCGCTCCCGCTCCTCCACCGCTGCCGCCTGCAACTCGGAGGCTCAACAACTTGGAGAGTTCCCCCCCACCCCCACGCTTGCAAATAATAATATATTAAAAAAAGAAGAAAAAAATAGCAACTGCAACAAAGTGGGACTTTCACAAGAGGCAGCACACCCGCCGCCGCTGGACTGCGCCGCGCTGCCTGCTCCTGGGCCAATGAGGGGACGTGAGCCGAGCTGTCAGTCTGGCACTCCCGCCCGCACTCACTCACTCACTCACACATCCCTCCCATTCCCCAGCATCCCGGGTCGGGCTAAACCGCGCCTCCTGCTTCCCCCTCCCTCAATCCTAAGCCCCCCACCCACCCACCCACCCCGAGTTCATCGGTTTGAGCTGCTGCGGTTCGGCCGGTGAGGAAGTTTACTTTAAATGTGGAGAGAAAGGGGAACGAAAGAGGGAGAGGCTGAAGGAAATATAGGGAAGAATAGAGAAAGTTTGGGAACGAAAGTTCAGGAGAGGAAGAAAGCTAGAGAGAGGAAGTCAGAAAAAGCTAGAGAGAAAGGTAGAAAAAAAGAGATAAAGTTAGAAAGCAAAAAGTTAAGGAGAGAAAGAAGGTTTGAAAATTAAAGATAGAGAATTAAGGGGAAAAAGAATGAGATTTTGGAAAAGTTAAAAAGAGAAAGTTAGCAAGAAGAGGAATGTGAAAATAGGAACCGAGAAATGAGAGGGAAAGGACAGAAAGTTCACTCGTCGTTCCCAGCCCCGGCGCCCTGATCCGTACACACGTCCAACTCTGAAACATGTTTCAAGGGGGCGAATTAAAATACCATTTAGGAAGGGAGCACTGTATGAACAGTGAGTGAGATGAAGACGAAGATCGCGACAATGTTCAACGGCCGGTTTACCGTTAAACTGCACTTTGACAGACTCCAGCTCTGTGATGTGCAGTTTTCCATATTTATAAAAATACCGCGTTCCACAATAACGGGCACATATTTGGTGTGTGGCCTAGATGGTATTACACGATTTTCCCAATTTTCTTTAAATTACTTCTTTTCCAAGTCACTAATTGTCCCCAATCTTATTTTTGCATTTTCCACTCCACACCATCCCCGATTTGGGTGGCTGTCCTGTTGAAAACCGAAGAACCCTTTCTCTTTCGCCATCAACTGTTTGCATTAGCAACAACTCAACAGCCCCTTTTGAGCTGCTCCATTAAGTGTTGGACATTACGTGATGGGAGTTGGGGAGGGGAACAAAAGGAGACCCCAACGAGTGTTTAAACCTTCAATTGTGAAGGGGCTTGAAACTCCAAGCACGACCAATGTCAACTAATGTTAAAGTCGGTTGTCTGGTTCATACCTGAGCGATGTGGCGGTCACAAACCATATCAAATCAATATCATTAGCCAGGATCCATGGTACAGAGCTACTGTGCCATAACCCTGACTCTGAGACTGGCGCAGAAACAGCAGCCACTTCCATCCAACTCTATTAAAATAAATACGCGAACACTTCATGGTAGAATTACATAATTTGTTATTTATTGTTACCATATAACAAGTGCATTTCGATCTCGCTTTTAGTTTAATGTTTATGTACGGTTCAGATACGAAATTTTCGGGTAAAGAAATGTATCTTTGAATGAATATTCCCCTGATTGGAACACACCAAATAAATGCCTCCTACACTTTTTAGTCTCTGTATGTAATCACATTTTGCGAGAGAAACACTTAAAATTCTTACGCAGCTTCTATCACTTAAAACAAGGGTAGAAAGTTTTGCCAGGTAGACGGAATAAATGCTGTTCATTTCTCCTCACGCCCTTTGTTGTGTTATTTATTAAGAGGAAATCAGATCATTTTCTTAAAGCAGTTGGAAAAAATTGTCAAGAATAACGTGGTACAGTAATTGCATTTCTCCGGGTCGCGCTGAACCCTGCATTCAAAATCATTGTAGATTGTTTAATTTCTGTCAATTCCCCACAGGGAATTTTAAAACGGGTTTAACAAACTTCCACAACAAAACTTTTGGAGTTTATCCGATATCAATCAGGAACTGGAATATGATTATTCATTTGTCATGTTGTGCCATTAATAAACGCGGGCTTGAGAATAAGTCTGTAAAGTACCACCAATAATAATGTACATTTTGGTGCATGTTTTGACAAATTATTCCACATATTTGTGCTTATTTTGATGCTGTCTTGATGATCGGTCTTTGTGGGTGTTTTAATACACTGAAAAATGGATCCGAACTCCTAACTTCTTAGGTAAGAAAATTGAAATTAAATCAGCAAGAGGAACCCGGAATGACTGTAGGTTAACTGTAAAGTGAGGGTCACCATTTAAGACACGACAATATAGTTCTAAAGTGGTATCGCAAATATACAGCATTCGGTTACGCTGTGAATAGATTTCAGCTATCACTGGTGACTGGCAATTCCATCTTTTTGCACAAATGAGATTCATTCAGAATCCCTAGAATCATGAACTCCTTTGAGCTTTCTCTGTCCCCGCCGCCCCTGCCCTGTCAGATGCATTAGCTTATATTCGGGATAACCAAAAAGTTGCCCAGTTGTATGATACTGGCTGTTATTTATAAAACGGTCCTGTCTATTGTTAATTATTTGTACTTTTCATTTCAGCTTATCTATTTCTCTCGATTTGTATATATGTTTCCGTTTTGTTTGTCAACTGACCGGCAGACCCCACTGTGAACTAAAAGTTGTATCTTTCCGAACAACCGTTGGTGTTTACCATGGTGATACCACGGCTGCCGTTTTAAGCGAAATTATATTAAAACATATTTCAATAACTCCACTTTGCTGTGGGCAATTTGGCTGTCGTGTTTCCTACATTACAACAGTGACTACACTTCAAAGTACTGCATTGGCTGTAAAGCGCTTTCGGACGTCCCGAGGTCGTGAAAGGCGCTACATAAATGCCATTTTTTTATTTTCTTTTATTCATTGATTAAATAGCGAGGATAATGTGCGGGCCAGGAGAAGCACGGAAGATAGATAGGTATCTACAATAGATGGGCAGATGATATTGGATTATCGATTGAAGGACAGACTCATACCTGGACTGATAAAGTGTGCAGTCTCACGAAGGACCCCCATCCCATTTAATTCGATGCCTGTTTTAGAATCCAGGCACCCACTTGATTGAAAGTACAAATCGTATCGAAAGCTTGGAACAGACGGACAAACATTAAAGCAGGGCGATAGGTGCTGGTGACCCACCGCAAGAAATTACGATCCGTTCACCAAAAAATAAATCCTTGAAACCAGTCGTCACAAAAATAATGCATTTTTTAAAAAAAATAACTGGGTACAGGTGTTTCCGTTTGACACAGAGGGCTCTAAGAACACCCTGCCGTGCCACAGATTTGCTCCACTTCTCGAGAAAAGTGCAGGATCCAGCCCCTGATGGTGAAATGACATAGATCGCACGTTTTACAGACAGAGAATTCGCGCCCTTGAGAGTTCCACCGACAGAAACTCACGAACACACTCATCTGGCCCCGTTTTAGAGCAGCGATCTTTCCCTATTGATTTTACAAAACGTGATTGACTTTAAGAAAATTAGATTTTAAAAAAGATCTGTGCGCATTTTTGTCTCCGCTCCTTTAGTTGGAGGAGATGAATTCTCTGATTTAGCGCATACTCCTGCAGGGATTTCGTTTTTGGACGAAAGTGATTTACACCTAATCTAACATTTTGAAATTGTGGTAATTCAGTGAACTGTAGGGAGAAAACGGGAAAAAAAGTGGTTTGTCAGTAATATAATGCTGTTTAGTTTTCCTGTGTAATCCGACTTAATATAAAAATGCAAACAACACATTTTATCTTTTTTTCTCGAAACCCCATTAAAAGTTTTGATGAGACTGTAATCAACGGGTCACAGGGAATTTGAAACGAGCTGACACTCCCTCTGGCGGAGAGTAGCAACCTCGCAGCACAGACATTGCGAGCCTGCTTGGTGAGATTTGCTTTTCTCTCGTTAATGTTGCCAGCCCTCCAGGATTGCCCTGGAATCTCCAGGGATTAAAGATTAATCTCCTGGGCACTGCTGCAAGCAACCTAGGAGAAACATCATAGAGGCATTCAAAAAATGGTGTCTTTTTTTATTTTCATTTATATGGAGTTACATCAAAACTGCAACACAGAAACAAGCCATTTGGCCCAACTGGTGTATGCCTGCGTTTATGCTCCACAAGAGCATCCTTCCTCCCTACTTCATCTAACTCAATCAGCATATCCTTCTATTCCTTTCTCCCTCATGTGCTTATCTAACTTCCCCTAAATACATCTATGGTATTTGCCACAACTACTCCTTGTGATAACGCGTTCCACATTCTTACCACTCTTTGGGTAAGAAGTTTCTCCTGAATTCCCAATTGGATTTATTAGCTACTATTTTATATTTATGACCTCTAATTTTGGACTCCCCACAAGTGGAAATATTTTCTCTACGTCCAGCCTATCAAACCCTTTCATTATCTTAAAGACCTCTATCAGGTCACCCCTCAGCCTTCTCTTTTCTAGGGAAAAGACCCCCAGCCCGTTCAGTCTTTCCTGATAAAATATATTTATTAGTTATAAAAATAATAAAGATGGGAAAAAGGGTGTTTGAATTGGGGGGGGGTGGGGGATGGAGGCAGGAGGTCATGTGATTAAACCTTCAGGAATACATCTAACCAGAGTTGGCAACCCTATCTCCTGTATACTCTTGAGGCCCTATAAATCTTTCAGTTTTAGGATATGAACTCTCCACATCTGCACAACACCTTAAAAGAATCTTGCTTTTTTAACAGTAGCTAATGATTTGCAGCCCGGTCCATGTAGTAGGTTTCGCGATGCCCTGTAAAATCCATTGCAGTGGAGCTGTTGCTATCTATTTATCTGAGCCAAAATGGGAAAGAATAAAAAGGAAGCGCCTTGCATCTTTAGATACATTTCCTGTCAGTACTGACACCAAAAAAAACTATTTATTACCCCATCATCTCCAAAAAAGTAGAGAAAGTGATTTCATTTCGTGCCAATATAATGCAAAAGTTGTTCATAGTTTTAAAGACTTAAAGACTTAAAGTTCATTGACTAGTCAGCCAAACACATACATTTTTAGGTGGTGTTTAAGACTACCTTTAAGTTAAATTTTTCTAGGAATATATTACCTACATTTTGTAAAGTTAACACTTCTTAATTTTCCAGAAGTTATATATATATAGTAAACATTTTGTTATACACTAATACACTAAGTCAAATTTAAGATTCAGTCAGTTCCATATTCTGCTATTTAATGGAACTATTTTTGTGTTACAAGCAAAACATATGTTCATATTACTACTGGGACAACAGATGTCAATTAATTTTAGAGCTAAAAAGAAAGACCGTGGCAGACAAAATCCTCTGGTATATGAATAAAGAAGGTGTAAAGGTATTTGTTAAGATTTCCTCTGTTCGCCATGCCCAGCAAAATTGCATGCAAGTCACCATTTCACTCCAAATATCTAACAGAGCAAATCATAATTTCCAACTCAAAGGTAATGGGCCAGATCTTGCTGAAAAAATAACACCATTATTAATGCGCAAATTGGCCAGCATCTTGTAGCCAGGAAAAGATACCCCGTGAATTGCGAATCGCCAGTCGATTTGCGCCACTCAGCCATTAGCTTCGCAAAACGGAAACTCGCAGTGATTTTCATGAAGTTGCCGCATTTTCACATTAATTGCCCATTAAACGCGCCACAGAAAGTTAAGTCTAGTAATTAACAGTGTAAATACCCTTTCAACAACGTGATAATTGTTAATAACTGCCAATCAAACTCTCTGACCCAGAAAGTAAACAATTATAAGCATGGAGTCTCATTCTTTCAGGTTGTGAATTGTTTTAGGAGATTTTAAAAATGTCAAATTTTAAATTTTAAAATCTTTTTTCTTACTTTTCCTTTCTATCTCTTTTTTTTTTCTCTCTCCCTTAATCCAATCTTTCTTCCCCTCTCTTTATTTCTCCTTCTGTAGCTGATTTGACATTGAATTCACCCCCTCTAATTCACACTCCTCTCCATTCTTCCTCTATTTATTTCATCTCATTGGTTAAGGAGATACCCTGTTTGTCCCGTTGTTCACCAAGGTCCCAGATGCATTGTTGCCGTCACAGCGTTGTTAACAGTTCGCACTTCCAGCAACTTTGTGTGCAAAAAATTCTAAAACTTAAATGTGCAACTGTGAGTCTAACTAACGGGGCAGGCCACGAGATGCCCCGCTCCAGCAAAATCTGGCCCTGTGTGTTGTGAAAGTGAATTCAATAAATCTGGCGATTTGTGGGCTGGCACCAGATAAAAATCACATTGAAAGCTTCTGGATTGTGGTAAAACCCCAGCTGTTGACTAATGACCTTGATGGAAAGGAACTTATCACCACTACTTGGTCTGGCCCACATGTGACTGCAGTCCCACATTACATGGTTGACTCTTAGTACCCTCAAGGCAAGCAGTGATGGGCAATAAATATTATGTTATCAGTGACACCCACATCCCAAGAACAAATTTTAAAAATGACCAGAGATGATTTGTTGAATGCTGAGGTTAAACTTTCCATTTTCACTAATTTTAGTGAAAAAGTAGCCTGGAAATTAAACAATAAAATTGACAATTTTTTACTCACATCTGCTTTTTTTTTGGTTATAGTATTGGACTAATAATCCAGAGAATGTGAGTTCCAATACTACTACTACTACTACTACTACTACTACTACTACTACTACTACAACAACAACAACAACAACAACAACAACTCGCATTAATATAGCGCCTTTAATATCAAACAAAATTTGACACCGAGCCACAAAAAGAGATATTAGGACAGGTGACCAAAAGCTTGGTCAAAGAGGTAGGTTTTAAGGAGCGTCTTAAAGGAGGAGAGACAGTTAGAGAGGCAAAGAGGTTTAGGAAGGGAATTCCAGAGTTTAGGACCTAGGCAGCTGAAGGCATGGCTGCTAATGGTGGAGCGATTAAAATCGGGGATGCGCAAGAGACAAAGATTGGAGGGTCACAGAGATCTAGGAGGGTTGTAGGGCTGGAGGAGGTTACAGAGATAGGGAGGGTCAAGGCCATGGAGGGATTTGAAAACAAGGATAAGAATTTTAAAATCGAAGCGTTCTTCGATCGGGAGCCAATGTAGGTCAGTGAGGACAGAGGTGATGGGAGAGCGGGACTTGGTGCGAGTTAGGATACGGGCAGCAGAGTTTTGGATGAGCTCATGTTTATGGAGGGTGTAAGATGGGAGGCCAGCCAGGAGAGCATTGGTATAGTCGCGTCTAGAGGTAACAAAGGCATGGATGAGGGTTTCAGCAGCAGATGAGCTGAGGCAGGGGTGAAGACGGGTGATGATATGGAGATGGAAGTAGGTGGTCTTGGTGTTGGAGCGGATATGTGGTTGGAAGCTCATCTCAGGGTCAAATAGGACGCCAAGGTTGCGAACGGTCTGGTTCAGCCTCAGACAGTGGCCATGGAGAGGGATGGAGTCAGTGGCTAGGGACTGGAGTTTGCAGCGGGGACCAAAGACAATGGCTTTGGTCTTCCCAATGTATAGCTGGAGGAAATTTTTGTTCATCCAGTCGGACAAGCAGTGTGACTAATCACAGACAGTGGAGGGGTCAAGAGAGGTGGTGGTGAGATAGAGCTGGATGTCATCAGCATACATGTGGAACCTAACGCTAATTTTTCGGATGATGTCATCGAGGGGCAGCATGTAGATGAGAAATCGGAGGGGGCCAAGGATAGATCCTTGGGGGACTCCAGAGGTAACAGTGCAGAAGCAGGAAGAGAAGCCATTGCAGGTGATTCTCTGGCTATGACTGGATAGATAAGAATGGAACCAGGTGAGTGCAGTCCCACCCAGCTGGACAACGGAGGAGAGGCGGTGGAGGAGGATGGTGTGGTCAACTGTGTCAAAGGCTGCAGACAGGTTGAGAAGGATAAGGAGGGATAGTTTACCATGGTCACAGTCAAATAGGATGTCATTTCTGACTTTGATAAGGGCTGTTTCAGTACCATGGCAGGAGCGGAAACCTGATTGGAGGGATTCAAACATGGAGTTGCGGGAAAGATGGGCACAGATTTGGGAGGCAGTTTGAGAATTTGAATTCAGTATAAAAAGAAATCTGGAAATAAAAACCTGGTATCAGGAAAAGTGACCATGATGCTGTCAGATTGTTGTAAAAATCTAACTGGTTCACTAATGTGCTCTAGGGAAGGAAACCTGCTGTCCTTGCCCAGTCTGGCCCATATGCAACTCCAGTCACATACCAACGTGGTTGACTTTTAACCACCCTCTGAAGTGGCCGTGAAAGCCACTCAGTTGTATCAAACCATTGAAGGATCTTCAGCAGGCAAGAGAGAGACAAAGGGAAGTGTCGCAGCTCCAGAAAAGCATGCAGGATCTGCTTCAGCTGCAGTTGATGATGGTCGTTGTTGGGGAGGAACTCCGAGAGGTGAAGGGCTAGCAAGCCTCACTCTTTGCATCCGAGACCTCCAAGATCATCTTCCTGTCCAGAGTCCGCTCCGTGGAGCAGGACGAGAAGTGCTCGCGCTTCTTCTTCCAGAAGCTGCACAGAGAGATTTCTGTGATCAGCAGCCTGAAGGTGGAAGACGGCTCGGTGATGTCCTGCAGGCCGATGTACTGAGGATCAGCAAGTCATTTTGTGCCACACTGTATGACGTGAAGCCCACAGACAGCACAGCCTCCCAGTCCTTCCTGTCCTCTATCACGGAAGTCTTAGAGGACAGCGAGCGGGAGAGCATGGATCGGCCACTGACTTTGGACGAGCTGACAAAGGCTGTCAGGTCCATTGAGAAGAGTAGAACTCCCGGAAGCGATGGCTTACCAGTCGAGTTGTACTTGGCTCTGTGGGACTGGATAGGCCCGGACCTACTGGAAGTGTACAGGGGTATGCTTCTGGCAGGCAACATGTCAGTGTCCACAAGGAAAGGTAGCATCACCCTCATCTACAAGCAGAAGGGGGAGAGGGAAGAAATCAGCAATTGGCAACCTAGTTCCTTGCCAAATATAGACTACAAGATTCTGTCTAAGGTCATCGCCAACAGGCTCAAGTCTGCTCTGGAGCTGGTGACCCACCCTGATCAGACCTGTGCTGTACCCAGCAGGAAGATCTCTGATAGCCTTGCACTGCTCAGGGATACGATCGCCTATGTGCAGGATGGGGGGGGTGGGGGGGGGGGGGGAATACCTGCCTCATCAGCCTGGACCAGGAGAAGACCTTCGACAGAATATCCCACACGTACATGATGGACGTGCTCTCCAAAATGGGGTTTGGGGAGGGAATCCACAATTGGATCCAACTGCTCTACGCGGACATACGTAGCGCAGTCCTAGTCAACAAGTGGGAGTCAGAGAGCTTTCCGATCAGATCTGGAGTCAGGCAGGGCTGTCCTCTCTCTGCCGTCTTTTTCATACGTTGTATCGAGCAGTTTCTCACGTCCATAAGATAGAATGCAGGTATCAGGAGGGTGACGATCCCAGGCAGCAGAGACTCTCAGGTTAAGGCTTCCCTGTACATAGACGATGTCACCGTCTTTTGCTCCGATCAGCGGTCGGTCCACAGACTGATGGGCATCTGCGACTGTTTCAAAGTGGCCTCGGAGGCCAGAGTGAACCGAAGCAAGAGCGAGGCCATGTTCGTTGGCAGGTGGGAGACCAGATCCTTTGTCCCCTTCACCGTCAGGTCCGACTACCTGAAGGTGCTGGAGATCTGGTTTGGGGGCCCCCAGGCCTGCACCAAGAACTGGGAGGAGTGGGTCGCTAAGGCCAAACAGAAGCTTGGTATGTGGGATGGGGCGGGGCGCTCCCTCTCCATAACCGGCAGGAACCTGGTGATAAGGTGTGAGCTGTTTGTGGTGTTGCTCTACGTGGCCAAGGTCTGACCCATTCCCCGCCGCTCCGCCGTCACAGTCACCTGAGCTATCTTCCACTTTGTCTGGAGGTGCAAGTTAGAGCACGTCCACAGGGACACACCATGTTCAAGCCCCCAGACAAAGGGGGGAAGAGCATCCCCAATGCTGCTCTGATCCTGATGGCCACCTTTGTGTGTGGCTGCCTCAGGATATGTGTAGAACCCCAGTACGCCAAGTGTCACTATATGCTGAGTTTCTACCTGTCCACCACACTGAGAAGGCTGGGTCTGGCCACGCTGGCTGAGCAGACGCAGGACGTCCCGTCCAGCTGTACCATACCTCACCACCTGTCCCAGGTGGAGAAGTTCCCGATGAGGAACCCCTTTGACCACAAGGCCGACAGACAGTGGTCGACACGGAATGTTCTGGGGGTCCTGCAGGGAAAGGAGAGGGTGGATTTGATCAGGCAGTTCCCTAACCAGAGGGTCGATGCCATTTGGCAGAACATCTCGTCACCGGAACTGTCCAACAGGTACCAGGATGTGGCCTGGATGGTGGTGAGAAGAGCCCTCCCAGTGCGGTCCTTCCAACACGCACGGAATCTCAGCACCACCGCGAGCTGCCCTCGAGGCTGCGGTGAGGATGAGACCGTCGCCCACCTCCTGATGGACTGCCGCTTCGCACAGAAGGTGTGGAGAGAGATGCGTTGGTATCTGTCCCGGTTCATCCCCAACAGTTCGGTAACACAGGACGCTGCACTCTATGGACAGTTCCCCGGGATGTACACCGAGACAGATATCAACAGCCGCTGGAAGACCATCAACTCAGTGAAGGAGGCCCTTTGGTCCTCCCGAAACCTGTTGGTCTTCCAGCTGAAGAAGCTGTCCATGACCGAGTGTTGCTGACTGGCACACTCCAAGGTCCAGGAGTACGTGCTGCGGGATGCACTGAAGCGAGGTGCGGCCTACGCAAAGGCTCTATGGGGAAAGGCCACCGTGTAAGGCCATCCCACTCTGTATTGTACAAAATGTATTAGAAGATATGTACTGTGTTTTGAATTGTAATAATGGGACCATAGTGTGTACGATCTGCATTTTATTAGTTTGAACTGCATTGCTTGAAATTGTGTCCTTTTATATTGAACTGTGTGTATCTTTAAATTTCATGAAATAAAGTATATCTGGAAATGTATAAAAAAAAGTTTTTCCCAGGACAACTGCTGCTGGAAGATCATTAACTCAGTGAAGGAGGCCCTTTGGTCCGCCTGAAACCTGCTGGTCTTCCAGCTGAAGGAGCTGTCCATGACCGAGTGTTGCCGACTGGCACACTCCAAGGCCCAGGAGTACGTGCTGTGGGATGCACTGAAGCGAGGTGCGGCCTATGCAAAGGCTCTATGGGGAAAGGCCACCGTGTAAGGCCATCCCACCTTTGTATTGTACACCATGTATCGCAAGATGTTTTGAATTGTAATATTGGAATCGTATTGAGTACAATCTGGTGTATTGTTTTTCAATTGTATCGCCTTGGAATTTTGATATTTACATTGAACTGTGTGTATCTTTAAATTTTATGAAATTATGTATATTCTGAAATATTAAAAAAAACCTTTGGAAGGTAACCCATCACCGCCTTTTAGGTTAACTATGGTTGGGCAATAAATGCCGGCCTTGCCAGCAACGCCCACATCCTGAGAAAGAATAATAAAAAAAATGATAAACAAAGAAAAGCCACAGGCTCTGGGCACTATAAAATATGTATTAAAACTGGACAAGCCTGTTTGGGGAATGTCAAAACTCACAGTCTATTTCAAACTGATACAACAAAGATCTGTTGGGGATAATTTTAAACTTCACTGCCTGGGCAGCGACCTGGCGGAGCGGTTCAGCCACCTCAAAGGTAATAATCTCTGGATTGCTACCTGAGCCACGTGCAAATTGGCATTGGGACAAACAGATAGATGGTTAAATGCATGGCTGAAAGAGTGGTGTGGGAAGGAGGGGTTTCAATTCATGGGGCACTGGTACCAGTACTGGGGAAAGAGGGAGCTGTTCCGTTGGGATGGGTTCTACTTAAACTGGGCTGGGACCAGTGTCCCAGTGAATCGAATAACTAAGGCGGTAGATAGGGCCTTAAACTAATAAGAGTGGGGGAGGGTTTCAGGTAGGGGTAAATTTATAGGTCTAAAGAGAAAAGTAAAGGCTGTAGAGGAAAGTAGCAATTTCAGTAAAATCAAGCAGTGTGTCAGGAAGGGACAGAGAGTTTAACAAAGGTAATCGGGCATTAGTGACTAAGGTCACATCAGGGAAAAATAGTAAAAAGTTAAAATTAAAGGTGATATATCTGAATGCATGAAGCATTCGTAACAAGATGAATTAATGGCACAAATAGAGATAAATGGGTTTAATCTCGTAGCCATTACTGAGACATGGTTGAAGGGTGACCAAGGTTGGGTACTAAATATTCCAGGGTACTTGACTTTTAGAAAAGACAGACAAAATAGAAAGGCGTGGTGGGGGGGGGGGGGGGGGGGGGGAAATAGCCCTGATAATAAAGGATGAGATAAAGGCTGTAGTGAGAAAGGATCTTAGCTCAGAAAATCAGGATGTAGAATCAGTATGGGTGGAGCTAAGAAATAACAAGGGGCAGAAAACACTGGTGGGAGTAGTTTATAGACCCTCTAGTGTTGGACAGAGTATAAATCAAGAAATTAGAGGAGCAAATAACAAGGGTATGCAATAATCGTGGGGGACTTTAATCTTCATGTAGACTGGGCAACCCAAATTGGCAAAAGTAGTTTGGAGGACAAGTTCATGGAATGCATTCAAGACCATTTTCTAGAACAAAGTGCTGAGGAACCAACTAGGGAACAGGCTATTTAAAATCTAGTATTGTGTAATGAGACATGGTTAATTAGTAATCTTATAGTTAAGGATCCTCTGGGGTAGAGTGATCATAATATGATAGAATTTCATTTTGAGATTAAGAGTGATGTAGTTAAGTCCGAAACAAGGGTCTTAAATTGAACAAAGCCAATTACGTAGGTATGAGGGACGAGTTGGCTAAGGTTGATTGCAAAATTAGATTAAAAGATATGACTGTAGATAAGCAATGATGAACATTTAAAGAAATAATTCATAATTCTCAATGAATATACATTCCCTTGAGGAATAAAAACTCCACCAGAAAAGTGATCCAACCGTGGCTATCTAGAGATGTTAAGGATAGTATTAGATTAAAAGAAGAGGCTTACAATGTTGCCAAAAAGAATAGAAAGCCTGAGGAGTGGGAGGGTTTGAGTAATCAGCAAAGGATGACCAAGAAATTGATAAAGAGGGAGAAAATAGAATGTGAGAGCAAACTAGCAAGAAATATAAAAACAGATTGTAAGAGCGTCTACAAATATGTAAAAAGGAAGAGATTAGGGAAAGTAAACATTGGTCCCTTAGAGGCAGAGACAGGAGAAATTATCATGGGGAATAAGGAAATGGCAGAGACGTTAAACAAATATTTTGTATCTGTCTTCACAGTAGAAGACACAAAAAACATACCAGAAATAATGGGGAAACAAGGGTCTAATGAGAGTGAGGAACTTAAAGTAATTAAGATTAGTAAAGAAAAAGTACTGGAGAAATTAATGGGACTAAAAGTCGACAAATCCCCTGGACCTGATGGCCTATACCCTAGGTTTTTAAAAGAGGCAGCTGCAGAGATAGTGGATGCATTGGTTTTGATTTTCCATAATTCCCTAGATTCTAGAATGGTCCCAGCGGATTAGAAGTTAGCAAATGTAACCCCGCTATTCAAGAAAGGAGGAAGAGAAAAACAGGGAGCCATAAGCCAGTTAGCCTGACATCAGTAGTAGGGAAAATGCTAGAATCTATTATTAAGGACACTTAGAAAATCATGATATGATTAGGCAGAGTCAACATGGTTTTATGAAAGGGAAATTGTGTTTGACAAACCTATTAGAGCTTTTTGAAGTTGTAACAAGGAGGGTAGATAAGAAGGAACCAGTGGATGTAGTATATTTGGATTTTCAAAAGGCATTCGATAAGGTGCCATATAAGAGGTCGTTGCACAAAATTAGGGATCATGGGGTTGGGGGTAATATGTTAGCATGGATTGAAGATTGGTTAACGGACAGAGAACAGAGAGTAGGAATAAATGGGTCATTTTCAGGTTGGCAGGTTGTAACTCGTGGGGTGCTGCAAGGATCAGCGCTTGGGCCTCAACTATTTACAATCTATATTAATGACTTAGATGAGGGGACCGAGTGTAATATATCCAAGTTTGCTGATGATACAAAGCTAGGTGGGAAAGTAAGCTGTGAGGAGGATGCAATGAGGCTGCATAGGGATATAGTCAGGTTAAGTGAGTGGGAGAAAAGTTGGCAGATGGAGTATAATGTGGGGAAACGTGAAATTATCCATTTTGGTAGGAAGAATAGAAAAGCAGAATATTTTTTAAAAGGTGAGAGAGTAAGAAATGTAGGTATCCAGAGGGATTTGGGTATCCTTGTACACGAATCACAGAAAGTTAACATGCAGGTACAGCAAGCAATTAGGAAGGCAAATGATATGTTAGCCTTTATTGCAAGGGGGTTGGAGCATAAGAGCAAGGAAGTTTTGCTATAATTACATAGGGCTCTGGTGTAACCACACCTGGAGTACTGTGTACAGTTTTGGCCTCCTTACCTAAGGAATGATATACTTGCCTTAGAGGGGGTGCAATGAAGGTTCACTAGATTGATTCCTGGGATGAGAGCGTTGTCCTATGAGGAGAGATTGAGTAGAATGGGTCTGTATTATCTGGAGTTTAGAAGAATGAGAGGTGATCTCATTAAAATTTATAAAATTCTTAGAGGGCTTGACAGGGTAAATGCAGAAAGGCTGTTTCTTCTGGCTGGAGAGTTTAGAACTAGGGGCCATTGTCTCAAGATAAGGGGTCGCCATTTAGGACTGAGATGAGGAAAAGTTTCTTTACTCAGAGGGTTGTGAATCTTTGGAATTCTCTACTCCTGAGGGCTGTGGATGCTCAGTCGTTGAATATATTCAAGACTGAGTCCGATAGATTTTTGGACACTAGGGGAATCAAGGGTGGGAAAGTGGAGTTGGCCTACACCTACTCCTATTTCTTATGTTCTTATGTTCTGTTGTAGAACCTGCCCGATTTTCATTGCATTGAAATCAAATTAAATTTGGTGGTGAAATTTGTGACAATACCCAAACCAGCTTACATCATGCTCTGCAGTGAAACAAGTGACAAGCCCATTTTCAGAGCTGGTGAACTCTTATCTGTCCTCTGATGTGGCCTAGATAGCCACTCAGTTGCATTGAACAGAAGAAGGCCAACCACCACCTTCTCAGGGCAACTAGGTGGCAATAAAAGGTGGCCTCACCAGTGACTCTCACCTCCTGAGAATGAATAAATTAAGTATTGGAACTCTCAACTAAATAATAAAAATGCTGGAAATCCACAGCAGGATTCAGCATCTGAAAGAGAATGTTTCATATGTAACTCATCATCAAAATTCACACTCCAAACCTTAACCAATCTTTCTCTTTCAGGTGCTGACTGACCTGTAGTGCATTTCCAACATTGTCTGGTTTTACTGGAATTTTTTTTGAGGAAATAAAATCTGTTTATTTTCTTCCATCTTCCTTAGTCTCCAGGTATCATGAACAATGAAAAGGGCAGACAATAAATCAGCATCCAAGTCCCTACCACTGCTGCTCAGGTTTTAAGGTGTGAAAGAGAGCAGCCTGGCCTTTGGCCTACAGTTAGTGTAAGTTTTCAAACAATGAGCAGGCACAGTACTCAGACACTGCTTCTGCACAACGTACATTGATAGTGAAATTATTATACAAATAACTATATGGGTCAGTCACACAGTTCTAGCAATAATGTACTGACTCCCAATCAGTAGGCCTAAGTTTCCAATCTTGACTTGCTAGAGCTTGATTTCCCTCTGTTGTGATTTCAGCTAGATCTTGAGCTGATAATTGGAACACTTTGCCATCTTGTAATTGGCAGGCTCCCACCACTCCATCTCAAGAGGCAGGAGAAGCTGACAAGAACAGTTTGATTCCTGGAAACATAGCTCCTGTCAGTTAATTACGAAACAGAGACCCGGAGATCACTGCAGCCTGGACCCTCCTGCCTTCTTTGCTATAACTGGAAAATCATTAGTGAGGATCTAATGTAAAAATGTAACTAAAAATGTAAATAGATTTAAACCCATTTAAAAAGTAGTCAATTGAGCAACAAATAATCAGATGTTTTTCCTTCTTTCTCTCGTTTATGCCTATGTTTCTCGCAGTCTTCATAGTCAATGTGCCATTGAGTGGTGGGGCCATATTGAGCCAATCAGGTTCTCAGACTTGTGTGACATGATGGTGGACAAATATGAAGGTGGTATATCAACCAATGCCAATTAACATCCTGGGATGAGGTTTGCTGGAAAAACTCTTGCTTTCAGATACTCTTAGTTGCTTATGGGTGGAGTTATTCCCACAGAGATTTGGAGCGATATTTAATGGCTGCACAGCATATTCACAGGTAATAGCGTAATACTTAACAAGAGGAAAAGAAACCAAATTTTGTATCAATATTAAATTTCAGAACTGCTCCACAGTCCATTGTTGCAGTTGGCTATTCCTACCTGTTTGGAGAAACAACATGCAAAGAGGAGGCCTGACAGTGGAAGCAACTCTAAATTCTGTTAACCATTGAGTAAATGTCCACTTAAAGTATCAATTACCTGACAGAATGCTGACGTTCCATGGTCTTTATTTGATGTTGTATTTATATTACAGTCTCGCCTGTGGCAGTGGCCCTTGACTGCAATGTAGGTGAGGCATTTTTCTCCATAGCGCTGCTGGGGGCACAGAGCACCAATAGCAAAGGTGCAACATGCCACCATCTTTCCTGCCTCACCCAGTCCATCTAGACATCATGGAAGGTCAATGACTAGAAAATAAAAGTGACTATTGTGAATTGAAAAGGGCATTCACACTCCTCAAGTTTAAAATTGGTGCAAAGATGAAACTGCTTGGCACTGATATTACACTTTGAATGTAAATCAGGTGTTAAGAGTTGAACTGACACCAAAGGAAAATTGCCTGAGACTCTGTCTTCCCGGGAGTCTCACTTTGTTTTGCTCTTGTTCTTGTTCTGCTGCCCGTATCCTAACTCGCACCAAGACCCATTCATCCATCACCCCTGTGGTCACTGACCTACATTGGCTCCCAGTCCACCAACGCCTCAATTTTAAAATTCTCATCCTCATGTTCAAATCTCTCCATGACCTCGCCCCTCTCTATCTCTGTAACCTCCTCCAGCCCTAGAACCCTCCGAGAACTCTGCATTCCTCCAACTCCAACTTTATGCATCCCGACTTTCTTAGCAAAACCATTGGTGGCCGTGCCTTCAGCAGTCTAGGCCTAAGCTCTGGAATTCCTTCCCCAAACCTCTTTGTCTCTCCCCTCTCTCTCCTTCTTTAAGACGCTGCTTAAAGCCTACCTCTTTGACCAAACGTTTGGTCATCTGTCCTAATGCCTCCATCTTTGTCTCAGTATCAATTTTTGTCTGATTATGCTCCTGTGAAGCACCTTGGGACGTCTTACTACATTAAGGCGCTATGTAAATGCAAGTTGTTATTGTGTCAAGTTGGGCACTGACTCAAGATTCAGGCTGCATTTACACTAATTTACACTATAACTGCAGCATCAGTGTGAAGCAAAACCACTTTGCATCAATGCTGCAGTTGTAATGTAAATGCACCCTTAAACAACGGCACACTTGCAAGCTTATGAATGCATAGTTGTTTAATCTGTCACTGCCAATGCTTTCAAATACACTGTGCATCATCAACGGGATGAACAGCAAAGCACTGGGAGCTGACACATACAGAACCGGTTATGTTTGAAACAGTTCTCTACAGTATAAGTTCACCTGTTGATAGCAGCACTATTTCTTCTGAAATCCTACCCGGACCTGGAGGCATCAAATAAATCACAAGAAATGCTGTTTCTTCCATCAATGCTCTAGCTGTACAAATGTTACTGAACATCTGAGAAGATCTGCAACAGTTCCAATTAAACCCACAATTATGATGGCTTTTTTGTATCCTGAAATAGTTTTGTGATTCAGACCGTTTTACAAAATGGATTATTTTCAGGGACCTGTCCAATCTGCCTGTGTATCACTGTATCTGTAATAGCATTGAACAAATTGGATTGCCTCAGTGGTGGTAAACCAACGTAAAATGTTGTGGTCATTTGTTGGTTCTAAGCCATAAATAATACTTTTAGAATGTCTCCAAGGTTTTGATTGCACATGCACATGCAGGAGCAAGCAGCAGCTAATGATGTTATGTTACAGAGATGGCAGTTTTTGTGTTACTACGCATCTATTTTTGAGGGTTAGCTGATTATGTGTGTTTTTTTGCATTACTAGAGTATAGAATAATGAAGGGACACAACTGAAAAGATGTGAGAGTATGCAAATATACTTACATGGAATTAGAGAAAGCAGGAAGACATAGAGAGAGAGAGCGAGAGTGTGAGAGCCAGAAAGAGAAATGCATCAGATGGTATCCAGAGATTTGGTTTCACTGCAGAAACTGGCAGCACTCCATTTTTATTCAAATATAGTTTGAACTGTGTGACACATTGAGTTTCTACACTAACCTTTCACCTCTGGGAACTGGATTCCTAACCAGTTCAGAGCTAGGAGTGCTTGATTTTGAAACTCAGGCCTCAATTTTCAAAGGGGTGTGCTACAAAGGTGTGGGGCAGCCCGGTAGCAGGTGGTGAACCCGGCAATGCCGGGGAAGTGGAGGCCCTACCGATCTTAACATTTATTTAAAAGGTCCTCATTTAAATAAATCTCTGCAGAGTCCCGCCTGACACCAGGCCAGATTGACTACCTGGCCGGTGGTTGGGAGTGAGCACCTGGGGGCAGAAGGCCGCGGCCAGGAGCCCATTCGAACCGTCCCCAGCAGTCAGTGTGGTGGGGAAGTCTTTTGACATGATAGGGAGGGGGGAGAAGTCTCTTGATGGGATCGGGAGAGGGCGAAGTCTCTTGCTTGGATCAGGAGGGGGAGAAGTCTGTTTTTTTAAAATTCATTCATGGGATGTGGGCGTCGCTGACAAGGCCAGCATTTATTGCCCATCCCTAATTGCCCTTGAGAAGGTGGTGGTGAGCCGCCTTCTTGTACTGCTGCAGTCTGTGTGGTGAAGGTTCTCCCACAGTGCAGTCAGGTAGGGAATTCCAGGATCTTGACCCAACGATGATGAAGGAACGGCGATATATTTCCAAGTCAGGATGGTGTGTGACTTGGAGGGGAATGTGCAGGTGGTGCTGTTCCCATGCGCCTGCTGCCCTCGTCCTTCTAGATGATAGAGGTCGTGGTTTTGGGAGGTGCTGTCGAAGAAGCCTTGGCGAGTTGCTGCAGTGCATCCTGTGGATGGTACACACTGCAGCCACAGTGCGCCGGTGGTGAAGGGAGTGAATGTTTAGGGTGGTGGATGAGGTGCCAATCAAGAGGGCTGCTTTGTCCAGGATGGTGTTGAGTTTCTTGAGTGTTGTTGGAGCTGCACTCATCCAGGCAAGTGGAGAGTATTCCATCAAACTCCTGACTTGTGCCTTGTAGATGGTGGAAAGGCTTTGGGGAGTCAGGAGGTGAGTCACTCGCTGCAGAATACCCAGCCTCTAACCTGCTCTTGTAGCCACAGTATTTATGTGGCTGGTCCAGTTAAGTTTCTGATCAACGGTGACCCCCAGGATGTTGATGGTGGGGGATTCGGTGATGGTAATGCCGTTGAATGTCAAGAGGAGGTGGTTAGACTCTCTCTTGTTGGAGATGGTCATTGCCTGGCACTTGCCAGGCGCGAATGTTACTTGCCACTTATCTGCCCAAGCCTGGATGTTGTCCAGGTCTTGCTGCATGAGGGCACGGACTGCTTCATTATCTGAGGGGTTGCGAATGGAACTGAACACTGTGCAATCATCAGCAAACATCCTCATTTCATAGAATCATAGAATCATAGAAGTTTACAACATGGAAACAGGCCCTTCGGCCCAACATGTTCATGTCGCCCAGTTTATACCACTAAGCTAGTCTCAATTGCCTGCACTTGGCCCATATCCCTCTATACCCATCTTACCCATGTAACTGTCCAAATGCTTTTTAAAAGACAAAATTGTACCCGCCTCTACTACTGCCTCTGGCAGCTCGTTCCAGACACTCACCACCCTTTGAGTGAAAAAATTGCCCCTCTGGACCCTTTTGTATCTCTCCCCTCTCACCTTAAATCTATGCCCCCTCGTTATAGACTCCCCTACCTTTGGGAAAAGATTTTGACTATCTACCTTATCTATGCCCCTCATTATTTTATAGACTTCTATAAGATCACCCCTAAACCTCCTACTCTCCAGGGAAAAAAGTCTCAGTCTATCCAACCTCTCCCTATAAGTCAAACCATCAAGTCCCGGTAGCATCCAAGTAAATCTTTTCTGCACTCTTTCTAGTTTAATAATATCCTTTCTATAATAGGGTGACCAGAACTGTACACAGTATTCCAAGTGTGGCCTTACTAATGTCTTGTACAACTTCAACAAGACATCCCAACTCCTGTATTCAATGTTCTGACCAATGAAACCAAGCATGCTGAATGCCTTCTTCACCACCCTATCCACCTGTGACTCCACTTTCAAGGAGCTATGAACCTGTACTCCTAGATCTCTTTGTTCTATAACTCTCCCCAACGCCCTACCATTAACGGAGTAGGTCCTGGCCCGATTCGATCTACCAAAATGCATCACCTCACATTTATCTAAATTAAACTCCATCTGCCATTCATCGGCCCACTGGCCCAATTTATCAAGATCCCGTTGCAATCCTAGATAACCTTCTTCACTGTCCACAATGCCACCAATCTTGATGTAATCTGCAAACTTACTAACCATGCATCCTAAATTCTCATTCAAATCATTAATATAAATAACAAATAACAGCTGACCCAGCACCAATCCCTGAGGCACACCGCTGGTCACAGGCCTCCAGTTTGAAAAACAACCCTCTACAACCACTCTCTGTCTTCTGTCGTCAATCCAATTTTGTATCCAATTGGCTACCTCACCTTGGATCCTGTGAGATTTAACCTTATGTAACAACCTACCATGCGGTACCTTGTCAAAGGCTTTGCTAAAGTCCATGTAGACCACGTCTACTGCACAGCCCTCATCTATCTTCTTGGTTACCCCTTCAAAAAACTCAATCAAATTCGTGAGACATGATTTTCCACTCACAAAACCATGCTGACTGTTCCTAATCAGTCCCTGCCTCTCCAAATGCCTGTAGATCCTGTCTCTCAGAATACCCTCTAACAACTTACCCACTACAGATGTCAGGCTCACCGGTCTGTAGTTCCCAGGCTTTTCCCTGCCGCCCTTCTTAAACAAAGGCACAACATTTGCTACCCTCCAATCTTCAGGCACCTCACCTGTAGCTGTCGATGATTCAAATATCTCTGCTAGGGGACCCGCAATTTCCTCCCTAACCTCCCATAACCTTATGATGGAGGGATGGTCATTGAAGAAGCAGCTGAAGATAGTTGGGCCTAGGACGCTGCCCTGAGGAACTCCTACAGCAATGTCCTGGGGCTGAGATGTTTGGCCTCCAACAACCACTACCATCTTCCTTTGTGCTAGGTATGACTCCAGCCACTGGAGAGTTTTCCCTCTGATTCCCACTCGCTTCAATTTTACTAGGGCTTCTTGATGCCACACTCAGATTGGATTTGTCCTGCTTTTTGTGGACGGGACATAGCTAGGCAATTTTCCACATTGTGGGGTAGATGCCAGTGTTGTAGCTGTACTGGAATAGCTTGGCTAGAGGCACGGCTAGTTCTGGAGCACAAGTCTTCAGCACTACAGCTAGGATGTTATCAGGCCCTTAGCCTTTGCTGTATCCAGTTTCTTGATATCACATAGAGTGAATCGAGTTGGCTGAAGTTTGGTTTCTGTGATGGTGAGGCTCTCGGGAGGAGGCCGAGATGGATCATCCACTTGGCACTTCTGGCTGAAGATGGTTGCAAACACTTCAGTCTTGTCTTTTGCACTCATGTGCTAGGCTCTGCCATCATTGAGGATGGGAATGTTCATGGAGCCTCCTCCTCCCGTTAGTTGTTTAATTGTCCACCACCATTCAAGACTGGATGTGGCAAGAGTGCAGAGCTTTGATCTGATTCATTGGATGTGAGATCGCTTAGCTCTGTCTATAGCTTGTTTCTTCCGCTGTTTACCATGCATGTAGTCCTGTGTTGTAGCTTCACCAGGTTGGCACCTCATTTTTAGGTACACCTAGTACTGGCCTGGCATGCTCTTCCACACTCCTCTTTGAACCAGGGTTGATCCCCTGACTTGATGGTAATGGTAGAGTGAGGGATATGCTGGGCCATGAGGTTACAGATTGTGCTGGAATACCATTCTGCTGCTCCTGATGGCCCACAGCACCTCATGGATGCCCAGTTTTGAGCTGCTAGATCTGTTCTGAATCTATCCCATTTAGCATGGTGGTAGTGCCACATAATGCGGTGGATGGTGTCCTCAATGTAAAGACGGGACTTCGTCTCCACAAGGACTGTGCGGTGGTCACTTGGCATGATCAGGAGGAGGAGACGTCTCTTCACAGGATCGGGAGGGGGAGAAGTCTCTTGGTAGGATCGGGAGGGGAGGGGAAGGATCTATCAAGAAGCAGGAGGGAGGTAGCCCAGCACAAAAGAGGCCCAAGGTTTCCTTGAGAGGCCTGAAGGAGCACTCCTGGTCCACAAGGAAACCTACAATAAAACTTGTAACTTACCTTCTGGCCTGCGATCCGGCTCCCGACAGGTTTGCCTGAAGGGGAAGTCGTCAGAGCTCCCCCGCTCAAGCCTCCAACTAAAATTGCAGATTCAGTCCTAATGACATTATCAGAGCCAAGCTGCATATTTAAAGAAGGACCCCGCTTCCTTCCTGTAAATGTCTTGCTCGCCTGCTCAAAAGAGTAGGTTTATATCGGGCACAGCAGGAAGGCAGCATGATCAGAGGGTTTAGGTGACTCGCCTTATTTTAACTGCCCCCTCGCCTGATCTCCACCCGGCGGCAGCAGTTAAGATCTGGGCCTCAGTGCTAAAAGTGGAAAAATATGTAATTTAGGAGCACCAACTGTCCTCACCTTGACGAAGACATGTGATTCATCAAAAATGTAATTATGCACAAACATGCGGACTGTGTTGCGGTGGTACAGTACTCCTGTATGTTATAATGTTAAAACAAAGAATAAAGAAAAGGAATAGGATGAGAGATAAAGATCAAAATGATGCGAGGGATAATAGGTAGAGTCCCCTACAACCAACCAGGCTCAAAGTCCAAGAGCTGGGCCTGACGATTGTAACACACACAGAGCTGAAGGGGATGTACAAGATAATGAACTCTTTGGCAGAGGCAGGCTTCAAACTAAAATGGAAGATATCTTAATGTTATAATTAACAAAATGTTGAAGTAGATTCATTAGACTAGTGCTGCTTAACTCAAGCTATGTGAGAAAATGAACATCATGAAATTGATTCACCTTTTACAATTCATATACACCTGTGTGGTTATCTTTTTCAATCTTTCAGGATTGAGTTCAGAGTGCGTATCATTACAAAGATTGCTTTATGCTGGCTTTTCTCAGAACAGAGAAGGTAGCGAGGAGATCTGATAGAGGTTTTCAAAATCCTTAGGGATTTTACAACGAAAATAGGGAAAATCTATTTCCACTTACCAGTGAGTCGGAAACTAGAGGGCTTGAATTTAAAATTGTCACCAAGAGAATGAAGGGACAGGTCATGCAGAGGGTTGTTTGGACATGGAATACCCTACCAGAAACGGTGGAGGCAGCAGAATCCATAACAGCTTTTAAAAAGGAAGTGGATAAAATATTTGAAAAAGAAAAAATTAAAAGGGTTTAGGGAAAGGGCAGGGGAATGGGTTTAAATGGATACCTCTTTCAGAGAGCTGGAGCAAACATGATGGGCTGAATGGCCTCCTTCTGTGCTATAAAATTCTGTGATTCTATGATCCTATAATATTTATTACCCATCCTACTATTTCCATATATCACACACATATGGATTTTATCGAGGTTTAATATTTTCATATATCACACACATATGGATTTTATCGAGGTTTAATATTTTCTGAGCACAAACGTGCTCTCATCTGCCTAGACTAAGGGTAAACACTGACCCTGGGAGACATCCACAGAAGCAACATGAAGACAACATTAAATGTGGAAACTGTTCCTTTAACTGTAACAAAAGAAGCAGAGGGGAGATGAGGAGAATTTTTTTTTACGTAGCGAGTTGTTATGATTTGGAATGCACTGCCTGAAATGGTGGTGGAAGCAGATTCAATAGTGACTTTCAAAAGGGAATTGGATAAATACTTGAAAAGGAGAGATTTGCAGGGTTATGGGGAAAGAGCGGGGGAGTGGGACTAACTGGATAGCTCTTTCAAAGAGCCGGCACAAGCATGATAGGCCTCCTTCTGTGTTGTAAGATTCTATGATGAATCTCACTGCACAAGCCCATGTGCCCACTAACTTAATGATGTTGGAGTACTTACCCACATCAGTAAGAAATCAAACCCATTCCCATATGCCACTCAGAATGAATGACATTTCTCTGCCTCCCCGTGTGCACTTCTTAACTACCGAGGCAGTAAAGCTTTTATGATAAATATGGTTCTGTTAGCTTCGGATAAACAATTGACACGTCTTCCTTTCAGAAATTGTCGGTAGAAAAAGACCACGGAAGAAATATGTTGCTCTGGGAAGATGGCAGTTAAGCCTTATGGAAACACTGATCACCGTGTACAGATGGTAATTTAAAGGAGAGGCAAAGAAAAACAGCTTGCTAATCAATCTCGCTCTTGAAAGCACAATAGAGTCTAAACTTTATAGTCACTTGTCTGGACAAGTTAAGCAGACACCCGAAGAACTCAAGAACATGTAGCCAGAGAACAAAAGAAAGGTGGTAAATTAATAACGCTGAACTGGTGAACTGTGTATTAGGAGGCTCACTTATTTATCCCTTGAATAACGATTAAGTAAAAGTTTGTAGGGCTATTAGGGACCCTTCAGAAAAATTCGAGCTAGTGAGCCTGCAAAAGGCAGAGGACTAGTCAGAGGTTGAGCACTCTAAATTTTGTAGTAAGCTTTGAAGAGAGTTACAGGGTTTTAAATCGGTGTACAAACCTACAAACTGTGCAGTACATGTTTGTGTATGCAGCTTGCAGAAGCTCAGATGAACAAGCTTTAGTCCAGTAATCAAACACACAGCCTTGTTTTGATCAAGCAAGCATGTAGTAATGGGTACACTTCACTCTCTGTCTGACAATCTGCCCTGTCCTGCTCTGCTTGCATAACCCGTCACGGTGCAGACTTCAATCATTTACAACCTGGGTTCCTTATTCTTTTTCTCCCCTTCTCCATCTTCTAGAAATTGATATTCAAAACAAACTTCGGTTTTCTTGAAACTACAATGAAACAAGGTATCAGCACAAAGGGGCTTGTCAATGCAAGCATTGATTTTTAATTATTCAGATGCAAAGTCAGTTCTGCTATCTCTTTTTGTCTGAATTTTGATTAAAAGTGAATATTATGACAATCGTTGTTACATATGTCTGATTGTAAACCTATCTGAACAGCTATTGGACTGTGATTTGTGGACCTCTTTTTTTAACACTCATCAAGATGAGGAAGGGGAGCGTTGGGGAATGGAATTCTCCCCATTTCAGGTGCAGCGTAAAGTTCCCTCCATTCGGCTCCAACAACATGCCTCAGCTCCCACAAGGCTGTCAAGACAGTGGTCGGCACGGAACGTTCTGGGGGTCCTGCAGGGAAAGGAGAGGGTGGATCCGATTGGGCAGTTCCCTGACCAGATGGTCGAAGCCATTTGGCAGAACATCTCGTCGCCGGAACTGACCAACAGACACCAGGATGTAGCCTGGATGGTGATTAGAAGGTCTTTCCTACACGCACGGCATCTCAGTGCCATCGCGATCTGCCTGCGAGGCTGCAGCAGGGACGAGACTGTTGTCCACCTCCTGGTGGACTGGCCCTTCGCGCAGAAGGTGTGGAGAGAGATGCGCTGGTATCTGTCCCGGTTCATCCCCGACAACTAAGTAACACAGGACGCTGTGCTCTACGGGCTGTTCCCAGGGACGAACACAGAGACAGATATCAACTGCTGCTGGAAGACCATCAATTCGGTGAAGGAGGCCCTTCGGTCTGTCCAAAACCTGCTGGTCTTCAAGCTGAAGGAGCTGCCCACAACTGAGTGCTGCCAACTGGCACACCCCAAGGTCCAGGAGTATGTGCTGTAGGATGCACTGATGCGAGATGCAGCCTATGCAAAGGCTCTATGGGGAGAGGCCACCGTGTAAAGCCATCCCACCTTGTATTGTTCACCATGTACTAAAAGATATGTACTGTGTTTTGAATTGTAATAATGGGATCATAATGTGTACGATCTGTATTATTGTTTTGAATTGTAATTGTGATATTTACATTGAACTATGTGCATCCTTACATTTTATGAAATAAAGTGTATTTTGAAATTTAAAATAAAGCCTCAGCCCCAACCTGAGACTGCAGTGTGTACTATCTGTAGGATGCACTGCAACAACTCACCAAGCCTTCTTTAGCAGCACCTCCCAAACTGCAACCTCCACCACCTAGAAGGACAAGGGCAGCAGGTGCATGGGAACACCATCACCTCCAGGTTCCCCTCCAAGTCACACACCATCCTGACTTGGACATATATCATCATTCCTTCATCGTCACTGGGTCAAAATCCTGGAACTCCCAACTATGTAAACAAGGTTGGTGAGCTGCAGGCGCAAATGGCCAAATAGGAATGTGATGTTGTGGCGATAACGGAGACCTGGCTCAAAAAAGAGCAGGATTGGGGACTAAATATTCTTGGATACAAGGTGTTCAGGAAAGATAGGGAAGGAAAGGAAGGAGGGGGTTGGCAGTATTGATTAAGGAGAATATTGCAGTGCTGGAGAGAGAGGATGTCCTGGAAGGGTAAGGACAGAATCTATTTTGTTAGAGCAAAGAAACAATAGAGGTGCCATTACACTACTGGGGGTAGTCTATAGGCCACCAACTAGTGCGAAGGATATAGAGAAGCACATTTGCTGGGAAATTACAGAAATGTGCAAAAGCTCTTTGATCCCTATTCGGCCCCACCCCTCCTCTTACTACCCGTGGGTTCCAGGATTTTGACCCAGTGATGATGAAGGAACGGCGATATATGTCCAAGCCAGGATGGTGGGGGACTTCAACTATCCTAATATAGACTGGGGTAGTAACAATATAAAGGGCAAAGAGGGGGAGGAATTTTTGAATTGTGTTCAGGAGAATTTTCTTGACCATTACATTTCCAGCCTAATGAGGAAGGTAGCATTGCTGGATTTGGTTCTGAGGAATGAGGTGGGCCAAATGGAGCAAGTGTCAGTGGGGGAACATTTAGTGAACAGTGATCATAGTATCATAAGGTTTAGAATAGCTATGGAAAAGGACATGGATCACTCTAAAGTAAAAATACTCAATTAGAGGAGAGCCAATTTCAGTGGGATGAGAACGGATCTGGCTCGGGTAAATTGGAACCAAAGATTGGCAGGCAAAACTGTAATTGAACAATGCGTGGCCTTTAAGGAGGAGATGGTTGGGTACAGTCTGGGTACATTCCCATGAGGGAGAAAGGTAGGGCAACTAAAGCCAGAGCTACCCTGGATGACAAAAGAGGTAGAAAGTAAGATGAAGCAGAAAAAAGGGGCATATGACAGATGTCAGGTTGATAACACAAGTGAGAACCGGGCTGAATATAGAAAGTTCAGAGGAGAAGTGAAAAAGGAAATAAGAGGGGCAAAGAGAGAGTATGAGAATAGACTGTCAGCCAATATAAAAGGGAATCCAGAAGTCTTCTATAGGCATGTAAACAGTAAACGGGTAGTAAGAGGAGGGGTGGGGCCGATTAGGGACCAAAAGGGAGATCTACTCATGGAGGCAGAGGGGATGGCCGAGGTACTAAATGAGTAATTTGCATCTGTCTTTACCAAGGAAGAAGACGCTGCCAAAGTCTCAGTAAAGGAGGATGTAGTTGAGATACTGGATGGGCTAAAAATTGATAAAAAGGAGGTACTAGAAAGGCTAGCTGTACTTAAAATAGATAAGTCACCCGGTCCGGATGGGATGCATCCTAGGTTGCTGAGGGAAGTAAGGGTGGAAATTACGAAGGTACCAGCCATAATCTTCCAAACATCCTTAGATACGGGGGTGATGCCAGAGGACTGGAGAATTGCAAATGTTACACCTTTGTTCAAAAAAGGGTGTAAGGATAAACCCAGCAACTACAGGCCAGTCAGTTTAACCTGGGTGGTGGGGAAACTTTTAGAAACGATAATCCAGAACAGAATTAACAGTCACTTGGACAAGTATGGATTGATTAGGGAAAGCCAGCACAGATTTGTTAAAGGCAAATCATGTTTAACTAACTGATAGAGTTTTTTGATGAGGTAACAGAAAGGGTCGATGAGGGCAATGCAGTTGATGTGATGCATATGGACTTTCAAAAGGCGTTTGATAAAGTGCGCCGCATTATAGGCTTATCACCAAGGTTGATGCCCATGGAATAAAAGGGGTAGTAGCATGGAAACAGAATTGGCTAAGTAACAGGAAGCAGAGAGTGGTGGTGAACGGTTGTTTTTCGGACTGGAGGGAGGTGTACAGTGGTGCACCCCAGGGGTCGGTACTAGGACCACTGCTTTTTTTGATATGTATTAATCTCTTGGAGTCATCTGGGGGTATATGTGCACAAATCGTTGAAGGTGGCAGGGCAGGTTGAGAAAGCAGTTAAAAAAGCATACGGGATCTTGGGCTTTATAAATAGGCCCTGCGAATACACAGGGTCTGCTCAGATGAGGAGGAACGCGATGGACACCTACAGACGCTGAAAGACGCCCTAGTAAGAACAGGATATGATGCTCGACTCATCGATCGACAGTTCTGACGGGCCACAGTGAAAAATCGCATAGACCTCCTCAGAAGACTAACACGGGACGCAACCAACAGAGTACCCTTCGTCGTCCAGTACTTCCCCGGAGCGGAGAAACTACGCCATGTTCTCCGCAGCCTTCAACATGTCATCAATGATGACGAACACCTCGCTATGGCCATCCCCACACCTCCACTACTCGCCTTTAAACAGCCACCCAACCTCAAACAAACCATCGTTCGCAGCAAATTACCTAGCCTTCAGGAGAACAGCGTCCACGACATCACACAACCCTGCCACGGTAACCTCTGCAAGACATGCCAGATCATCGACACAGATACCACCATCACACGAGAGGACACCACCCACCAGGTGCACGGTTCATACTCCTGTGACTCGGCCAACGTTGTCTACCTCATACGTTGCAGGAAAGGATGCCCCAGAGCATGGTACATTGGTGAGACCATGCAGACGCTGCGACAACGGATGAACGGACACCGCGCAACAATCGCCAAACAGGAGGGTTCTCTCCCTGTCGGGGAACACTTCAGCAGTCATGGACATTCAGCCACCGACCTTCGGGTAAGCATACTCCAAGGCGGCCTTCGAGACACACGACAACGCAAAATCGTTGAGCAGAAACTGATAGCCAAGTTCCGCACCCATGAGGACGGCCTCAACCGGGATCTTGGGTTCATGTCACACTACACGTAACCCCACCAGCGAACAAATGTTATCTGTTTTTAATATAACGGGTCATTGACTGTCTTCCTTCTCTCTCTCTCTCTCCTTTTTTTTTGGGGGGGTTTGTATATTCGGTGGCCTTTTTAGGTGACACCTTTCTGTCTGCTCACTGTGATTGCCTTGGCAACGAGCAGTAATCACCAGGCATTGTTCTGTGATTTTAAAATGCGAAGGATTCGAAAATCTCATTTCCACACCGTTCACCTGACGAAGGAGGAAGCCTCCGAAAGCTTGTGGAATTTAAAATAAATTTGTTGGACTATAACTTGGTGTTGTAAAATTGTTTACAATTTATAAATAGATGCATAGAGTACAAAAGTATGGACATCATGATGAACCTTTATAAAACACTGGTTCGGCCACAACTGGAGTATTGTGTCCAGTTCTGAGCACTGCACTTCAGGAAAGATGTGAAGGCCTTCGAGAGGGTGCAGAAGAGATTTACTAGAATGATTCCAGGGATGAGGGACTTTAGTTACGTGGGTAGACTGGAGAAGCTGGGGTTGTTCTCCTTGGAACAGAGATAGTTGCGAGGAGATTTGATAGAGGTATTCAAAATCATGAAGGATCTAGTCAGAGTAGAAAGAGAGAAACTGTTCCCATTGGCGGAAGGGTCAAGAACCAGAGGACATAGATTTAACGTGATTGTCAAAAGAACCAAAGGTGACATGAAGAAAAACTTTTTTACACAGCGAGTGGTTAGGATCTGGAATGCACTGCCCGAGGGGGTGGTGGAGGCAGATTCAATCGTGGCCTTCAAAAGGGAACTGGATAAGTACTTGAAAGGATAAAATTTTCAGGGCTATGGGGAAAGGGCGGGGAATGGGGCTAGCTGGATTGATCTTGCATAGAGCTGGAGCGGACTTGATGGGCCAAATGGCCTCCTTCTGTGCAGTAACCTTTCTATGATTCTATAACTTGGACTTGGGTGTACAGGATACAATTTTCAAGTTTGCAGATGTCACAAAACTTGGCAGTATAGTGAACAGTGAGGAGGATAGTGATAGACTTCAAGAGGATATAGAAAGGCTGGTAGCATGGGCAGACACACGGCAGATGAAATTTAACGCAGAAAAATGTGAGGTGATACATTTTGGTGGGAAGAATGAGGAGAGGCAATATAAACTAAAGGGCACAATTCAAAAGGGGTACAGGAACAGAGAGATTTGGGAGTATATGTACACAAATTGTTGAAGGTGGCAGGGCAGGTTGAGAAAGCGTTTGAAAATTCAAACAGTATCCTGGGCTTTATAAATAGAGGCATAGAGTACAAAAGCAAGGAAGTCATGGTGAACCTTTACAAAACATTGGCTCGGCCACAACTGGAGTATTGTGTCCAGTTCTGGGCACCGCACTTTAGGAAGGATGTGAAGGCTTTAGAGAGGGTGCAGAAGAGATTTACTAGAATGATTCCAGAGATGAGGGACTTTAGTTACGTGGATTGACTGGAGAAGCTGGGGTTGTTCTCCTTGGAATAGAGAAGGTTGAGAGGAGATTTGATAGAGGTATTCAAAATCATGGAGGGTCTAGACAGAGTAGATAGAGAGAAACTGTTCCCATTAGCGGAAGGGTCAAGGACCAGAGGATTATTTAAAGTGATTGTCAAAAGAACGAAAGGTGACACGAGGAAAAACTTTTTTACACAGTGAGTGGTTAGGATCAGGAATGCACTGCCCGAGGGGGTGGTGGAGGCAGATTCAATCATGGTCTTCAAAAGGGAACTGGATAAGTACTTGATAGAAATAAATTTGCAGGGCTACAGGGATAGGGCAGGGGAGTGGGACTAGCTGGATTGCTCTTGCATAGAGCCGGCACGGGCTCGATGGGCCGAATGGCCTCCTTCCATGCTGTAACCTCTCTGTGATTCTATGATTCTAACAGCATGTCAGAATACCTTCACCACACAGACTGCAGCCATTCAAGTAGAAAGCCTACCACCACCTTCCCAAGGACAACTGAGGTCGGGTAATAAGTGCCGGCCTTGCCAGCGAAGTTTGCATCCCGAGAATGAGAAAAAAATACGAGTATCCCAGTGTGACATTTTTTTCCATTTCCCACTCCTGCCATCCTGTGGCCTCTCTGAGTGACAGTTTTGTGCTTAATGCCTATGCCCACAAAAAGACTGCCCAAACTCATTTCATATAAAATCCTTATAGCCAACAGGCAGAGGATATTTTTATCCTTTCAGTGTGGGCTGGACTTGATCTTGGGTCCCAGAGATAAAAGGGCAGTGTTTAACCCACTGCACCACCCAGTTCTCCAAACCTTGTCTCGAAGAGATACGTGTAATTAGATAAATGGTGGGCAATGCAAGCCTCTCAAAAATCTAGAGTCAAACTACTTTACCAACAGAATCTCTTAATCCCAACCTGAGAATAGTGACCATTACATTTTTATATCCCACACACACCATCCTTATGGCTTCTCTGAGCAAGCCTAACAATTTGTATTTGGTTATGAACAGGTTTTTGCTATGGGCTTGCATCCTGTAGAACCAAGTTGACACTACCAAACCCTTACGGCCTTCACAGAGAAACATTTATTGTATCAGTTTGAAGCAGTTCAAACCCATGCACCACAGGTGAAAAGACAGTGCTTCAACTCACTGTACCATCCAGTTCCCTATAGTGCCTTATTTCTCAGTAAAACCTTTTTTTCCTGTCAGCTGTCATTATAATCATAGCCTGACACTGCAACATAATAGAAAATCTCAGAGATCATAATGGGCACCGTGAGATGTGGTAGCAGAAGATATGGGGCATGATTTTACCTAGGAGGCGGGTTCTCAGCTGAGGTGGGGGGGTGGTGAGGTGTCAATAATCGGGTGGGAAACCCAGAGAAAAAAATTGTGCTGTTTTCTGCGCGATCGAGACTCAATTGGAGCCACTTAAGTCAGCTTCCGGGTTTCATGTTCTCAAGCTGCGCAGCGGGCGGACTGCGCACCCGCATGAAATGTTTAAAGCCCACTATTTAAAGGGCCCCTCCAACAATGCATTTGGAAAGAGAAAGGAGGAAAAAATGAGTGGGGAACGCCATAGAGCGAAGCCAGCACCTAGATTCTCCAACACCGCTCTGGAGACATTGCTGGGTGCAGTAAGAAGCAGGAGGGAGTTGCTGTACCCAGCAGACCGCAGCAAGAAACCTGGTCCTGTCACCAAGAAGGCGTGACTGGAGGTGGCGGACAAGGTGATCAGCAGAAGCACGGTGCCCTGGTCATGGCTTCAATGCAGAAAGAGGTTTAATGACCTAACCAGGTCAGGAAAAGTGAGTACAGCTACTGGTTCACCTGCATTCCAGGATAAACAGTACCCCCTCACACTGCCCTGCGAAGCCTACTCCATCACATCACTCCTCACAACCACTTAAGGCTCAGTCTCGACTCACCTTTACTTTCTGTGCATTTCTTCACCACCCCGCACCCCCCCCCCCCCCCCCCAATTTGTGCACCCACCTCTCCCACTCACCCCAATCCTGATGCAATGTGAGCAATCTGTCTGATAGTCACCCTCTTGGTTCATTGTCATCCTGACCAAAAGCAATGCCTCCATCGGGTGACCACATCACCCTCACTCACTCACACGTCTGTACTTTCTCCACTTGTAGGAGCAGAGAGCACAAAATGCAAGGGAGAGGGCGAATTTAGTGCTCAGGTTATCCTCTGACTCACCCTGAGCATCACCACAGGACGTCTGCCAGTGCATTTAATGGGACAAGTAGTACTGTGTCCAGTGTCCTATTATTGCTGCTGCTTGCACACGCAAACACTGTCACAGTAATGGCAATTTACTGTTCTTATCTGGGTTGGACATCAGCTCCAGTTCACGTCCTGCAGGGACCCCTTCACAGACCTCGTGTGTCAGTGCCTGATGGTACACATCTGGTGGTGGTCTGGACCAGGCCTTTCCCAGGAAGTGCATGCAACACATTTCCTTGTTAAGTGGAATGAATGGTACACGTCAACAGACTCCAACTGCAACATCTTCAAATCATTCAGAAGAATGTCAGGATTGTCTTCAGTTTGAGGAGCCACAAGCCTCAGCAATCCTATTGATGTAGTTGAGCTTTAGGAATTGATGTTTATAGGGTGTCTTTGTATTTTTCAATCCAGCAAATGTCGCTCAGAATTCTGATGATATATCTGCAGGAATTTGTGGAGGATGCAGGTAGCTTTGTGACTTGAGATGCTTAAGCATTACTTTACAGTCAATATTCAGCAGGACTGGAGGATGGTCTAATTAGAGGAATAAATTGGATCAAGAGCAATGTCCTTCCATTTCAGGCGTTGAGACGGGCTATGTTATCTAATAAAGGTAAAGGAAGGGACATTTAAACTTACTTTGGCAATATGTGTCTCAAAAACAAAGGCCCCGATATTTACGGGGAGGCAAGGAGCGTGTGTCAGTGGAAATACCAGGAAGGTGGAGGTCCTGCTGAATTTAATGGCAGGAACTTATTAGAATTTTTTTACTCCGTTTCCCGCCCGACAGCCAGCCAGATTGATGACAGGAAAGCCTGCGGTACAAGGCAGCAGAGATCGAGGGGGAAGAGATCGCGGTGGGAGGGGAGACCGTGGGGGGAGAGACCACGGGGAAGATTGGGGGGTCTGAAGATCATGGGGAAGGGTGGGTCAGCCGATTGTGGGGAGGGAGAGATTGCGGGGGGAGAGATCGAGTGGGAGAGATCGCGAAGGGAGAGATCGCAGGGGGAGAGATCGTGGGGAGGGAGAGATTGTGGCGTGGGACAGATCATAGAGATGGGGGTGGGGTCTGAAGATCATGGTGGGGGGAGGGGTCAGCCAATAGCGGGGAGGGAGAGATCACGGAGGGGAGAGATGCAGGTGGGGGGGTTCTGAAGATCATGGGGGGGGGGGGGGAGAGGTCAGCCGATAGTGGGGAGGGAGAGATCATGGAGGGGAGAGATGTGGGTGGGATTCTGAAGATAATGAGGGGATGGTCAGCTGATCACAGGGATGGAGAGATCGTGGTAGAAGATGTGTTTGAGGGGCTGGGGGAACCACTCTTGCTCTGCCTGGGCCACAAGCAGTGCTGGAAAAGCACTTACCTTCTGGATCTGACAGCTCCCACCTCCCTTCAGCTGCCAGGTTTCTTGAGCCCTGGGAAACCCAGCCCGCAGCCGTTAAATTCAAATGGCTCCCAAGATCTGAGGAATGGAGCCTCATTTAAATATTATAATCACTGACTCGCCTCTCCAGAGCGGGTTATTCAGACGCCCCCAAACCCGCCGCAGTTAAACCGGAAATAGGCACATTCGTGCCGGGTTGGAGTCGGGTCACATGTTTTTAAAAATTTAACCCCCAACCTGACCCGACTCTCTCCTGCCCATCATCGGGGGGTTAAAAGTCCCCTCAAAATTTCAGTTCCTTTTTGTATGCTTGTTTCTTTTAATCAAATTTTTTTTGTGTGATGACGTTTAGTCAAAACCCTTATCTGCAGCAGGAAAGTGTGCTGCCTTCCTCGTTGCCTAAGTTTCCTGTTTGATGAGTTCGGGTTTGTATTTAAGATCAGAGAAGGAATTTGGGGAGAGCACGAATGCTATTGGAGTACTGGATGTTGAGTGTGCTCAAGAAGGAAAGGATTTGTCAAAATACTGAAATAACTTGAACGCCTTCGTTCAACACCCACTTTCTGTTTTATAAGATCAGCTGCAGTTAATGTAATCCTTCAAAAACAGTGGAGATTCTCCAACTGAGCTCATTATAGTTTCAATGGTGTTTCCTTTCAAAAAATAGTAAACAGCTTTTTATTCTTTCAGTAATCTTATGTTGGTCCATGAAAAAAATGGATCTCCCAGTAGTACAAACTGAGCCCCCATTTTCAGAGTTACAGTGTTCGAATGTAACATACCAGGCAGCAGTACAAAAGATTCATAGGGGACAAACATTAACTATTCAAATGAAGCCAAAAGGACAACCTCCAATAGGTGTCCATTTAGTGTCTGAAAATCTCGCCATCATGTCAAGGTTGCAACCAAATGGATTAGAGGGGTTTCAGAAGTTTTCTGACTTAGGCAATATTCCAGAAATGGAGACCAAATTTTAAACCTTCCCTTTTGAAATCCAAAGGATTACACAAACATCTCAGGTATCCTCTTCATTCACACCTCTGGGGTGGTGTGTCAATCAGGTGACATTGACCCAAAATCCGAATTGTCCGCCTAAACAGGAGGTTTTTGGGAGGGGGAGGGGTGTCACTGATGGAAGCACTAAGAGGCAGAGTTTTATAGTAGGAATTATAAGGGAGACTTCCCGCTCCCCCACACTGGCAGCACATTGGCCCAGATTTTGCTGCAGCAGGGCATCTAACGGCATCTACCATTAGTTAGACTTGCCCTTGCACGTTTAGGTTTTAAAATTATTTACGTGGCAAGTTGCTGAAAGTGTGAGCTGATAATGGCGCAGTGAGGGAAACAGGGCATCTGGGACCTGAGTGAACAGGACAAGCAACTGTGTATCTCCTTAACCAATCAGATTGAAGGATTGAGAACTAAACAGAGGAACAACAGAGAGGGAAGTGTAAATTAGAATGGGTGAATTCAATGTCAAATCAGGTACAGAAAGAGAAATATAGAGAGGGAAAGAAAGATTGGGTTAAGAGAGAAAAAAGGGACAGAAAGGAAAAGTAAAAAAAAATTTCTAAATTTTAAATTTGACATTTAAAAAAATCTCCATCAACAATTAATACCTGAAGGAATGAGACTTCACAGTTTTAATAGTTAATTTTCAGTGCAGAGAGGTTGATTGGCAGTAATCAGTTATCAAGCCGTTAAAAGGGTACTTGCGCTTGTAATGACAAGACTTAACTTTTTGTGGCACGTTTAGTTCCTATCTAACGTGCAAATACAGCAACATCGTGCCATTCAATGCATTTCAATGGTGAGGCAGACAGCGAGATGGTGTTTTTGGGAACCTAACAGTGGAGCAGCGCAACTTGGACAGCAACTTTAGGGTTTTATTTTTATTCGTTCATGGTAGTGGGCGTCGCTGGCAAGGCCAGCATTTATTGCCCATCCCTAATTGCTCTTGAGAAGGTGGTGGTGAGCCGCCTTCTTGAACCGCTGCAGTCAGTGTGGTGAAGGTTCTCCCAAAGTGCTGTTAGGTAGGGAGTTCCAGAATTTTGACCCAGCGACAATGAAGGAACGGCGATATATTGCCAAGTCGGGATGGTGTGTGAGTTGGAGGGGAACGTGCAGGTGGTGTTGTTCCCACGTGCCTGCTGCTCTTGTGCTTCCAGGTGGTAGAGGTCGCGAGTTTGGGAGGTGCTGTCGAAGAAGCCTTGGCGAGTTGCTACAGTGCATCCTGCGGATGGTACACACTGCAGCCACGGTGCGCCAATGGTGAAGGAGGTGAATGTTTAGGGTGGTGGATGGGATGCCAATCAAGTGGGCTGCTTTGTCCTGGATGGTGTCGAACTCCTTGAGTGTTGTTGGAGCTGCACTCATCCAGGCAAGTGGAGAATATTCCATCACACTCCTGACTTGTGCCTTGTAGATGGTGGAAAGGCTTTGGGGAGTCATGCGGTGAGTCACTCGCCGCAGAATACCCAGCCTCTGACCTGCTCTTGTAGCCACAGTATTTATATGGCTGGTCCAGTTAAGTTTCTGGTCAATGGTGACCCCCACGATATTGAAGGTGGGGTATTTGATGATGGTAATGCCGTTGAATGTCAAGGGGAGGTGGTTAGACTCTCTCTTGTTGGAGGTAGTCATTGCCTGGCACTTGTCTGGCGCGAATGTTACTTGCCACTTATGAGCCCAAGCCTGGATGTTGTCCAGGTCTTGCTGCATCCGGGCACGGATTGCTTCATTATCTGAGGGGTTGCGAATGGAACTGAACACTGTGCAATCATCAGCGAACATTCCCATTTCTGACCTTATGATGGGGGGGAGGGTCATTCATGAAGCAGCTGAAGATGGTTGGGCCTAGGACACTGCCCTAAGGAACTCCTGCAGCAATGCCCTGGGGCTGAGATGATTGGCCTCCAACAACCACTACCATCTTCCTTTGTGCTTGGTATGACTCCAGCCACTGGAGAGTTTTCCCCCTGATTCCAATTGAATTCAATTTTACTAGGGCTCCTTGGTGCCACACTCGGTCAAATGTTGCCTTGATGTCAAGGGCTGTCACTCTGACCTCACCTCTGGAATTCAGCTCTTTGTCCATGTTTGGACCAAGGCTATAATGAGGTCTGGAGCTGAGTGATCCTAGCGGAACTCAAACTGAGTATCGGTGAGCAGGTTATTGGTGAGTAAGTGCCACTTGATAGCATTGTCGACAACACGTTCCATCACTTTGCTGATGATTGAGAGTAGACGGATGGGGCGGTAATTGGCCGGATTGGATTTTCCTGCTTTTTGTGGACAGGACATACCTGGGCGATTTTCCACATTGTCGGGTAGATGCCGGTGTTGTAGCTGTACTGGAACAGCTTGGCTAGAGGCGCAGCTAGTTCTGGAGCACAAGTCTTCAGCACTACAGCCGGGATGTTGTCGGGGCCCATAGCCTTTGCTTTATCCAGTGCACTCAGCCATTTCTTGATATCACATGGAGTGAATCGAATTGGCTGAAGACTGGCTTCTGTGATGGTGGGGATATGGGGAGGAAGCCGAGGTGGATCGTCCACTCGGCACTTCTGGCTGAAGATGGTTGCAAACACTTCAGCCTTGTCCTTTTCACTCACGTGCTGGACTCTGCCATCATTGAGAATGGGGATGTTTACAGAGCCTCCTCCTCCGGTTAGTTGTTTAATTGTCCAACACTATTCACGACTGGATGTGGCAGGACTGCAGAGCTTTGATCTGATCCTTTGGTTGTGGAATCGCTTAGGTCTGTCTATAGAATGTTGCTTCTGCTGTTTAGTATGCATGTAGTCCTGTGTTGTAGCTTCACCAAGTTGGCACTTCATTTTTAGGTGCGTCTGGTGCTGCTCCTGGCATGCTCTTCTATACTCCTCATTGAGCCAGGGTTGATCCCCTGGCTAGTTGGAAATGGTATAGTGAGGAATATGCCAGGCCCTGAGGTTACAGATTGTGCTGGAATACAATTCTTCTGCTGCTGATGGTCCACAACGCCTCATGGATGCCCAGTTTTGAGCTGCTAGATCTGTTCTGAATCTATCCCACTTAGCACGGTGGTAGTGCCACACAACACGTTGGATGTTGTCCTCAGTGCGAAGACAGGACTTCGTCACCACAAGGACTGTGCGGTGGTCACTCCTACCAATACCGTCATGGACAGATGCATCTTCGACAGGTAAATTGGTGAGGATGAGGTCAAGTAGGTTTTTCCCTCGTGTCGGTTCACTCACCACCTGCCACAGCCCAATCTG
The DNA here is from genome assembly GCF_035084215.1 of Heptranchias perlo. Lineage (NCBI taxonomy): Eukaryota > Metazoa > Chordata > Chondrichthyes > Hexanchiformes > Hexanchidae > Heptranchias > Heptranchias perlo. The sequence goes on from NC_090327.1 coordinate 99,030,376, forward strand.
GCAGTTATGTCCTTCAGGACTCAGCCAGTCGTGGTGCTACCGAGCAACTCTTCGTTATGGACATTGAAGTCCCCCACCCAGAGTACTTTCTGTGCCCTTGCAACCCTCAGTGCTTCCTCCAAGTGGTACTCAACATGGAGGAGGACTGATTCATCAGCTGAGGGAGGGCGGTAGGTCGTAATCAGCAGGAGGTTTCCTTGCCCATGTTTGACCTGATGCCATGAGATTTCATGGGGTCCGGAGTCAATGTTGAGGACTACCAAGGGCCACTCCCTCCTGACTGTATATCACTGTACCGCCACCTCTGGTGGGTCTATCCTGCCAGTGGGGCATGATATACCCAGGGATGGAAGAGTCTGGGACTTTGGCTGAAAGGTATGATTCTGTGAGTATGGCTATGTCAGGCTGTTGCTTGACTAGTCTGTGGAACAGCTCTCCCAACTTTGGCACAAGTGCCCCGATGTTAGTTGAGGAGGACTTTGCAGGGTCGACTGGGCTTAGTTTGCTTTTGTCGTGTCCGGTGCCTAGTGGTCCGTCCGGTTTTAATCTTATTGTGAATTTCTGTGGCGAGATTGTGCAACGGAGTCGCCTGCTAGGCCTTTTCAGAGGGCTATTAAGAATCAACCACATTGTTGTGGGTCTGGAGTCTCATATAGACCAGACCGGGTAAGGAAGGCAGGTTTCCTTCCCTAAAGGGCATTAGTGAACCAGATGGGTTTTTACGACAATCTGGTAGTTTCAATGTCCACCATTACTAATATTAGTTTTTTTAATTCCAGATTTTTTATTTAATTAATTGAATTTAAATTCCCCAGCTGCCATGGCAGAGATTTGAATTCATGACTCCGGATTATTAGTCCAGGCCTCTGGATTACTAGTCCAGTAACATAACCACTATGCTACCGTACCCGCATTGGCATTTAACCGGACATCTGCTCCTTACCTGAAGTTGCTGTACCATTTACGCTTAAGTAACGGAGAGCGCCGTTAGCCTCACCGTTATTTTGACAGCAAAATCTGGGCCAATAACATTGAGCCCGTGCACTGTAAATGCAGTGGGAGGATGCTGCACGGTAATTTCCACCTAGGCAATGCTGGTGGAGCCGGAGGCTCGGGCTACTTGAATCGTGCAAACCTCATTGCAGGTTCAAAAAGCATGTTAATGAGGGTGGAGCTCTCCTCCCTCACATCATTCACTCAATCAGTATGTCATCACCATATAAAACAGGGGCACTTGGAAACATTCTGCATGGTCCCAGCACAATAGTTCTGAAAGTTGTGATTTCCTTTGCTATTGCCAGTGACAGGGAAATAGGACTTAAGTTTGGATTATTTATTGCTGGCTTTCTGTAACTTTTATTGGTTTTTAGGCTGGTTTGGAGTTAACTGTTGATTTTTCTGTAATTGCATCAACTCTTCTAAGGAATTGCCCTCAGCCTAGAATCAGACCCTGCAGCATAGGATGATCATTCCTTTTGGAATTCCTCTTGCCCTCAGTGAGCTAGAAGAAGAGGAGGAATTCTAATGCATGAGCAGAAGTAGTGTGTCTGCATCAAAGGAGGGATCAGTGGATCTACATCTACCCACGGAGGCAGGTGAACAGACAGTGCCATCGATACTTGGATGTCTGAGGAGTTGTATTATTGTCACTTACATCATGGAGACATTCTTAGAACAGTGCTGTGTCCAAACCCCCTCAACAACTGTGATGACACCGTCTGTGGCATTAGGTCACCACTGCCTTGAATGTCATTGCCTCTGGCTCTTTTTAAGATGCCTTGGTGACATCTGTTAGATCAGCCAGTCTGCCATGCACCACTGCACTCATCAGGTCACCGGTGAATTAGTCCACAGGGTGGAAGACTTCATCATTTTTCTTCAGGACAGGAAGCATTCTCTTCACCTTTTCTAAACTGGCTTCTGGCTTCCCTAGAGTGCAGGGCCTACTTTATGGAGCCTATGTGGCCATATGTGGCTCCTTCATCAATGCAATGGCATTTAGGAATAGGAAGAGGTTCCATTCCATCAAACTCCAGGTTGTTTGTGACCATCAGATCTATATCATGGAGGTGGATGACATGTACCAGGAAGCTGCCATGATGCATTTATTCTACACCAATCTACAGTCCCACACTTATTTTCATAGCCTTTGGACTGATGGACGGATCTTAAGCAACCAGGGTTGATGATACTAATGTGGAATCCAAGGACTGCAGTAGAAAGTGAAGTTTAATGAGGCACAGGGATACAAATAGAGCATACAATAAGCTTGCTGAAACAGATTCTACTGTCTGGATAGGTCTGGGAGTGTCTGTTCTACAGCTCTGAAAAGATCTGCAAAATGACAGTAATGTGCTGTATACTGCACATACATGGAATTGCATGTAGCAGGCAAAATAGGGGAGGTCAAGAAGGGCCAGAAGAAGGTAGAGGCAATGAGGCTGAGGCTGGAGTTGACAGCTCCGTTGGAACAGCAACAAGAATGAAAAATCTGACATTTACTAAAGTACTATTGGACATAGACTTTGAAGTGCCCTCAGTGCATGCATTCCTTTATCATGTTCCCAGTGCAGTGCTGTACCAAACCCAAATGACATCATGGCCTTGTACTATACCTCACATACCATGCATGTACAACCATTCACCTCCTGATAAGAAAGGTGATCCAGAACAAATTAACTCTGAACAAAGTCCAAGTCCAAAAGCCCATTGCCCCCGTGCTGGTAATAGCTCTTCAACTGAAGCTGTCTACTCTAATGCCATTTCCCTACCCTTTTCTCATATCCTTTTACATTTTTCCTTTTCAAATACTTCTCCAATTCCCTTTTAAATTATGTTGTTGTTTCTGCCTGAATAGTTACTTGTACTAAAGCATTGAATGTTCTAACAACTATCCATTTGAAAAAATTCTTCTTAAATCTTTCTTTGTTCTTCTGGTAATAATCGTGAATCTATGTCCCCTGATTCACCAACTGGGGAAACAATCTTTATTCCCCCTCTCAAAACCCTGGTCAAGTTATGTTTTGTTCTGTCAGCTTCTGTTACTTTTTTGAATAGTTTTGCTTAAACAGTGGATGCTGATTACATCAAAAGAGGGAGCTGAATTAGCATTGCTAAGTAAAGTCATTAACTCAGGTGCTGATGCAGTTGTGTCAATTCAGCTGGATGTAGTAATTTTGCTCCCTTACACTAATTGACACAAATCACTCTTCCCAGCCATTTCCTGACAATGTCATTAGCATTTAAATAAAAATACTTAAATAAAGACATGTACAGAAAAAATACAGAAAGAATGTCAACGGTAATCATAATTTTGTTTCCAGTTATTTTACCTTATGTTATCTTGCTGGCACTTTCTCCTCCACATCAGAAGGTTGTGGGTTCAAAGCCCCATTCCAGGTCCTGAGCACATCATCTAAACTGACACTCCAGTGCAAGATGAGGGGAATGCTGCTTTGTCAGAGGTGCTGTCCTCTGAATGGGATGTTGGGGGTAATTTTCAACTTTGCCGCCCTGGCAGAGCAGTTCACCTAGCTGTTGTAGAACTGGGGTTGCCAACCCTCCAGGATTGTGCTGGAGTCTCCAGGAATTAAAGATTAATTTCCTGAACACTGCTGCAAGCAATCCAGGGGAAAAATCATAGAGCCATTAAAAATAAAGTTTTTTTTTTCATTTTCATTGAACACTGGTTTATTAGTCATAAAAATATTGGAGATGGGGAATAAAGGATGTTTGACTGACAGTCAAGAATCATCCAATCAGGTAACAAAGTGTCTGTTGGCTTTCCAATTGGCGTGGGCAAGCAGTGCTCTGCAAGGATGGACATATCGGGCGACCAATGTGGGAGCATAAATCAGGTGAGTTCTACAATGGGCGGTCAAACCACTCCTCCAGGTTACTGTCCAGGCAGCAAAGTTGAAAATAACTCCAATAGATCTTTGTTGTATTAGTTTGAAATAAACTGTGAGTTGTGATTTCCCCCAAACATGCTTGTCCAGCTTTAATATATTCATATTGTGCCTGCAGCCTGTGGCCTTTCTTTATAATTTAAAAAAATATTCATTCTCAAGATGTGGATGTCATTAGCGAGGCCGGCATTCATTGCCCATCCCTAGTTGCCTGAAGAAGGTGATGGTGATCCACCCTCTAGCAGTTTGATGCAACTGAGTGACTTGCTAGGCCACTTCAGAGGGCAGTTAAGAGTTAACCACATTGGTGTGGGACTGGAGTCACATATAGGCCAATTAAGGACACCCGATTTTGTTCCCTAAAGGACATTAGTGAACCAGTTGGATTTTTATGACAATCCAGCAACTTCATGGTCACTTTTTTTTTTACTGACACCAGATTTTTTTTTCCAGATTTAAAAAAAAATGAATTCAAATTCTCAAAGTGCCATGGTAGGATATGAACTCACATTCTCTGAATTATTATCAAGTAACAAAACCACTATTCTACCGTACCATCATAAACCTGTGCAAATTTAATACAACACTTAAACATAACTCATTTCCAAAATGTTTTCTGATAAAAGGTCAAAAATCTTGAAACATAGAATCATCGAATCATAGAAAATTTACGGCACAGAAGGAGGCTATTCGGCCCATCGTGTCCGCACCAGCTGAGAAACAAGCCATCCAGCCTAATCCCACTTTCCCGTATTTGGTCCTTAGCCCTGCAGGTCATGGTTCTTCAGGTGCACATCCAGGTATTTTTTAAATGCGGTGAGGGTTTCTGCCTCTACCACCCTCTCAGGCAGTGAGTTCCAGACCCCCACCACCCTCCAGGTGAAAACATTTTTCTTCATTTCCGCTCTAAACCTTTTACCAATCACTTTAAATCTATGCCCCCTGGTTATTGATCCCTCTGCTAAGGGAAATAGGTCCTTCCTTTCCACTCTATTGAGGCCCCTCATAATTTTGTACACCTCAATTAAATCACCCCTCAGCCTCCTGTGTTCCAAGGAAAACAACCCCAGCCTATCCAATCTTTCCTCATAGCTAAAATTCTCCAGTCCTGGCAACATACTTGTAAATCTCCTTTGCACCCTCTCCAGTGCAATTACATTCCTCCTGTAATGTGGTGACCAGAACTGTATGCAGTACTCAAGCTGTGGCCTATCTAGTGTTTAATACAGTTCCGGCATAACATCCCTGCTTTTATATTCTATGCCTTGGCTAATAAAGGAAAGCATTCCATATGCCGTCTTAACCACCTTATCTTCCTGTCCTGCTACCTCAGGGATCTGTGGACATGCACTCCAAGGTCCCTCACTTCCTCTACACCTCTCAATATCCTCCCATTTATTGTGTATTCCCTTGCCTTGTTTGCTCTCCCCAAATGCATCACCTCACACTTCCCTGGGTTGAATTTCATTTGTCACTTTTCTGCCCACCTGACCAGTCCATTGAGATCTTCCTGCAGTCTACAGCTTTCCTCCTCACCATCAACCACACGGCCTATCTTTGTGTCATCCTCAAATTTCTTAATCATGCCCCCTACGTTTAAGTCCAAATCGTTAATGTATACCACAAAAAGTGAAGGACCTAGTACCGAGCCCTGCGGCATCCCACTGGAAACAGCCTTCCAGAAAGCACCTGTCAACCGTTACCCTTTGCTTCCTGTCACTGAGCCAATTTTGGATCCAACTTGCCACATTCCCTTGGAACCCATGGGCCTTTACTTTTTTGACCATTCTGCCATGTGGGACCTTGTCAAAAGCCTTGCTAAAATCCATGTCGACTACATCACTTGCACTACCTTCATCGATCCTCCTTGTCACCTCCTCGAAAAATTCCATCAAGTTAGACAGACACGACCTCCCCTTAACAAATCCGTGCTGACTGTCCTTGATTACTTCGTGCCTTTCTAAGTGACAATTTATCCTGTCCCTCAGAATTGATTCCAATAATTTGCCCACCACCGAGGTTAGGCTGACTGGCCTGTAATTACTCGGTCTATCCTTCGCTCCTTTTTAAACAATGGTACAACGTTAGCAGTCCTCCAATCCTCCGGCACTACACCTGTATCCAGTGAAGTTTGGAAAATGATTGTTAAAGCTTCTGCTATTTCCCCCTTTTTCTTTTAACAGCCTGGGATACATTTCATCCGGCTCTGGTGATTTATCCACTTTCAAAGATGCTAATCCCCTTAATACTTCCTCTCTCACTATGTTTATCCCATCCAATATTTCACACTCCTCCTCTTTAACTCCAATCCCTCCATCATCCCTCTCTTTTGTGAAGACATATGCAAAGTATTCATTAAGAACCATACCCACATCTTGCGCCTCCACACATAGTTTACCTTTTTGGTCTCTAATAGGCCCTACTCTTTTCTGAGATATAATATGACAGAGACATATCACATTAAACACATTCCATATACCTACTCTGACACAAATAAAACAGCGCATAACACTATACAGTAAGGCACTCCCAAAGAAGTCCAAACACCAGAATTGTTACTTTAAATATCCAAAGGTTTCAAAAAATTCATTCTCGGGATATGGGCATTGCTGGCATTATTGTTCATCCCTATTAGAGAAGGTGGTGGTCAGCCACCATCCTGAACCACTGTAGTCCACGTGGTGAAGGTGCTCCCACGATGCAGTTAGGTAGGGCAATGATGAAGGAACAGCAATATGTGTCCAAGTAAGTATGGTGTGTGAGTTGGAGGGGAACTTTGTTCTATTACATTTCTATGCATTCTTGTAGGCCCTTGCTCGATATATATGGGGATTCTACAGATATTCCACACTTCCCAAGCACCAACATTACATACAGGTTTCACTGTCAAACGGTTAGGGAATACCTGATTGCACCAAGATGTGTGCACCTCATGTTATAACTCCTAAGTCATTGTCTATTGGAAGGCGTAGGCTTCAAATCTCTACATGTTGCAGTTCCATGCAGTCCTGCCTCACTAAGCATTAAGGTGCTTATTTTTTTTGCCTGTGGTGGCATACCATTTGTTAATGGATCAGTGACCCTTTCTGTTAATAAAATGCAGAGCACTATTTCTAGGTGTATGCATGATAATATGTGTAATAAATGGTGCCTTTTACCCTGAGAGTGCCACACATCACAAAACATTGTGTCTGACTCTTCAGCTGCTGCAACATCTGCTCCAAAATGAGTTATTTTTGTTCATAGTTTATGGGTCTCTCTCCCTCTCTTGTATTTCTTAAATTTAAAAAACATTCTTTCAAGAAAGATACCCTCAGAATGGTTTCTGAAACTGCTTGCTGGGAAATTGGTTTCTATTATTGTGGCTCCACTTGACTTATGTCAGAAAGAAGCCAATCAAACCAATATTGTTTGTTACTAATGAATATATCCTTCTGGGAAAGCAGTCACCAAGCATACCCAAGTGTTTGAAATAATTAACATGTATCACTGGGCTATTGAGCAAAAACATGATCAAATCAGGATAATCCCAGCATTGACAGGATTTAACAGACACCAAAGATGGCCATCAATATGCCTTTGTTTTTATGTTATGTAACCTGCGGTTTGAGTGAAGTGCCTCTGTCTCACATCTCAAAGATTATTATGAGTATAAGGATCAAACACTTTTGATGTACTAGTTAGTTACAATTGTGATTGTAAGGAGATCCATTGGTAGGGACACCTACTTAATTCTGAGAAACACTGTAACCGGTAGAGATGAGGTGAGTTGTGCCCTGCTGAGAAGTGTTTGTCTTTCTTCTGTTTGAAAGGTTTGCTAAAAAAAAGCTATTCAAAGGAGCTTAACTGATTGGTTTGTCTGTTCAACCCTTTTGTGAACTAGTTCAAACTTATTAATAATTTGCTGTTACTGATTGCTGCTGTAAATTACTCTACCTCTGAATGAACGTTTATTAGTTTAGTCTATCATAAAATTAACTGGCCGATACTAATTGTCTTCTGAGGTGACATGGGTGAATAGTGGAAATCCTGAAACAATAAATTGTCTATTAATTGCCTGGAGCACCCTCTCCGGGATTACTCGGCGGACAAGGTCTTGCTTCAGTTTATAGGCAGCATGAGCTTGCTTATTGAAGCTGACTTTTATGTTGGGCACAACAAAAAGTATCTGGAAAACCTGAATAGTAACATGCTGCACATCTCAAAAATTGGTTCGGCCTCTCCAAATGCTTCTACATCCCGGTGATGAAATAGGGCCCCTGTTGCCCTGTGATGCAGCGGTGAAGTGAATGTTAGCTAATGCTTAGAATGTCACTTTGGCTGCAGGTTTGGCTCAGGAGATGGCTGTAAACTTGAACACGTGCACCTGGAATTTCCATGGAGCTTCTTCTGTCCATGCATCATAACTTCGGCAGAAACCCTGGAGAAACGGCACAAATGGCCAATTTATGCCTTTTCTCCAGGGTTTCTGCTGAAGTTAAGGCAGGAGATTGGGAAAACCCCTGCGGAAATGCTACCCCATAATCTAGACTGACACTTCCATGCAGTACAGAGGGAAAACTGCACTGTCAGAGTTGCCGTCTTTCAGATGAAACGTTAAACAGAGGCGCCATCTGCCTGCTCAAGTGGATATAAGAAAAATCCCATGGCGTTATTTCAAGAAGAGCACAAAGTTATCCTGGCCAACATTCCTCCCTCAACCAAACACAGATTATCAAGTCATTCATTCATTTATTGTTTGTGCAACATTGCTGTGCACAAATTGACTTCCGTGTTTGCCTACAGAACAACAGTAGTTGCACTTCAAAAGTAATCTATTGATTGTAAAACATGCCAGGATATCCTGAGGATGTGATAAGGCATTATATAAATGCAAATTGTTTTTTTCCCTTGGATTGTTAATAATGTTGATATTCATATTACTTTATTAGCAGTTATTTATCCAAACTGTAAACATGTGCTAGTTGTTTTAATGCTAAATAGAGTTATCAATACAAATTTGTTCAGTTTCTATTGTATTTCTGTCCATTCATAGTGCCGCTGATGGCTTCATGGGTAAAGACACTGTCCAGTACAGTACTGTTTCATATAAACCAAGAAGGTGTCAGGTTTCATCTTTGGTCTGTGCTGAGCTCACTGACCTCAGCCAGAATGGCAGTTAGACCCTATAATTCACTTCAGTACCTTAGGGCTAAGAAGAGGAGAAAATCACCCAGAGTTCCTACTCATGATCGCTATCCAGGAACCCCTGCTGTGCACGTGTCAACCTGGAAGAAAAGGACCAATTGCTTCGAGGAAACCAGATGAGGCCATTAAAAAGTTGACAAGCCAAGAACAGCCCTGATTACAATTGTGTGTCATGTGAAAACAAATAATTACACATGTTGTAAATTAAGCTGCAGGTATACACAATATTGGAAAAAAACATAAGTATATGAAAGCCTGAAGGGGAAATCGTGCACTTAAATAAATGCTGATCAATCCATTATTGATGGTTAAATAAGCTAGAATGCACGGTGATCTACATTTCCAGTGCATTGAAACTGCAGGAAGGAGAGCTTTATTGTATTAATCACCAATAAGAGATTTCTGCTCACTTATTGCTCTATGGAGGTAATTTATTCCAACAAGGTACTTCAAGGACTAGATCATGAGAATTACTTTCAGTGAGTATTTTTCTCGTGTCTGAAATCCAATATGATACACATAGAATTACACAGACTATGGGGAAGGATCTATTTCTAATTTCTATATTATGTGTGTCTGCACTTGTGATAATTCACAGTCAATCCCACAGCAGTGGGTCCTACATTATTGTTCTAAGATCTAAAGCAGTTACTGCATCTCAACTAAGGAAAAAGACACAAACACACCATTTTCAAACAACCAGCAAATGTTTCCTCAGGACACCTGCCTTAAATTTGTAGAGTTATTTTTCAGTCTTAAGTAAAATGTTTATAAGCACAATATGAGCAACTTCTTTCTTGGAGTGATCAGCATTAGGGTGTATGGAATAATCAGCACCCGGGTGGAGTTGTGTTTAATGGTCGACAATGGTTCCTATAGCAGCACCATTTGTGCATACATACAACCCACCCCACACCGCCACCCCCCACACCGCCCCCATCCCCCCACCCCCTCAGGCAGGTTGGAAATGTTCTTCTGGATGTTAGAGAAGCAAACCTGAAAACATGATACATTCGCTCTGAGAACAGGTTGATTATTTTTTTGAAGAAGGACACACAGCCCACGAGTAAGGTGCTGGATTAAAGAGTAAGACATCAAGGGTAGTGTTTTTAGGATTACTCCAATGTCACAATAAAGAGAGGCCAGATTAAACACTTCAACATGTGTTTTCAGAGAAGGTGTGGAAGGGAAAGAAGGCTTTAGGTTCCTGGAAGATTTGGGACCAGTTCTGGAGCAAGGAGAAGCTCCACAGAAAGAACAGGCTTTGCCTAAATGGAACCAGTATCAATTTCCTTGCAGAGAGGGTAAACAAAGAAGTGGGGGATTTAAACTAGCACAGCTGGGAAGGGGGAAATCTAAATTTTAAAATAGATAGCATGGGGGGGGGGGGGGGAAGGGTAAAGTTAGGGTAATGGAGGTGGTAATTTTTATAGGAGATAAGCAAAACGATAAATTAACAGAGGCAAAGCGAGCAATAGAGTGGGGAAGCAAACAAGCTGTCTGTACACCAATTCAATTCGGGGAGTATTATAAACAAAATGTAGGAAGTAGAAACACAAGTCTAGCTAGAGAGGCATGGTCTTGCAGCGGTTACAAATACCAGGCTACAACATGGGCAAAACTGGGAGCCAAAGATACACAAAAACCTTTTGCTCCTCTGTAGCTTCTAATCTCTCACCACTAAGAAATTATCCTAATTTGTCTTTCTCAGAACCAAAGTGGATGACCTCACACTTTCCCATATTGAACTCCATCTGCCATAGTTTTGCCCACTCATTTAGTCTGTCTATGTCCCTTTGTAACTTTCTGCTTCCATCCACATAACTTAGTGTGCCTCCTAATGTAGTGTCATCTGCAATCTTGGATATAGAACTTCTATTCCTTCATCCAAGTCATTAATAAATATAGTGAAAAGCTGAGGCTGCTGTACAGATCCCTGGGGAACACCACTTGTCACATCCCACCAATCAGAAAAGGAACCCTTTATCCCTACTCTCTGTCTTCTACCTCCCAACCAATTACCAACCAGGTCACAAGGTTACATCCAATTCCGTGCGCTCTCATATTTGCTAACAACCTTATCAAATGCTTTCTGGAAGTCCAAATAGACAACATCCATAGACACTCCCCTATCCACCATGCTAATGACCTCCTCAAAAAAATAAGCTCGATTAGACAAACGTGGTGCATAAAATCAGACGGTGTAAAACGGGCGTCCGACCTGAACACACTCTGTTCCCACTAGGTGGGTTAGATTAAAGGCAGGGCTACACATTTTGGGCTCGATTTTCGGACCTCCGAGCCAGCGGGCTCGTGGCGGGGGGGGCTCCGAAAATCGGGGATTCCCGGGGCGGGTCCGAAGCCCGGCTCCAACCCGCCCACTTCTGGGTTCCCCAGTGACGCGCTTACATGCGCCGCAGCCCCCGCATGCGGGACTCCCACCGGCAATTAAAGCCGGCGGGATGCCACTTAAACTAATTAAGTAGATACTTCAGGTCGTTTGCAGACCTGATTAACATGATATTTTAGGAGGGGTGGGATTTTCAACTCAACTGAGACTGTTTCCCGTACTGGGGGAAACACTCCCAGTTGAAATGGACGTGTTGCAGCCATCAGCCTGTGGCAGCTGCAAAGGTCCATTTGACAGGTGGTGGGGGGGTGGGGGGAGACCCTCACTCATTGCAGGAGGCCACTCTGTCACTTTGGACAAAGTTTGGCCTCCCCCACCCTCCTCCTAACAATAAAATTCACAAATTTGCACACTTAAAATGGTGTGCAGACACATTTATCTACCTTGCGGACCCCCTCAAACGTACATCTTCTGGATGGGGGCCGCCGTAGCTGCAGTCATGACCTCCTTGGAGGACGAACAGCATCACCAGCCTCGCCATCTACCTCTGACACGTGGAGCTCCACAACACAGTGCTGTGACACATCCACCTGCACAGCAGCTGGGAGGGCAATCGCAGAGAGAGATGCGTCGCAGAGGGCACTACCCTCGGCACAGGGTCTACAGACCGAGGCTCAGCTTCCTGGACCTCTCTGAGCAGCAGTGCATACGGAGGCTCAGAGTCACTCGACATGTAGTCGTGGACATCTGCAGCCTCCTTCATGCCGAGCTACTCCCGGCTGGCTCGAGCACCATCTTCTTACCTGTCGCTGTCAAAGTCACCACTGCCCTCAACAACTTCTCCTTCGCATCCTTCCAGGGTGCCACCAGGGACACCGCCGACGTCTCTCAGTCGTCTGCACTAAAGAGCCCTGCAAATACACCTACACTCACTCTGCAGTGACACAATGGGTGGCATCAGTTGTGGGTCTTCATAGTGATCCTCAGGAAAGGGCATTATTGCACAAACCAGACAAGATTCGCAAAGACGTAGCAGTAGTGGTGACAATATAATATGTAATATGAATTGATCTGAAATCAAATACAAGTAAAAACCATGACAAACCCTCAAACACCCTTGTGCATCCCCTTAATGCTCACGACACGTTTGCCTTACGCTTCCTACTGCACATATGTGGTGCATGCCCTGTGGCTGCAGCACAGGTAGTGGCAGGTTGAGTGAGGCTGACCGTGAAAGAGATGCATGAGAGGGTGAGTATGAGATAGAGCCATGGGATTGTATGAGGATTGGGTTGCGTGGTAGTGGTGAGATGAGTACTGGCAAGGTGAGTAAGTGCAGGTAAGATGAGGATGAGCTTTGAGTGGGTGTGAGGAGTGACGTGATAGAGTTGCGTTAGCAGTGCAGAAGGAGATGTGGGGTGGGGGCGGTGATGTGGCAGACGGAGTGTAGGGGAATGAATAAGTGTACTCACTTCGGCTGACCTACTTAGATCATTGAAGCGCCTCCTGCACTGTATGCAGGTGCGCGATATGTTGGTGGTGCAGGTGACCTCCTCTGCCAGCTCGAGGCAGGCCACTTCCTCCCATCGCCAGGGAGAAGATCTCTGTCCTCCCCCCTCCTCCTCACCCCATCCAATAAGACCTGGAGTGAGGCATCATTAAACCTGGGAGCAGCCTTTCCCCTGGGCTGCTCCATGCTGTAATTTTGCATATTTTCTGCAGCAGTCAGTGGAGGACTGCCCCTTTAAATAGGGCTCCTCCAGCTGACAGCCTATGATACACCTGCGCAGTCCGCCCGCTGTGCAGCTTTCCAGCGCGAAACCCGGAAGCTAAGGTAAGTACCTTCAATTAAGCTGCGATTGCGTATGGAGCAGCCCGATTTCACTGGGCGTGTTACCCTTTGTTTCAAAACAGAACTCTAGCTGGTTGGAGTCAAATAAACTGCCTGAATGAATGCACAGCTTCCTGTCTGAGTGTGGTATTTTTGAGAGAATTTATTTTAACCTCAGAAATTCCATAATGAAAAATATAAGCCGCGGATAAATAACAAGTAACTACTGGCAAGTGTGTTTAATGCCAGTAGTGGGACAATTGCTAGAATCCAACATAAGGGACAGCATTAGCAAAGACTTGGAAAGGTGTTAGCTGATTAGGGAGAGTCAGAATGACTTTCTGATTAACCTAATAGAGTTTGACAGAGTTGCTGAGATGGGGGATTGAGAAGGATAAACGTATGTTGTCTGCATGTATTTTCAGAAGGCATTTGATAAGCCTCCATGCAAAAGACTGCAACCAAAATTGAGGTGCATGGAACTGGATAGCCTCGTGCCATGGATAGGAAGCCAGTTGGGAGGTAGAAGGTAGTTATTTTAGATAAAAGGGATATTCTTGAATTGCTGAGCAGAATAAGTGATATCTTACAAGAATCAGTGCTGAGGTCTAAACATTTCATTATGTAGCTGGGGTATTTATCCTTACATTAGTTTCTGTTGCTATGAAAGGCACCATTTTTGCATATGTTTTTCCCCCCTTATAAGTGTTTGTAATACCGTTGCTTGCTGCTGCCAACTGAAATTGCAAAATTCAATGTGCTAAAGGTAGGAATTCTTTTGAGGGGCTCTATAGAACTTCATTGTTTAGATGAGAAGCATGAGCTGATGAGAAGACACCAAATGCAGGTATGATGATACCTGAGGCATTAAGTTTACAACCATCATACCCCAGAACCCCAACCCTCGTACCTGAGCATTTCAGAGGAGATCTGTCTCTGCATATCTCCTAAGGTACCCTAACTCACACCAAATCCCATTCACCCATCACCCCTATGCTCACTGACCTACATTGACTCCCAGTCCACCAACGTCTCCATTTCAAAATTCTCATCTTTGTGTTTAAATCCCTCTATGGCCTCGCCCCTCCCTATCTCTGTAACCTCCTTCATCCCTACGACCCTCCAAGATCTCTGCATTCCTCCAACTCTGGCCTCTTGTGCATCCTCCACTTCCTTTGCCCCACCATTGGCAGCCATGCCTTCAGCCGTCTAGGCCTTAAGCGCTGGAATTCCCTCCCGAAATCTTTTGACCTTTCCATGCTCTCTCCTCCATTAAGATGCTCTTAAAACCTACCTCTTTAACCAAGCGTTTGGTCACCTGTCCTAATGTCTCCTGACACATCAGGTTCCACATGTCCGCTGATGATACCCAGCTCTACCTCACCACCACCTCTCTTGACCCCTCCACTGCCTTTGATTTGTCACGCTGCTTGTCCAACATCCAGTATTGGATGAGAAGAAATTTCCTCCAATTAAATATTAAGAAGACCGAAGCCATTGTATTTGGTCCATGCCACAAACTCTGTTCCCTAGCCACAGACTCCGTCACTCTCCCTGGCCACTGTCTGAGGCTGAACCACACTGTTTGCACCCTTGGCCTCCTATTTGACCCTGAGCTGAGCTTCCGACCCCATATCCTCTCCATCACCAAGACCGCCTACTTCCATCTCTGTAATATCGCCCATCTCTACTATGCCTCAGCTCATCTGCTGCTGAAACCCTCATCCATGCCTTTATTACCTCTAGACTTGACTATTCCAATGCTCTCCTGGCCGGCCTCCCAACTTGCACCTGCCGTAAATTTGAGCTCATCCAAAAGTCGCACCAAGTCCCATTCACCCATCACCCCGGTGCTCGCTGACCTACATTGGCTCCCAGTCCTGCAACGCCTCTATTTTAAAATTTTCATCCTTGTTTTCAAATCCTTCCATGGCTTTGCCCCTCCCTATCTCTTTAACCTCCTTCAGTCCTATAACCCTCCTAGAACTCTGCATTCCTCCAATTTTGGTTTCCTGCGCATCCCTGATTTTCTTCGCTCCACCATTGGTGGCCGTGTCTTCAGCTGCCTAGGCCCTAAGCCCTGGAATTCCCTCCCTAAACCTCTCCGCCTCTCTACCACTCTCTCCTCCTTTAAGATGCTCCTTAAAACCTCTCTCTCTGACCCACCTATCCTGATATCTACTTATGTGTCTCGAGGTCAAATTTTGTTTGATAATTGCTCCTGCTAAGCGCCTTGGGACGTTTTACTATGTTAAAGGCACTATGCAAATGCAAACTGTTGTTGCTCCACACAGACAGCTTTTACAACAGTGATAGCACTTCCTGTAGCTGTGAAGATTACCACTGCATTGTGCTTTTATTTTGAATCTAAAGCCGCATTGCCTCATCTGCCAAATCAACTAATCTGCTGTCCATAGATGTAACACACAAGTTGCAGATACAATGTTTGCAAGGGACAGCTCCTTCATCAATTTTACTGTAGAAAAGAGGCATCAGCTGGACAAAGTGCAGAACTTTTATCTGGTTGCAGAGTTTAGGGCTCAGTGGATGCCACCCATCATGTCTGCTCACAATAACCCAACTGCCAATATCAACAAAAAGGGTTTCTGTTCAATTCATGTTCAAATGGTGTATAACCACAGAAATATCATAATGATTCACTGGGATGCTGCCACTGGTTGTATCACATTCCCTCACGTGATCTTCCTCAACTTGTAAAGATAGTAGAATAAACATTTTGCTGACCATGGTCTACACTAGAAACAGCAAAATATATTAATTAAACAGTAAATGGATAAGTGAACAGAAGCAATGACACATTGTAGATTTATAGCAGTTAGGCTTATCCATCCCTCCTTGGAAGGCAGAAAAATAATAAATAGTCTCATCTCCTGCACTGAAGTGCAATGAAAACTGGACCAGATACAAGGTCCCTCAATATTAACCTTTATGTGGCAGTTTGTTGCGAGTCAATCTATCTCTTTGGTGGCTTCAGCTGATGTGTTGAATTTGAACAAGGTAAGCTGAGAAATACTTTTAAAAAAATGATTGGGACAAAGCCAATTTAGGCATATATCTGTTAAGTCTTAAAAGAGCTGCCGATCAAACATGTATTCGAATAAAACCTACATTTGAGTTGAATAGCCTGCTCCTCCCCTTTGAGGAAATGCCACACTTACATTGTGAAACTGAAACTGGTTTCAGACCCAATTTTTTTTTATTATTATTCGTTCATGGGATGTGGGCATCGCTGGCAATGCCAGCATTTATTGCCCATCCCTAATTGCCCTAGAGAAGGTGGTGGTGAGCCGCCTTCTTGAACCGCTGCAGTCCGTGTGGTAAAGATTCTCCCACAGTGCTGTTAGGGATTTCCAGGATTTTGACCCATTGACGATGAAGGAACTGCGATATATTTCCAAGTCGGGATGGTGTGTGATTTGGAGGGGAACGTGCAGGTGGTGTTGTTCCCATGTGCCTGCTGCCCTTGTGCTTCTAGGTGGTAGAGGTCGTGGGTTTGAGAGGTGCTGTTGAAGAAGCCTTGGCGAGTTGCTGCAGTGCATCCTGTGGATGGTACACACTGCAGCCAAACTGCGCTGGTGGTGAAGGGAGTGAATGCTTGGGGTGGTGGATGGGGTGCCAATCAAGCGGGCTGCTTTGTCCTGGATGGTGTCGAGCTTCTTGAGTGTTGTTGGAGCTGCACTCATCCAGGCAAGTGGAGAGTATTCCATTACACTTGTGACTTGTGCCTTGTGGATGGTGGAAAGGCTTTGGGGAGTCAGGTAACTCACTCGCTGCAGAATACCCAGCCTCTGGCCTGCTCTTGTAGCCACAGTATTTATGTGGCTGGTCCAGTTAAGTTTCTGGTCAACGGTGACCCCCAGGATGTTCATGTGGGGGATTCGGCGATGGTAATGCCATTGAATATCAAGGGGAGGTGGTTAGACTCTCTCTTGTTGGAGATGGTCATTGCCTGGCACTTGTCTGGCGTGAATATTACTTGCCACTTATCAGCCCAAGCTTGGATGTTGTCCAGGTCTTGCTGCATGCGGGCACGGACTGCTTCATTAACTGAGTGGTTGCGAATGGAACTGAACACTGTGCAATCATCAGCGAACATCCCCATTTCTGACCTTATGATGGAGGGAAGGTCATTGATGAAGCAGCTGAAGATGGTTGGGCCTAGGACACTGCCCTGAGGAACTCCTGCAGCAATGTCCTGGGGCTGAGATGATTGGCCTCCGACAACCACTACCATCTTCCTTTGTGCTAGGTATGACTCCAGCCACTGGAGAGATTTCCCCGATTCCCATTGGCTTCAGTTTTACTAGGGGTCCTTGGTGCCACACTCGATCAAATGCTACCTTGATGCCAAGGGCAGTCACTCTCACCTCACCTCTGGAATTCATTTGTGCTGTAACATAAAGAAAGAAACCAATGCCATTATACAACATCAACAGAAAATGCTTATTTTCTGTCACATGCCCATTCTCCAGGAACTACCAATGATGCCTTCATTATGCAGTAATCCATGGTGACCACATTATTTGAGGGCTCAGATAGACTTGATGGAAGGCTGTTGGGAGACCTGGGCTGTCCTCTGTAGCCCTGGCTGGTAACCCCATCGGGACCTGTGTGAGATCAAGATCGAGAGATGGTAAAAGAATCCATTTATATTAGGTTCCATTTTATAATAGCTCTATAGTTGAAAACATAAAACTAAAAATCTGCAAATAGGCAATATTTGTAGAATGTCAACAAATCTGTACGGCTGTAACTGTTGTCTTTTAAGAACATAAGAACATAAGAAATAGGAGCAGGAGTAGGCCATCCGGCCCCTTGAGCCTGCTCCGCCATTCAACAAGATCATGGCTGATCTTCTACCTCAACGCCATTTTCCTGCACCATCCCCATATCCCTTGCTGCCTTTAATATCTAGAAATCTATTGATCTCTGTATTCAATGTACTCAATGATTGAGCCTCCTCAGCCTTCTGGGTTAGAGAATTCCAAAGATTCACCACCCTCTGAGTGAAGAAATTTCTCCTCATCTCAGTTCTAAATGGCCTACCCTTTCTTCTGAGACTGTGACCCCTGGTTCTAGAGTCCCCAGCCAGCGGAAATATCCTCCTTGCATCTATCCTGTCGAGCCCTGTAAGAATTTTGTATGTTTCAATGAGATCACCTCTCATTCTTCTAAACTCGAGAATACAGGCCTAGTCTACTCAATCTCTCCTCATACGGCAATCCCGCCATCCCAGGAACCAGTCTGATGAACCTTCGTTGCACTCCCTTTATGGCAAGTATATCCTTTCTCAGGTAAGGAGACCAAAATTGTACACAATACTCCAGGTGCAACTACTATAAAGTCTTGGATAGTTCTAATCTTCTCATGGACACAAATGTATGTTTATTCTTTTCTTTACATGTAAATAGATAAGGTCGTTTTTGTTATGACCTGAGATCGTGCTGTGGAGCCTTTTTGAGTATTTGGTATGTTGAGCTAATAATACCAAATGTACAACCAAAAGTGAAGGTCTTGAAGGAGGTGATGTAATGGCCTTTCAGCTGGGCTTAAAAGCGACACCATTGTGATGTGAGGTTGGAAGGAATTAGAAGGAAAAGAGAGAGAGGAGGGAAGGTTGAGCTCAACTGGCTGTAATGTGCGTTCTTCTGCGGCAAATATCTTTTGTAATCCCGGTGTTTACTGTGAGTATGCTTGTTCATTTAACCCTTAATAAATCTCCAAGTGTTTCAAATGCATTCTTGGCACATGGGCACAGGACTGGAGCCTTTGTCTATATTATTACAAAAGTACATTCCAATAAACCCCATGAAAGCATTGGAACAGCACATACCTCATCAGAATGTCTCTAGTGCACAGGAAAGCAAAGATTTGACTGTTTTGGCTGCTCAGGAATAAAGGTGTCCAGAATAATCACAGCCTGCTGTATATTGGATAACTTTGCAATGCAGAGAGGGATAAGCATGCAGCAGGATGAAGAGGAGGCCTGTGATGCAGCAGGGGCAGAGGGATATGGGGAGGAAATCGATGAAGCAGTGGTGCAACCAAGACGATTGGTGTGGCATTTAGATGTAGTATTAGGTTAGGCAGTAGGAGAAGCAACATGATAACCACTACAGATGAGAGACCTGTAAAAGTGTTGCAGATGAAAGAAACATCATTCATTGCAGACATAAACGACACCAGTCGAGGATCCAGGAGATGCACAACTGAGGCACTACAGTACAGTCACTGGTGGCAGGATGCAATAGCAGCATGACAAGTTTACAGAGGCTGTTTCCATTATAAATGTGGACATAGGGATTTATAATGGAATAAAAGGCAAAAAACATGAAGTAACGTTTTGTGAACAGGAAGTGCATATGGACAAAAGATGGTCAGGCTTCAGTTGGACTTTTTTTTTATTCGTTCATGGGATGTGGGCGTCGCTGGCGAGGCCGGCATTTTTTGCCCATCCCAGAAATTCTGGGGGATGCCTTTTTGGGGGGAGGGGCAGAACTTCTGCCTCCCCTATGGATGTGCTCCTGACCTAGGCCCATATCATGGGGTCAGGGGCATTTACGTAAAGTGGGCGGGTGCCGGTGCCGTTATCAAGTTGGGGGTATGGATTTCACTGTAGCACCTTGACACAGTGTAAGTAAGCCTGTGGGGCCATGGCAACAACATTTACAAAATTTAAAAATACCCACTTCTTCGGTCCTGCCAGTTTTTTAACTCCATCCGTACCCCGCCAAGGCCTTTGCAAGCTTGCATACCAGAGTCGATACAGCCATCCCTTGTGCCCAGTGTTGTTAGGGCATAAAAGCTGGGAAATATATTGTGTGGCATCATACTATGCCCACTGGTCAGGTGCTCCTGTCAGGGGAGGCCCTCTCACTTGCATGAGGTTCGGTTACTAAGCTATATGCACACACTCCTAGTGTCCTAGACACGCCCTGCTTGCATTTCTCTGTGCACAACGCATAAGTAGGCCTCAGGCCTCTATGTCTAATAACATACGAAGATATGAAAAATGACAGACAGCAAAAGATCTACTGGTCCAACCAGCCTGTCCCACACAGATATGATATCTTGTGCATTACAATACATACACCTCCATCGAGAAGCCATATAATCTCCTGGGAAAGGCAAAAAACCAGTCAAAATCCAGACTAATTAGGGAAAAAAATCTGGAAAATTCCTCTCCGATGCCGAGGCGATTGAAACTCTTCCAGGAGACCACACTGGCCCTGATTAACGTTATACGGTACCTACCTTTTGTACTAGATGATCTCTGTCCCATCCAGAAACAGATCCAGCTCTCGCTTGAAGGAATTTAGCGAATCAGCATTCACCGCATAAACCGGCAGCCTGTTCCTCAGTTCCACTATTCTTTGGGAAAAGAACAGCCTCCTAACATCTAACCTAGTTCTGCCTTTACATAACTTGAGATTGTGACCTCTGGTCCTCCCTAACCTATTTGGTTGAAACAAACTGTCTACACAAACACAGTCTAAACCCTTCATTTTACAACCTTGATCAAATCACCCCTAAGTCTACGCTTCTTTAAAGTGTAGAGATCCAGCTCTTTGAGCCTATTTTGGTAACTAAGATGCTTTAAACTGGGAATTAATCTTGCGGCCCTCCTCTGCATTCTTTCCAAAGCCTCAATATCATCCACCATGTGAGGAGCCCAAAACTGGACACAGTATTCTAACTGAGGCCTAACCTTTATGATCTGGCCATAGTTCAGGATGGACACCTCCAAAGTACCTTTACATAGGATTACATAGAATGTACAGCACAGAAACAGGCCATTCAGCCCAACAGGCCCATGCCAGTGTTTAAGTTCCACATGAGCCTCCTCCCACCCGTCTTCATCTAACCCCATCAGCATATCCTTCTATTCCTTTCTCCCTCGTGTTTATCTAGCTTCCCTTTAAATGCATCTTTGCTAGTCGCTCCAACCACTCCTTGTGGCAGCGAGTTCCACATTCTAACCAGTCTCTGGGTAAAGAAGTTTCTCCTGAGTTCCCTATTGGATTTATTGGTGACTATCTTATATTTATGGTCCCTAGTTCTGGTCTCCCCTGCAAGTGGAAACATCTTCTCTAATTCCACCCTATCAAACACTTCCATAATCTTAAAGACCTCTTCCAGGTCACCCCTCAGTCTTCTCTTTTCCAGAGAAAAGAACCCCAGCCTGTTCAATCTTTCCTGATGGATGATACCAGAACTGAGAGGTTATACCCTAGTAAATCTTTTTTGCACCTTCTCTGGTGCCTCTATATCCTTTTTACAATATGGAGACCAGGACCTCTGAATCTATGCACATATACTACACGACCCTATAATTGGAGCGACCCAGCCAATTGTTAATTTGAAAGTCCTGGTGATCTTATTGCTGCTTTTGTTACATTTGTTACCAAGGTGGCCAGGTTCAAATGCATCTTGTCCAAGGTGCCCAATCTTAAATATCCATTTCCATGTTTTGTTAAGTTCCCAAACACATTAAATGCTGCAGTTTGCACTTTATCAGAGTTAGCCTCAAAGAAAGGTTAAATACTAACAGATATTTAGCCATAAAGGGTCAGGCAGCATTTGCTTTCAATTCACCTCAGGGCTTCAATAGAGGTGAGATCACCTAAAGCATTGGCAGATCATTGTGGTTCCCCTTGTTTCCCATCACAGCAATCATTGGAGATAGATGGTTGGCAGAATATTTCTCAATCCCTCACTTTTGTGTTAACAGGGCCAATTTTCCTCTGCCTTGCTCCCAAATAGTGCCTGAAAAACAGGTGCAACGCAGAGGAAAAATGGGCGCTAATCTTTTCTGCCCATTTTGCACATAAAGGGTGCTACACCTGAACTTCCTCTGTGACTTTTCTGATGTTTGCACCTGAAGAGGGTGAAGCAATGTAAATTACATTTACAACTTTCCTCCAACTCTGGCCTTTATTGGATTCCCCACTCCTTTCGCCCCACCATTGGCAGCTGAGCCTTCAACTGTCTAGGTCCTAAACTCTGGAATTCCCTCATTAAATCTCTCTGCCTCGCCACATCTCTCTCCTACTTAAAACCCTCCTGAAAACCTACCTCTTTGACCAAACCTTTAGTCACCCCTCCTAATACCTCTTCCTTTGGCTTTTGTTGTTGTTGTTATATGCAAATAAACATCAGAGGGCTTTGCACACAGATTTCCTCTAATAATATCTGGTGCAGATCTGGAACAATAGTGCCCATAAAAACTGGTGCTGTAATCTTAAACTGACTTACTGCAGTTTGCCTAAATTGTAACTGTTGAAAGTCAGGGAGAAACAAACTGGAAGCATATCCATATATGAGTAATAGAAGTTACAGCACCACTGATTGGCTGAGGGTGGATTACATCCTGATCATATGGATGCTGCATGGAGTTGGGGGGTATATAAAGAATTGCCTCAAGGGGATGGTAGAGCAAGGATTGGATAGCTTAAACACATGGTCACCTGTCTGCCAAAGGATTGGAGTAATAGCCATCTTTATACTTACTGTCTTCTTACTGTGTACAACTAGTTGTACTTGATTATTAAAATTGCTGATTGCTACTGTATTGGCTGTCTCTTTGAATCTGTTTACAGTGCTATTGCATCCTGAGTTGCTATCTGTGCTAGGGACAAGAAAGGTCTTTGTTTTTGGCTCTTGGTGGTATTGTAGCTTCAGAATTTGTTGTTGAACGCGGTTAGTCTTAGTGATAGAGGATGTGTTTGGTACAGTGCAACCACTGTTTTTGGGATATGACTTTTGGAGGCAGATGAGGGGATACAACAAGAAGTCTGGCCCTCTCTTGAGCCACTAATGCCTGTTTCTCTACCAGAGCAAGAATCTTCCATCCCCCATCATGTAACTACTCCAAAGCACCTTGAATAAAAAGAGAAGCCTCATAGGCAAACCTGTACCCTCCTCCTATTCTCACACCATCATTCTTAACACCCTCCTTTGTTTTCCCTCTTCCTCAGCCTACTGCTTGGCACCAAGGTGCTGCCCTTTTACCAGCTCCCTCAAGGCAGAATGCAGATGTGCTTGGGGTGCTGCTACCATCCCAACCAGGGCACAGCAGCACAAGTTTATGCACAGGGGATAAAAACATGAAGACCACGAGTATGCAAACCTCAGCTTCTAGCAGGCAAAAGGTGTTAAAATAAAAAAATACTGCCTCATTACCAGTAAAATTCAATGCCCTTCTGGTTCCCTCTTGGGGCATCCATTTAATGCTCATTTAATGTTACTGCTGCAATACCTGAATTTTTGATTTTTCTCTGGCCCTGCATCTAATAGTGTACCTCCACAAGCACCCAGTACATGCTAGTCATATGTGGATTAAGCCCAAGAATACATTTGAATGCTGAGATCATGCTCCTGGTGCAGAGCACGTCTGGTGCACTGCACCCAAATTACTCCTGGACAGTACCAGGAGAAATATCTACTCTAACACTGATGTCTTGTTTCTCCTTGCCAGATTCTAAAGGCACCTAATTAACTAATTTGGGTAGCATCAGCTTAATTGGATTCAGAGTCCAGTTGTATATGATGCTCACAGGCATTCATTGCAGGCTGTGTTAACAGGATTCTAATGTAGCCCTGTTGACTCAGCCTTGATAAGTTCCTGCATAATTGTCAGCAGTTCCCTTTTTCTGATGAGGCTGAAAGAAAATCCCTGGTTACTGGAATGTATGAATCTGGCTATCAGGGTCACAATGTTTATCAGGCTCAGCTTTCAAGAAAAAGCCTTGGATTCTGCCTTTATCTCCTTATCCATTTGTATTAAATTGGTTAACAACTGCTGGTGAAATATGGGTCTTGATTTTGAATACAGCAAGATTCTTTGGTGTATATCAGGGCCAATTTACCAATCCCAGCAAAAATGGAGCCTGGATCGCTGCACTCCTGCATTCCTTCATGCAGTGGAGATGGGAGCTGACCTTGCTGGATTTGGTGAGGCCATCTCATTAGAATAATCTGCTCCCTGTGCACTTTCCATGAGCACAGGTGCATCTGGTGAAGCATACACTGTAAGAGAGAAGGAGCAAGTGGAAATAGCTGCACAGGAGTAGGAATGACCTTAGCAGAGAGCTGGGATGTTTCTCTACTTTAGGGTCCATGAATTCTTACCTTGCAGCAGAAGTACTTCATGCAGCCCTTTAAGAATGTTGAACTTACTAGAGAATCAAGAGGAGTGCTAGGCACCTAAGCTTGAAAGATCCTTAATGGCAGTCTTGACATTCCTAAGTGGTGGCCAAGGCTATGTTCCTACACATTGTTGGTCATCCACAAGGGTACTCAGTAGGCAGAGCAGGGCATGGAATAATGCCTGAGCTTTTCAATTCAGCAATCTCTTCAGGGAACCGAAGAAGTGGCTGGTAACAGGCTGGAGCAGCCAACCAATGCAGGGTCCAAAGTGTTGGCTGTAGTTCTAGGGTCATCTCATGAGCCAGCACAAAGAGCTAAAGAAAGAACTTGCACTTAAATAGCATCTTTCATACCCTCAGTACTTTATAAGTGTACTCACTGTTGTCATGTAGAAAATGTGGCAGCCAATTTGCGTGCAGCAAGATTCCACAAACAGCAATAAGATAATGACCAGATAGTGTTTTTTTTAGTGGTGCTTGTTAAGACTCTGGTGTATTGGGTCATGGTGACACATTGCGGTTAACAAGGCCAGAGAACACATCCTCCATCTCCACTGTAAGGTAGCTGTGTTAGCTGTGTCTTTTGAGGTGCTCATGGCTGACAACCTCTGGGTGTGGGAGCCCATGAGGGCCCTCCAATGACTGCTCCACCTGCACTTGTGCAGGGGCAGACTGGCCAGCGGGCGAGGAGGCAGCATGTCGGGTACTGGTTGGGGGGAGGGGCAGCAGGTGAGACCTGCATACACTCTGAGAAGGGTGCGCACTTTCCTCTCCCTTATCACCATCCTCCCTCCCCTGGTCCAGCGACACATCACTCCTACCTCCCTGCTTGGAGATCAGTGACGCCTTGTAATCTCACATCAAATCTATCTGCCAGCATGTGGAAGCCAATAGAAATATTGGTGGCCATAGTTAGCAAGGCCGCTGTCTTGGCCTGCAGGGACTTCTTTGTGTACCCTGATACAACTTCCATAGAGGCAGTCAGACTTTCAATGGAAGATTGAATGGGTTGAAAAGCCCTGTGACATCAGTCCACAAGTGTTTGAACTGGGACATTGCAGAATGTGCCTGGTGGGACTGCCAGTACCTCACACAGTTGCTGCTGAGCCTCCAGCATTCTTCTTTTAATTGATGGCCCCCCCAGGTTCAGCATCTCTGTCCAGCTGAGTAGAGTTTGGTGAGGATTGCGCCTCTGAAGTGGACTCTCCACAGCTGTCCCTGCCACCACCATACCCTTGTGCTCGCTTGTGCCATGCGAATCATCAGATGAGATCCCACCTAATTGTCTAACAATTTCTACCAATGTGCTTGTATCTGTGCTGGTGCCTGCAACACATATTTCCTGCAATGGTGCGCCCTCAGCACGAATGAGGAGTCCTTGTCATCTCCGGGTAGGGGCTTGTTTTCTTCGCGTGATGGTTCTGGAGGGGAGAAGAGATGGATAAGTTTTAGACATGGAACGTTACAAATGTTGAAATGCACCTGATTAAAGTGATCATATTTGATAAAGTGCTGAAGTCAACTCAAGATGATTGTCTTGTAGGAGATGTGGGTCTGAGATTAATGCTGTCACCCTGCTCCAAAGAACAACTATCTTGCCAACTTCGACGCTGAAGGAGGCAGAGATGCTGTTAATCTCCAAAGCCTCCTCCTCTGCCAGGTAAAGCTCCACTATCTGTGGGAGTCCACCTCTGTTCCTTGCCCTCTCCCTGGTATTCTGCGCTCTCTCCTCCTTGTGGCACGACAGACCGATGAGTGGCTCTGAGGCGTGTGCGCATCCGATGGATGTAGTTCATTCGGTGAGGGTGACAATCAGGCATATGCATCACGAGTAGCACTGGTATGCATTTGAGGAATGTGTTGACATTGCCAATTTGAGGACGTATGCTGAGAATTGAATGAGGTGGTATCAGACTACATGAGGATTGGGATGACTGGCAGTGGTTGATGGAGGAAGGGGAGCTGAGAGGATGTGCATATAATCAGAACGATGGATAGCGATGGAAGTGAAATGGGTGTGAGGAGTGCTGTGAATGGAGTACGCTTGACCAGACAGAGTGATAGGAGGTGCACTACAGGATGTAGGTGTATCTCTAATTTTGCTCATCTTTTCTGACTGGGTCAGGTCATTGAAACATTTTCAGCACTGGATCCAGGACTTCATGGTGCTTCTGGTACACACCTCCTGTGCCACCTCTAGCCATGCCTTCTTAGTGGTGGCAGCAGGTTTACTTTTCTCATTGGTGGGAAACAGGACCTCCCTCCTGGCCCTTACTGCACCCAGCAAAACATCCAGGGCAACTCAATGAACCTGGGCACAGCCTTTTCTCTCTTTTCAGCCATCACAATAATTTTTATCCTTCAAATACACTGTTGCAAAATCCAAACCTCCTCTTCCATTTCATCTCTGAACTAGGCCTTCAAATAGTCGACAGGAAATCACATCACACGGGTCCGCGTCACACTTGCGCACATGCATTGGAGACACGAAACACAGAAGTTAAATGATGATCAGGCATCCCTGTTGAAATTGGACATTCCTACCCATCCCACGATGTGTGTTCGTTACCCGCTATCAGCCCCAACCCCCACTCCCTTCCTGTCTCCTCGTTAATTTCAGGGCTTTTGTCACTGTAAGGACTGGGCCTTCTCCACAATCTCTACATACATGAGGGTGTTCTTGCTAAAACCACTAAGTGTATAAGTACATTTATAGAATTATTGGGCAGGATTTTAAAAGGGAAAAATGGGTGGGTGGGGCAATCAAAATCAATGTTTTTGGGAGTGGGCAGACATCCCGGCTGGAACCCGCCCGTTTTTGAATGAGACTCAGGCATGCGCACATCAGTCTCCAGGAAGTCCCGCCCCCACTTAAATTCGGTGGGCCGATAACTAAAGGGGCAAATGTACCTCATTGAGGTACTTAAGGTACTTTATATTTTGTGTATTGGACATTTAAAATGATTTTAACATTACCTGGGCGGCTTTCCCACGGCTTCCGATTCACACCTGGTGAAAGCAGGTGGAAGGGCTGGATCCATGAAAAATAGACTAAATAAATTAAATAAACTAATAAACATACCTTAACAATGTCACCTGGACCCTCCCCCCACCTTCGATTCCGATGTCTCCCCTCTGATCCTGACGTCTCCCCCCACCTCTATCCCAACGGCCGATGAAGTCAGTCTCTCTCTCTCTCTCTCTCTCTTCCCCGCCACCCCCCCACCCTTGGATATGTAGTTCCTGTCGGCAACCAGGCTGGCTGCCGGGCGCAAAACCCAGAAGATCACAACCTGCAAATCCCACCCCCCACCACACTCTTCCCGCCGGTGCCCATTGTAGATCTTTTGTTATTTCAGTGGGCACAGGAATCCCAAAGATAAACTTTTGCAAAAACCCCATGTCTCACACATTTGCCGTTGATAACTATGCCAGTGCCTTCACTGTGTATATTTGTGGATTGTGTCCTTGCTTCAAATCCTCCATCATCAACTTAATTAATAAACATGAAGGTCATGCCAACCTGGCATTTTCATGCAGCCTCCTCTCAGGATGTGCTCCAGTTAATATAGTCATCTGCAGTGAAGCCATTTTGATTGAGGATGTTCTTGATGGCCATCTTCATTCTGCAATATTACGGCACATTGTGCACCTGAAATAGATGCTGGGCCATGGTGGTAGGAGGGGTGGGGAGAGTGGGGGGTGACATCCCAGTTCATGTAAGGTCTCCAATATTCAATGTCACAACAAACTACTCTGATGTTACAACAACTTTGTATTAAAGAAACATCTTAAATGCGGTCACTTTGATCTTCATCAACAGTCACGTTCATCAGGGCAACTGCGAATGATTCCACTTTGTGATCCTGCATTTTACACACATTCCTGTACCCTGAGATCAAAAGTTTGGATTCTCCTATTTCACTATTATGGAGGGTATTAATCTGCTTCCAGTTATGAGTTGATTCTTCTCCGAACCCACTCCCTAAGCAGTCTGACATATTCAAATGTCTCTCCTGTTTTTTTGTTGTTGTATATTCCAATGTCTACTGTTCAATCAGAAGAAATCTCATTTTGTTAGCCACATAATTTAGTGGCTATTTCTCAATTGATGATTTTCTTCTTTAGTCTGCTCAGTCCAAAATTGAATGTTCTCTTCTGAATGACTCTCTGGGATAGATTTTGACTTTGTAAAATGGGTGATAACAAATCAGCAGCCCATTTTACATCTCTCCTGGTTTTTATTTCCATTAGAGAAGTGATGAGAATTCTCAAATTTGTCAAATTAAACAGTTCATGGCTGACAATAACAAGCAATTTTTTGTCATGCAAAAAAAGATTGTGAACAATTCTCACAGGCTGCAGGAGGAGGGATAGCAGGAGATGAAGCATATCCTGGGAACACACTAAACTAAAGCTGTAGATAATGGAGATGTGAGAGCCTACACCCACAGAGAGTTTGTGCTGACAAAGTGCTAATGGACAAAGATCAGAAATTATTTCTCTTTTTAGAAGCCCATATTCTAAAGAGACCCTTACATGAACCTAACAAGAAGGAAAAAGTGGACAGGGGGAAACGTTACATTTCTCAACAGAAGCCGGAAGCCAGAAAGATGCTGCAGAAAGAGAAGAATCTTCAAAATCTGGCACAGCCAGCAGAAATTGGTCCACTCCATGACCCCTATCACTCGTACTCACCCCCTAAATAGGTTAACTTGGGGTGATGCAGATAGTCTTGAGGCATTGACATAGGGTGATTCACAATTCACAAGGAAGCCAGAGGATGAGGTATTGGAGGTGGAGCATGATGTACCTGAGTGAAGTCTGAGGAGATGTCAGACCAAGGCTGTTGAGAATTTGGACAATGATCTCAAGGGTCCAGAGCACTATAACAATATGAAGACACTGCAAAGACCTGCTGAAGATGTGCAGTAGATAACAGGGATGGCAGCAGAGTCCAATGCCATTGTTTGCAGCAGTATCAGAGAGGGCGTCTCTACAACTTAGAGCATCCTGGAGTGCGTGGCAGCTCCGAGAATGTCTGCACACATCCCACAGAATCCCCATGGGGATAAAACATTTTGCAGCCTTCCTCTTCATTTCAGAGATATTCCCCAAACAAGGAACAGTCACGAGGGAGATTTCTAAATGATGCTAAGAGGCTCAAAAATAAAGAGCAAGAGCAAATTTGAGAAAAGACTTCTCCAAAGTAAAGTATTGAGCCTCTATCTGACAACATTATGAAACACAGCAATTCACCTTTGAGATCTCAGCATCAGCCTTCCTCAGCTACTGGTCCAAGGTATTACTATTGTATTGTGGCATAAGTTAGATCGGCAGATCCTAAGGTAATGATGAAATTTCGGACTGGTCACGTTATCCTGGCCTAAACTCATCACTTGCAAGGCTTTACCTCTAGCTAGGGCAGTTGCGTCTTATACCCTCCCTTATCTCCAGCAGAATTCAGGGCAGAACTTAAATGGGATATAAAACCAGCACATCGTCTCTCCTTCCCAAATTCAATGCCCCCTTCCCCATATTGACCCACCAAATTTACACCCTACCAAATCTTCAGCATTTTGGGGCCCTCATATCCTCACCTCCTCTCATAAGAACAAGCACGTCGTATGTGCCTTTCACCTTCTGCTTTTGCTGCTTTAATTCAAAAGTTCGTATCCCTGGGTTGCTTTGGTTTTCATTGTGAAGTCATGTGACATAACCTCATCAGTTGTGATGCATAGATGTAATGTGGGACCTGGATTGAAGGCCGACGGCAGCTGTGCAGTTGTTAAAGGTGGATGGGGTTAAGCTACAGTCCTGAGATACTGAATATATTGACCAGGAAAAGATTGGGACCACCTCCCACTAAAGACCCTCATTGGAGTGTGCAGCTGTCTGTTGCTAATGCTGACATCACGAGCTTTCTCAGTACTCATGCTAATATATGTAGAACATGGGATTAAAGGCTGTACTTGGCCACTAAAAAAATCCAAAAAACATTTTTTGTGATTTAAAATTAAATTTTAATTCAATTGTAACAAATTTCTGTTCAATGATTTTTCATAGGTTGAAATGTTACAGGGATCATTCAAAGCCCCAGCCAATTTAAGGGAACAAAAGGGGACAGTTGGATTGTCTGAAATAACGGGCAGCGTGTCAAATATCATTTGTATCTTACTGGAAAGAATGAGTTCATAGCTACCAAACACTACAATGATGAGTTCATGTTTCAATCATAATTTTTAAAACAAAGTGGACACTTTTTATTTGTGTGCTAATAGTTAAACACTGATGGCATTTTAAGCTGCTTCATATGGACTTTCAAAAGGCATTTGATAAAGTACCACATAATAGACTTGTTAGCAAAATTAAAGCCCATGGGATTAAAGGGACAGTGGCAGCGTGGATACAAAATTAGCTAGGGGACAGAAAGCAGAGAGTAGAGGTGAACATTTGTTTTTCAGACTGGAGGGAAATATACAATGTTATTTCTCAGGAGTCAGTATTAGGACCACTGCTCTTTTTGATATATATTAATGACCTTGACTTGGGTATACAGGGTATAATTTCAAAGTTTGCAGATGACACAAAAATTGGAAATGTAGTAAACAATGTGGAGGGTAGTAACAGACTTCAGGAGGACATAGATAGACTGGTGAAACGGGCAGACACATGGCAGATGAGCACAGAGGTCAAAGCATATGGGATCCTGGGCTTTATTAATAGAGGCATAGAGTAAAAAAGCAAGGAGGTTATGCTAAACCTTTATAAAACACTGGTTAGGAACAGCAGAGTGACGTGCAATTTTCCAATCTAAAAGGAACGGTTCCTGAACCGAGAGAACTTTGGAAGATTATAGTTAGGGCATCTACAATGTTCTCACCTACTTCCTTTAAACCCCTGGGATGGAAACCATCTGGTCCTGGGGATTTGTCACACTTTAATGCCATTATTTTCTTCAATACTATTAATTTGCTTACTTTAAATAACGGTGAGTCGCTGTCCCTGATTCAAAATTAGTTCCCTAGGGGTGCCCGACATGCTATCCTCTTCTACTGTAAATACTGAAGCAAAGTAATTATTTAACATGCCTCGGGGTGTATATATACAAATCTTTGAAGGTGACAGGTCAAAACAAATGGGATCCTGGGCTTTATTAATAGAGGCATAGAGTACAAAAGCAAGGAGTACTCTATGCCTCTATTAATAAGAGGCATAGAGTACAAAAGCCTCTTATTAATAGAGAGGCTTCTGTACTCTATTAATAAGAGGCATTTATTTCCTTATTTTCATTTCCAATATCACCATTATCAGTTTTTAAGGGGCCCACATTGCTCTTGACCACCCTCTTTTTCCTAACATAATTGTCAAAAACATTTTGTGTTGATTTTGATACCCCTTGCAAGTTTCTTTTTGTACTCCCTTTTTGTAGTTCTGTTTTGTCACCCTTTGCTGTTCTTTGTATCTCTCCCAGTCGCCAGGATCTGTGCTACTTTTTGCATTTTTGAATGCTTTTTCTTTTAGTTTTATGTTGTCCCTTACCTCTTTTCATGTCCATGGCTGTTTTTTTGGCAAGTAGAGCTCTTGCCCCTTAGGGGTATAAACTGGTTTTGTGTCACGTTAAATTCTTTTTTGAACACCTCCCACTGACCTTCTGTCATTTTACCCAAATACAGATTTGCCCAGTTTACTGTGGACAGTCTCTGTCTTGTCGCGTTGAAGTTGGCCTTACCTAAATTTAGAATCTTAGTAGCTGATACGGGTTTCTCCCTTTCAAACACAACGTTGAGCTTGATCATATTATGATCACTATTAGATAAAAATTCATGCACCATTAGGCTGTTAACTAAATCTGGCTCATTATTCATTATTAAATCTAAGATGGCCTGCCCCCTTGTTAGTTCTAAGACATAATATTGCAGAAAGCTGTCCTGAACCAAGTCACATTGAAAGAGGAGGTAGTTGAGATACTGGATGGGTTAAAAATTGATAAAGAGGAGGTACTAGAAAGGCTGGCTGTACTTAAAGCAGATAAGTCAGCCGGTCCAGATGGGATGCATCCGAGGTTGCTGAGGGAAGTAAGTGTGGAAATTGCAGCGGTAGTGTCCATAATCTTCCAATCATCCTTAAATATGGGGGTGGTGCCAAAGGACTGGAGATTGAAAATGTTACACCCTTGTTCAAAAAGGAGTGTAAGGATAAACCCAGCAACTACAGGCCAGTCAGTTTAACCGCTGTGGTGGGGAAACTTTTAGAAACAATAATCCGGGACAAAATTAACAGTCACTTGGAGAAGTGTGGATTAATTAAGGAAAGCCAGCACTGATTTGATAAAGGCAAATCGTGTTTAACTAACCTGATTCAGTTTTTTGATGAGGTAACAGAGAGGGTTGATGAGGGCAATGCGATTGATGTGTATATGGACTTCCAAAAGGCGTTTGATAAAGTGCCACATAATAGGCTTGTCAGCAAAGTTGAAGTCCATGGAATAAAAGGGACAGTGGCAGCATGGATACGAAATTGGCTAAGTGACAGGAAACAGAGAGTAGTGGTGAATGGTTGTTTGTTGGACTGCAAGTGGAAGGCAGAAAAGTAGTAAGTGAAATTGGAAGGCGACAGAAACAAAGGCCAGCAGCAAATAAGGTCAAAATAGGAAAAAATGTTAAAAAGGCAAAATTAAAGGCACTTTATCTGAATGCACGCAGCATTCGCAACAAAGATAGTTGAATTGATGGCACAAATAGAAGTAAATGGATATGATCTAATTGCCATTACAGAGATATGGCTGCAGGGTGACCAAGGCTGGGAACTGAATATTCAAGGATATTCGACATTTAGGAAGGACAGGCAAAAAGGAAAAGGAGGTGGGGTAGCGCTGATAATAAAGGATAAGATCAGTACAATAGTGAGAAAGGATCTTGGCTCAGAAGATCAAGATGTAGAATCAGTTTGGGTGGAGCTAAGAAACAGCAAGGGGCAGAAAACATTGGGAGTTGTTTATAGGCCACCAAACAGCAGTGATAATGTAGGGCATAGTATAAAGCAGGAAATTAGAAGTGCATGTAACAAGGGTAATACAGTAATCATGGGGGACTTTAATCTACATATAGATTGGGCAAACCAAATTAGCACTAAAACTATGGAGGACGAATTCCTGGAATGTATATGAGATGGTTTTCTAGATCAGTATGTTGAGGAACCAACTAGGGAACAGGCTATTTTAGATCTAGTATTGTGCAATGAGAAATGGTTAATTAATAATCTTGTTGTAAAGGAGCCCCTAGGGAAGAGTGACCATAATATGATAGAATTCTTCATTAAGTTTAAAATGATGTAGTTCAATCCGAAACTAGGGTCTTGAATCTAAACAAAGGAAACTACGAAGGTATGAGGCGCAAGTTGGCTGTGGTTGATTGGGGAACTACATTAAGAGGTATGATGGTAGACAGGCAATGGATAGCATTTAAAGAATTAATACATAATTTGCAACAAATATATATTCCTTTAAGGCACAAAAACCCAACAGGAAAAGTGGTCCAACCGTGGCTAACAAGAGAAATTAAATATAGTATTAAATCAAAGGAAGAGGCATCTAAACTTGACAGAAAAAGCTGTAAGCCTGAGGATTGGGAGCATTTTAGAATTCAGCAAAGGAGGACCAAAAAATTGATAAAGAAAGGGAAAATAGAATATGAGAGTAAATTAGCAAGAAACATAAAAACAGACTGTAAAAGCTTCTATAGGTATGTAAAAAGGAAAAGACTGGCGAAGGCAAATGTGGGTCCCTTACAGACAGAGACGGGAGAATTTAGAATGGGGAATAAGGAAATGGCAGAGAAATTAAACAAATACTTTGTGTCTGTCTTCATGGAAGAAGACACAAAAAGCCTCCCAGAAATACTAGAGAACCAAAGGTCTGGCAAGAATGAGGAACTGAAAGAAATTAGTATTAGTAAAAAAATAGTACTAGAGAAACTAATGGGACTGAAAGTCGATAAATCCCAAGAACCTGATTATCTGCATCCCAGGGATTTGAAAGAGGCAGCTCTCGAGATAGTGGATGCATTGGTTGTCATCTTCTAGAATTCTATAGATTCTGGAATGGTTCCTGCAGATTGGAGGGTGGCAAATATAACCCTACTATTTAAGAAAGGTGGGAGAGAGAAAACAGGGACCTACAGACCTGTTAGCCTAACATCAGTAGTAAGGAAAATGCTAGAATCTATTATAAAGGATGTGATAACAGGACACTTAGAAAATAATAATAGGATTTGGCAGAGTCAACATGGATTTATGAAAGGGAAAACATGTTTGACAAACCTATTGGAGTTCTTTGAGGATGTAACTAGTAGAATAGATAAGGGTGAACCAGTGGAAGTGGTGTATTTGGATTTTCAGAAGGCTTTCGATAAGGTCCCACACAGGAGGTTAGTGAACAAAGTGAGAGCACATGGAATTGCAGGTAATATACTGGCATGGATTGAGAATTGGTTAACAGACAGAAAACAGAGAGTAGGAATAAACGGGTCTTTTTCAGGTTGGCAGATTTTGACTATTGGGGTACCGCAGGGATCGGTGCTTGGGCCCCAGCTATTCACAATCTATGTCAATGATTTGGATGAGGGGACCAAATGCAATATTTCCAAGTTTGCTGATGACACAAACTAGGTGGGATCGTGAGTTGTGAGGAGGAGGCAAAGAGGCTTCAAGGGGATATAGATAGGCTAAGTGAATGGGCAAGAACATGGCAGATGGAATATAATGTGGAAAAATGTGAAGTTATCCACTTTGGTAGGAAAAACAGAAATGCAGAGTATTTTTTAAATGGTGAGAGATTGGGAAATGTTGATGTTCAAAGAGACCTGGGTGCCCTTCTACATGAGTCACTGAAAGCTAACATGCAGGTGCAGCAAGCAATTAGGAAGGCAAATGGTATGTTGGCCTTCATTATACAAGAGGATGAGAGTACAGGAGTAAAGATGTCTTACTGCAATTAATTTAGGGCCTTGATGAGACCGCACCTGGAGTATTGTGTATAATTTTGGTCTCCTTACCTAAAGAAAGGATATACTTGCCATAGAGGGAGTGCAACGAAGGTTCACCAGACTGATTCCTGGGATGGCGGGATTGTCGTATTAGGAGAGATAGAGTAGACTAGGCCTGTATTCTCTAGAGTTTAGAAGAATGAGAGTTGATCTCATTGAAACATACAAAATTCTTACAGGGCTCGACAGGGTAGAAGCAGGGAGGATGCTTCCCCTAGCTGTGGAATCTAGAACCAGGGGTGACAGTCTCAGAATAAGGAGTAGGCCGTTTAGGACTGAGATGAGAAGTTTCTTCACTCAGAGGTTGGTGAATCTTTAGAATTCTGTACCACAGAGGGCTGTGGAGGCTCAGTCATTGAGTACATTCAAAATAGAGATCCATAGATTTCTAGATATTAAAGGCATCAAGGGATATGGGGATGGTGCAGGAAAATGGCGTTGAGGTAAAAGATCAGCCATGATCTTGTTGAATGGCGAGCAGGCTCAAGGTGCCGGATGGCCTACTCCTGCTCCTATTTCTTATGTTCTTATGTATAGAGTGGTGTTCCCCAGGGGTCAGTACTTGGCCCACTGCTTTTCTTGATATATATATATTAATTACTTGGACTTGGGTGTACAGGGCACAATTTCAAAATTTGCAGATGACACAATACTTGGAAGTGCAGTGAACAGTGAGGAGGATAGTGATAGACTTCAAGAGGACATAGACAGGCTGGTGGAATGGACAGATAAGTGGCAGATGAAATTTAATGCAGAGAAGTTCAAGGTGATACATTTTGGTAGGAAGAACGAGGAGAGGCAAAAGAAACTGAAGGATACAATTCTTAAGAGGGTGCGGGTATGGTAGCATAGTGGTTATGTTACTGGACTAATAATCCGGAGTCATGAATTCAAATCCTGCCACGGCAGCTGGGGAATTTAAATTCAATTAATTAAATAAAATCTGGAATTAAAATACTCGTATCAATAATGGTGGCTATGAAACTACCGGATTGTTGTAAAAACCCATCTGGTTCACTGATGCCCTTTAGGGAAGGAAACCAGCTGTCCTTACCTGGTCTGGCCTATGTGACTCCAGACCCACAGCAATATGGTTGATTCTTAATTGCCCTCTGAAATGGCCTAGCAAGCCACTCAGTTGTAAAATCTCGCTTAAAAAAAGTCACAATAAGAATAAAACCGGACGGACCACCCGGCATCAGACCACTAGGTACCGGACACGACAAAGACAAACCAAGCCCAGTCGACCCTGCAAAGTCCTCCTCACTAACATCTGGGGACTTGTGCCAAAATTGGGAGAGCTGTCCCACAGACTCGTCAAACAACAGCCTGACATAGCCATACTCACAGAATCATATCTTTCAGCCAATGTCCCAGACTCTTCCATCACCACCCCTGGATATGTCCTGTCCCACCGGCAGGTCAGACCCACCAGAGGTGGCGGTACAGTGATATACAGTCAGGAGGGAGTGGCCCTGGGAGTCCTCAACATTGACTCTGGACCCCATGAAATCTCAAGGCATCAGGTCAAACATGGGCAAGGAAACCTCCTGCTGATTACCACCTACCGCCCTCCCATGTTGAACACCACTTGGAGGAAGCACTGAGGGTAGCAAGGGCACAGAATGTACTCTGGGTGGGGGACTTCAATGTCCATCACCAAGAGTGGCTCGGTAGCACCACTACTGACCGAGCTGGCCGAGTCCGGAAGGACAGAGCTGTCAGACTGGGCCTGCGGCAGGTGAGTGAGCGAACCAACACAAGGGAAAAACTTACTTGACCTCGTCCTCATCAATCTACCTGTCGCAAATGCATCTGTCCTTGACAGTATTGGTAGGAGTGACCACCACACAGTCCTAGTGGAGATGAAGTCCCATCTTCACACTGAGGACACCATCCAACGTGTTGTGTGGCACTACCACCGTGCTAAATGGGATAGATTCAGAACAGATCTAGCAGCTCAAAACTGGGCATTCATGAGGCACTGTGGGCCATCAGCAGCAGCGGAAGTGTATTCCAGCACAATCTGTGACCTCATGGCCCGGCATATTCCTCACTCTACCATTACCAACAAGCCAGGGGATCAACCCTGGTTCAATGAGGAGTGTAGAAGAGCATGCCAGGAGCAGCACCGGGCGTACCTAAAAATGAGGTGCCAACCTGGTGAAGCTACAACACAGGACTACATGCATGCTAAACAGCAGAAGCAACATGCTAAAGACAGAGCTAAGCGATTCCACAACCAACGGATCTTATCAAAGCTCTGCAGTCCTGCCACATCCAGTCATGAATGGTGGTGGACAATTAAACGACTAACGGGAGGAGAAGGCTCTGTAAACATCCCCATCCTCAATGATGGTGGAGTCCAGCACGTGAGTGCAAAAGACAAGGCTGAAGTGTTTGCAACCATCTTCAGCCAGAAGTGCTGAGTGGATGATCCATCTCGGCCTCCTCCTGATATCCCCACCATCACACAAGCCAGTCTTCGGTCAATTTGATTCATTCCACGTGATATCAAGAAACGGCTGAGTGCACTGGATACAGCAAATGATATGGGCCCCGACAACATCCCGGCTGTAGTGCTGAAGACTTGTGCTCCAGAACTAGCTGCACCTCTAGCCAAGCTGTTCCAGTACAGCTACAACACTGGCATCTACCCGACAACGTCCACAAAAAGCAGGACAAATCCAATCCGGCCAATTACCGCCCCATCAGTCTGCTCTCAATCATCAGCAAAGTGATGATAGCACTGTTGACGACACCTTCCAAGCGGCACTTACTCACCAATAACCTGCTCACCGATGCTCAGTTTGGGTTCCACCAGGACCACTCGGCTCCAGACCTCATTACAGCCTTGGTCCAAACATGGACAAAAGAGCTGAATTCCGGAAGTGAGGTGAGAGTGACTGCCCTTGACATCAAGGCAGCATTTGACCGAGTGTGACACCAAGGAGCCCTAGTAAAATTGAAGTCAATGGGAATCAGGGGGAAAACTCTCCAGTGGCTGGAGTCATACCTAGCACAAAGGAAGATGGTAGTGGTTGTTGGAGGCCAATCATCTCAGCCCCAGGACATTGCTGCAGGAGTTCCTCAGGGCAGTGTCCTAGGCCCAACCATCTTCAGCTGCTTCATCAATGACCTTCCCTCTGTCATAAAGTCAGAAATGGGGATGTTCGCTGATGATTGCACAGTGTTCAGTTCCATTCACAACCCCTCAAATAATGAAGCAGTCCGAGCCCGCATGCAGCATGACCTGGACAACACCCAGGCTTGTGCTGATAAGTGGCAAGTAACATTCGCGCCAGACAAGTGCCATGCAATGGCCATCTTCAACAAGAGAGAGTCTAACCACCTCCCCTTGACATTCAGCGGCATTACCATCACCAAATCCTCCACCATCAACATCCTGGGGGGTCACCATTGACCAGAAACTTAACTGGACCAGCCACATAAATACTGTGGCTACAAGAGCAGATCAGAGGCTGGGTGTTCTGCAGCGAGTGACTCACCTCCTGACTCCCCAAAGTCTTTCCACCATCTACAAGGCACAAGTCAGGAGTGTGATGGAATACTCTCCACTTGCTTGGATGAGTGCAGCTCCAACAACACTCAAGAAGCTTGACACCATCCAGGACAAAGCAGCCCGCTTGATTGGCACCCCATCCACCACCCTAAACATTCACTCCCTTCACTACCGGCGCACTTTGGCTGCAGTGTGTACCATCCACAGGATGCACTGCAGCAACGCGCCATGGCTTCTTTGACAGCACCTCCCAAACCCGCGACCTCTACCACCTAGAAGGACAAGAGCAGCAGGCACATGGGAACAACACCACCTGCACGTTCCCCTCCAAGTCACACACCATCCCGACTTGGAAGTATATCGCCGTTCCTTCATCGTCGCTGGGTCAAAATCCTGGAACTCCCTACCTAACAGTAGTGTGGGAGAACCTTCACCACACGGACTGCAGCGGTTCAAGAAGGCAGCTCACCACCACCTTCTCAAGGGCAATTAGGGATGGACAATAAATGCCGGCCTCGCCACCGACGCCCACATCCCATGAACGAATAATAAAAAAAGAGGGTGCAGGAACACAAATTGTGCACAAATTGCTGAAGGTGGCAGGGCAAGCTGAGAAAGCAGTTAAACCATACGGGATTGTGGGCTTTATAAATAGAGGCATAGAGTACAAAAGCAAGGAAGTAATGATGAACCTTTATGAAACACTGGGTCAGCCACAACTGGAATACTGTGTCCAGTTCTGGGCACCGCAGTTTAGGAAAGATGTGAAGGCCTTAGAGAGGAGTGCAGAAGAGATTTACTGGAATGATTCCAGGGATGAGGGACTTTAGTTACGTGGATAGACTGGAGAAGCTGGGATTGTTCTCCTTGGAATAGAGACGGCTGAGAGGAGATTGGATAGAGGTATTCAAAATCATGAAGGGACTCGACAGGGAAGAGGTAAACTTCCCATTGGCGGAAAGGTCAGGAAAAACCTTTTTTACACAGCGAGTGGTTATGATCTGGAATGCACTGCCTCAGGGGACGGTGGAGGCAGATTCAATCGTGGCTTTCAAAAAGGAATTGAATAAGTACTTGAAAGGAAAAAATTTGCAAGGCTACGGGGATAGGGCAGGAGAGTGGGACTAGCTGAATTGCTCTTGCAGAGAGCCCGCGTGGACTCAATGGGCCGAATGGCTGTAGCCATTCTGTGATCCTATGATTCTAGTAGTGCAAAAAGACAAGAAGCAGATGGCTCCTTAAAATCCTTCCAGATCAACTTCATTTTAAGGTCCTGCATCTCGTAAATGACTGAGCCCCTGAGGATACTTGATAGAGATTTCTGAAATATGTATATATGTACATACTGGTAGTTACATCACCAAATGTGCTACTATCCATCTTGTAAATAAGATGACATACTTAACTGAATTCCTGTTTATTCTGCAATATTATTTGCCGACTAGGGGTTTCATTTTCTAACCCCCACCTGATTCTATGATGACTGTATTAGCACAGCACAAATCTGCTGATGGTATGTTACTGTTTTTGTTACCGGATACAGCTAACATTGGGTACTGTGCAGACAGCAACCCATGTGTGCAATTTTCCAATTAAAGAGGGAACTTTATTTTCTCCAATTCTTATCATGGAGAACACAGCCAACAGTGTTGGCAGGATCTGATTCTGAATGCGAAACAGTGTTATTTTGAATTTAACCAGTGAATATTAATACAGATTTTTGGCAATGCATCCTGAAGCAATTAGTTGGGTTACTAAAACCCACTGAGATGGGGGAAGGGAGGTGATTTTGTCTGACCTTTAGCTAAGTAATACCAGGCACAGATCAATCGGTGCCCAGCATGACTTCCAGATTATTTTGTAGGTGCTCAGAAACAGAGTTACTATTGACATTGAATGAAATCTCCTGAGCTTTGACAATCAAATTGCTGAAAGCGTAGCTTAAAATTCACTCAATGTAAGATATAAAATGAAAACTGCACAAGCTTTTAACCTGTTGCACAGTGCACAGGTTGATGAAAGCGCCTCAAACCCCATTTGCATCAGTACCTAGAGTTTTAATTCTGCAGTTTACAAAGTCTACTGGCACTGACACAGGTCGCTTCATGCTCCATATTACAGCGAGGCGACTCCAGTAAGAAGTTATGAGCTACCCACAGTCATGCCCATTTCACATCAAAGCTTGCCGATGCTAACCTGGGGACCTCATATCCCTCCAAATCCACCTCATGGGCATCAGAATTACTTGAGACACTCACAGGCTCACCAGAGTGCAGCAGTTTGTACTAGTCTGACTCTGGCTTCATTCAGACACGAGTGTGGGAGGTCAGTTGTCTCACCAGTATGACTTCAGAGTGACAGCTTTCACAATACAGTTTGCTGCAAAGTTGAATTCAAACTAGATTTATTCTCAGATGAGCAATATCCAGAGCTCTTAAGTTAAACCTCCAGCCTTTAATGACCTTTGAACTTGGACATCCTCAATAAGTGAGTTATGCCAAATCCCTGCCGAGCCATAAAGATGGAATGGCTTATAGTAATGCAACATTGCATCTTTGAACAGGAGAGGAAAACACAGTATGGAGAGCTGTTCTTCCCCATAAAGATAACATGGAATAACAGTTTGAAGTGTGGCTATTGGAAGATTGTAGCCCCAGTCATCATACCCTCCCTGCCTTCTTGGCTGTAATGGGTGTGAAAGGGGTACATGGTGAGTGAAAGTTGATACCACAGGCAAGAATTTCAGACTTCCAGTTACAGAATTGTTTTTTCTGCATTCCATTGAACAATGCCAGCTTGGCTCAGTTGGTAGTGCTCTTATTTCTGAGCCAGAAAGTTACGGGTACAAGATCCCATACAGAGTTGAGCATATAATTTAAGTGCAGTACTGACAGAGTGCTGCATTGTTGGGGGTGTCAACTTTCAGAGGAGACATTAAACTAGGGCCCCATTCATCCTCCTCGTCAGATGGATGTAAAATATCCAATGGTATTTTTTTTGA
Organism: Heptranchias perlo; assembly: GCF_035084215.1. Lineage (NCBI taxonomy): Eukaryota > Metazoa > Chordata > Chondrichthyes > Hexanchiformes > Hexanchidae > Heptranchias > Heptranchias perlo. Next base: position 99,072,389 of record NC_090327.1, read on the forward strand.
GGAAGGACCAGGCAGTTCTTCCAGTGTACTGGCCAGCATTCCTCCCTCATCCAACACCATCAAAATAGATTAATTGGTCATTCATTTCATTGCTGTTTGTGGATTTTTGCAGTATGAAACTTGACTGTTGTGCATGCCTACAAAACAGTGACTACACTTCAAAATGTAATTCATTGGCTGTGAAATGCTTTGGGATGTCCTGAGGGTATGAAAGGTGCTTTATAAATGCAAGTTTTTTTTTCTTTTCCAACATTCCAGCAATATATTATAAAAGATATGCAATGGGATTTAAATCCAATAAAGTAACATTTTTGAATTTCAACCTTGACACTTTTATGGACCGTGAGTTATTCAGTTCACACTTGCCCAAATAAACCACTCATCTTTGAAAACTAACTTTCCAGGGGTAACCTTCTCTCCATTCAACTGGATTCACTTCTTGAGGCAAACTCCTTATTGAATTTACAAGAACAACAGTGTTGCACAAAAATGTATCTTGTACAAAATAACTATCAACAATCAAGAAGTATCTTGATTCACTGCGTGAAGTCAAATCTAAAGCCAGATATTACCTCATAAATGTCAAAGTGTGTCTTACCTCATGTAGTAACAAAAAGTCTGCTGAAATAAAAGTGCTCTAGATTCACTTACAGACGCACACTCCTTTTTGAATTTACAAGAACAACTGTGTTGCACAAAAATGTATATTGTGCAAAATAACTATCAATAAAACAGAAAATGCTGGAAAAACTCAGCAGCTCAGGCAGCATCTGTGGAGGAGGAAACAGAGTTAATGTTTCAGGTCGATGCCCTTTCATCAGAACTGTCAAGAGTTTTGACGAAAGGTCATCGACCTGAAACGTTAACCCTGTTTCTTTCACCACAAATGCTGCCTGACCTGCTGTGCATTTCCAGCATTTTCTGTTTTTATTTCAGATTTCCAGCATCCACAGTATTTTGCTTTTGATTTAGTGCTCTAAAGAATAATAGGCCATAATTGGCTATAGCAGGGCATCGAACGGCATCTGCTGTTAATTCGACTTGCTCTTGCACGTTTAGGTTTTTAAATTATTTGCGTAGCAAATTGCTGAAAGTGTGAACTGATAACGCGCAGCGAGGGAAACAGGGCATCTGGGACCTGAGTGAACAGAGCAAGCAACTGTGTATCTCCTTAACCAATCAGATTGAAGGATTGTGAAATCAACCGCGAAAGGGCTGAGGAGGAAGTGTAAAGTAGAGTGGGTGGATTCAATGTCAAATCAGATACAGAAAGAGAAATAAAGAGAGGGAAAGAAAGATTGGATTAAGAGAGAGAGAGAGAAAGGATAAGTAAAAAAAAAAATTTTTAATTTAAAATTTTACACTTCCTTTAAATCTTCAACAACAATTAAAACCTGAAGGAATGAGACACCACACTTGCAATAGTTAATTTTCAGTGCCAGAGAGGTTGATTGGCAGTAATTAACACATCACATAGCTAAAAGGGTACTTAGATTTGAAATGACAAGATTTAACTTTCTGTGGCGAGTTCAGTTCGTATCTACCGCACAACTTCATGCCATTCAATGCATTTCAATGGTGAGGCAGACAGAGAGATGCTGTTTTCACGACGTTAACAGCCGAGCGGCGCAACTGAGACGGCAACTTTTGGATATTCACATTTAATCGCGTATCTGCCCCTCACCTGAAGTTGCTGTGCCATTTGTGTATAAATAACGGTGAGTGCCATTAGCCACACCATTGTTTTGCCAGCAAAATCTGGCCCACTGACTTCAAAATTCAATATGCTGGGAGTGGAGTTGGGTGAGTAGGTGTCAGTGCATGGGCAGAGGCAGCACTTAATTCTGTCACTGTCAGGAAGGAGTTAAACCCTTTAATCCTTTCATATCCAATATATCATCAAAGATGTAACCCTGAACTTATAAATTCAAGCAATGAATATAGAACAAAATGGGGAGAATGAAGTCTTTCTTATTGTATTTTCTCATAGTTTTCTCAGGCATCCTGGTGAATCTGCACTGTACCCTCCCAATTGCAATAATATCCTTCCTATAGTGTGGCGCCGAAAACTGCACACAGTAATCCAAAAGTGGTCTTACTACGATTTAAAATAGATTCACCATTATACCTCGGCTTTTATATTCTAGACCTCTTGCCAGAAAACCCAGTATTCCATTTGCTGTTTTATGGCCTGATCCATTTGAAGTGCTGCTTTAAATGCATTGTGAACCTGAACCCCCAACTCCCTCTGTTCTTCCATATCATCCAATCTTTCCCCATTCAAAGTATAATTATTGATTTTTACCAAATCATTTCAACTAAGGAATCCTAAAGTTAAGAATTTCAAACAAACAACCTATCTTTTGGATGAGACTTTAATCGAGGCTCCATCTGTCTGTTCAGCTGGACACAAAAGATCCCATGACACTTCTTTGAATAAGAGCTGGGAAATTCTCCAGATGTCCTGATCAACATTCATCCCCCAACCAACATGAAGAAAACGGATTATCTGGTCATTCATCTCATTTGCAGTTTGTGGGACCTTGCTGTGCACAAATTGGCTGCTGTGTTTGCCTAAGAAGTCATTCATTGGCTGTGAAGTGCTTTGGGATGCCCTGAGGATGTGAAAGCCGGTAAGCAGATAAAGGCAAGTTCATTCTTTCTTATTGCACACAGTTTCAATCACCATAACGTGGGTTCATGAGCTGGGACCACAGCACAGATACCACAGCAGTCCGAGAGGCCTTTGTGTAATGGTCTGCAATTATGTGCCACTAAAGGACATGAAACATATGTACAGTGATGGAATTGGCTAGTTCCTTTACTTAATTAGCTGAGCCAAACAATTTCCTATGATCACTTTGCTGTAATCTGGGACAAAAGAAGCTTCCTCTACAGCATATTGAAAGATTGCAGACTGTATCATATTCCAAGTGACACGAGTCTGGAGGTTATACTGTGGATTATTGGATGAACATTGTTCACACTGTTATTAAGTTCTCTGTCCACTGCCTTAAGGAAAACATCAACTTGTTAATTTTAAATGGGTTGACACTTCATTAAAGTAACAGACAGAGACATCTGATAGGAACGTCTAATTTGACGTCACGAGTTATAGTGTTTGTGAAGTATGAGTGCCTATGGTGGGCCATGCTCTTTTGGTACAAACCATACTGGTGAGATACCCTTACCTGACCCAACCTAACCTACCATCAGTCTGAATGTCAAACTAACCCAATCACCCATCAGCCCACCACCCCAACTCATTCTGAAAATTACAGACTAATGACCTATTAGCACAGCCGTTCTTGAACTATGTATCACCATCTCTTTCCCCCCCCCCCTCCCACCTGCTGAGAATCAACAGTGAGGCATCCTCTCATTGTTAATTGACAAAGCTTACTAGAAAAAGTTGTTTATCAAATATTTTATTTTAAATCAATGAAAATTGGTCCAGCAAAGTGAACTTATGGTTATCAGGTGTCATGAGGGTAAAAATGGAACAAATGTGGGCCCTGAGTTTCCGCCTGATTTCCCCCCGGGACAACAGTTTAATCTGTGAGGAATCAAGTCAAGTAACATAAAAGATCGCAGAATTTTAGGCAGAAATGAGTTATGGCCGTAATTACAACATGCCCAAGTATCTGCGATCTTTTAAGTCTGTCCATTGAACCCTTCGCCCAAACCAGTCCCTGCCCACAAAACTGGCCACGTCCCCAAGACCAAAAGGCAAGTTTCTGCCAATTGTGCTTGTTTGGCAGGGGTTTCGTTACATTGCACCCAGGTTAACAGGCACCCGTTGTCATATGAATCCAGTGCAAATCAGCTGACCAGCAGTAAATGAAAGCCTCTGGCTTGCCCTGCTGCTGGAGAAATTACACATCTTTAAAATAAACTTGAAGGCTAGCACAATTTCTGGCTATCCTCTGCAAGGAGGGAAAAGTTAAAATACTTCAGACTCTGTAAACTATTTAAATTAATTACTGTAAAAGTTTGCAGGACAGAGAGATAAGTGCTGCTTACCTTGTGGTCTCCAGCCTCACTCTGAAGAGGACATTTTCTCCCCTCACCTTTTATACTACCTCACCCTAGCACCTAGAGGACCCATTGACTCTGCCCCAGTCATGAATCGATTAATCTTGATTACGTTGGTTGTTAACTGCTTATGTTAATTAGATTGCGCAGAAACTTGGGTGCAATTTCACCTCGGCCTGATGGGAGCAGTGTTGGGCACATTTTGGGCGCAATTTGCCGATTGTGCCCTTGAAGAAAACTCACGGCCATGAGCTACCTTCAGAGGTAGCCTCAGTGACTGCTGCAAGGGGCATCAGAACACAGGTCATCTCTGAAGTCTTCTCTTCTGTGTAACACAGTCCATCTTTGACGCCACCACCTGATCATCTTCTCCTGCAAATAAAGAGACTTTCCCTCAAACCAGTACCCATCCTACCACATGACAACACCTCAGCCCTCTTTGCCCCTACATGACTCTGCCAGTAATCATCACTTGAGTGAATAATTCAGCACCAAATGAGCACATCCTTTCCTGAACAATTGTAACCTCCAGGAATAACAAACTGCCATGTCAGTGCACAGTGTGTTTTAATACAATAATTGTAAAGTGCACACAATCACCGTACTCTTCCCTAACTCTGTTGGTGGGTGTCTACACATATCTTTCTATCACCTATTCTAGTTAGGGTTGCCAACTCTCGTTGGAGGCATTCCTGGAGATTTGATCATGTGGTGTTCTGACCACATGACACCTGACCATGTGACATTGGATCACATGACTTCTACAAATGTTATTGTATTTACCTTATAAAGGTTGGGTCTCCCATATTTGGGTATCTTTATTTGTGGTTTCAAGCCTGTGGCTGTTGTGTGAGAAGTTTCAAGAACCAGGAGGCTATTAGAGAGCAAGTGAAGGAGGGAAACCAAAGGTGGGGGAGTGATTTGCAGAGGGGAAAGCAGAGGTTGGAGGAACTTTGATTCCACCAGTAACTAATAGTAATTCACTGAAATTGCACTGATAACTAAATGTAATACTGGTAACACTCAGATTCCCCTCACAACTAATAGTAATAAAATAACTCACTGATATTAGCAGTTACACATGGACTAATAGTTATAATGCCCCGATATCCTACCTGTAACTAGTAGTAATCCTATAACCTGCTGAAATTCACCTTGAAAACATAGCCAGAAATCCCCTGCACTGCACAAGATGCTGTCAGGCTCCCCAGTTGATGTCACTTTTAATAGGCCCTGTCTCTCTCCCTATCTCCTTGGGCTCTGGTTCCATGTGAAGGTGACAACTCTGAACTGGGAACTTCAGTCAGAGACGATCTGTACTTGGGCTTCACACGTCAAAAATGGCTATTACAGATCAACCTGAACCAAACCGATTGATCGCACACAGGGCAGTGGGCTCTGTGTTTGGGGCACTTCTCACAGGGCACATCATCCTAAACTCAGCTCAGCAACATTTCTAAATCACCCTCTGGGCTCAGACTCAATATAGGAGAGTTTTCATAGAATTATAGAAATTACAGCACAGGAGGAGGCCATTTGGCCCCCAGTGCTGGCCCTTTTTCCTGTAAACCCATTCCACTCAGATCCTTTTATATTCTTCCTTTTCAAATATTTATCCCCTTCCCTTTTAAATTAAGTTTTAGTCTCTATTTCAATAGCCACGTGTGATCCCACAGTCTAATAGCCCTGAGTTCAAGAACCTTCCTCCTCCTCTCCCCCTTGGTTCTTCCAGTGAGAATCCTTGATTCCCGTTCCCTTGTTCTCCATTTGCCCACCAGTTGAAGCAATCTTACACTATTTATCGACAGTAAGGTCCCCAGGTTTCACTTACCCCTTTACAGGCTGCTCCTCTCTCAGCACCGCTCCCACTCATCATATTGCTGCTGCTGCTGCTCCCAGCTCAGCAGGAAATGCTGATTCTCATCCCCCACACCCCCTCTCCGCACCCCTTGAGCCCCAATCTCCCGAAACCCCCAGTCTCCTTCTCTCTCCCGACCTCCCACCCATCCTCTTCTCTCTCCCGACCATCCCCTTCTCTCTCCCGACCTCCCACCCATCCTCTTCTCTCTCCCGACCTCCCACCCATCCTCTTCTCTCTCCCGACCTCCCACCCATCCTCTTCTCTCTCCCGACCTCCCACCCATCCTCTTCTCTCTCCCGACCTCCCACCCATCCTCTTCTCTCTCCCGACCTTTTCAAATATTTATCCCCTTCCCTTTTAAATTAAGTTTTAGTCTCTATTTCAATAGAGCTGAGAGGAGCCGAGCCGAGCGGAGGGAGCGTCCGATAAAAGGCGGGATTTCAGAGCGCTGAGAACAGCTGAGAGGAGCCGAGCCGAGCGGAGGGAGCGTCCGATAAAAGGCGGGATTTCAGAGCGCTGAGAACAGCTGAGAGGAGCCGAGCCGAGCGGAGGGAGCGTCCGATAAAAGGCGGGATTTCAGAGCGCTGAGAACAGCTGAGAGGAGCCGAGCCGAGCGGAGGGAGCGTCCGATAAAAGGCGGGATTTCAGAGCGCTGAGAACAGCTGAGAGGAGCCGAGCCGAGCGGAGGGAGCGTCCGATAAAAGGCGGGATTTCAGAGCGCTGAGAGGAGCCGAGCCGAGCGGAGGGAGCGTCCGATAAAAGGCGGGATTTCAGAGCGCTGAGAACAGCTGAGAGGAGCCGAGCCGAGCGGAGGGAGCGTCCGATAAAAGGCGGGATTTCAGAGCGCTGAGAACAGCTGAGAGGAGCCGAGCCGAGCGGAGGGAGCGTCCGATAAAAGGCGGGATTTCAGAGCGCTGAGAACAGCTGAGAGGAGCCGAGCCGAGCGGAGGGAGCGTCCGATAAAAGGCGGGATTTCAGAGCGCTGAGAACAGCTGAGAGGAGCCGAGCCGAGCGGAGGGAGCGTCCGATAAAAGGCGGGATTTCAGAGCGCTGAGAACAGCTGAGAGGAGCCGAGCCGAGCGGAGGGAGCGTCCGATAAAAGGCGGGATTTCAGAGCGCTGAGAACAGCTGAGAGGAGCCGAGCCGAGCGGAGGGAGCGTCCGATAAAAGGCGGGATTTCAGAGCGCTGAGAACAGCTGAGAGGAGCCGAGCCGAGCGGAGGGAGCGTCCGATAAAAGGCGGGATTTCAGAGCGCTGAGAACAGCTGAGAGGAGCCGAGCCGAGCGGAGGGAGCGTCCGATAAAAGGCGGGATTTCAGAGCGCTGAGAACAGCTGAGAGGAGCCGAGCCGAGCGGAGGGAGCGTCCGATAAAAGGCGGGATTTCAGAGCGCTGAGAACAGCTGAGAGGAGCCGAGCCGAGCGGAGGGAGCGTCCGATAAAAGGCGGGATTTCAGAGCGCTGAGAACAGCTGAGAGGAGCCGAGCCGAGCGGAGCTGCGACCGAGTTCGAAGTGACGTCAGGAATCAGATCGGGACGCAACACAGGGGAGGCACCTGATTGGTGAGTAGGTTCAGGTGAGTATTTCTCCTTATCTACAGTAACTGAAGTAAAAGGAAAGGGAAGGTCTGCAGGTCTTATAGGAAGTAGCGTTTATTTTTTAGTGAATCAAGGTCCCTAGTGTAGTTAACATTCTCTAAATTGAGAACAATTTAAAGGAGTAAACTCCTTAAAGGGAGTGGTAAGTAGTTTTTCTTTCCTTTTTTTTTCTCTTGACACTGTAGTTGTTCTTAAGCTAATTTAAGGGTTAAGTCATGGCAGGAGATCCCAGGGCCGTGTCCTGTTCCTCTTGTGGGATGTGGGAATTCAGGGATCCTTCCTGTATCCCTGATTCCTTCACCTGCGGGAAGTGTGTCCAGCTGCAGCTATTGTTTGACCGCTTGACGGCTCTGGAGCTGCGGATGGACTCACTTTGGGCATCCGCGATGCTGAGAAAGTCGTGGATAGCACGTTCAGTGAGTTGGTCACACCGCAGATAAAAATTACTGAGGGAGATAGTGAATGGGTGACCAACAGACAGAGGAAGAGTAGGAAGGCAGTGCAGGGGTCCCCTGCGGTCATCTCCCTCCAAAACAGGTATACCGTTTTGGATACTGTTGGCGGAGATGGCTCACCAGGGGAAGGTGGCAGTGGCCAGGTTCATGGCACCGTGGCTGGCTCTGCTGCACAGGAGGGCAGGAAAAAGAGTGGCAGAGCTATAGTGATAGGGGACTCGATTGTAAGGGGAATAGACAGGCGTTTCTGCGGACGCAACCGAGACTCCAGGATGGTATGTTGCCTCCCTGGTGCAAGGGTCAAGGATGTCTCGGAGCGGCTGCAGGACATTCTGGAGGGGGAGGGTGAACAGCCAGTTGTCGTGGTGCATATAGGCACCAACGATATAGGTAAAAAACAGGATGAGGTCCTACAAGCTGAATTTAGGGAGTTAGGAGTTAAACTAAAGAGTAGGACCTCAAAGGTAGTAATCTCAGGATTGCTACCAGTGCCACGGGCTAGTCAGAGTAGGAATGACAGGATAGCTAAGATGAATACGTGGCTTGAGAGATGGTGCAAGAGGGAGGGATTCAAATTCCTGGGCCATTGGAACCGGTTCTGGGGGAGGTGGGACCAGTACAAATTGGACGGTCTGCATCTGGGCAGGACTGGAACCAATGTCCTAGGGGGAGTGTTTGCTAGTGCTGTTGGGGAGGGTTTAAACTAATGTGGCAGGGGGATGGGAACCGATGCAGGAAGTCAGTGGGAAATAAAGTGGTGACAGAAACAAAAGGCAGTAAGGGAGAGTGTACAGAACATGACCGGACAGATGGTCTGAGAAAGCAGGGCAAAGACCAAGGGAAGACTAGATTAAACTGCATTTATTTCAATGCAAGAAGTCTGATGGGCAAGGCAGATGAACTCAGGGCATGGATGGGTACATGGGACTGGGATGTTATAGCTATTACTGAAACATGGCTAAGGGAGGGGCAGGACTGGCAGCTCAATGTTCCAGGGTACAGATGCTATAGGAAAGATAGAGCAGGAGGTAAGAGAGGAGGGGGAGTTGCGTTCTTGATTAGGGAGAACATCACGGCAGTAGTGAGAGGGGATATATCCGAGGGTTCGCCCACTGAGTCCATATGGGTAGAACTGAAAAATAAGAAGGGAGAGATCACTTTGATAGGATTGTACTACAGACCCCCAAATAGTCAACGGGAAATTGAGGAGCAAATATGTAAGGAGATTACAGACAGCTGCAAGAAAAATAGGGTGGTAATAGTAGGGGACTTTAACTTTCCCAACATTGACTGGGACAGCCATAGCATTAGGGGCTTGGATGGAGAGAAATTTGTTGAGTGTATTCAGGAGGAATTTCTCATTCAGTATGTGGATGGCCCGACTAGAGAGGGGGCAAAACTTGACCTCCTCTTGGGAAATAAGGAAGGGCAGGTGACAGAAGTGTTAGTGAGGGATCACTTTGGGACCAGTGATCATAATTCCATTAGTTTTAAGATAGCTATGGAGAAGGATAGGTCTGGCCCAAAAGTTAAAATTCTAAATTGGGGAAAGGCCAATTTTGATGGTATTAGACAGGAACTTTCAGAAGTTGATTGGGAGAGTCTGTTGGCAGGCAAAGGGACGTCTGGTAAGTGGGAGGCTTTCAAAAGTGTGTTAACCAGGGTTCAGTGTAAGCACATTCCTTATAAAGTGAAGGGCAAGGCTGGTAGAAGTAGGGAACCTTGGATGACTCGGGAGATTGAGGCACTCGTCAAAAATAAGAAGGAGGCATATGACATGCATAGGCAGCTGGGATCAAGTGGATCCCTTGAAGAGTATAGAGATTGCCGGAGTAGAGTTAAGAGAGAAATCAGGAGGGCAAAAAGGGGATATGAGATTGCTTTGGCAGATCAGGCAAAGGTGAATCCAAAGAGCTTCTACAAATACATAAAGGGCAAAAGGGTAACAAGGGAGAGAGTAGGGCCTCTTAAGGATCAACAAGGTCATCTATGTGCGGAACCACAAGAGATGGGTGAGATCCTGAATGAATATTTCACATCGGTATTTACGGTTGAGAAAGGCATGGATGTTAGGGAACTTGGGGAAATAAATAGTGATGTCTTGAGGAGTGTACATATTACAGAGAGGGAGGTGCTGGAAGTCTTAACGCGCATCAAGGTAGATAAATCTCCGGGACCTGATGAAATGTATCCCAGGACGTTATGGGAGGTTAGGGAGGAAATTGCGGGTCCCCTAGCAGAGATATTTGAATCATCCACCGCTACAGGTGAGGTGCCTGAAGATTGGAGGGTAGCAAATGTTGTGCCTTTGTTTAAGAAGGGCGGCAGGGAAAAGCCTGGGAACTACAGACCAGTGAGCCTGACATCTGTAGTGGGTAAGTTGTTAGAGGGTATTCTGAGGGACAGAATCTACAGGCATTTGGAGAGGCAGGGACTAATTAGGAACAGTCAGCATGGTTTTGTGAGAGGAAAATCATGTCTCACGAATTTGATTGAGTTTTTTGAAGGGGTAACCAAGAAGATAGATGAGGGCTGTGCAGTAGACGTGGTCTACATGGACTTCAGCAAAGCATTTGACAAGGTACCGCATGGTAGGTTGTTACATAAGGTTAAATCTCATGGGATCCAAGGTGAGGTAGCCAATTGGATACAAAATTGGCTTGACGACAGAAGACAGAGGGTGGTTGTCGAGGGTTGTTTTTCAAACTGGATGCCTGTGTCCAGCGGTGTGCCTCAGGGATCGGTGCTGGGTCCGCTGTTATTTGTTATTTATATTAATGATTTGGATGAGAATTTAGGAGGCATGGTTAGTAAGTTTGCAGATGACACCAAGATTGGTGGCATTGTGGACAGTGAAGAAGGTTATCTAGGATTGCAACGGGATCTTGATAAATTGGGCCAGTGGGCCGATGAATGGCAGATGGAGTTTAATTTAGATAAATGTGAGGTGATGCATTTTGGTAGATCGAATCGGGCCAGGACCTACTCCGTTAATGGTAGGGCGTTGGGGAGAGTTATGGAACAAAGAGATCTAGGAGTACAGATTCATAGCTCCTTGAAAGTGGAGTCACAGGTGGATAGGGTGGTGAAGAAGGCATTCAGCATGCTTGGTTTCATTGGTCAGAACATTGAATGCAGGAGTTGGGATGTCTTGTTGAAGTTGTACAGGGCATTGGTGAGGCCACACTTGGAGTACTGTGTACAGTTCTGGTCACCCTATTATAGAAAGGATATTATTAAACTAGAAAGAGTGCAGAAAAGATTTACTAGGATGCTACCGGGACTTGATGGTTTGACTTACAGGGAGAGGTTAGACAGACTGGGACTTTATTCCCTGGAGAGTAGGAGGTTAAGGGGTGATCTTATAGAAGTCTATAAAATAATGAGGGGCATAGATAAGGTAGATAGTCAAAATCTTTTCCCAAAGGTAGGGGAGTCTATAACGAGGGGGCACAGATTTAAGGTGAGAGGGGAGAGATACAAAAGGATCCAGAGGGGCAATTTTTTCACTCAAAGGGTGGTGAGTGTCTGGAACGAGCTGCCAGAGGCAGTAGTAGAGGCGGGTACAATTTTGTCTTTTAAAAAGCATTTGGACAGTTACATGGGGAAGATGGGTATCGAGGGATATGGGCCAAGTGCAGGCAATTGGGACTAGCTTAGTGGTATAAACTGGGCGACATGGACATGTTGGGCCGAAGGGCCTGTTTCCATGTTGTAACTTCTATGATTCTATGACCTCCCACCCATCCTCTTCTCTCTCCCGACCTCCCACCCATCCTCTTCTCTCTCCCGACCTCCCACCCATCCTCTTCTCTCTCCCGACCTCCCACCCATCCTCTTCTCTCTCCCGACCTCCCACCCATCCTCTTCTCTCTCCCGACCTCCCACCCATCCTCTTCTCTCTCCCGACCTCCCACCCATCCTCTTCTCTCTCCCGACCTCCCACCCATCCTCTTCTCTCTCCCGACCTCCCACCCATCCTCTTCTCTCTCCCGACCTCCCACCCATCCTCTTCTCTCTCCCGACCTCCCACCCATCCTCTTCTCTCTCCCGACCTCCCACCCATCCTCTTCTCTCTCCCGAGCTGCACTGCAGCCGGTCGTGGCTCTCTGCCTGTGATGTCACCAACCCGGAGGCTTCTCCGAGCAGCAGCCAGTGACGTCACGGAGCGCAGTGTGGGGGGAAGGGGCACACTGCAGCGGGAAATTTAAATCGTTGGACTCCCGGGCTGCTGGAGGTAGTACTCAGGAGAGGAATCCCCGATTACAGCAGACTCCTGCCGAAACAGGAGAGTTGAGAACCCTAATTCTAGTGCACCTTCTAAATGCCACCTGAGGGCTGGTATCATGGCAAGTGGTTGGCTCCTCATGCTGTACAGAAGAGTCATGGGACTGAGGTGATTCTCATCTCATGTCAGCTTACTGCTGAGCAGTTTGATGTTGCCTCCTATGTTCCACTGGCAGTGTTCTGAGGAGGATGGCCAGCAGCTGGTATGTGCCGCTGTCCTGAGAGACAGTGGTATCATGCAGTTGCAACCAGTTGGGTGGCTCCATCCTTATCATTCTCTTCACCATCATCATCATCGTCTTCCTCTTCCTGTGCTGCCCATTGCTGTGGCAGATCAGCAAGGAAAAGAAGGGATAAGCTAAGAATGGGTGAGCAATACTCCCTTGGGATTAAGGAGACAGAGAAGGGGGGAAGCTTGTGTATGGCCTTCTCCTTGAGGGGGCAATGTATTTAAGATTGTGGATTTCCCCTCCAGTGGCCTGCCTGTGTTGGGCATTGTGCGCCAATTTCTCCTGCAAGAAGATAGAGTAAATGAGGGTAAAGCTAGCAGTTGAGTGTGTGCCAAGTGTCAAGGGAAAGCTGGAGCAAGATATGGGGGAGTATCAGCCTGTTAACGTGGAGGATGGGGGATATAAGTTGTGCATGTAAGTAACTGCCATTATGGGAGCTGGATGGCTAGAATGCAAGACCCTGAGTTAAAGCCCTTGTTAACCAGACAGCATTGTTAAGGGATAGTTGTGCAAGTGTTGCTTTAAAAAGGTGAAGATTGCGCTGATGCCCAGGGTAGTTAGGAAGAAAAGGAAGAGTGTCTTGCGTTTCCTGCTGAGCATGTAGAACTTTTTCCAGTACTGTTCAGCAGTCCTAGGGGTGAGGGGAGTTGGCACTCAGTGCTAGAGCCATCTCCTTCCAGTGGCACTTGTGATATTTAAATGCCTTGCTGGCACCCACGCCCAAGAGTCTGTTCCTCCTGCCTTCGGTCTCCTCCTCTTCTCTGTCTTGCTGCCGCCGTGTTGTCAGAATTTTTGAAAAGTTTGATAAAATATTGATAAGACATGCAGTGACGTTATGGGAGAGTGAAGTGAGACAAACATTGTCCCTTGTTTACCCAATCTGCTGCTGAGCTTGCAGGCCGAACAATGTTTTTAAAGGCTGCTTAGCAGTTTCTGTGCACTTCTGCTACCTTACCTTGTTTTACAGAGATTTGACGCCAATGACTACTCCAATGGGTATGCAAAAGAGCTGTCCAAGGAAACCCTTGTGTAACTCCCTCTCCAGGCCGCCGACAGGAAAAACGATTTTTCACTGGTGCAATGGAGGCATCACAGACTTTTGACTAAATTCAACCCCATGCAGTTTAAGGAGATTAAGACGACCTGCCGGAGCTAAGAAATAGGATGTTAGAAATCAATGGATACTTTAAGAGAGAATTCCAATTTTTGTATTGTATATTCCATGCAGTTTCTATTGTTAGCCACCAAAAACTCCATTGTTTGGCAGCTGCAAATTGGGTGCCTCTCTGAATTTCCGTTCTTGCAATAGTAATTTCAGTTGGGAAGTTCCAGCACATATCGAAAAATTAAGATCTCAAATTGCAATTATGAGATCTAATGGTATCCAAGGGTAATCTATTTAACAGGCAACATTCAGAATCCTTTATGGAGCAAATAAATGTTAATGGCATACTCCATAATTACAATTATGGTTAAATATTGGGTAGGATTGGGTTGTGTTCAGTGGGGTTGAAGTGTGAGGTGGTGTCATGGAGTAAGCTGGTGGGAATTGGCATCAGAGAGTGGGCTGGTGGAAGCAGTTCGGTGTGCAGGGAGGAGGTTGGGTCAGGAAGTAGACTAGCGGGAGATGGGATCAGGGAGCTGGAGTTGGGCAGGTAGTATCAGGGTGTTGGCTATTGGTTGGGTCAGGAAGTGGACTGGTGGGTTGGTGGGAAGTCACACAGGTGACAAGTGCCCTCCAACACCATGATCAATTCATGTGTGAGGTTTGATGGTGAGTGTTGAGGCATTATTTGACTATGGGGAGCATCACAGTTGAACCCAATCCTGTCCATACTTTGTATCCATACAGCTGTAGAAGGGGTCACTGAATAATGAGTAGAAGCTAATTTTCCAACCATAACCCAGGGGAGCTGTGCCCTTACCACCCAGCTGAGATCAGCAAGCTAATTTAGCACATACCAGGTAACCAACCAGAGGCCTTCTTAGTCCTAATGACTAAATTACTAAGTTTGAAACTCCAAACATATTTAATTCAGGTGTTATCTGCTAAATCTAAACAGCTGTAGGTTAAAGTCAGGTAATTCACATGAGCCTTGTAAACTGATCTTTACTCCTTCTCCCATGTGAATCCTCACAGTAATATAATATCTGTATTTGTACTTGATTTTTGGTGACAAACAGAGGTATTATAACAGTATGAACATTATTGAGTCCAATGCCAGTTTGGACAACACTGAAATTTGATTCAGTCATTCAGCCTCCCAGTTATGAGCTCAAATGTCTTTTAATCATAGTCACTTTTCAGGGTTTTTCACCATTTTTCCACAGGAAGGATTTGGAAAAAGTTACTTTTAATATTGGATTTTTAAAGCAAATTGTAACCTCATAAGTTTAATAAAAGATAAGGTGGGTAATTTTGGCTTTGTGCTATAATGTAAGATGGGTGACAGTGAATCGGCAGCCCCTTTTACATCTCTTCCAATTTTTATTTCCATTATCCCCCGTTTTACACTCGCACAAAGTCAAAGGTATTTAATGTGTGGATACTATTGTTAGGTCTCCGGGTTATGTTGTCATATAAGTAAATATAGGACCGTGTGAGTCAACTGTAATAAAAGTAAAATGCTCAGACCACTTCCGATAGCAACTGACTCCTCTGAACCTGAGAAGGTATCTATGGCAGACCTGAATTTATAATAATCATCCTAGCAGTACGCGTTATCACCGGTTATTTGCACAGACTTGAGGCATTAAATATCAGCTAATTGCTACTATATCTAAGTGATACATGATGTCGACAGAGAGGTCCAAATGGGACAGGTTACATAGAATAAAAGATAATAGGAACTTTATTGAATTCAAAGAAACCTCACAGCTCCTTTTGTGAAGTATGGCACGCTCTGTACGTCCATTTTCCTATGATTTCGATGCTAGTTTTGAAAAATAATAGGGCTCTGCAATGTATGCGTGTGTTTTTAAACTGCATAATTGATACCTGACGATTAGCAGTTCATGATGGTATTCAGGCTGCAATGCTCCATAATTACCTTTTTTCACACAATGTCCCCCATTTTAAAGATACTCAGCTAACTTAATGCAGCAGGGATCCATATCCACAACACATGGCTTGTGTACCAATGCCACTGACTTCCACACTTTGGCCCTGGGTCTCCTGCCAATCAGAGCCAAGAGCCAAGGGCAAAGAGCAGAGGTCAGTGGTGTAAGTGCATAAACCACACATACTAGTATTGAAAAGAAAAGTACTGCAGATGCTGGAAATCTGAAATAAAAACAGAAAATGCTGGAAATACTCAGCAAGTCAGGCAGTATCTGTGGAGAAAGAAACAGAGTTAATGTTTCAGATCGATGATCCTTTGGCAGAACTGGAAGAATTTGAAGACTAAACAGTTTTTAAGCAAGTACAGAACCAGAGAAAGGAGAGGAGGGGAGGGGAGGAAAGAACAAAAGGGAAGGTCTTTGATAGGGTGGGTGGCAAAAGTGATTAAATGACAAGAGGGATGATGGTGCAAGGCAAGGAGGGTGGTAACAGAACAAGTAAAGAAAAGAAATATGGGTCTAGAGGAGTTGTAAGTGGCAACAGCAGAATCATTACCAGCACCTGCTGTCCGAAAAAAGAAAGCAGTGGTTATGATCTGAAGTTATTGAAATCAATGTTAAGTCCTGAAGGTTGTAAATTGCCTAATCAAAAGATGAGGTACTGTTCCTCGAGCTTCCGTTGAGCTTCATTGGAACAGTGTAAGAGTCCAAGGACAGAGAGGTCAGAGTGGGATGGCGAATTAAAATGGCAAGCGACCGGCAGGTGAGGGTTATGCTTGCGGACTGAGCAGAAGTGTTCAGCAAAGCGATCATCCAATCTACATTTGGTCTCTCCAATGTAGAGAAGACCATGTTGTGAACAACGAATATGGTATACTAAATTGAAAGAAGTACAAGTAAATCACTGTTTCACCTGGAAGGAGTGTTTGGGGTCCTGAACGGTGGGAAAGGAGGAGGTGAAAGGGCAGGTATTGCATCTCCTGCATGGGAAGGTATCGTGGGGAGGAAAGCGGGTATTGGGGGTGATGGAAGAGTGGACCAGGGTGTCGTGGAGGGACCAGTCCCTTTGGAATGCTGAGAGGGGAGGGGAGTGGAAGATGTGTTTGGCGGTGGAATCACGCTGGGGGTGGCGGAAATGTCGGAGGATGATCCGTTGAATATGGAGGCTGTGGGATAGAAGGTGAGGACAAGGGGGACCCTATCATGGTTCTGGGAGGGAGGGGAAGGGTTTTTTAAAAATTCGTTACCAGAATGATACTGGGGCTAAAAGGGTTAAATTATGAGGACAGGTTGCATAAAGTAGATTTGTATTTCCTTGAGTTTAGAAGATTAAGGGGTGATATAATTGAGGTGTTTAAGATGATTAAAGGATTTCTCCTGGTAGGGGAGTCCAGAACAAGGGGGCATAACCTTAAAATTAGAGTTAGGCTGTTGAGCGGTGATGTCAGGAAGCATTTCTTCACACAAAGGGTGGTGGAAATCTGGAACTCTCTTCCCCCAAAATGCTGTTGAGGCTAGGTCAATTGAAAATTTCAAGATTGAGAGTGATAGATTTTTATTATGCAAGGGTAAATTGAATTAAGATACAGATCAGCCATGATCTAATTGATCAGCCTGTTGCTATGATAGAGTAGGGATAAAGGGTTCATTCTCTGTTTGATGGGATGTGACAAGTGGTGATCCCCAAGGATCTGTACAGGGGCCTCTGCTCATCATTATATTTATCAACAACTTAGATGAAGGAATAGAGAGTTGTCTATCCAAATTAGGAGGCACAGTAAGATGTGTGGATGGGAGCAGGAAGTTACAAGGGGACATAGACAGACTAAGTGAGTGGACAAAACTATGGCAGATGGGAGTTCAATGTGGGGAAGTGTGAGGTCATCCACTTTGGATCCAAGAAAGACAAATCAGAATATTGTCTGAAAGGTGAGAAATTAGGAGTTGTGGAGGAGCAGAGAGATTTAGGTGTCTGTGTACACAAATCACTAAAAGCTAGTGCATGTGTACAAAAAGTAATCAAAAAGGCTAATGGAATGTTAGCCTTTATTGCAACGAGGTTGGAATACAAGGGTAGGAAGTGATGCTTCAGTTGTACAGAGACTTGGTCAGATCTGATCTAGAGTACTGCATTCAGTTTTGGGCACCAAACCTCAGGAAAGATACATTTCCCTTGGAAGGGGCAATGTGCTGTTTCACCAGAATGAAAGCGGGGCTTAAAGGGTTAAATAATGAGAACAGGTTGCATAAACTTGGTTTGTTTCCGTTGTGTATAGAAGGTTGAAGGGTAATCTAATCAAGGTCTTTCAAAATGATAAAAGGATTCTATTGGGTAGAAACAGAGACACTGCTTCCTCTGGTGGGACAATCCAGAACAATAAGGCATAATCTTAAAATTAGAGCTAAATCATTTAGGAGTGAAATTAGGAAGCCTTTTATCATGCAAAGGTTATTGGAAATCTGAAACACTCTTCCCCCAAAAGGCTGCGGATGCTGGGTCAATTGAAATTTTCAAGACTAAGATCAATAGATTTTTGATAGATGAGGATATTGAGATTAGGACTAAAGGCAGGTAAATGGAGCACTCAACGTGCGGTTTGATTGGAGCACTGTGTCATAGGAACAGGAGTAGGCCATTCAGCCCCTCGTGCCTGCTCCACCATTTGATAAGATCATGGCTGATCTGTGATCTTACTCCATATACCTGCCTTTGGCTCATATCCCTTAATACCTTTGGTTGCCAAAAAGCTATCTGTCTCAGATTTAAATTTAGCAATTGAGCTAGTATCAATTGCCGTTTGCAGAAGAGTTCCAAATTTCTACAACTCTTTGTGTGTAGAAATGTTTTCTACTCTCGCTCCTGAAAGGTCTGGCTCTAATTTTTAGACTGTGCCCCCTACTCCTAGAATCCCCAACCAGCGGAAATAGTTTCTCTCTATCCACCCTATCCGTTCCCCTTAATATCTTATAAACTTCGATCAGATCACTCCTTAACCTTCGAAACTCGAGAGAATACAGCCTCAATTTGTGTAATCTCTCCTCGTAACTTAACCCTTGAAGTCCAGGTATCATTCTAGTAAACCTATGCTGCACTCCCTCCAAGGCCAATATATCCTTCCGAAGGTGCGGTGCCCAGAGCTGCTCACAGTGCTCCAGGTGCGGTGTAACCAGGGTTTTGTATAGCTGCAGCATAACTTCTGCCCCCTTGTACTCCAGTCCTCTAGATATAAAGGCCAGCATTCCATTAGCCTTCTTGATTATTTTCTGCACCTGTTCATGACACTGCAATTACCTATGTACCTGAACCCCTAAGTCCCTTTGGACATCCACTGTTTTTAAACTTTTTACCATTTAGAAAGTACCCTGTTCTATCCTTTTTTGATCCAAAGTGGATGACCTCACATTTGCCTACACTGAATTCCATTTGCCACAGTTTTGCCCATTCACCTAATCTATCAATATCCCTTTGTAATTTTATGTTTTCATCTACAATGCTTACAATGCCATCAAATCTTTGTGTCATCGGCAAACTTAGATATGAGACTTTCTATGCCTTCATCTATGTCGTTAAGAAATATTGTGAATAATTGAGGCCCCAAGGTAGATCCCTGAGGGACTCCACTAGTCACATCCTGCCAATGTGAGTACCTTCCCATTATCCCTACTCTGTCGCTTTTCACTCAGCCAACTTCCTAACCAAGTCCGTACTTTTCCCTCGATTCCATGGGCTTCTATCTTAGCTAACAGTCTCTTATGTGGGATCTTATCAAATGCCTTCTGGAAGTCATATAAATAACATCCATTGACATTCCCCTGTCCACTACTTTAGTCACCTCTTCAAAAAATTCAATCAGGTTTGTCAGGCACGACCTACCTTTGACAAATCCATGCTGGCTCTCTCTGATTAACTGAAAATTCTCAAGGTGTTCAGTCACCCTATCCTTAATTATAGACTCCAGCATTTTCCCCACAACAGATGTTAGGCTAACTGGTCTATAATTCCCCGGTTTCCCTCTCTCTCCTTTCTTAAAAAGCAGAGTGACGTGCAATTTTCCAATCTAGAGGGACAGTTCCTGAATCCAGAGAACTTTGAAAGATTATAGTTAGGGCATCTGCAATGTGCTCACCTACTTCCTTTAAAACCCTGGGATGGAAACCATCTGGTCCTGGGGATTTGTCACTCTTTAGTGCTATTATTTTCTTCATTACTGTTGCTTTACTTATGTTAATGTTATCAAGTCCCTGTCCCCGATTCAATATTAGTTTTCTTGGGATTTCTGGCATGCTATCCTCTTTTTCTACTGTAAATACTGATGCAAAGTAATTGTTCAACATGTCCGCCATTTCCCCATTGTCAATGACAATATCCCCACTTTCAGTTTTTAAGGGGCCAACACTGCTCCTGACCACCCTCTTTTTCCTAATATAACTATAAAAGTTCTTTGTATTGGTTTTGCTATCCCTTGCAAGTTTCTTTTCATACTCTCTTTTTGTAGTTTTTACTATCTGTTTTGTGACCCTTTGTTGATCTTTGTATCTTTCCCATTCGCCAGGATCTGTGCCATTTTTTGCCTTTTTGTATGCCCTTTTGTTATGTCTTATACTGTCCCTTACTTCTTTAGTTGTCCATGGCTGTTTTTTTTGGCAAGTAGAGTTCTTGCCCCTCAGGGGTATAAACCGATTCTATATCACGTTAAATGTTTCTTTAAACATTTCCCACTGATCATCAGTCGTTTTACACTTTAACAGATTTGCCCAGTTTACTGTGGACAGTCTCTGACTCATCCCATTGAAGTCGGCCTTACCCAAGTCTAGAATCTTAGCAGCTGATTCACATTTTTTCCCTTTCAAACACTACCTTGAACTCGATCATGTTATAATCGCTATTGGATAGATGTTCACGCACAGTCAAGCTGTTAACTAAATCTGGTTCATTACTCATTACTAAATCTCGTATGGCTTGTCCCCTTGTTGCCTCTAGGACATACTGCTGTATAAAACTATCCCAGACCCACTCAAAAAATGCACTACCTTTCTGACAGTTGCTAGTCTGCTTTTCCCAATCTATGTGAAGGTTAAAGTACTCCATTAAGACCACTATGCCTTTGTTACATGCTTGTCTAATCTCTGCATTTATACAATCTAGCACTTCAGAGCTGCTGTCAGGGGTCCTATACACAACTCCCACTATAGTCTTAGATCCTTTCCTATTTCTTAATTCAACCCATAAGGTCTCTGTTGGCTGCTTACCTCTCGTTATATCCTCCTTTATCATTGAATTGATTTAATCTCTAATCACTAAGTCTACTCCTCCCCCTCTTCCATTTTCCCTATCTCTCCTGTGGACCTTATAACCTGGTATATTTAGTTCCCAATCCTGACCATCCTGCAGCCATGTCTCAGTAATAGCTATCATGTCATACCCTCCAATTTGAATTTGAACCTGTAGTTCATTTAATTTATTCCTTATACTCTGTGCATTTGTATATAGAACTCTTAGTCGTTTTAAGTATGACTTCCGCCGACCTGTTTTAGTTATAAAGTTCTGGTTCTATTTACTTTGTTGATTGCTGTTCCACAATGGCTGGATGTATTGAGAATTGAGTCTTTTAAGAATCAGAAAGTAGGAGCGTCCAAAGTGCCTGGAAGAAAAATTGAGAGCGAACGTGTATAAAATGCATACAGAAGCGAGAAGAAACAAAGTGACTTAGAGAAAGAACTTTTCTTTGACTAAGAAAATCTGAAAGAATGGAAGGCAAACAGAAAGTCAGAAAATGGATAAATTAGAGCAGGAAGACTAGCAGATACACGGGAAGAGAGACATACGTTTCATTTTTCGTTGAATTTTCAACACCGCCTGGGGAAGTCAAGGAACGCATGTAATTGCTGGGTTAAGCAGTGATGTGTCCAGACAGAGAAACCCAAACAAACTCCATGCGCTGTTTTCCCGGGTAAATGACGTCAGACGCGCAGTGCACGACGCGTCACGCAACGCCTGCATATAAACTTTAAAAACTATTTAAAGGGGAACCCTCCCCCCCACCCTGGAAAATGTTTTTAATTTTCCTCACGGGATAAAGGTATCGAGAGTCGAAGCGACCGGCCTTTAATAACGTTGTTTGTTTTATTGGTATTTAACGGTGTGACGTCAGGCGACAGTTGGGGCTTGTACGTCCGTCCATGTTGGATCGGGATTTGGGAGCGGCGGCGGCCGGAGCGGGAGCAGCAACCGCAACGGCAGCCATGAATGGGATTACCAGGGGCCGCTTTGAGGTGAGTCCATCTCTTCCTCCCCGTGGTAACCGCCTCACCGACAGTTCGCAGAGGAGTCGCGCATCCTTGCATCGACAGCACGGGGCGATGATGATGATGATGATGAGGCCCGTGTGTGGGCTGGGGTAAGGAGGAGTGTACCTCCCCCCTGCCCCATCGTATGCTGCAGCCCCGCTTCAAAGCAACGGCCAGGTCGGAGGAGAATGGGGCCCAGCTGGTGCGAAGGGCTGGGCTGGGCTGTCAAGGGAGCTGAGCCCCGAATAGGTGGCGGGTCCAGTCACCAGGGGCTTCAAGACAAGAGGGCGACGTTCGGTTCATTGTTTGTGAACCGAGACGTTTCTGGTTAATGTCGGGATGGGGGGAGACTGCAGTATTACTGAGCGTCGTTTTAAAAAGGGAAGCAGCTGATTGTAAAACAAGTGTTTGGTGCATCGTTGCTATCCCAGGCACCTATCTGGTTACCGAGTGTGCAGTTGGGTTTATGTAAATGTCAGCAATTCATAGACACCGGAGAATAATTGCAGTTTGGTGAAATCCTGAGCATCAGGATTTAAGATGTATCTATGCCTTTTGACATTCAGCTACTGAAACTTAAAACTGCTATGCGGCATTGCCAATGTTCTTTGTTTTATTTGAATGGGCGGTTCAAATGTATTTCCATAACCGATTTCTGCAAATGTTTTAAACGTCTTCCCACGTCCGGTAATTGAAGTTGTCTACAGTTTGTTTTAAGTCCATCAAGACTCTGGATGAGATGAAGGTGGGGGGAGGGGTGTAAAGACTGAATGTCGTGAAGGGGAGATCAGTAAGTAAGAGGGTAGTGTAGCTGGATATATTTTAACTTGCATGTATGATATTTAATAAAGATTTTGACCACTCCCTTCACCCAAAATTAAAGATAGTTTGTGTACTGTAAAACTACAATAGTGTTTTTGCCTTTCATAGCTTGTTCTTTTTTGTCGCTTACTTTCTGTTTTTTCTCTGCTTTCCTTTCCTCAGCCACTTTGCAAGCTCTCCAAGTGAAGGAGAATTGAGTTTTTAATGGTGACTTTATGTGCACTTTTGCATTGGAGACATAGAGCAGTTTACCAGTGCTAATGATCATTATATGCCCTGCCTCCTTTAGTGGACCTCATGATTCCCCCTTGCTTGGATACAAAATCTGAAGGAGCTGGTGGTGAGGAGAAACACTATTAGTACAGTAGGGAGGGATGAGTTTATGATACATTAATCAGTTAAGCTTGTATTTTTTTCTGACCTCTGTCCCTTGTGGGTAGCCATCTGACTTCTGCTTGGGACCTTCCACAGCAATACAGCTGAGATTGGGAATTTAGTGGAGAGAAATTGTACTTGTTTCCAGCCATTCTGTTATGTTCTAATGTGCTTTGCTACTTGCTGCTCAGGTGTGTAATCAATGAGGCTTGTTTAAAAGGGACACATTTTGATGAGCCCATTCTGAGGTGAATCTCTGTGCCAACATTATTCAAACTAAAAGTTGTGTGTTAGGGGTTCACCTAGGAACTTTTGAGACCAACACTTAATGTCTTTTTCAGCCCTGACATGAAAAACCTTCATGAAATAGGAAAAGGGGAGAGGGGGGGGCAAGAGAAACATCTTGCCCTTTTTTCCTTGTAGGTGTGTGTACAGTGCAAAATTGCTCTGAAGTTAAAGTAAACTTTTTATGGGTAGAGTAGCAGTAGGTTGTGCTGTACCTGACCTGGCAAAGCTTGACATGGATAGTGAGTCCCAAAAGTGAGAGTGTATTTAGTTCTCCAGTGCAGACTTCTTCACTTTGAGCATCCAAGAAGTGTAAGCATCCTGGGGATCTCCATCAGATGCATCGGGAAAGAGAATTGTTACCCTGAAGGTTTGTGTGCTTCCTTCACCATTCCATGTTGTTTGGTGAGATCAATATTTTTAAATTTTGGGCCAGATTTGGCCCTTGTTAATTTTTGCTGTTTTTTTTTTACTTTGTTCTTTCTGATCTTGAGTTTTTGCCAGCATATTGCAGGTTTTGGATGTGCTACATTGAAATTTGGATGTGTTACATTGAAATTTGGATGTGTTGAAAATATTTTGATCCTTTAACTGTAATGCCTTCCATCAATAAAATACCACACTATTCTCTAAACCTTGGAGAAGCCCAAGTATAAACAAATACCAGAAGAGAATGACTTGATTTATCCTTGTCTGTGCTTGTACCTCTGAATTTTATAACTTAAATCAAATGCTTGCAGTGGAAACTTGTAAGCCTTTATAATTACCAGTTTTACTTCATGCAAAGTCATCAAGGGCATGCTTTTAACCTGTTTGGGTACGATAATTTTGGGACAGATCTTGCAAAAGGTACTTCCATTATCTAGCCCCACTAGCAGAATAGGCATAAATTTTTCAAGAAATATGGCTTTTAAAAAGGTATTTATCACTGGAGTACAGCTCTGATAGCCAACTGTACATGAGGGCAGGATGACTGGGTAGTCTCATAATATGTAAACACCATGCCCCTCCTAGGCATCACCAGGATATCTGCCTCCTTCACCTTGAGACATTAGGGAGGGGTGAGAGTCAAAATCCCTGTAGTATTTTAGACTGTGCGGTATAGCCACTTGCAGATGGTGGTATCTCGTTTCCCAGCAGAGGGTTGCATTGATCTTTTCAAATTGTAGTGCCATGCCACTTTGTGGATCCCTGCTCTATTCTTGTATAGGGGATAGATATGTGACACAAAATAAGGTTTGTGTATACTGTGTTCAGTTAGTGTTTAATTAGGCTGTAGTAAATTAGATTATATTTGTTTTTTTTTCTTGTAATATTTTATTTGTAAATAACAGTTTAAAAATAGAATCCCATTAATTCAAGTTTAGTGACTTGATTACTATGATCTAATAACTTTTTTTTTCATTCCATTTCCTTAAAGATTAGGCTTCTCAGTGCAACATATTGTAAACAATTTTACAACACCAAGTTATAGTCCAGCAATTTTATTTTAAATTCACAAGCTTTCGGAGATTTTCTCCTTCCTCAGGCAAATGTTTCAAGATCTCCTTGAAGCATTGTATAAATGCTATGTATAAATGCGTAGGCTTCAAGGAGATCTTGAAACATTTGCCTGAGGAAGGAGAAAATCTCCGAAAGCTTGTGAATTTAAAATAAAATTGCTGGACTATAACTTGGTGTTGTAAAATTGTTTACAATTGTCAACCCCAGTCCATCACCGGCATCTCCACATCAGTGCAACATAGGAATTGCTAGACGAAAAAAGACAAAGTTCCATCTAGTTCACTTTCTACTAGCCTGGTAGTCACATGATGCAACGATGATGGAGTTGTTGACTAATCATGGCAATCAATCTTTATCAATTAGTCTACAACAGACCCAGACATGAGGTGAGGAAATCATAGAAAATTTAAGGCACCGAAGGAGGCCATTCAGCCTATCATGTCTGCGCCGGCCGAAAATGAGCCACCCTGCCTAATCCCACTTTACAGCACTTGGTCTGTAGCCTTGTAGGTTACAGCATTTCAAGTGCACATCCAAGTACTTTTTAAATGAGTTGAGGGTTTCTGCCTCTACCACCCTTTCAGGTAGTGAGTTCTGGACCCCCACCACCCTCTGGGTGAAAATTCTTTTTCCTCAGCTCCCCTCTAATCCTTCTACCAATCACTTCAAATCTATGCCTCCTGGATATTGACCTCTGCTAAGGGAAATAGATCCTTCCTATCTACTCCATTAAAGCCCCTCATAATTTTGTACACCTCAATTAAATCACCCCTCAGCCTCCTGTGTTCCAAGGAAAACAACCCCAGCCTATCCAATCTTTCCTTATAGCTAAAATTCTCCAGTCCTGGCAACATCCTTGTAACTCTCCTCTGTACCCTCTCTAGTGCAATCACAGCTTTCCTGTAATGTGACCAGAACTGTACACATTATTCAAGCTGTGGCCTAACCAGTGTTTTATATAGTTCCAGCATAACCTCCCTGCTCTTATATTCCATGCCTCAGCTAATAAAGAAAAGTATTCCATATGCCTTCTTAACCACCTTATCTACTTTTCCTGCTACCTTCAGGGATCTGTGGACATGCACTCCAAGGCCCCTCACTTCCTCTACACCGCTCAGTATCCTCCCATTCATTGTGTATTCCCTTGCCTTGTTTGCCCTCCCCAAATGCATTACCTCACTTTTCTCCGGATTGAATTCCATTTGCCACTTTTCTGCCCACCTGACCAGTCCATTGTTATCTTCCTGCAGTCTACAGCTTTCCTCGTCACTATCAATCACACGCCAATTTTTGTATCATCTGCAGACGACTTAATCATGCCCCCTACGTTTAAGTCCAAATCATTAATATATACCACAAAAAGCAAGGGACCTATTACCGAGCCCTGCGGAACCCCACTGGAAACATCCTTCCAGTCACACAAACACCCGTCGACCATTGCCCTTTGCTTCCTGCCAACTTGCCACTTTCCCTTGGATCCCATGGGCTTGTATTTTTTTGACCAGTCTGCCATATGGGACCTTGTCAAAAGCCTTGCTAAAATCCATGTAGACTACATCAAATGCACTACCCCATCTACCCTCCTAGTTACCGCCTCAAAAATTCAATCAAGTTGGTCAGACATGACCTTCCCTTAACAAATCCATGCTGACTGTCCTTAACTACTCCCAGTGGTGGAAAGCTTTGGGAACCATAACCCCAAGTCACCTGTTCCCCATAAGCTAAATTTACGATGTCATCTCTCAAATTACTCGCATAGTATATCCCAAAATATTATTTTCTGAAAGAAACCTATCTAATTTTCAATTGAATGAATCAGTACTATCTGCTACCACAATCTCCCTAGGGATCTTGTACCATTGATTTAGCACTCATTGAAATAATGGTTCAGTAGATTAGTTTTGAATTTACCCCCCTTCGACCCCAGGCCATGTCCTCTGGTTCTACTATTTGGGACAAGGTGAAACAGCTTGTCGTGGACTACATTATCTAGTCCCTTTGGAATCCTAAAAACAGCAATCATCGCCTCTCAACCTCTTTTCCAGTGAGAACATGCCCAATTTACATAATCGCTTGTCATAATCCAATCACTCCAACCCCTCAATCATTCTGGTTGCTTTCTTCGTTTCAATAGCTACAATATCCTTTCTGTACTAGGGCAACCAAAATTGTACACAATATTCTAAGTGCCGTCGCACCAATGATATATGAAGTGGCAGGATTACCTCACTATTTCGGCTCAATATTGACCTCTTAATATATCCCAACACCTGATTTGCTTTCTTCATTGCTACTAGGCATTGTTGCAATAGCTTCAATTTATTGTCAGTTAGGACCCCCCAGAGTTCTTTAATTTCTATGTATCTTATTTTCTTTCCGTTTAAGTAATAGTTCCTTCCTGGTTTTTTTTTGTCCCCATATGAAGCACTTTGCATTTCTCTACATTGAATTTTATCTGCCTCCTGTCTATCCAATTCCCAAGTATATCCAAATCATTCTTTAGTTTATCCTATTAAGCTTTGCAGTCTACCAAGTTCATTAGCTTTGTATCATCTGTAAATATAGCCATAGCTCTTGTGACTCCTAACTCTATCATTTATGAAGATATTAAACAAACGAGGTCCCAAAACAGACCCCTGGGGGAACCCTCTGGTAACATTCCCCTGTACCATCACCTGGGTTCTGTTGGTCAACCAATTATGTATCCATTGTAAAATATTTCCACTGATTCCTGCTATCTTTATTTTTAGTACCATCCCTTTCAGAGGAACTGTAACAAAGGCCTTACTGAAATCCAAGTGTACCACACCCACTGCCTTACCCCTATCAAGTTCCTTTGTCATACTCTCAAAGAAAACCAGTAAGTTACATTGACAAGACCTCCCCTTCATGAACCCATATTGACTCTCTTTTGACCTTATTTCTATCCAGATGCTCCATGATCTTAAGGATTTCCATTACTTTACCCATGATGAATGTCAAACTCATTGACCTGTAGTTTCCTGGGTCACTTTTGCTACCTTTTTTAAAAAATAGTCTTTCTACAGTCCCCAGGCACCTCTCCAGTATTCAGTGCTTTCTGGAAGATTTGTGACAGAGTTCCTGCAATATCTTCTTATTTCCTTAAGAATCCTCGGATGCGTTGAGATTTATTTACCTTAAAGTTGCACAGCTATTCGGCCACCATGCTGGTAATAATGTGACCAGTGTTACAACTTGACTCTGCAACACCCTATAGTTCCCTTTCCAGATCAAATCAGTTACCTGTCTTCTCCTTAGCAAAAAACTTAATTAGCACTTTGGCAGATGGAATCCTGTATCTTCATTTGCTCAGGAGAACAGACTTCTGGTTCCCATTTTCTCCATTGATATTTGCCAAGGAGTCTCCTTTGAATGTAGGTACTCCTCATCATCGATATCAGTTCTCAGATTTTGAGATTAATAGCAGGCCTTAAAGTCTTAGCTGAAATTTAGCTTAAAGAAGCAAACACTTGGCAAAGAATAAAAGGGGGTTCAAAAGATTGATTTAGTTTGATGCCAATGTTGGAATAATTTTACTGGGAAATGAACAATCTGTGGAGCTCCAAAGAGTACCCTGTAAATAAGTTTTAAAAAAAAAGAAATAGATGCTTGAGAATGTATTTAGAGAGTAAATATTTATAGTACTTGCATCTCGAAAGATGTTCTTTTAAAAGCACCGTTGGCATCGTGTTTTATTTACACATCCCCCTTGAAGAGGCCCACTCCAACTGCTTTAGTGACAAGTGAATATAATACAAGACAGTCCTGTGGGGTACGCATCTTGGGATTCTTTCTTGCTCTAACACAAGACAGTGGTTTTGTTTAGTTCAGTGCATGGTTGGCCTTAATTTGAAAGTGGCACTGTATAGATTGGGGTTAGTGCTACTAAACCGCAAAAATATGGAGTGTCTTTTAAAAGGTACGTGACTGACATCAACTTGCATTTATATAGTGCCTTTTAATGTAGACAAAGGAGCGTCAAAAAAAAAGATGGTGAGCCAAAGGAGGTGTTATTAGGAAGGGTGAACAAAAGTGTGGTCATAGAGGTGGGGATTAAAGAATGTATTAAAAGAGGAGAGGGAGGCAGGAGGGTTTAAGGAGAGAATTCCAGCGCATGAGGCCTCAGTGGTTGAAAGCATGGTTGCCGTTTGTAGGCTAAGGAGGGGGGGAGCTGCCCAAAAGGGCTGGAAGAAATTAGAGATAAGGAGGGGTGAGGCTATGAAGGGACCAATGATGATCCTTTTGACTGAATTTGTCTGACCAGATAGTGAAGAACAAGCCCCATCCATCTCTGCAAGCCTTGAGTTGGATTATGATTAATTTCCTGCGATTAAGCACCATAATATTTTTTTGTAGGAATATTGTAATCCTCAGATAATCAATTCCACTGACTCTTTTGTGAAGGAGTAATGTCCATTGATGACCCAAATCAAAATGTATTAAAGTAAATTAAGATAAATCAGACTTGATCAACATGTTCTCTGAAACTGCTGAGGACATCATAGGTGAATTTCAAGAGGATGTGTAAGGAAGCAGGAGAGCCAGCCAGAGGTTTTCTTCCTTTTTTTTTCCCTCCACCCCCTCAAAAGCACTTTTCTTTTGCTGAGACCTGTGTCATGATTACTATTAGTGCTCTGGCAACTCTTCCAAGTGGCTGTTCTTTGTATATGAGACCAACTGCAGATTTTTGGCAGGCTATATCACTGGAGGGTATAGCACCTGAGCAGGATTGTGTTTTCACCTAACATCCCCACGTGCACTTTCTAGAGCAATCATTGTCTTGCAACTAGTGGGAACTGTTACTTTTTTTTTGCTTATTTTGCCCTTATTTTAGTAGAGAGCATCGAGGCCAGTTTTACTGCCCCTAGCTGCTACCCTGGTTGAAATCAGCTAATTCAGTCCAGCCTGAGAATTGAACTTGGGACCTTGTGGTATAAATGGTTTGGTTCTAGATTATGGGCTTGTGGTCCCTAATAGGAAGTCTGCCATGTGGATCTGGCTAATGGCTATAGTCAATGGTCCCAAATGCGTCATGAATGACAGTGGTGATATTCCAGCATGTTAGTTAGAAGTGTTTTTTTTAATCCTGATTGTGCTACATGTTGTATTGGCTTCCTTTTTGGAATTTGATTTGTGTTGTATTTGATGATTAATTGATGAGGAATGTAATGCCTAAGTGAGAGAAACGAATTTTGTTCAAATCATGTAATCTGTGTATTCAGAAGTAAAATAGTGACAGCCTCTGCACTTCATTGATCCTTATCCATTTAGTATCCAGAGGCATTGCATTCCTTTCCAAGCGAACTAAATTATAAACTCTTAGGAATACAAATAATAGGTCAATCTTTGTATTTTGTTTGCGTCTCGAGTTTTTCTTGATTGGTATCTTGCACTTTAAAAACAGAAAATCCTGGAAACACTCAGTGGGTGAGGTAGCCACTGTAAATGTTTCAGGTCGATGACCTTCCTCTCTCCACAGATGCAGCCTGACCTGATGCAGTTTCTGTTTTTATTTCAGATATCCAGCATCTGCAGAATTTTGCTTTTTTTCCCCCTTTCAGATTAAGGTGGTACTTAGTTCTGCAAAGAAATTGTATGTCATTAAGTGAAATGTAGCCACTCTGACCTATACAATATTTCATAGAACTTTTTTTTGAAAACTTGCATTTTTTTTCCTATAGGCTCATAGAAGCTGTGACAGAAGTAGAGCACTGTCCTGTTTCATATCATGAAGTATCTATTATTTTTCTCCCATGAAATGTTAGACCAATATGTTATGAATTTAAAATAGACATAAGCTAGTGGTTATATCTAGAGTACAAAAAGAATGTGAGCTTACAGACATACTCATTATCTGAAATAGCTGAGCCATCAAAATAAACTTTTCTTTAAAGAGTAGTCTGGTTGTACATTGTGTAAAGCTTTAACAATACCTGAGTAAAGCAAGCGATAGTTCTCAGTTGCTCGTTACCATGGGATTTGAGCATCCTCCAGCATTGTGTCTGATCTGGACTGTGACGCTCTCTAGAAAGAGGCCTTTTGGCGGGGAATATATACTGCCAAGCTGTTTCCCATATTTTAAGTTTGGTTTCAGAAATTGCCTTTGACAAAAATGAACTCAGTGCACAAAGTGGGAATATTCGCCTCATCTGAGAAAACATCATACCAAGAACTCTTGCAGTTTTTTGAATTGTCTAAGAATTAGGTTCTGAAAAAATATTTTAAATTCTTGTGGACTGATTCAATCTTTGTTGTTTTTTGTTAATATTCATATTGTTGGTATTTGTATTCTTTTGCATTTGTGTAAATAAATTTGACTTGTAGTTTTAACCTGAATGGTGGTCTAATGGTGTAGTGTTTTTCTGCCCAAAGGAGAGGTTAAAAGTGCTTTTTGGGTAACCATTGCAAGGTCTGGTGCTAAGTATCTTTGTTTTAAAAAAAAAATGGCCATTGTTAATCCCAATCCCATTCATTACCCAAAGGGTTGTAAATTTCAGGTCATTGGTCAAATGGGCACACTTATGGAAATTTCCATTTGATGTGCGTACAAATAAAGTGGGGAACAGAGCCTGAATTATAATGGCATTTCTTCAGTGTTTATCACAGGTGTATTTTTAAAATAAAAATTGCATTGTAAACTGTCGGGTTAACTGTTTAAAGCTGATTTGAAAGTTTTTCATGTTAAATATTAGTTTTCTGATCATTGTGTTTTTTAATTGGCTTAGGTTTTCTCAAGCAATGATGAATCGCTCATAAATAAAAAGCTACCCAAAGAACTTCTGTTGAGGTAAGAATGTGCATTCTTTTTAAGAAATTGCCTTCTATTTATATGCACTATTAGATGCACAAACAAAAAAATGCATCTGTGCCTTTATTCTGCTCCATATGTATTGCACATAGTTTATTTTTGTGAGAGTTTATATATTTATGATTTGATGTTTAAAATACAAGCTGTAAGTATTTGCCATTTAATTTGGAAAGTGTTTTTGGTCTTGAATGAACATGGGATATATCTCTTCACTCTAGTTACATGGAAGCTCATAAAATGGTGTTAAATTATGGTTCTTGTGAAGTTACATTTGAATTTTTCTTGGCTTTGAAATGCTGTTTATTTTTAATTTTCCTGATATTCTCCTTAAGGCAGCAACACATGCCATGGTTATGTTTCCATTTAAGACTGCAGCACTTCAGTATCTAGGTCAAGTTTTTCATGTTTCAACCCGGACAGTGAGCATTGGCAGGATATTTAGCTAGGCACATCATCCAAGCCTAATAATGTTCTCAACCAGGGTCCAGAAATGTACATGTTCTTGCAAGAGTCATTGGGTAGCATCAGGAGCAGTAACCTTGGCTGGTGTTACTGCCTCCTCTTCTCCCCCCGCCCCATAAAACATATAAATCTGATGTCAAAACCGATGGGTGGATTTTGGGGAACCATTTAAATTGGGTCTCTGCCTCTTTAGAGAAGAGTTAGGGTGACATGGTGGGAGTGGGTGGTTCCTGCATCTGCCTCCTTTGTCATTGATGTTACAAATGGAGGCAGGACTGATGGAATGATATTGGAAATCCTGCCAGTTCCACGAATGGTGCCCCCAATGTACTGTGCGCCCAGATGAAGCAGGCATACAGTACTTTCTGGAACGTGAAAGTGGAGTAAGGAAACTGGCTTTCCTGGAAGGACTTTTTTTTTTGTTTTTGCTATTTCGTTTGAGACCTACTGGCTGTCCATTGTTGCCATTTTCACCATCCCATCTTCCCATCTCCTCTCTGTTCCAACCCCCCCCCCCCCCGGGTCAAAGCAGGTACCCCAGCTATGCTGATGCTGGCACAGGTGACTGGAAATTTCGCTGTGGTCAGGCACGTAACAGGAAGTGCTGCTCTTCATTGTGTGATCATGTTTTCAGGCTGGGATATTGAGGTTGAATGTCGTGCTCCTGATGTTACCCCTGCTGACATCAGCTAGCTCAGTACAGATTAGGGAAGAAGTCTGTGTGACTTTACTTTTGGTATGGATCAGTACCACAGCTTGTGGTGTGTTTATGTAAGGAATCTTAAAACACCAGGTTATAGTCCAACAGTTTTATTTGAAAATCACAAGCTTTTGGAGGCTTTCTCCTTCGTCAGGTGAGTGTCGGATTCCTTGAAAATTATCACATATATAGTCAGATATATGCGGTAATTTTCAAGGAATATATTCTCTGACTATATATGCAGTAATTTTCAAGGAATCCGACACTCACCTGACGAAGGAGAAAGCCTCCGAAAGCTTGTGATTTTCAAATAAAACTTGGACTATAACCTGGTGTTGTAAGATTCCTTACATTTGTACACCCCAGTCCATCACCGGCATCTCCACATTGTGGTGTATTTACCCATTGAGTTATTGGGACCCATTCAGTTCTGTAAAAGAATTCGCAATTAAATATTGCATTTTCTTAGCTCAAAGAAGTATAACTGCTTACTAGAATGCAATTCCAACCAAAGTGTAGGTTTGTGCCATTGAAAGGGTTAACCTGTCCTTTTTTAGGATGTTGCGTTAAACATAATGTAGGTATGTTGTAGCTTGCATAGTGAATCAAGTTTTTACATGAAACTAATAGGTTAATGGGAGATGTGTAAATGGTGCAAGACAACATTGGCAGTGGTAATGTAGGTCTATTGCGTCCTTCAGCAGCAAATCTGTCGAGCTAGGTAATTTTATTAGTTGCGTTATTACAATAACAAGTTCATGGATTTTACAGAATTATTTTTGTTAAATTTATAACTGAGCAGTATCATAAGTTGCTGCTGTCTAACATTTTTTCCCATTGCATCTGATGTGTACAGTATTCTCCGATTTTGCAGTCTGTTGGGTAATACCCGTAACTTCTCTACTATGCCCAAACATTGGATCTAAAAATGTCCCTGTGTTCAATAACAGAGGCAAATTGCATTTGAGATGAATCCACAGTTCTACACTACCACCATCTTGGCAGTTGGAGTCCACAATCCTTTGAGGAAGGTTACAGTGCTAGAATACCATAGTACTTGTGTCAAAATTTTGCTCAAACTTTGGTTAAAATTAGGAAAATTTAAAATTCTGATTACCACTGGGATTTAATTTTCATTTAAATTGATTTAATTAGATTACTTACTGTTCTCTCCCTTAATTATTGTGAATGTTTCTTTCGTTTTAGAATGCGGAGTAGGATTTTAGAATCCACGTAGCATAAATAACTTGTTTTTCCTTATTTGGATCTATGGGTGAGAATGTTCATGTGTATTTTATTTTTCTGCATATTGCCTACCTTTGTGGCAATCTATGTAATGAAACATGTGACATGGGTCAGGCTTTTATCAGGAGCTAAATCTGCAGTTGAAAACCTCCCCAAAATTCTTAGTGGTGGGGAAAAATGCCCAGCAGAAGCAGTTGTGCAATATCTTGATGCTGTGGAATCAGATCCACTTACATTGCAGGGCGGATTCCAGAACAATGGTGCATGAGTAGTTGCTTGAAAGTTTTAGTTTGCAACTTAATTTCTGGCAAGTGGACTTCCTCAATGGCAGGCCGAGGTCCTTGTGAGCCAGAATTGGGGAAAACTGCATTGCTGGCCTGTGCAAGTTGGCTGGGTGCACAGACTTCTGTAGTCAGAAAAAGAAATGCCTTATTCGCCAGCACTCATAGTGTTTATATTTTTGTCTGGGGCTGGTGCCTCCTGGAGAGGGTTGAGGGGTCGGGGTGGGGATGAAGAGCGAGACCTATGTAAGTGTTCTTTGACCAGAAAGATGACAAAAACTAAGATGTTCACAACTATTAGTTGCTTTGGATAAAACCTCCCATCGACTGCAGTTATCATAAGTTAAGTAGTACAAGCTAATTCCTGAATATTCACAAACATGGAAAAAGTACAACAAGAGGTAAACAAAATTACTGACAGTTTGAAGCCTCGCAGCGTCCACATCCAGGGTATCTTGGCTGAGACAGAGGGGAAGGGGAACAAACAAGCTATTGTATTGACATTAGCCATTTTGTTGCAGCAACTAAATAAAATTCTTTATTCCTTCCACCATAAATCTTGGTTACTTTTGAAAATATAAGCTCAGAAGTTAATGCAACCAATATATTGAGGGCAGTAGCCTGTAAAATCCATAATTTAAATACACTTCTAGCTTTTAAAAAAAAAAATACACCACACTACTCTTTTTCTGATGATTTTACTGCTTGGAGGTCAGAAGATTCTTCTACACATCACAAGATGAAGAATTTGTGGTGGATGTCTTATACTTTTATACTTGTTTCTTGCAAAATGCAATGTGCTCAGTAATATACCTGACCATTGGAGGGAGGCGGGGTGATAGGGGGTGACGAGGTGGCTGTAGGTACATGTTAACTGCATCAGAAATCCTTGGGCTACGTATTCCAGTTTTTTTTTCAGCTGAATTCTGCTCTCCACTATGCCATGTATTGTTGGAAATTCTTGTGTGCTCAAGCCCCTCACTCACAAAAGGGGAAACACTGAGACTTCCCACTAAAGTCACTATTGCATATCTTCTAGTTTCTGATTCAGTTTGGGCTTGGGAGCAGGTAGCAGATCTACTGCCATAATGTTAAAACTAAGCTCCAGAGTAGTCCACAGGATTGGTAGTCAAAAAGCTTATTCCTGTGTGCCTGTGATGGGTATTTGTGAAATCGAAAGATATTTGAAGCTTCAAATGGTATGTGTAGCTGCTTTTACCACTGAATTAATTGATACTGGCCCTGTGATTTGTGAGTCCTTGATGTTGGAACACTTCAGAATTGGGCAGTATATTGAGATGAGTCAGCATTTATCAATCTTGACAAGTTTAGACAATGGGCAATAGATTTGAAGAAGCCAGATGAGGTCAAATTCCATTGTAATTGACAAATAGGGTGTTCTTAGAGTTCCGTTATATATAATTGTGGCTCCGGCTTTGTGATCTTTTTAATTCTGTAGGTGTTTGTAATTCTACTTTTCTGGGCAGTAAAAATACAGCTCTGCCATATGCTGCCTTTCACTTACAAATTAAAGGATGCTCATTTGATATTAAAATCAAACTGATTTTATTATACAGAAGACCATAAGTTTCTTGCAGCTATTTGGTGTCTGCTCTGTCACATCCCCGATCACTTATACATTGTTGTAAATTTCCCTGATAAGCCCACTGCCTATTGACAACCAAAGATCAGCTCATTTTGCCCAGATTGTTTTGACAAAATAGATGAAGCTGCTTTAATAATGTTTAGATTCAGTCACATGTAAGAATTTTACCATTTGATTTTTGTAGGGATGCCATCTATCATGGGCGTGTATACTCCCGTGTTTTTCAAATCTCACCATTATTCTAAGATGACTCCCTTCACAACACAGACTATCCTGTCCTTCAGGCTGTGCTGTCCCCAGCACAGGTGATTCATCGGAATTGTGTATGATGCCCCAACCCCCCCCCACACCCTGGCTTTTTTGCCTTGTTTTCTTCCCTCGAAGCAGTTATTGCTAATTAATTAAAAATTCCAAAAATAAAAAGTTTAAAAAAAACTTTGGAATTGTGACCAATCTGTATATGGCATGCTTATACAGTGATATAGAGTTTTAGAGGGAACCTGATTGAAAAATATTGCGTCTGTCATGTCAGTGTATCTCACTCGGGCAATAAGGTTTTGTCATTTTTTTTATTCGTTCATGGGATGAGGGCGTCGCAGGCGAGATCAGCATTTATTGCCCATCCCTAATTGCCCTTGAGAAGATGGTGGTGAGCCGCTGCCTTGAACCGCTGCAGTCCATGTGGTGAAGGTTCTCCCACAGTGCTGTTAGGAAGGGCGTTCCAGGATTTTGACCCAGTGACGATGAGGAACGGCGATATATTTCCAAGTTGGCATGGTGTGTGACTTGGAGGGGAACGTGCAGGTGGTATTGTTCCCATGTGCTTGCTACCCTTGTCCTAGGTGATAGAGGTCGCGGGTTTGGGAGGTGCTGTCGAAGAAGCCTTGGTGAGTTGCTGTAGTGCATCCTGTAGATGGTACACACTGTAGACATGGTGCACCAGTGGTGAAGGGAGTGAATGTTTAGGGTGGTGGATGGTGTGCCAATCAAGCGGGCTGCTTTGTCCTGGATGGTGTCAAACTTCTTGAGTGTTGTTGGAGCTGCACTCCTCCAGGCAAGTGGAGAGCATTCCATCACACTACTGACTTGTGCATTGTAGATGGTGGAAAGGCTTTGGAGAGTCAGGAGGTGAATCACTTGCTGCAGAATACCCAGCCTCTGCACTGCTCTTTTATAGCCACTGTATTTATATGGCTGGTCCACTTACGTTTCTGGTCAGTGGTGACCCCCAAGATGTTGATGGTGGGGAATTCGGCGATGGTAATGCCGTTGAATGTCAAGGGGAGGTGGTTAGACTCTGTCTTGTTGGAGATGGTCATTGTCTGGCGCTAACGTTACTTGCCACTTATGAGCCCAAGCCTGGATGTCATCCAGGTCTTGCTGCATGCCGGCACAGACTGCTTCATTATCTGAGGGGTTGCGAATGGAACTGAACACTGTGCAATCATCAGCGAACATCCCCATTTCTGATCTTATGATGGGGGGGAAGGTCATTGATGAAGCAGCTGAAGATGGTTGGGCCTAGGACACTGCCCTGAGGAACCCCTGCAGCAGTGTGCTGGGGCGGAGATGGTTGGCCTCCAACAACCACTACCATGTTCCTTTTTGCCAGGTATGACTCCAGCCACTGGAGAGTTTTTCCCCTGATTCCCATTGACTTCAGTTTTACTAGGGCTCCTTGGTGCCACACTTGGTCAAATGCTGCCTTGATGTCAAGGGCAGTCACTCTCACCTCACCTGGAATTCAGCTCTTTTGTCCATGTTTGGACCAAGGCTGAAATGAGGTCGAGAGCGGAGTAGTCCTGGCGGAACCCAAACTGAGCATCGGTGAGCAGGTTATTGGTGAGTAAGTACCGCTTGATAGCACTGTCGATGACACCTTCTGTCACTTTGCTGATGATTGAGAGTAGACTGATGGTGCGGTAATTGGCCGGATTGGATTAGTCCTGCTTTTTGTGGACAGGACATACCTGGGCAATTTTCCACATTGTCGGGTAGATGCCAGTGTTGTAGCTGTACTGGAACAGTTTGGCTAGAGGCGCAGCTAGTTCTGGAGCACAAGTCTTCAGCACTACAGCCGGGATGTTGTCGGGGCCCATAGCCTTTGCTGTATCCAATGCACTCAGCTGTTTCTTGATAGCACATGGAGTGAATCGAATTGGCTGAAGACTGGCTTCTGTGATGGTGGGGATATCGGGAGGAGGCCGAGATGGATCATCCACTCGGCATTTCTGGCTGAAGATGGTTGCAAACGCTTCAGCCTTGTCTTTTGCGTGTGTTAAATAAGTCTATTTTCTCAATGTTTTCAGTACTCCATGTTCAAAGCAGTACTGAAGGAGAGGCTCAGAGGGATGGTATTTGTGAGCCTTAATCAAATAACTGCAAGCCTGTTATACTTTTCATAGTCAGAACAACATTTAGTACTGTCAGGATTGGTGTGGCCATTAGTGTTACCTAGCTTATTTTTAAGAGTTCACAAGCAAAAAAAAAATTTCAAAAGTACTGTAGATGATAGTTGAACACCCCATTTATATTGCAGAAATTCTTCCATTGTGCATTAATATGAGCTAGTTTCCTTGCTACTGACTCTGTTCATTTAACAATGGATGTTGCAGAAGCTTGAGATTCGCATATAAGCAACTTTACCAGTTTGGTCATGATCTTTCCTGAAACTGCGAGGAAACTTGCACAGGCCAGTGAGGTAGTATAATAATCCTGTTGGTTTTTAATTGTAATCTGCATCTAACAGTAGCCTAAATCTCCTGGTGCTAATTGTATTCTATTAATTTTGTGATCCATATTTTTGGACCTATGTGCATTTCTTTACATTATCAGTGTTAAATTTAATTTACCAATTGTCTGCCTTATTGCACAAAAATACTAAATCATTTTGCAAATCTTCAGCTTCATCCCCTGTCTCTGCTGTTCTGTTTTTGGTGCTATTAGCAAACTGGCAAGTTTGCAGTTAGTTTAGCTGTCCAGGTCATTTTATGTAGATTAAGAGTTACAAAGTACTGATCATTGCAAAACTCTAGCCAACCCCTTCCATCTGCTCCTCACATGAGTACTCTGTTTCCTGCTTTTTGTCTAACCAGCTATCTAGGTCCATGTTGTACCTTGGATTGATGTGGATTTTAATTCAGTTAGAAGTCTTTCATTTGGAACCATGCTAGAAGCTTTCTAAAATACCAAATAAACTAGATTGTACAGCATGGTGGCGTACCTTAGAGCTCAGAAGCCACAATATCCTAGCAAAGGTCTTAAAAGAAGTGGCTGCAGAGATAGTACATGCATTGGTATTAATTTTCAAAAAAATTCCCTAGATTCTGGAAGGGTCCCATCACATTGGAAAATAGCAAATGTACCTCCTCTATTCAGGCTCGAGGGGTTGAATGGCCTACTCCTGCTCTTAGTTCATATGTTCGTAAGAAGATTCTGGTCACAACAAAGAAGAAAATGGACAAAAGTGTACCTGCCCATTTTCTCTAATGGACAGGAATACTGCCAGCTTCATGTATTTTGCATTCTGTTCTAAACAATGATGAATAAACATCCTAGGTCAAAGATTTTGTCTTCTGAGCAAAATAAGGTTGAATTTTTAAAAAAATCTCGGAATGTGGGTGAATCTGGCAAGGCTGCATTTATTGCTCATCCCTGAGGTGGTGTGCCTTCTCCTTGAACCACTGCAGTCTTTGTTGTGATGGTGCTTCTACAATGATATTAGCTAGGGAGTTCCAGGATATTGACCTAGTTATGATGAAGGAACGGCGCTATATACCCAAGTCAGGATGATGTGAGACTCTTAGCAGATGGTATTCCCACAATATTGCTGCTCTTGTTGTCCTTGGTGGAGGTTGCAGGGTAGGGAGGTACAATTGAAGTAACCTTGGTGAGTTGCTGCAGTGCATCCTGTTGATATATGCTGCAGTCACAATACATTGGTGGTGGAAGAGGTTGACATTGAGTTCAAGCAAACCACTTTGTCCTGGATAGTGTCGAGCTCTTTGGATGCAGCCACAGCAACGCTTAATCAGGCAAGTGGTGAGTATTCCATCAAACTTCTGATTTTGAGCCTTGTAGATAGTTGAGGGGTTTTGACTGGTCAGTTGGTGAGCCAATAATCAGAATACCCAGTCTCTGCCTCACTCTTATAGCCACGGTGTTGTTATGGCTAGTCCAGTTCAACTTCTGGTCAGTGATGACCCCCAAGATATTGATTGTAGGGGATTTGGTGATGGTAGTGTAGTTGAAGGTCAAGGGGTGATGACTGGGACATGGTCGTTACCTGGCACTTACATGGCACAAATGTTATCTGTCACTTGTCAGCCCAAGCCTGGATGTTGTCTAGTTCCTGTTGTAGGCTGTCATGAGCTACTTCATAGTTGGAGGAGTTGTAAATCATGAATGATACAACACAGAAGGAGGCCATTCAGCCCATTGTGCCTATGCCAGCTCTTTGAAAGAGCTATCCAATACCCTTTTGAAAGTTATTATTGAATCTGCTTCCACCATCCTTCCAGGCTGTGCATTCCAGATCATCATAACTTGCTGCATAAAATATTTCTCTTCATTTCACCTTTAGTTCTTTTACCAATTATCTTAAATCTGTGTCCTCTGGTTAGTGACTCTTCTGCCACTGGAAACAATTTCTCCTTATTTACTCTATCAAAACCCTTCATAATTTTGAACACCTCTTACATCTCCCCATAAACTTCTCTGCACTAAGGAGAACAACTCCAGCTTCTGTAGTCTTTCCATGTAACTGAAGTCCAGCATCCCTGGTACCGTTCTAGTAAATCTCCTCTGCACCCTCTCTAAGGCTTTGACAAACTTCCTTGCTTTTGTACTCTGCCTATGTTTATTAAGCCAAAGATCCAGTATGCTTTTTTAACAGCCTTCTCAACTTGTCCTGCCACCTTCAAAGATTTGTGTATGTACACCCCCAGGTCTCTGTTCCTGCACCCCCTTTTAAAATTGTACTATTTCGTTTTATATTACCTCTTCTCATCCTACCAAAATGCATCACTCCACATTTCATCTGCCATGTGTCTGGCCATTCCACCAGTCTATATGTCCTCCTAAAGTCTGTTACTATCCTCACTGTTTACTACATTTCATGTCATCTGCAAACTTTGAAATCATGCCCTGTATACCCAAGTCCAGGTCATTAATATATATCAAAGAGCAGTGCTCCCAACACAGAGCTCTAGGGGACACCACTGCACACGTCCCTCCAGTCTGAAAACCAACCCTTCACCACTACTCTATGCTTTCTGCCCCTTAGTTTATTTTGTATCCGCATAGCCACTGCTCCTTTTAATCCCTGGAGCTTTAATTTTGCTAATAAGTATTATGTGGTTCTTTATGAAATGCCATTTGAAATTCCATATACACATCAACCACGCTACCTTCATCAACCCTCTCCGTTACATCATCAAAGAATTTAATCAAGTTAGTCAAACGCAATTTGCCTTTAACATCTGAGTTGGCTTTCATTTATTATCCCATGTTTTTCCAAGTGCTAATTAATTTTGTCCCTAATTATTGTGTGTCCAAAGTTTCCCACCACAGACATTAGGCTGACTGGCCTGTAGTTGCTGGGTTTATCCCCCTCTCCTTTTTTGAACAGTATGCAATCCATCAGTCCTCTGGCACCGCTCCCATATCTAAGGAGGATTGGAAGATTGTGGCCAAAGGCTTTGCTATCTCCACCCTTCCTTCCTAGGATGCATCCCATTCGGACCAGGTGCAATGGAACGGAACACTGTGGAATATTCAACGAACAGCCCCACTCCTGACCTTTATGATGGAGGGAAGGACATTGATGAAGCAGCTGAAGATGGTTGGGCTGTGCACATTTTCCTCAAGAACTCATGCAGTGACATAACTATTTATTTACTTCAGTTTTGCTGGAGCTCTTTTGTGCCATTCTTGGTTGAATGTTGCCTTGAGGCAAAGGATGACTATCTTTGTGGTGTCAAAATTTGATACATAAAGGTCAAGTAGTACATCATTTGGGAGGTAAAAATCCTGGTAGAAGCCAGAATTGCAGGCCAATTTTTGGTAGTATCACAAGGAAATAAGCTCTCTTTTATATAACAGTTAGTTAACTATAATTCATATAGATGCGTGTTTGTGGACACAATAGCAGATATTTTAGTCATTTTTAAAACAAAATGTTGCA
The DNA here is from genome assembly GCF_035084215.1 of Heptranchias perlo. Taxonomy (NCBI): domain Eukaryota; kingdom Metazoa; phylum Chordata; class Chondrichthyes; order Hexanchiformes; family Hexanchidae; genus Heptranchias; species Heptranchias perlo. The sequence goes on from NC_090327.1 coordinate 99,114,493, forward strand.
GTATAATTTAATAAAATCTACATGGCAAGCATTATGTAGCCATTTCTAGACTGACTATGTACTGTTCTCAATTGACGGCAACATGCTCTGGAAGGTTCCAAGAATTTAAATAGTTAGTAGAATGACCATTTGTAATTAAACCTCAAACTAAAATAGCAGTTGATCTCTGAATTACAGATGTCAGTTGAAGAATACTTGGCCATTTCTCTGGACAACTGCCCTCTCCCACCAGTAGTCCATAACGATTTGAGATAACGTCCAGTCTGATTTCAAACCAGATTCTGTTATTTCAGCCTCCAAGATTTTCATCAACTTTTTCTGGGAGACTATTCTACATAACCATTATTTGGGTGGAATGGGAGTGGGTGGAGGATTTGGAGCAGCAATTTCTCTTGATCTGGTGTTAAGTGTTAGAAAAACTAGTACACAAGGTAACTTGAAAGTACACCCACAGGATTGGGGAAATCCAATAAATATAAAGCCAAATTTAAATTCTACAAATTTTAAGAATTGGTGTTATCCCTCTTATTTGATCATATTGCCCTAAACCAATGCACATGGGCTACTCCGACTCTTCCCCCATCTAAATGATTCCCACTTGTTTGATTACCAGGAATAATACAGAATTGGCTTAATACCTCTTGACTCAATTAGCTGTAATCCTGCAATAGATCTGCAGAGCAATACAAATGTTCCATTTAATCAGGTCTGGCTGTTTCTGGACCAGAATCCCAAATTTTGCACATATTAATCCTACACTTCTCCACTCCCCCTCAAATTCTTGGCTGAAGAACTAGTTTGTTGTTCAATAGTGACCACCTAGACCATACTTAAATTACTTGGTGAAAGACTAAGCTCACCTGAATACTGAACTCTTCCTTCGAGTTCAAAATCAATGCCAGATCAGCCTTCTCCCTCCCCTTTCTATGTGAAGCCACCCTTGGAACACAGAAGCCTGTAAGGAAAGAGCCATTGAAGTGGTGGTATCATTTGCAGGCCAGAAAGATTTTAGACTTGGTAACCTAAACCTTTCTTCTCCCCTCCGCTCTGTTCAGACCAGCTCTGACCTTGTTCCTCCACTCCTCTTTTGATATGTAAATATTTTAAGTAATGCTCAATTTTCCAAAAAGAACTGACACTGGAAAAGGTACTATTAAATGACACACCTTTCATTTTTAGGGAGGCTGTTCTTGCACTCTTCATCCTACCCTGCAGTGAAATATGATGTATGTATTACAAGTCCCCTCGGTGCCACTGCTAGAAGATTATGATTGAGGGTCTGCTCTTGGAGTGGTGGAAAGGCACAGTATATTTCTTCACATTCTGATGATCTTGAACATTTCCCTGTTTTGAAGAGAATGGTAATGAATCCCAGAAAAAATCCCTGGATTAGCCAGAAAAATAGATAATCACCATACAGTGCAAATGTTGCTGTCATTTCCTTCTTGCCAGCATGTTCTTTCCTAACCTGTCAATAGCTTTATTAAGAGCATGAAAATCGCAAGAATTGGGGCAGTCCCATAATTATATAACTTGATTGCAAATATCATGTAGATTTGGAGCTTGCTGCACTGTAGACACATGATGTAGTGGTTCCAGACAAATTGATTATTGATGACATAAACAAGAGGTTCATTGCTTAGATGAGATTGTTGCCTCGGGTACAATGTTGCATAGTCTAGGTCTTGATTCAGTTAGTTTCAGTTAATAGTACACGAAAGAAAATGTAATTAAAATTCCAGCCTGAACAAAATGGGTGTATTCTGCTCTGGTCTATGCTGAAGAGCATGTGGAGAACAAGGTTGGACATTTTCTCAGCATGCCCACATGTAAAACACTAATTGAAAGAGGTACTTGTCTTTTTTTTTGCCAGCTGGACTTCCCAGTGAGAGATATTGTCACAAGAAAAGCAGAAAATTGGCAAATGCCAAGAGATGCATTTTGTTGTGTTGGTTATGAAGTAAATGTTCAAAGAAGTGGCTCAGCTTGCCTTTTCGGGTGTGGGCAAAAGGAAGAAATGAAACACCTGCATATTGAAGTTAAACATGTCTATGAATACTGTGCTGTTTCAAGGTTGGGAAATTATGACTTGGCACCGGACACGACAACGGCAAAATACCAAGCCCAGTCGACCCTGCAAGGTCCTCCTTACTAACATCTGGGGACTTGTGCCAAAATTGGGAGAGCTGTCCCACAGACTAGTCAAGCAACAGCCTGACATAGCCATACTCACAGAATCATATCTTTCAGCCAACGTCCCAGACTCTTCCATCACCATCCCTGGGTATGTCCTGTCCCACCGGCAGGACAAACCCACCAGAGGTGGCGGTACAGTGATATACAGTCAGGAGGGAGTGGCCCTGGGAGTCCTCAACATTGACTCTGGACCCCATGAAATCTCATGGCATCAGGTCAAACATGGGCAAGGAAACCTCCTGCTGATTACCACCTACCGTCCTCCCTCAGCTGATGAATCAGCCCTCCTCCATGTTGAACACCACTTGGAGGAAGCACTGAGGGTAGCAAGGGCACAAAATGTACTCTGGGTGGGGGACTTCAATGTCCATCACCAAGAGTGGCTCGGTAGCACCACTACTGACCGAGCTGGCCGAGTCCTGAAGGACATAGCTGCTAGACTGGGCCTGCGGCAGGTGGTGAGCAAACCAACACGAGGGAAAAACTTACTTGACCTCGTCCTCACCAATCTACCTGTCGCAAATGCATCTGTCCATGACAGTATTGGTAGGAGTGACCACCGCACAGTCCTCGTGGAGATGAAATCCCGTCTTCGCACTGAGGACACCATCCAACGTGTTGTGTGGCACTACCACCGTGCTAAATGGGATAGATTCAGAACAGATCTAGCAGCTCAGAACTGGGCATCCATGAGGCGCTGTGGGCCATCAGCAGCAGCAGAATTGTATTCTGGCACAATCTGTAACCTCATGGCCTGGCATATTCCTCACTCTACCATTACCAACAAGCCAGGGGATCAACCCTGGTTCAATGAGGAGTGTAGAAGAGCATGCCAGGAGCAGCACCAGGTGTACCTAAAAATGAGGTGCCAACCTGGTGAAGCTACAACTCAGGACTACATGCATGCTAAACAGCGGAAGCAACATGCTATAGACAGAGCTAAGCGATTCCACAACCAACGGATCAGATCAAAGCTCTGCAGTCCTGCCACATCCAGTCGTGAATGGTGGTGGACAATTAAACAACTAACGGGAGGAGGAGGCTCTGCAAACATCCCCATTCTCAATGATGGCGGAGTCCAGCACGTGAGTGCAAAAGACAAGGCTGAAGCGTTTGCAACCATCTTCAGCCAGAAGTGCCGAGTGGATAATCCATCTCAGCCTCCTCCCGATATCCCCACCATCACGGAAGCCAGTCTTCGGCCAATTCGATTCACTCCACGTGATATCAAGAAACGGCTGAGTGCACTGGATACAGCAAAGGCTATGGGCCCCGACAACATCCCAGCTGTAGTGCTGAAGACTTGTGCTCCAGAACTAGCTGCGCCTCTAGCCAAGCTGTTCCAGTACAGCTACAACACTGGCATCCACCCGACAATGTGGAAAATTGCCCAGGTATGTCCTGTCCACAAAAAGCAGGACAAATCCAATCCGGCCAATTACCGCCCCATCAGTCTCCTCTCAATCATCAGCAAAGTGATGGAAGGTGTCGTCGACAGTGCTATCAAGCGGTACTTACTCACCAATAACCTACTCACCGATGCTCAGTTTGGGTTCCGCCAGGACCACTGGGCTCCAGACCTCATTACAGCCTTAGTCCAAACATGGACAAAAGAGCTGAATTCCAGAGGTGAGGTGAGAGTGACTGCCCTTGACATCAAGGCAGCATTTGACCGAGTGTGGCACCAAGGAGCCCTAGTAAAATTGAAGTCAATGGGAATCGGGGAAAACTCTCCAGTGGCTGGAGTCATACCGAGCACAAAGGAAGATGGTAGTGGTTGTTGGAGGCCAATCATCTCAGCCCCAGGGCATTGCTGCAGGAGTTCCTCAGGGCAGTGTCCTAGACCCAACCATCTTCAGCTGCTTCATCAATGACCTTCCCTCCATCATCAGGTCAGAAATGGGGATGTTCGCTGATGACTGCACAGTGTTCAGTTCCATTCGCAACCCCTCAGATAATGAAGCAGTCCGAGCCTGCATGCAGCAAGACCTGGACAACATCCAGGCTTGGGCTGATAAGTGGCAAGTAATATTCGCGCCAGATAAGTGCCAGGCAATGACCATCTCCAACAAGAGAGAGTCTAACCACCTCCCCTTGACATTCAACGGCATTACCATCGCCGAATCCCCCACCATCAACATCCTGGGGGTCACCATTGACCAGAAACTTAACTGGACCAGCCATATAAATACTGTGGCTACGAGAGCAGGTCAGAGGCTGGGTATTCTGCGGCGAGTGACTCACCTGACTCCCCAAAGCCTTTCCACCATCTACAAGGCACAAGTCAGGAGTGTGATGGAATACTCTCCATTTGCCTGGATGAGTGCAGCTCCAACAACACTCAAGAAGCTCGACACCATCCAAGATAAAGCAGCCCGCTTGATTGGCACCCCATCCACCACCCTAAACATTCACTCCCTTCACCACCGGCGCACTGTGGCTGCAGTGTGCACCATCCACAGGATGCACTGCAGCAACTCGCCAAGGCTTCTTCGACAGCAACTCCCAAACCCGCGACCTCTACCACCTAGAAGGACAAGGACAAGAGCAGCAGGCGCATGGGAACAACACCACCTGCACGTTCCCCTCCAAGTCACACACCATCCTGACTTGGAAATATATCGCCGTTCCTTCAGTGTCGCTGGGTCAAAATCCTGGAACTCCCTTCCTAACAGCACTGTGGGAGAACAGTCACCACACGGACTGCAGCGGTTCAAGAAGGCGGCTCACCACCACCTTCTCGAGGGCAATTAGGGATGGGCAATAAATGCCGGCCTTGCCAGCGATGCCCACATCCCGTGAACGAATTAAAAAAAAAAGTATACTTGGGTTCACTTGGCTCTGTGAATCAAGGAATACTAAATTAATCAACATTCTTTATTAATTTGTACGTTCAAATGGGAAATACTTCTGGGACCTGTGTTTAAACTATTCCCTGAATGATGGAATGGAAGCATCGGCTGGCTTTGTTTTGGAGAAAAATACAGGGCCATTGGGGGAGAGCAGGGCAGTGGGAGTAGTTTTGTAATGCTCTGTGCATCCTCTTTGCTAATCATGGTGGGCCAAATGGCTGCCTCTGCTGTAAACATCTATGGTTCTGTCAGGGTAAAATTAATTTGAGCAGCCTCACCAAGTTCCTTGTTGGTGCACAGTAATAACGTGCATTTATATAGCGCCTTTAACGTAGTAAAACATTTCAAGGTGCTTCACTGGAGTGTTATCAGAAAAAATTTGACACTGAGCCACATAAGGAGATATTAGAACAGATGACCAAAAGCTTGGTCAAAGAGGTAGGTTTTAAGGAGCATCAAGGAGGTAGAGGGGTTTAGGGAGGGAATTCTGGGGCTAGACTGGTAAAGGCGCAGCCACCAATGGTGGGGCAAAGGATGGCTGAAGGCTTAACTGAAAGTGGAGGTAGGGGGGAGGGAAAGCTGATACACTGGCGACAGGGAGCCAGTGGAGGTCAAATGGGACAAAGTCGGTATTCAACTCATATCCTATCCTGCAAAATGGCCTGAAGAGTAATGAGTTGATATTTGTGTAAAATGGTGCTGAGAAAGCGGAGAGATCAAATTGATCCTTGAAGTAATGAAAGCATGAATGAGGGTTTCAGCAGCAGTGATAGCCAGCTTGGGTGAACAGTATTTTGGAAATGAAAGTAAGCTTTATGGTGGACTGGATGTCGCTTTGAAGTCAGCTCTTGAGGCAACGTTTCTGATGTGGCCCAAACAGGATGACTTTGATCTCATTGATCTGGTTCATCGAAAACTTCGTCAGACAGCGTAGCTGCTGTCACTACAGTGATGTAGGAGGAAAAGTTTGGCATTATCTGCATTATAATGAAAACTGATGGCATATTTGCAGGCATACTAGAGATGCCTGTGCTGGCACAGGATGAAGAATCTTTGGAAAAGATGTACTGACTGCATTAAGATAGCTAGGAATAGAACCGGGAGAGAGTAGTACTGTAGAGGTGGACCATGGAGCCAAGGTATTGGTAGTGGAGGAAGATGGAATGGTTGAATGAATCTAAAGACAGAGGTTGAAGCGGCATAACAACCACAGCCGCCACATAAAATATTTGACCATGGCGGTCTCAGTGCCGTGATGGAATAAAAAGCAGACTGGAGGAATTTAACATCAAGTGGTAGGAGAGGTGGATGCAGAGTAAGCTACTGTAGCAATGATACCTCTAATTGGGTACTAAAAGTTGGCAGTCTCCATGAAGTGACCAAGCTGGCTGGAGGGGGACAACATTGTTGGAACAAGTGATATTTTTGAGATTGGAACAGAATTAAGGGATGTTAACTTTGTAGCTGGCTGTCCTTTCCTATATCAGGTATCCAAGTGGAGCGTCAACAATTATGAACTTTGAGAGTACTTCATGCTCAAGTTGGGTGCCTGAAATAGGAAAGCGTTTAATTTATATGGCATTTATATATCCCTAGGTTTGAACTCATTTTTTAAAAAAGGTGTCTGTGTCAATTAAGAAAAAGGCAACCAAGAGCACTTCATTTTTTTAAATCTTTGTTGGGGGTAAGTACTTTCTCAGTTCAGCTCTATCATCTGGCTCCAGAACATATTTGAATTCCATTTTCTACTGCTTTTCTTTGAAGTCTTTGAAAATTAGCACCTTGAGGAAAAACTTCTGAAAGTAATAGTTTTGAAAGAGTAGTGAAGTTCACGATTTCACCAGTTGCTCATGTGCTTCAGCCTGTTAGTTTTATGCCTATTTTGTTGAGTAGCTTTTGTCTTTGATTCATGCTTTTCCTATGATTTAACATTTGCATTAAATGTTATGGATTTTTGACCCCCCTGCTCCCTTTGTGTCACATGGCTTTCAAAGGTCTGAAGCTTGTTCTAAGACCAGAAGAGTTGGACACTGCTCTCTCTAAGGTTATCCTGTCATCATGAATGTCTAACAGTGGCTTCATGAGTGCTGCTATCTTAAGGAAGCATCCTTCCAGCTGTACATCTGGGAGGAAAATAACTTTAGATGGGGCATGCTTGCAAAGTGCTTGTGGGATTGACAGTTAAAAGATGCTCTGACTGAATGATGTACATTCTCATCTCCAAGAAGAGAAGTATTGATAAGCTCAGTCGCCAGAGTGGCATCCTTCAGCTTCAGTTACTAAGCTTGCCAACCTCAAAGTTTTTCAGTACTGACATTGGCCATCCTGATAGAAGCATGTAGCTAAAGCCGCTAGATTGTTGATCAACACAATAGTGGAGTAATCATTTTCTCAAGCACACAACTGAGCTTTTGTTGAAGCAGTTGCTTCAGCATTTAGAATGATCAATTATAAGTGGTATTAGCCAATCCTGATATTGATCATCCTCCCACAAATATAGAATTACTAGGATAAATGGAGAGAAACTTTTTCTGCTGTTGGGGGATTCTAGGACAAGGGAACATAACCTTAAAATCAGAGCTAGGCCATTCAGGAGCAAAGTTAGGAAACACTTCTTCACGCAAAGGGTGGTAGAAGTGTGGAACACTCTCTCATTAAAAAGCAGTAGATGCAAGTTCAATTAATAATTTTAAATCAGAGATTGATTGGTTTTTGCTAGCCAAGGCGGGTAAATGGAATTAGTATACAGATCAGCCATGATCTCATTGACTGGCAGAACAGGTTCGAAGGGCCGAATGGTCATCTATTCCTATGTTCCAAGCTGACCAGAAGTATATGCAATATACAACATGTGACCTCATCAGGCATAGGGTAACCTACTTGAACTCCACTAATTTGGCAATGTAACCCAGCATCCTGTTTGCTTGGTTTATTGCTGCTTCAAACTATTTAAACATTATGTGACAAATCATCTAACAACTGTAGGTCTCCTTCAACTTTTCACCATGGCAACTTCAGTTACACCCAAGGTGTCTCTTCCCCCCCCCCCCCCCCCCCCCCCCAACATACAGGAATTTGTCGGCAATGAGTAAACCCCATCAAGCTCTGCGGAAGTCCTGCCCCGAACTCATTTAATCCGTGAATTTAACTTGCAATGATACGGCAATTCCAAAGTCATTTATACACACAAAGAATCATAGAATAATACAGCATTGAAGGAGGCCATTCGGCCCATCGTGCCTGTGCCAGCTCTTTGAAAGAGCTATCCAATTAGTGCCACTCCCCTGTGCTTTCTCCTGAGCTCTGTAAATTTTTCCCCTTCAAGTATTTATCCAATTCCCTTTGGAAAATTATTGAATCTGGTCCCACCACCCTTTCAGACATCTTAAATCTGTGTCCTTTGGTTACTGACTCTTCTGCCAGTGGAAACAGAGTAAATGAGAAACTATCAAAACTCATGATTTAGAACGCCTCTATTAAATCTCTTCTTAACCTTCTCTGCTCGAAGGGGAACAACCCCAGCTTCTCCTAGTCTCTCCACATAACTGAAGTCCCTCATCCCCTGGTACCGTTCTGGAAAATCTCCTCTGCACCCTCGCAAGGCTTTGACATCCTCAAGTGTGGTGCCCAGAATTGGATACAATACTCCAGGTGGGGCCTAACCAGTATGTTATAAAGTTTTAACATAACTTCTTTGCTTTTGTAGTCTATGCCTCTATTTATAAAGCTGCGCATCCCATATTTTTTAACAGCCTTCTCAACTTGCCCTACAAAGATTTGTGTACATTCACCCCCAGGTCTCTGTTCCTGCACCTCCTTTAAAATTGTACCATTTCATTTATATTGCCTCTCCTCATTCATCCTACCAAAATGCATCACTTCACACTTCTCTACATTAAATTTCATCTGCCATGTTTCTGCCCATTTCATCAGTCTGCCTACATCCGCCTGAAGTCTGTTACTAACCTCCACGTTGTTTACTACATTTCCAAGTATCATGTCATCTGCAAAGTTTGAAATTATGCCCTGTGTACCCAAGTCCAGGTCACTAATGTATATCAGAAACAGCAGTGGTTCTAATACCAGTCCCTGGGAGACACCAGTGTTTACTTCCCTCCTGTGTGGGGGTGGGGGTGGGGGTGGGGGGGAAACAACCATTCACCACTACTCTCTGCTTTCTGTCCCTAAGCTAATTTCGTATCCACACTGCCACTGCCCCATTAATCCCAGAATAGGAGGGCTCCTGAGACATCCCTGGCAGTACCTTGCCTCCATCCCCTACCCTCTACCGTCTACCCTCTACTTCCTTTCCCTCAGTCAGTTGCTAATCCATGCCTACTGACCTAAATTTGTAAATGAGTCTCATGCAATGCTCCATCAAGGGTCATTTGGAAGATACTGCCTCAGAAAATAAGTCTGAGGTCAGTCAGATAAGATCTACCTCCTTTTTAAAATTGTTGACGTCATTATTTTTGTTACAGCTACTCTTCCATTTTCTTATCATTGGTTACATAAATTTTCTGATTACGGTATTCGGATCAGTGCATGTATATTGCCACATATGCCACTATTGCCCTTCTTGATTATGGGAATTTCATTACCTTGTTTCCTGCCTGTCAGAATCTCCCCAATATTCATTAATTCCCTTGAAACCAGTCAGTAAATCATGTATACTCCCTTGTCTTAGTACCTTTTGGGTGTTATTCATCTGTCCCTGAGGGGTTCATTAGTTTTCAGGCCCTTCCTTGTATCTGGCACCTCTGTTTCACGAACATCAAATTCCCAATGTATTGTTAGTGTGAAAACCTCCGAGAAGTAGACATTTAGCATGTTAACCAGCCACTATTCATCTTGTTCAAATCCATACAAGTCCCTTCGAGTTTTAACTTTCTCCCTGACTATCCTCTTGCTTTTATAATATTGATGTGGAGATGCCGGTGATGGACTGGGGTGGACAAATGTAAGGAATCTTACAACACCAGGTTATAGTCCAACAAATTTATTTTAAAATCACAAGCTTTCGGAGATTATCCCCTTCGTCAGATGAATGAGTGAAAAGGTTCTCAAATCGCATATCTTATACAATGCTGGGACAGCATCACACCAATCAAAAGGTGTCGTTGTTATTCAAACAGGCCAGTCACGGAGAACAGCACGTCCCAGTACACTGGATATACATTGTGTCAATTACACAGGCAGGCAGAAAGAAACCCAAAATGGCAGAGAGAGAGAGAGAATATTAAAAAACATATAATTTTTTCCCCCCTTTTTGCTGGTGGGGTTACGTGTAGCGTGACATGAACCCAAGATCCTGGTTGAGGCCGTCCTCATGGGTGCGGAACTTGGCTATCAACTTCTGCTCGACGATTTTGCGTTGTCGTGTGTCTCGAAGGCTGCCTTGGAGAACGCTTACCCGAAGATCGGTGGCTGAATGTCCTTGACTGCTAAAGTGTTCCCCGACTGGGAGGGAACCCTCCTGTCTGGCGATTGTTGCGCGGTGTCCGTTCATCCGTTGTCGCAGTGTCTGCATGGTCTCGCCAATGTACCATGCTCCGGGGCATCCTTTCCTGCAACGTATGAGGTAGACAACGTTGGCCGAGTCACAGGAGTATGAACCATGCACCTGGTGGGTGGTGTCCTCTCGTGTGATGGTGGTATCCGTGTCGATGATCTGGCATGTCTTGCAGAGATTGCGGTGGCAGGGTTGTGTGGTGTCGTGGACGCTGTTCTCCTGAAAACTGGGCAACTTGCTGCGAACGATGGTCTGTTTGAGGTTGGGTGGCTGTTTAAAGGCGAGCAGTGGAGGTGTGGGGATGGCCATAGCGAGGTGTTCGTCGTCATCGATGACTTGTTGAAGGCTGCGAGAAATGGTGTAGTTTCTCCGCTCCAGGGAAGTACTGGACGACGAAGGGTACTCTGTTGGTTGCGTCCCGTGTTTGTCTTCTGAGGAGGTCTATGCGATTCTTTGCTGTGGCCCGTCGGAACTGTCGATCGACAAGTCGAGCGTCATATCCCGTTCTTACGAGGGCGTCTTTCAGCGTCTGTAGGTGTCCATCGCGTTCCTCCTCGTCTGAGCAGATCCTGTGTATTCGTAGGGCCTGTCCATAGGGGATGGCCTCTTTGACGTGGTTGGGGTGGAAGCTGGAAAAGTGGAGCATCGTGAGGTTGTCCGTGGGCTTGCGGTAGAGTGAGGTGCCTGACGAGGAATTCATCAGGAGAATGAGGCTCCGGGAATTCTGCCACAAACCCCAAGATTTCAACAGCGAACCCAATGAGACAATCAATGATCCAGAACAGCAGACAGAGGGATCCACGGTACAGCAACCGAAGAGGAAAGAGTCAAACTGGACTCCTCCGGAGGGTCGCTACCCTCAGCTTGACATGTATGCCCAAGCTGTCAGGAAATGCGTCAATGCCAGATTCATCAGGCGCACTCAGAAGACAGTCCAGAATGTGACCCGAGCACAACGCAACGCCATCAACGCTCTCAAGACCAACCGAAACATCGTCATCAAACCAGCGGACAAAGGAGGAGCCATTGTCATACAGAACAGAACGGACTATTGCAAAGAAGCATACCGACAACTGGACAACCAGGAACACTACAGACAGTTACCCCCAGATCCGACCAAAGAACATACCCACCAGCTCAACAAACAGATCAAGACCTTCGATCCAGACCTTCAAAGCATCCTACGCACTCTCATCCCACGTACTCCCCGCGTGGGAGACTTCTACTGCCTCCCAAAGATACACAAAGCCAACACACCCGGACGTCCTATCGTATCAGGCAATGGAACCCTGTGTGAGAACCTCTCTGGATACATCGAGGGCATCCTGAAACCAATCGTACAGGGAACCCCCAGCTTCTGTTGCGACACGACAGACTTCCTACAAAAACTCAGCACCCACGGACCAGTTGAACCAGGAACACTTCTCACCACGATGGACGTCTCGGCACTCGACACCAGTATCCCCCACGATGACGGCATCGCTGCAACAGCCTCAGTACTCAACACCAACAACAGCCAATCTCCAGACGCCATCCTACAACTCATCCGCTTCATCCTGGATCACAATGTCTTCACCTTCGATAACCAGTTCTTTACCCAAACACACGGAACAGCCATGGGGACCAAATTTGCACCCCAATACGCCAACATTTTCATGCACAAGTTCGAGCACGACTTCTTCACTGCACAGGACCTCCAACCAACGCTATACACCAGGTACATCGACGACATTTTCTTCCTATGGACCCACGGCGAAGAATCACTGAAGAGACTACACGATAACATCAACAAGTTCCATCCCACCATCAAACTTACCATGGACTACTCCTCAGAATCGGTTTCTTTCTTGGACACACAAATCTCCATCAAAGACGGGCACCTCAGCACCTCACTCTACCGCAAGCCCACGGACAACCTCACGATGCTCCACTTTTCCAGCTTCCACCCCAACCACGTCAAAGAGGCCATCCCCTATGGACAGGCCCTACGAATACACAGGATCTGCTCAGACGAGGAGGAACGCGATGGACACCTACAGACGCCCTCGTAAGAACGGGATATGACGCTCGACTTGTCGATCGACAGTTCCGACGGGCCACAGCGAAGAATCGCATAGACCTCCTCAGAAGACTAACACGGGACGCAACGTACTTCGTCGTCCAGTACTTCCCTGGAGCGGAGAAACTACACCATGTTCTCCGCAGCCTTCAACATGTCATCGATGACGACGAACACCTCGCTAAGGCCATCCCCACGCCTCCACTGCTCGCCTTTAAACAGCCACCCAACCTCAAACAGACCATCGTTCGCAGCAAGTTACCCAGTTTTCAGGAGAACAGCGTCCACGATACCACACAACCCTGCCACGGCAACCTCTGCAAGACATGCCAGATCATCGACACGGATACCACCATCACACGAGAGGACACCACCCACCAGGTGCATGGTTCATACTCCTGTGACTCGGCCAACGTTGTCTACCTCATACGTTGCAGGAAAGGATGCCCCGGAGCATGGTACATTGGCGAGACCATGCAGACACTGCGACAACGGATGAACGGACACCGCGCAACAATCGCCAGTCAGGAGGGTTCCCTCCCAGTCGGGGAACACTTTAGCAGTCAAGGACATTCAGCCACCGATCTTCGGGTAAGCGTTCTCCAAGGCGGCCTTCGAGACACACGACAACGCAAAATCGTCGAGCAGAAGTTGATAGCCAAGTTCCGCACCCATGAGGACGGCCTCAACCGGGATCTTGGGTTCATGTCACGCTACACGTAACCCCACCAGCAAAAAGGGGGAAAAAAATTATATGTTTTTTAATATTCTCTCTCTCTCTGTCTCTGTCTCTGTCTCTGTCTCTGTCTGCCATTTTGGGTTTCTTTCTGCCTGCCTGTGTAATTGACACAATGTATGTCCAGTGTACTGGGACGTGCTGTTCTCCGTGACTGGCCTGTTTGAATAACAACGACACCTTTTGATTGGTGTGATGCTGTCCCAGCATTGTATAAGATATGCGATTTGAGAACCTTTTCACTCATTCATCTGACGAAGGGGATAATCTCCGAAAGCTTGTGATTTTAAAATAAATTTGTTGGACTATAACCTGGTGTTGTAAGATTCCTTACATTTTATAATATTGGAAGAATATTTTGCATCTGTGGCTATGTCCCCTTTCAGCTTTCTCTTGGCATTCCTAATCTCTGTTTGACCTGTCTGTATAATCTGCTCAGCCAAATAGTCAACCTCTCTCGTCTCCCTTCAACCTTTTCATTGTTTCTCCAGTCTCTTTTAAAAAAAAATTTTGTTAGTGCATTTCAGAGCATTTTTGTTTATTTTGCTTTTGTACTCAATTATGTACTTTGCCACATGCCTTGCTTAATGTTTTTGAAGGGTGACTATTCACCCTTGACAGATTTATGTGTTCCATCCTCTGAGTATGCCCCTGACATTTTCCCCCTTGAAGTTATGTGCTAGTGTTTGGTTCCTTTTGAGGACTTAATATTTACACTATTGTTCATTTCAGTACATTCCAAGTACTGGGAATGAGATGCTTGGAGTAGATTCTAATCATGATTTAGGTCTATCTGCTGGACATCCCTTCCCTGGCTTTAAACTCTCTTTCCTAATATGGTCCAATACCAAGGCAATTTGGATAACTTGGTAAAGGCAGGATCAGTAACATCAAGAACTGATCATCTGTTAATGAAGGAATGATGTGGAGATGCCGGTGATGGACTGGGGTGGACAAATGTAAGGAATCTTACAACACCAGGTTATAGTCCAACAAATTTATTTTAAAATCACAAGCTTTTGGAGATTATCTCCTTCGTCAGATGAATGAATGAAGGAAATGATAGTTGTCTAAACTGTGTGAATTCGTCAATGATGATTCAAGTTTAGACTGAATATGGAAGTCTTGCATGTAGAGAAAGATGTAGTACTTCTGGAAAGAGAATACAAACATTGGGATTCCTGGATGGGTAGTAAATAGTTATATGTACATAGTATTTAACATGTACGTATTATTCTCGAGCATTCAGTGAATCTCATTTGCGTTCAGCCATCCCGATGGGTGCCTTTTGTAGATCCGATGCTTGCTAAGGTTACAACCCAAATTAAGCTGGGCAGAATTGTGCAACCAGCAAGACGACTGAAATCATCTATGGATGCTGTGGATATGATCAGTGGGACACTATCTCGAGGCATTGTACTGTTTAGGATCATTTGAGAATTTCAGGGTTTGAGCTCATATACAGGTAATATCCTCTTTTCAAGTAGGGAGGATATTAATGTTACCTTTGATTTATAAGCAGCACCAACAGAGTTCCATTCTTGGTGCGACTTAGACAAGAAAGATATCTGGATAGTTTCCTAAGAAGAGCTATCTAGGCAAGAAAACAGCTTTTTTGGACAAAGCATGGTTTTTATCTAAGGTCAAGTAAAGTGAGTAGCAACGCAGGATATAAGAAGGGGCCTCCTGAATCTTCCACTCACATCAGTGAGTCAGGAAAGATAAACATAAGCTTGAAGCATCATTGCTGATGGTGAGGAAGAACTGAGCATGTGCTCCAGTTTGAAATGTGATTAAAAACTGAGGGGAGAGAACTAAAATATGAATTAACTATTTTAAAGGAATAGGATTTGTAACAGCCCTCCCTCTGTACAAGTAGTGGACTGTTCTATTTGTGGAGATAGTGCTGCATTTGAAGAATGAGGAGCACTGCACCTTTAATGAGTTATCTAATGTTACTTGTCTAATTGTAAAATGGTATAAGTGATGGAAGATAACTTGTGCTTCCTGTCTGGCATTTTAAACTGTTGAGTTACAGTAAATTGTTGCTAGATTTGGTTGATAAGCCATACCAAATCTGCATTCTTGTCTCCATAAATGTATGTGTAAATAGGACCGATGGGTAAGAGTTTAAATGCTACTAATGGTGCTATATATCTTGTTCTTGTGTATTGGGCAACTTTTTTGCTGATGGGGGAGGAGAGCCACACACGTACAATCATTTGCATCAAAGATTACTGTATATGTCCTTCATGAATTCTCCATCTAATTAGCAATTGTTTTTATCCCAGGGTGATGGGGGATTTTCTGCCACCCTGCCACATTATCATAGACTAATAGAATGATACAGCATGGAAGGAGGCTATTTGGCCCATAGTGCCTGTGCCGGTTCTTTCAAAGAGCTATCTAGTTAGTCCCATTTTCCAGCCCTTTCCCCATACCCCTGCAAATTTTCCCCTTCAGTTATTTATCCAAATCTCTTTTGAAAGTTATTATTGAATTTGCTTCCACCACCCTTTTAGGCAGTGCATTCCAGATCATAACAACTCGCTGCATTTTTAAAAACAAGTTTCTCCTCATCTTGTCTCTGGTTCTTTTGCCAGTTTTAATTGGGGAAGTACTTTGATTCTCTTCTGTACGGACAGCAGGTGTATTCAGGTTATCTCCATATCAGAGAAGGTTTTACACCGTTAGGTTATTTTGTCATTCAATGACTTTTGGGTCTTCCTCCAGCTTCGGTCCCCAGAAATGTATATGAACAGAGTTTTCTCAAATTTTTGTTGAATGTTACGCATTTGTGTTTTAAATTCTGAAAACAAGTTCAGAATTTGAGAAGCCACATCAGTATTACTTTCTAAAGGTCTGCAAAGGTGCAACAACTTTTAGGAATTTTTGATGTTGCTATGGATGGATGCTTGTATGCTGGAAACTTAATGTGTATTGTAATGTAACAGAGTCGTTTTAATGGGATTTCTAGTAAGATCACTGTACCAGTCCTACTTTTTCTTTGACAAGACTTTATCTCTGTCTGACTGTCAGCTGCAATTTTGTAATGTATTGTATTTTTATTGTTTTATAGAATATTTTCCTTCTTGGATGTTGTCACTCTGTGTCGGTGTGCTCAGGTTTCCAAGGTATAGTATTTTACTTTTGGTTGCTGTTTATTTTTAATCACTGGGATTAAAATGTATTAACAAATAGTTGGGTAAAGATATTTCCAGAAAATTGCCATTTCAACATTATCCACCAAACATTGTTGTAATTGCTTGCAATTGAAATAACTAAAATAGTCACTTCATGAAGGCACTTTGTTGGTTAATTCATTTGTTTACCATAACTTTTCAACATTGTGGAGATGAAAGGGAGGGAAATGGCAAAGGAACAGTTGAGTAGTTTGTGTAACAATTCTATTGCTTAAAATGGAAGCAATGTATTTGACCCCAATGATGCATTCTTCAAAACTGTTTGAAGGTGTTTTTCCTGTTCTGTTTAAGTGTTTTTTGGTAGAAAAACATAAATTGCTGGAATTAGACAGCAGGTCTCAGTATCTATCAGGAGAAAAAGTGGATTAACACTTTGGGTATAACCTATTTGTCAGGAAGGCTCTTGGTATATTGGTGGTTTAGTTCACAGCTGTGGAACAGTTTATTATTAGACCATCAGTGACCTTCCAGTTTGTTTTGTACAAAACCTAGGACAGCAGTTTGTTCATATCATGCTAAAATTTTTAGGTGTGAACCTTTGCGCTGGTTTTGAAAGGTACCTATCAGTTTAAAATATGAAGGTTGTTTCACTTTTTTTCACAGAACAGTTCCTAAATATATTTGTTTTGATGAATTGTTCCATGTGCAATTGCTTTGCATTTCTTTTATAACCCACTGCACCTTACAGGGTAAAAATTATTTACCTGTTTCTTTAAGCGAGTTTGAAATTACCTGTTCAGTAATTACTCATTTGATTCATTTTTATAGGGTCTATTAATAGAAATACTATGGATTACTTGAGGACTTCTCAACAATAAGATAAAATGGTAAAATATAACTGTACACTTTTGGTGTTCTAGATTTACGTTTGATATTTTCTGCTTGGTCATAAGACTTGAGAAGTTCTGCTCCTGTGTGTAATTCAACTCAGGCCTCTAGTTGAAATGAATTAGCTGAACAATTCGTGTCTTAATGTCTTGATTATAGGTAATTACCACTGATATATCAAAGTATACTTTGTTTTTATGTGCTAGTGGATTACTTACACACCTTTGAGAAAGTTACTGGCTACAGGCATGGTGCTGTTGTACTGTTTTTTAAAAAGGAGAAAGGGATAGACCGAGTAATTACAGGCCAGTCAGCCTAACCTCGGCGGTGGGCAAATTATTAGAAAACATTCTGAGGGACAGTATTAATTGTCATTTAGAAAGGCACGGATTAATCAAGGACAGTCAGCATGGATTTGTTAAGGGTAAATCGTGTCTGACTAACTTGATTAAATTTTTTGAGGAGGTTACAAGGAGGGTCAATGAGGGGTAGCGTGTTTGTAGTCCACATGGATTTTAGCCAGGCTTTTGACAAGGTTCCACATGGCCGACTGGTCAGAAAGGTGAAAGCCCATGGGATCTAGGGAAAGTGGCAAGTTGGATCAAAAATTGGCTCAGTAGCAGGAAGCAAAGGATGAGGGTTGACGGGTGTTTTTGTGACTGGAAGGATGTTTCCAGTGAGGTCCCTTGCTTTTTTTGGTATATATCAATGACTTGGACTTAAATGTAGGGGGCATGATTAAGTAGTTTGCAGATGATACAAAAATTGGCTGTGTGTTTGATAGTGAGGAGGAAAGCTGGAGACTGCGGGAAGATATCAGTGGACTAGTCAGGTGGGCAGAAAAGTGGCAAATGGAATTCAATCTGGAGAAATGTGAGGTAATGCATTTGGGGAGGGCAAACAAGGTAAGGGAATACACAATAAATGGTAGGATACGGAAGTTTAGGGGAAGTGAGGGACCTTGGAGTGCATGTCCACAGTTCCCTGAAGGTAGCAGGACAAGTAGATAAGGTGGTTAAGAAGGCATACGGGATACTTATATTCTGTGCCTCGGCTAATAAAGAAAAGAACAGGGAGGTTATGCTAGAACTGTATAAAACACTAGTTAGGCCACAGCTTCAATACTGCATACAGTTCTGATCACATTACAGGAAAGGTGTGATTGCACTAGAGAGGGTACAGAGGAGAATTACGAGGATGTTGCCAGGACTGGAGAATTTTAGCTATGGATAGGATTGGATAGGCTGGGTTGTTTTCTTTAGCACAGAGGAGGCTGAGGGGAGATTTAATTGAGGTGTACAAAATTGAGGGGCTTAGATAGTGGATAGGAAAGACCTATTTCCCTTTGGAGAGGGGTCACTGACCAGGGGGCATAGATTTAAAGTAATTGGTAGAAGGATTAGAGTGGTGAGAATTTTTTTTCACCAAAGGGTGGTGGTGGGGGGGTCTGGAACTCACTGCCTGAAAGGATGGTAGAGGCAGAAACTCTCATTGCATTTAAAAAGTACTTGGATATGCACTTGAAGTGCCGTAACCTGCAAGGCTACGGACCAAGAGCTGGAAAGTGGGATTCGGCTGGATAGCTCATTTTCGGCTGGCACGGACACGATGGGTGGAATGGCCTCCTTATGTGCCGTAAATTTCGATGATTCGAAGTTGAGAGGAATATCAAATTACTTTTGACATTCAGTTCCTACTGCGAACCAGTTTAAAAATAGGAGAAACAATGCTGCTGTGGTCTTTATCCTCCTATGGAACGGGTGGATGAATCCAGTCCCCTTCCCTCTGTACTATCCTTGTTTGGTAAGGAGGTGATTTTGCAAGGCAGGTGATTGAAAGACTACAAATGTAAATATATTGTAGCATAATGTTTGGTATACAATATAATGTCACCAATTGTAACAAATACCAAACATTTATTATTTTATGCGACAAACCTTAATTTTACTTCTTAAATTAAAGATTATTTAACATAAAATCTATATAACCCAGGACCCTGAATTAGCATGAGTTACATTAATGTGTATGCCACACGAAATTTAGTTGAGCAATAGAATATGTAAATGACCGATACAATGGCAAATTATAGACTTCAGAAAAAGGATCTAAAATATTTTTAGTTGTGTATGTACAGGGAAGGGATATTAGGGAGGCTTAGTAAACAGAGGTGTTAACTGAATTCTTTATATTGGTATTCACAAATAAAGCTTCTAGATAAATGCTAGATCCACATATTTTGGCATGGGAATGTCTCTCTCTGTCTCCCTCCCTCCCTCCTGGAAATGAGAAGAAACAGGTGAGGCTCTGGACAGTGTTATTAGGAGCTGCATAAACACAGGAGCTGTGACTGAGGAATGACTAGGATCGTGACTTTTAAAAAAAAATGAACTATGAACCTGGGAGACTGGTGAAATGGGCAGACATATGGCAGATGAAATTTAATGCAGTGAAGTGATGTATTTTGGAAGGGAGAATGAGGAGAGGCACTATAAACTAAAGGGGGTGCAGGAGCAGAGACTTGGAGGTTCACCAACACAAACCTTTTGAAGGTGGCAGGACAAGTTGATAAAACTATTGAAGCATAAGGGATCCTTGGCTTTATAAATAGTGGCATACAGTACAAAACCAAGGAAGTTATGGTAAACCTTTATAAAGCACTGGTTAGACCTCAACTAGAGTATTGTCCAATTCTGGGCACCATACTTTAGGAAGGATGTCAAGGCCTTGGAGAGGGTGCAGAGAAGATTCACCAGAATGGTACCAGGGATGAGAGACTTCAGTTAAGTGGAGAGACTGGAGAAGCTGGGATGGTTGTTCTTAGAGCAGAGAATGTTAAGGAGAGATTTATTAGAGGTGTTCAAAATTGAGGGGTTTTGATAGTGGATGGGGAGAAACTGTTTCCACTGGCAAGAGGGTTGCTAACTGGAGGACACAGGTTTAAGATAATTGGCATAAAAGCCATTTGGGGGAGGGGGTGGGGGAGGAAGAAAGAGAGATGAGAATTTTTTTAACGCAGTGAGTTATGATCAGGAATGCACTGCCTGAGAGGGTAGTGGAAGCAGACTCAATAGTAACTTTCGAAAGGGAAGAGGCTATATACTTGAAAAGGAAAGATTTGCAGGGCTATGGGGAAAGAGCAGGGGAGTGGGACTAATTGGGCAACTCTTTCAAAGAGCTGGCATAGGCATGATGGGCCAAATGGCCTCCTTCTGTGCTGTATGATTCCATGAATCTATAACAGACCATACGATTGTATATTGTCAATACAGAATACACAATTCTCAATAATGGAAAAAGTGCTTAATATTCTAAAGAGCAAAGCTGACTTAAGGCATAGGCAGCATGTATTTAGAAGCAATAGATTGTGGCCCATAATCACTGGAATTCTTTGAATTAGTAGGGGTGGACTATCCAGGGGATATAATTTGCTTGTAATTTTAGAAGACATTTTGATAAGTCTATACACAAGGCTTTTTGAAAGATTATGGCTAATATAATTGATAGCAAGTTAGCCAAACTGTAGGGAAAACTGCAATAGAAAGTGATATTCATAAATGTAAAGTGTTAGATTACATCAGAAAAATATGACAGGTATTCAATGAAAGGAATTGTATTAGCATAAAGAGACTTCAAAAGTGGCCTGAGTATAATAGTAGACACATGACAAAGGAGAATGGCAAAAGACCATCACATCTGTCAAGCTCACCCATCCAGACATGTTGCTGCCTTGCGGAATTGAATCAATATCTCCTCTTCCCCCAAGTTATGCAAGCTCCTGAACAAGGTGTAAAATCTGTGTTTAATTTAGGGGAAAACGTTGGGAAATTCATCTGACTCCCTAATGCAAACAAGTGAGCTCCAGGAAACTGCACTAACTTGAGGCTTCCTATTTCCAGCTGCTACCCCAACCAATCTTTTTACACACAAAGGGTTGTAGAAGTTTGGAACTCTCTTCCGCAAATGGCAATTGATACTAGCTCAATTGCTAAATTTAAATCTGAGATAGATAGCTTTTTGGCAACCAAAGGTATTAAGGGATATGGGCCAAAGGCAGTGATATGGGCCAAAGGCAGGTATATGGAGTTAGATCACAGATCAGCCATGATCTTATCAAATGGCAGAGCAGGCACGAGGGGCTGAATGGCCTACTGCTGTTCCTATGTTCCTAAACGTCCTCCCTTCTCAGGAACTTGTTCAGTTCTCTTTTTGTAGGACGGCAGACTCTCCATTGTCACACATGTTTCTGTAATCTGTTCCAGTAGGAAATGATGCCCTGTGAAAAGGAATTCATAGCATCTAACCAATTCTTGTGTATGTCATACTCTTTACCCTCGAGTTCTCCCATCTCAAATGATCTATTCAACTGAACAGAATCTGTTCCCTTTTCGTTATTTTAAAAACCTCAACGGTATCTCCCCTTAGTTTGCGTTTCTCTAACAAAAATAATACCAACTCCTGGAACCTAAGACTGGATATCATTTTGTCCAACCTTGTAACTTCAAGGTCTTGGTTTTCCCTGCCACAGCCACGTGTATCGACCAAAACTAGATGCACTGTTCTAAATTAAGCCACACCAACTTTGTACAACCCAAGTGTAGCATTCTTAGTTTCATATTGCACATGTTATCTGTAGCAATAGAACCTAGAACTCTGTTTGCTTTCCTAATAGCCCCATTACTGCTTGAAGACCATAAATGATTTATTCACTGACCCATTGGTTCCTCTCCTGCTCTATAACCTTCAGCAGGTACCCCTGCATTATATGCTTGGAGGTACCCTGGCCCAAGTTCACTGCCATATATTCTGAAAAATGCTACAGGATGATGTTAGAAATGCCAGCAAGTAGTTTCTGCTGCACAGGCTTGCCCTCTGGCGCTTGGGACTTCAGCTGAAAATTTCACTTGGGCCGAGGTACTGAAATTTGGTGCTGTTGTGAACAAATTTTGTGTGTGTGAGAAAGATGTGTTGTAGGGTTGGTAATTTTCACCCTGCTCCTGTGGAGCTACAACACCCAGAGTGCACCATTATAACCCGCATCACCTGACAACCGGATAAAATAAAAACTGGAGAGTTCCAACTCCTGCAGAGAAATTCTATACGTGAGAAAGACAAATGAATCATAAGAGGTGTAGTTTTCACCGTGCTCCTACGCATCTTGAATACTCAGTGTACTGTGACCCAGGCATCAAATGTACAAATAACTGGGGTGAAAGAAGCAGGTCAAGGTCAAAAAAATGGATTTTCATCTTTTAAATGTAGTATACAGTTCAAATCACTTTTTAAAAAAAAAATTAGCTAATGATATTTGGGATTTTTTTCGGTCTTTTTTTTATTCGTTCATGGGATGTGGGCGTCGCTGGCAAAGCCAGCATTTATTGCCTATCCCTAATTGCCCCTGAGAAGGTGGTGGTGAGCCCCCGCCTTGAACCGCTGCAGTCAGTGTGGTGAAGGTTCTCCCACAGTGCTGTTAGGAAGGGAGTTGCAGGATTTTGACCCAGCGATGATGAAGGAACGGTGATATATTTCCAAGTCGGGATGGTGTCACTTGGAGGGGAAAGTGCAGGTGGTGGTGTTCCCATGTGCCTGCTGCCCTTGACCTTCTAGGTGGTAGAGGTCGCGGGTTTGGGATGTGTTGTCGAAGAAGTCTTTGGCGAGTTGCTGCAGTGCATCCTGTAGATGGTACACACTGCAGCCACAGTGCGCCGGTGGTGAAGGGAGTAAATGTTTAGGGTGATGGATGGGGTGCCAATCAAGCGGGCTGCTTTGTCCTGGATGGTGTCGAGCTTCTTGAGTGTTGTTGGAGCTGCACTCATCCAGGCAAGTGGAGAGTATTCCATCACACTCCTGACTTGTGCCTTGCAGATGGCTTTGGGGAGTCAGGGGGTGAGCCACTCACCGCAGAATATCCAGCCTCTGATCTGCTCTTGTAGCCACATTATTTATATGGCTGGTCCAGTTAAGTTTCTGGTCAATGGTGACCCCCCCAGGATGTTGATGGTGGGGGATTTGGTGATGGTAATGCCGTTGAATGTCAAGGGGAGGTGGTTAGACTCTCTCTTGTTGGAGATGTCATTGCCTGGCACTTGTCTGGCGCAAATGTTACTTGCCAGGTCTTGCTACATGCGGGCTCGGACTGCTTCATTATTTGAGGGGATGCGAATGGAACTAAACATTGTGCAATCATCAGCGAACATCCCCATTTCTGACCTGATGATGGAGGGAAGGTCATTGACGACGCAGCTGAAGATGGTTGGGCCTGGGACACTGCCCTGAGGAACTCCTGCAGCAATGTCCTGGGGCTGAGATGATAGGCCTCCAACAACCACTACCATCTTCCTTTGTGCTAGGTATGACTCCAGCCACTGGAGAGTTTTCCCCCTGATTCCCATTTACTTCAATTTTACTAGGGCCCCTTGGTGCCACACTCGGTCAAATGCTACCTTGATGTCAAGGGCTGTCACTCTCGCCTCACCTCTGGAATTCAGCTCTTTTGTCCATGTTTGGACCAAAGCTGTAATGAGGTTTGGAGCCGAGTAGTCCTGGCGGAACCCAAACTGAGCATCGGTGAGCAGGTTATTGGTGTGTAAGTGCCGCTTGATAGCACTGTCGACGACACCTTCCATCACTTTGCTGATGATTGAGAGGAGACTGATGGGGCGGTAATTGGCCAGATTGGATTTGTCCTGCCTTTTGTGAACAGGACATACCTGGGCAATTTTCCACATTGTCGGGTAGATGCCAGTGTTGTAGCGGCACTGGAACAGCTTGGCTGGAGGTGCAGCTAGTTCTGGAGCACAAGTCTTCAGCAGTACAGCTGGGATGTTGTCGGGGCCCATAGCCTTTGCTGTATACAGTGCACTCAGCCATTTCTTGATATCACGTGGAGTGAATCGAATTGGCTGAAGACTGGCTTCTGTGATGGGGATATCGGGAGGAGGCCGAGATGGATCGTCCACTCGGCGCTTCTGGCTGAAGATGGTTGCAAACACTTCAGCCTTGTCTTTTGCACTCCCGTGCTGGACTCTGCCATCATTGAAGATGGGATTATGTACAGAGCCTCCTCCTCCTGTTAGTTGTTTAATTGTCCACTACCATTCACGACTGGATGTGGCAGGACTGCAGAGCTTTGATTTAGCACGGTGGTAGTGCCACACAACACGTTGGATGGTGTCCTCAGTGCGAAGACGGAACTTCGTCTCCATGAGGACTGTGTGGTGGTCACTCCTACCAATACTGTCATGGACAGATGCATTTGCGACAGGTAGATTTGGTGAGGACGAGGTCAAGTAAGTTTTTCCCTCGTGTTGGTTCGCTCTCCACCTGCCGCAGGCCCAGTCTGGCAGCTGTGTCCTTCAGGACTT
This sequence comes from Heptranchias perlo, assembly GCF_035084215.1. Classification (NCBI taxonomy): domain Eukaryota; kingdom Metazoa; phylum Chordata; class Chondrichthyes; order Hexanchiformes; family Hexanchidae; genus Heptranchias; species Heptranchias perlo. The sequence continues at coordinate 99,139,240 of NC_090327.1, forward strand.
GGCCAGCTTGGTCAGTCTTGCTGAATGAGGGGACCTAATATTTGCACTGGGGCTCGAAGGAGATATTTGAGATGTCTTGATGCTGACCTAGGACACTGCAGCCTGAGTCAACCAACCGGTTGCTTGGTCAGCGAAGCCTGGACCATGGTTGTTATTGGAAACGTCACCATAGGAGAAACCTCCTTGGATAGTGCTACACCAACAACCGCTTCAAGAACTACACATATACTGACGGAAGAAAGTATTCTAGTATCCTTGTAATATACTTGAAAATAGCTGAGAAGAAGGATGAAAATTTTAGAGTCATAGAGTTATACAGCATGGATAGAGGCCCTTCGGCCCATCGTGTCCGCGCCGGCCATCAGCCCTGTCTACTCTAATCCCATATTCCAGCATTTGGTCCGTAGCCTTGTATGCTATGGCATTTCAAGTGCTCATCCAAATGCTTCTTGAATGTTGAGGGTTCCTGCCTCCACAACCCTTTCAGGCAGTGAGTTCCAGACTCCAACCACCCTCTGGGTGAAAAAGTTCTTTCTCAAATCCCCTCTAAACCTCCCGCCTTTTACCTTGAATCTATGTCCCCTTGTTATAGTGCCCTCAACGAAGGGAAAAGGCTCCTTAGTATCCATCCTATCTGTGCCCCTCATAATTTTGTACACCTCAATCATGTCCCCCCTCAGCCTCCTCTGCTCCAAGGAAAACAAACCCAATCTTCCCAGTCTCTCTTCATAGCTGAAGCGCTCCAGCCCTGGTAACATCCTGGTGAATCTCCTCTGCACCCTCTCCAAAGCGATCACATCCTTCCTGTAGTGTGGCGACCAGAACTGCACACAGTACTCCAGCTGTGGCCTAACCAGTGTTTTATACAGCTCCATCATAACCTCCTTGCTCTTATATTCTATGCCTCGGCTAATAAAGGCAAGTATCCCATATGCCTTCTTTACCACCTTATCTACCTGTTCTGCCGCCTTCAGGGATCTGTGAACTTGCACACCAAGATCCCTCTGACCCTCTGTCTTGCCTAGGGTCCTCCCATTCATTGTGTATTCCCTTGCCTTGTTAGTCCCTCCAAAGTGCATCACCTCGCACTTTTCCGGGTTAAATTCCATTTGCCACTGTTCCGCCCATCTGACCAACCCATCTATATCGTCCTGCAGACTGAGGCTATCCTCCTCGCTATTTACCACCCTACCAATCTTTGTATCATCAGTGAACTTACTGATCATACCTTTTACATTCATATCCAAGTCATTAATGTAGACCACAAACAGCAAGGGACCCAGCACCGATCCCTGTGGTACCCCACTGGCCACAGGCTTCCAGTCACAAAAACAACCTTCGATCATCACCCTCTGCCTTCTGCCACTAAGCCAGTTTTGTATCCAAAGTGCCAAGGCACCCTGGATTCCATGGGCTCGTACCTTCTTGACCAGTCTCCTGTGGGGGACTTTATCGAAGGCCTTACTGAAATCCATGTATACCACATCCACTGCGTTACCCTCATCCACACGCCTAGTCACCCCCTCAAAAAATTCAATCAAATTAGTCAGACATGATCTTCCCTTGACAAAGCCATGTTGACTATCCCTGATTAATCCTTGCTTCTCCAAGTGGAGACTAATTTTGTCCTTCAGAATTTTTTCCAATAATTTTCCTACCACTGATGTTAGGCTCACTGGCCTGTAGTTCCCCGGTTTTTCCCTACTCCCCTTCTTGAATAATGGTATTACATTAGCGGTTCTCCAGTCCTCTGGCACATCCCCTGTGGCCAGAGAGGTTCTGAATATATGTGTCAGAGCCCCCGCAATCTCCTCCTTTGCCTCACACAGTAGCCTGGGATACATTTCGTCCGGGCCTGGGGATTTATCCATTTTTAGGCCTGCTAAAACCGCCAATACCTCCTCCCGCTCGATGTTAATATGTTCGAGTATATCACAGTCCCCCTGCCGTATTTCTATGTCTACATCGTCCTTCTCCATAGTGAAAACAGATGCAAAAAATTCATTTAGAACCCCTCCTACATCTGCCAGCTCCACACACAGATTGCCATTTTTGTCCCTAATGGGCCCTATTTTTTCCCTAGTCATCCTCTTACCCTTAATATACTTATAAAACATCTTAGGATTTTCCTTTATTTTGCTCGCCAGTGTTATTTCATGGCCCCTCCTTGATCTCCTAATTTCTTTTTTAAGTATCCCCCTGCACTTTTTGTACTCCTCTAGGGCTTCCTCCGTCTTTAGCCTTTTGTATCTGCCAAAAGCCCTCCTTTTTTTCCTAATCCATTCTCGTATATCCCCTGACATCCAAGGTTCCCTGGAGTTCTTGGAACCACCCTTTACCTTTACGGGAACATGTTGCCATTGTATGGTCTCAATCTCCCTTCTGAAAGACTCCCATTGCTCCGATGCGGATTTTCCTACAAGCAGCTGATCCCAGTCCATTTTGGCCAGATCCTGCCTTATCCTATTAAAATCGGCCTTCCCCCAATTTAGAACCTTTATTTCTGGCCCCTCCCTGTCCTTTTCCATGACCACCTTAAATCTCACCAAATTATGGTCACTGTCACCAAAGTGCTCACCTACTAGCACTTCTTCCACTTGGCCGGCCACATTCCCTAGAATTAGGTCCAGTACCGCCCCCTCTCTTGTAGGACTTTCTACATGCTGGCTCAAAAAGCTCTCCCGGATGCACGTTAAGAATTTTGTACCCTCTAAGCCTTTTACACTCTGAGTATCCCAGTTAATATTGGGGAAGTTGAAATCCCCCACTATTATTACCCTATTATTTGCACAATTTTCTGAGATTTGCCTACATATCTGTTCCTCTATCTCCCCCTGACTGTTTGGGGGCCTATAGTACACTCCCATCAAAGTGCTTGCCCCCTTTTTGTTTTTAAGCTCCACCCATATGGCCTCATTAGAGGAACCTGCTAATATATCATCCCTCCTTATGGCAGTAATTGATTCTTTAATTAATATTGCGACCCCCCCCTCCTCTTATACCTCCCCCTCTGTCTCGCCTGAAGATTCTGTACCCCGGAATATTGAGCTGCCAGTCTTGCCCCTCCCTCAACCATATCTCTGTGACAGCAACAATATCATACTCCCATGTGTTTATCAACACCTTCAGTTCATCCACCTTATTCGCAAGACTCCTTGCATTAAAATAGATGCCATCCAGCCTTGCCCTCACATATTTGCCCTGTCTTCCAAGCTGACTTGTTTTTTTCTCTATATTTGGCTGCACATCACCCCCTATTGTAGCTCCACTCTGTATCCCATCCCCCTGCCAAGTTAGTTTAAACCCCCCCCAACAGTGCTAGCAAACCTCCCCGCAAGGATATTTGTCCCGCTCTGGTTCAGATGCAACCCGTCCGACTTGTACAAGTCCCACCTTCCCCAGAAGCAGGCCCAGTGATCCAGGAAACTGAAACCCTCCCTCCTGCACCAACTCTTTAGCCACGCATTCATCTGTTCTATCCTCCTATTTCTATACTCACTAGCCCGTGGCACTGGGAGTAATCCAGAGATTACAACCTTTGAGGTCCTGCTCTTTAATCTGCTACCTAGCTCCCTAAATTCTTGATGCAGGACCTCATCTCCCTTCCTACCTATGTCGTTTTGAGGAAGGAGAAAGCAAGAATAAATAAAGTATTTGCATTTTAAGACAATGCTGCAAATCCACTGTGGGAGACTAAGCAAAAATATGAAGTAAATAATGAATAAGTGGCTTCATAGAGGGAAGAACAGATACTTGTATTTTAAGCATATTTTATTATGTGATAGGTAAATAGTATTACAAATGTTAGATCTGTGAAGCCTTGTATCTTTAAATATCGGTGTGGAATATATATTTACCCTGAGTCAGGCATGTAATATGTTGGTTCAGTAAATCTGTGGTATTAAACTGCAACATGACCATGATAAACACCAGAAACCAGGTGCTGGAGTGCCCATGAGCAATGCCATGGGAAATCTACTTTTTATTTTGATGTTGATGCTAGCAAAGCTGTATTAATTGTTCTTATCAACTATTTTATAGGCATGGAATATCCTGGCATTGGATGGCAGCAACTGGCAGAGGATTGACTTGTTTAATTTTCAGACAGACATAGAGGTAAGGAGCAAAATATTTATCATTGAGCTAATTACACGACAGCAACATTCATTCAAACTTAGAGGTTTGGTAATTCAAATAATCAAGTGTATAACTTGTCACTTCAGTTAAATAAATTTATCGGTAAACTCATTGGAGCACTATGTGGCTTCAGAGCATCTTCTAGGGCTGAATATGCTCTTCTGATTTAAATTTATCTTGCCCTATTTCATGGCTTGCGCTAATCCAGAACACTGACTTGAATCTGAATATATTGATCCTTTCTTATTTGTTCAGTTTCCACATTCAAATAAATTTTCTGCCATCCAATTGGATGGTGAGAGAGCTAAGTACCGACGACCCTATCCCATGATTCGTGCCATGCTGGAGCCATCTTGGTCAGCCAGTTGACCCATCCCCATTTTATATGAAGGCTTTATTCTGAGACATGTTTAGTTTATAATGTATATTTCTAGTATCATCTTTTACAGGAAGTTATAGAATCATAGAATCATAGAAGTTACAACATGGAAACAGGCCCTTCGGCCCAACATGTCAATGTCGCCCAGTTTATACCACTAAGCTAGTCCCAATTGCCTGCACTTGGCCCATATCCCTCGATACCCATCTTCCCCATGTAACTGTCCAAATGCTTTTTAAAAGACAAAATTGTACCCGCCTCTACTACTGCATCTGGCAGCTCGTTCCAGACACTCACCACCCTTTGAGTGAAAAAATTGCCCCTCTGGATCCTTTTGTATCTCTCCCCTCTCACCTTAAATCTGTGCCCCCTCGTTATAGACTCCCCTACCTTTGGGAAAAGATTTTGACTATCGACCTTATCTATGCCCCTCATTATTTTATAGACTTCTATAAGATCACCCCTTAACCTCCTACTCTCCAGGGAATAAAGTCCCAGTCTGTCTAACCTCTCCCTGTAAGTCAAACCATCAAGTCCCGGTAGCATCCTAGTAAATCTTTTCTGCACTCTTTCTAGTTTAATAATATCCTTTCTATAATAGGGTGACCAGAACTGTACACAGTACTCCAAGTGTGGCCTCACCAATGCCCTGTACAACTTCAACAAGACATCCCAACTCCTGCATTCAATGTTCTGACCAATGAAACCAAGCATGCTGAATGCCTTCTTCACCACCCTATCCACCTGTGACTCCACTTTCAAGGAGCTATGAATCTGTACTCCTAGATCTCTTTGTGTAGCTTTATAAAGTGTTCCTTAGTTTTGTAGACATTCTATTTTCTGGTTAATGATAGTAACTGCAGTCAAGGCTTTTTTTCATGTTTTCAGTATCCACCTGTTCACACTCATTGCCTTGGCAGATGTTCGGTTCTGTTAATACTGGCACCAGATTTTAAAATCTTCATTATCAGTGATTGACATCCACAGTTCTTGCTTTTATTGCCTAACAGTGCTGCATGACTTATAGAAGTGTGAAATCTTAACTCTTCAGAAGAGCCTGTTATGATCATATAATTTGCTTGATGATAGCCCTTCAGATCAGTCTCCCTCAGTCCTTCACACAGCAACCCCACACTCCATTTTTTTTCAGAGATGAAAAACTGCAGGTCCAGGTTAGAAAGAAAATCAACTGCAGGTGAACATTCCTTTCAGGAGGAGCACAAGTAATACCAAGGAACCATGCCATGTATTAGCTTGCACATTTGTAGAGAAGGCATTGGGCTCTTCCATTGCACTCTCAACTTTGTTCATCTTCAATCTCAAGCCTGTTCAGCCCCTTCACCACTGTTACAGTGACTTAACTCTCCAGATTCAACTGTACAGCTAGTGTAAGCATAGACTTCAGTGAAACTATCAACCTGCTGTGATACAACCATGAGCATGTCTGTACCAACGGAGTCTGATCTTGAAGTGGAGTTTGTAGGAAACACCTAGGAGTAAAATCAGTAAAGGTGAATTAAGTCACATACATGCTGACTATTGGCCTTTGGGGGGCATGGTGTTTGCTGACAAAATAAAAATCAGCATGGGCCAGGTTCCCACATTGCCAGATTGGGTGTCTCTCCTATCAATGCTGCTCTTCGAGCCTAGCTACGAATGACGTGATTCCAGCCCTTGTATACTGTGGTGGGGATTCCCACAAGAATTTCCTTCCCATTATGTGTAGCAGCTAGAATCACCAGCAGGACCCAAGAAACACCTTGAGCCTGCTTCATCATTCAATCAGATCATGGCTGATCTTCGACCTCAACTCCCCTTTCCTGCCCAATCCCCATATCCCTTGGTTCCCTTAGAGTCCAAAAATCTATCGATCTCAGTCTTGAATATACTCAACGACCTGAGCATCCACAGCCCTCTGAGTGAAGAAATTTCTCCTTTTCTCTGTCCTAAATGGCCGATCCCTTATCCTGAGACTGTGCCCCCTAGTTCGAGATTCTCCAGCCGGGGAAACGGCCTGTCAAGCCCTCTCAGAATCTTGTATGTTTCAATGAGATCACCTCTCAATCCTCTAAACTCCAGACAGTGTAGGCCCATTCTACATGGGAGGGAGATGGATGTCCTGAATTTGTCCGAGGCAAGTTAAGTTTGGTTCACAGAAGGGTTGTTTTAAAAAAGAAAGTCAGCCATAACAATAACAACTTGCATTTTTCTAGCGCCTTTAACATAGTAAAACATTCCAAGGCGCTTCGCAGGAGCGTTATCAAACAAAATTTGACACCGAGCACATGAGATGTTAAGACGTCACGAGGTAGGTTTTAAGGAGCTTCTTTAAGGAGGAGAGAGAGGCGGAGAGGTTTAGGAAGGGAATTCCAGAGCTTAGGACATGGGCAACTGAAGGCATGGTCACCAATGGTGGAGCGATTAAAATCGGGGATGCGCAAGAGGCAAGAATTGGAGGAGCACAAAGATCTCCTGAGGGTTGTAGGGCTGGAGGAGGTTACAGAGAAAGAGAGGGGCGAGACCATGGAGGGATTTGCAAATAAGGATGAGAATTTTAAAATCTAGGCGTTCCCGGACCAGGAGCCAACGTAGGTCAGCGAGCACAGGGGTGATGGGAGAATGAGACTTGGTGTGAATTAGGATACGAACAGCAGAGTTTTGGATGAGCTCAAGTTTACGGAGGGTGGAAGATGGGAGGCCAGCCAGGAGAACATCAGAATATTCAAGACTAGAGGTTACAAAGGCATGGATGAGGGTTTCAACAGCAGGTGAGCTAAGGCAGGGTGTGAGAGAGTAATGGGGACAAGGGCATCAAAGGTGGAGGTGAGGGTTTGATTGAGCAGATCGGTAGCTGCAGAAATGTCGTTGTGAATGCAGGGTCAAAGGCTAGACAGTTGGCAATTTGTAAGTGCAGTAGTAAGTGACTTGGGAGAATTTTTTTCCAGGGGCGAACACAGAAGTAAGTGGGGTTGGAAGAGGAATACAAGAAAGTGATCAGAGATGGCCTTATCCGTGATTAACGCAAGTGGAGCAGAGAGGCCACGTGAGATAGCAAGGTTGAGGGGGTGGCCGTGAATATGGGTAGGGGAGTTTATATGGAGGGACAGATTAAGGGAGGATAGGAGGACAGTGAACTCTGAGGAGAGCGAGCGTGATGAGTTGAGATGGAGGTTGAAATCACCAAGGATGAGCAGTCGCTCGGTGCAATGGCTGAGGGAGGAAAGCAGTGAAGATATCTCGGAGAGAAACTTGGCATGGTACTTGGGTGGGTGGTAGAGAATGAAGATTTTAAAGGAGAGGTGAGAGTCATGAAACAAGGAGAGATGCTTAAAGGAAGAGAAGGTACCAAAGGAGTAGGGGGGGACAGACCAAAGTACGATTAGGTGATACGGGCTGCACCGCCACCACGGCGGTCTGGTCGGGGCATGTGGTGGAAGATATAACCAGGCAGGGAGGCTTCATTAAGGGGGAAGGTGTCATCACCCATCACCCATCTGTCAAGGCCATGGATACAATGCAATCCTCCACAGTAAGCTCATGGATGGCAAGGGCCTTGTTCAGAAGTGAACAGACATTCTGGAGGGAGATGCGGAGAGGGGCAGTGATAGTTGATCCACTGACAGAGCCCACAGGATCAGGGCTGGGAGGAGTGAGTGGGACGGAAAGGAGATTGGCAAGATTAGTCCCCAATGGGCAGGAAGGTCGGTGAGAGTAGAATGGGGCAGTTGGCGTTGCTCGTAAGGAGGCAGTCACTAGTGCCTTGATGGGTCCTTAGGAGGATGCCAAGAGAGGCACAGAGGATAGCTGTAAGTTTACCTAACAGGGAGTCAAGCCTGGGACGGCAGCAGGAGAGTAGGAAGGTCAAGGAGTGCTGAAGGGCTGGGGTAGGGATTTAGGGGAGGGGGGGGGCAGAGTATCTGAGAGGGGAGAAATGGAAAGAGACATGACCGGAGAGAGGGGCCTAGGAGGAGTAAAGGGGAAATCGAAGCGATGGGCTCGGGTCTGGAGCGGCAGACAAAACGCGCACGCGAATGGACACAGAAACTCAAATTACAAAGGCGTGGTCACATAGCAGGGATAGATATGTCCTGGTAATAAATAGGGAATCGAGAGGCGACATTGGAGGGAGTCCAAGGTTAAAGTCAGAGGTCCCGTGGTGGGATAAAGTTGACGTAGATAAGGTGGAGTCAGCTTGGAGCATCAATGAACTAATGTCTGGGTTCAGAGACAGGTGTAGTGGGTGAGTGAGTCCAGAAGCTATTTGAAGGGTAGAGTGTCGGAGGACGCACTGCTGGAGGAATGAAGAGCCAGGAGGTGTGCTGAATCGATCGTGGAGCAGAAAAACTGTGGTGAAGTTGGAGGTCACTAAGATCCAGAAGCGTCAGAGAAATGGACTACGGCTCAGCACAGTGAATTTCCGGCCAGGAACCACACTGTAGCAAAATAGAGCTTAAAGACCAGTAGGACAGTCATAAACTCAGCAGGTAACAGCAGCAGTGCGGGGTGGGCTGTAGGCTGGACAAAGTTACCTTAAAACTTAAGCAATTGAATAGCAGATCAGAGTTACAGCAGCTGAGTCTTAGTGTAGTCCAGTGGAGTGGCGCAGTCTTGACTGCAGAGAAGTCCAGGAATTTGGAAACCAAATTTGAGCAAAGATCCACTGCTCACTGATCAGGAAATGGGAAGTGGGCCTAGGTAACTTTAAACTTACAGCTTGAACTTGTAGTTGGAGCTAAATTGCACTCACTATTTGAGTCAGGGGAACTTAAACAGTGGAAGAGAGGAAATTCGGGGAGAAACGGCAAAGGATGACAACAGATGGCCAAGGATAGAGTTCCACAGCAAAGAAGCTCCCAAGGGAGCAGCTAGCCCAGGAGCCATTTTGAAACACACAAGTGGACACCAGAGTCTACCTATATGGTATAAAGGATATGTAGCAACAGGTGGTTGATGGACTGGAATCAAAGGGTTATGGTTAATGGGTGTTACTTAGATTGAAGAAGCAGATTGGTGTACCCCAGGGGTCAGTGCTGGATCTATTTTTGTTCTTGGTGTATATATAGATGATTTGGACATGTGTACCATGATATTGAAATTTGCTCTTGACAAATGGGGATTTTATAAACTGTGAAGAGGACTTTTTTTTTTAAAAGAGAGACTAGACAAGTTAGCAGAATAGGCAAAAAAGGCGAATGCAATTTAATGTGCAGAAGTGTGAGGTAATATATTTTGGGAGGAAAAACGAGTGTTCAATGGAAAGATGCTGAAGGGTGTAGATATTTAGAAATTCAAGGGTTCAAATACATAATTCCCTGAAATTGAGAGTGCAGGTAGATGAAGCCATCAAGGAAAATAGTATTTTGGGATTTTATAAATAGGGACATAGAGTATGAGAGTAAATAAGTACTGTATAATTTTGGCATCCCATTATATTAAGGATTGTAAAGCCATAGAGCTTAGAGCATGCAAATAGATTCATCTATTTAAACATCAGGTTGAGAAGGGAGGTTAGGAGAAACTACACAGAAGGTTGTTGGCACATGCTGTGCTTTACCATGGAGTGTTTGAGGTCGACACCATTGCATGTTTCAAGAAAAAAGTGGATAAATATTTGGAGCAGAGGAAAATACAGCGCATTGAGGAGAGAGAGCAGTATAGTGGGATTAGTTTTGGACTGCTCGAGCAAAGTTGGTGCAGATTTAATGGGCCTCCTTCAGGACTATAAACTACTATGGGAGATTAAAGGGAGCTTAAGTTAGGTGTGGTGCTTTGGGATTGAGGGGGAGTAGGAGAGGGATGAATCTGGGAGTAGCACTGGGGAACAAGAGTTCCAGTATTAACTTAGGCTGTGGAGATGGAGATTGACAGCATTAAAGGGGGTCGGGAAACGAAGACTGCCAGTATGGACTGGGCATGGGGCCAAGAGGCCGTATCAACAGGAAGAGGATAGAAGACTTAACGAGAGCCAGGTTGAATAGAGAAATTGAAAAAAGTACCACAATGAGCAGGGTTGCCGAGGGAAAAGAGTGCCAGGTTGCATTGATGGGGGAGAACAGGTGGATAAAGAGTCCCAGGCTAAAGAAAGAATGAAAAACTTCGATTTTATATAGAAAGAACTTGCATTTATATAGCTCCTTTCATGACCTCAGGATGTCCAAAACACTCCAGGCAATGAAGAATATTCGAAGCATAGCCACTGTTGTAATGTAGGGAAACATGGCAACCAGTTTGTGCACAGCAATGAGATAAATAACCAGATGATTTTATTTTAGTGATGCTGGTTGAGGGATAAATGTTGGCCAGCACAATGGGAGAACTCACCTGCTCTTCTTCGAATAGTTCCATGGGATCTATATGCCCAACTGAGAGGGCCTAAGTTTAACATAAGAACATAAGAACATAAGAAATTGGAGCAGGAGTAGGCCAATCGGCCCCTCGAGCCTGCTCCGCCATTCAATAAGATCATGGCTGATCTGATCCCAACCACAAATCTAAAGAACACAAGAAGTCGGAGCAGGACCCGGCCACATAGCCCCTGGGCCCTCTCCGCCACCCACAGGGCATTGACCGATCCGAACTCAGCTTCATGACCAATTTCCTGCCCGCTCCCCATAACCCCTAATTCCCTTTACTTCTAGGAAACTGTCTATTTCTGTTTTAAATTTATCTAATGATGTAGCTTCCACAGCTTCCTGGGGCAGCAAATTCCACAGACCTACCACCCTCTGAGTGAAGAAGTTTCTCCTCATCTCAGTTTTGAAAGAGCAGCCCCTTATTCTAAGATTATGCCCCCTAGTTCTAGTTTCACCCATCTTTGGGAACATCCTTACTGCATCCACCCGATCAAGACCCTTCACAATCTTATATGTTTCAATAAGATCGCCTCTCATTCTTCTGAACTCCAATGAGTAGAGTCCCAATCTACTCAACCTCTCCTCATATGTCCGCCCCCTCATCCCCGGGATTAACCGAGTGAACCTTCTTTGTACTGCCTCGAGAGCAAGTATGTCTTTTCTTAAGTATGGAGACCAAAACTGTATGCAGTATTCCAGGTGCGGTCTCACCAATACCTTATATAACTGCAGCAATACCTCCTTGTTTTTATATTCTATCCCCCTAGCAATAAAAGCCAACATTCCGTTGGCTTTCTTGATCACCTGCTGCACCTGCATACCAACTTTTTGATTTTCTTGCACTAGGACCCCCAGATCCCTTTGTACAGCAGTACTTTCCAGTCTCTCGCCATTAAGAAAATAACTTGCTCTCTGATTTTTCCTGCCAAAGTGCATAACCTCACATTTTCCAATATTATATTGCATCTGCCAAATCTCCGCCCACTCACCCAGCCTGTCTATATCCCCTTGCAGGTTTTTTATGTCCTCCTCACTCTCTACTTTCCCTCCCATCTTTGTATCATCTGCAAATTTTGATATGTTGCACTCGGTCCCCTCCTCCAAATCGTTAATATAGATTGTAAAGAGTTGGGGACCCAGCACCGACCCCTGTGGAACACCACTGGTTACTGGTTGCCAGTCCGAAAATGAACCATTTATCCCAACTCTCTGCTTCCTGTTCGATAACCAATCCTCCACCCATGCCAGAATATTACCCCCAATCCCGTGATTTTTTATCTTAAGTAATAATCTTTTATGTGGCACCTTGTCGAATGCCTTCTGGAAGTCTAAATACACTATGTCCACTGGTTCCCCTTTATCCACCCTATACGTTATATCCTCGAAGAACTCAAGCAAATTTGTCAGACATGACTTCCCCTTCATAAAGCCATGCTGACTTTGTCCTATTAAATTATGCTTATCTAAATGTTCCGTTACTGTCTCCTTAATAATAGACTCCAAAATTTTACCCACCACAGATGTTAAGCTAACTGGCCTATAATTTCCAGCCTTCTGCCTACTACCCTTTTTAAATAACGGTGTTACATTAGCAGTTTTCCAATCTGCCGGGACCTCTCCTGAGTCCAGGGAATTTTGGAAAACTATCACCAAAGCATCCACAATCCCTACTGCCACTTCCCTCAAGACCCTAGGATGGAAGCCATCAGGTCCAGGGGATTTATCCGCCTTGAGTCCCATTATTTTACTGAGTACCATCTCCTGAGTGATTTTAATCGTATTTAGCTCCTCCCCCCCCCCCGAGAGTCCCCTGTTTGTCCAGTGTTGGGATATTCTTAGTGTCCTCTACTGTAAAGACAAACAAAATATTTGTTCAGCATTTTTGCCATCTCCATGTTTCCCACCATTAATTTCCCGGTCTCATCCTCTAAGGGACCTATGTTTGCCTTAGCCACCCTTTTTCTTTTTATATAACTATAGAAACTCTTGCTATCTGTTTTTATATTTTTTGCTAATTTCTTTTCATAATCTAACTTCCCTTTCTTAATCAATCCTTTAGTTACTTTTTGCTGTCTTTTGAAGAATTCCCAATCTTCTATCCTCCCACTAAGTTTGGCTACCTTATATGTCCTTGTTTTTAGTCGGATATTATCCTTGATTTCTTTACTTAGCCACGGGTGGCTGTCATTTCTTTTACACCCTTTTTTCCTCAGTGGAATATATTTATTTTGAAAGTTGTAAAATAACTCCCTAAATGAACACCACTGCTCATGTACCGTCTTACCCTTTAATCTATTTTCCCAGTCCACTTTAATCAATTCCGCTCTCATACCATCATAGTCTCCTTTATTCAAGCTCAGTACGCTTGTTTGAGAATCAACCTTCTCACCCTCTAATTGGATATGGAATTCAACCATGTTGTGGTCGCTCGTTCCAAGGGGATCCTTAACTAGGACATTATTAATTAATCCTGACTCATTACACAGGACCAGGTCCAAGGTTGCCTGCCCCCTTGTAGGATCAGTTACATACTGCTCAAGAAATCCATCCCTGATGCACTCAATGAACTCGTCCTCAAGGCTGCTCTGCCCAATTTGATTTGTCCAGTTAATATGATAATTAAAATCCCCCATAATTATGGCTGTTCCCTTATTACATGCCCCGACTATCTCCTGATTAATACTTCTTCCAGCAGAGTTGCAACTATTAGGAGGCCTATATACTACGCCCACTAATGTTTTTTTTCCCTTATTATTCCTCATCTCCACCCAAACTGTTTCATTATCTTGATGCTTTGTCCCAATATCATTTCTCTGTATTACAGTGATTCCTTCCTTTATTAACATAGCCACCCCACCTCCCCTTCCTTCCTGCCTGTCCTTCCTGATTGTTAAATACCCTGGCATATTTAATTCCCAGTCGTTGTCACCCTGCAGCCATGTTTCTGTAATGGCCACAAGATCATACCCATACGTAGTTATTTGTGCCGTTAACTCGTCCATTTTATTACGAATGCTACGTGCATTCAGATAAAGAACTTTCAAATCTGTTTTGTGACGCTTAGTTCCTGCTTTTTCCTTTTTTAACACTTTACCTATTACTCCATACCTTCTGTCCCTTCCTGTTACGCTTTCCTCTCTCTCCCTGCTCAGGTTCCCAACCCCCTGCCACTTTAGTTTAAACCCTCCCCAACAGCACTAGCAAACACTCCTCCTAGGACAGCGGTCCCGGCCCTGCCCAGGTGCAGACCATCCGGTTTGTACTGGTCCCACCTCCCCCAGAACCGTTTCCAGTGTCCCAGGAATTTGAATCCCTCCCCCTTGCACCATTCCTCTAGCCACGTATTCATTTGAAATATCCTCCTATTTCTACTCTGACTAGCACGTGGCACTGGCAGCAATCCTGAGATTACTACCTTTGAGGTCCTATTTTTTAATTTACCTCCTAACTCCCTATATTCTGCTTTTAGGACCTCATCCCCTTTTTTACCTATATCGTTGGTGCCTATGTGCACCACGACAGCTGGCTGTTCGCCCTCCCCCTCCAAAATGTTCTGTAGCCGCTCCGAGACATCCTTGATCCTTGCACCAGGGAGGCAACACACCATCCTGGAGTCTCGGTTGCGGCCGCAGAAACGCCTGTCTATTCCCCTTACGATGGCACCTCTGACAATCTAGCAATCGCTCAGTACTGCACTGAAGTGTCAGTGCTCAAGACTCTGGTGCAGAGCTTGAACCCACAATCTTCTGATTCAGAAGTGAGTATGCTATGACTGAGCCAAGGCTGATCCAGATTAATGGGGGAGGGGAGGAAGATCCCAGTGTGAACTAGGAGGACGAGGACGTCGACGTTGTTGTCGTCCATGGTGATAGTGTTGCTATGACCTGGGATGGGGGTGCATTTGTGGGCGAATTACTGTTGAGATATCATTTGGGAAAGGTGTTTTTATTTTAGGGATATGGGCAACACTGGCAAGGATGCATTTATTGCCCATGCCTGAAAGTGGTGGTGAGGGAATTCTTGTAATATTGCACCCATGTTGGTGAGAAGCAATTGTCTGGGCTGTTGTGCGTCTAATTGTTTCTTTTACATATAGATTAAAAATCCATCAGTTTTCAAGTACAAAACTGCTTAAAATTAACCGGTATGCACTTTTTAATCCAGAAATTCAAACTTTCCCAGGGATGCATGTTCTTGAATTTCTCTTCCTCCTCCCTGCGCCTCCCCCCTCCGTTTTAGAAACATACTACCAATATTGTGCCTTAAACATTTTTATTTTCTCCTTCTTCTGTTTTCTTCCACTCCAATATAAATGTAGGAATATTGAGTATATCTAGAGTTTAAGTTACAGAAACCACGTAACTGCTTGTTTTCACATGGCTTAGCTATTAGTGAGGGCCCTTCTTGACTTTTTGGGTACAGTTCTTGCTAGTTTTCTATATTGACATGCATGAAGTCATTGAAGAAGTACTTGTCAAAACCTGCCTTCAGGGCACGGTGGAATCCATCTGCTCAGTCATTGAATATTTTACAATGAATGTGGCTGGGATTGTATGATGCTAAGACACTGTCACTGATACTGGCTAGTAATTTTCGCCTCTGCCTTTTGTAGGCATTGGCCAGGGTTGGTGTGGCCTTTCAATTCTTGGAGCTGGTTTCCTGTGTTTCAGGAAGAGAAGTAGTTTGTGCAAAATAACAGGATCGAAATCCATTAGTAGACTCATGACTAAGGTCAGTAGACTCATGATTAAGTTTAGGGGACAGTTAGTCAGTAGCAGAATGGATAGCAAGCTGGCTACAAAACAGAACACAGTAGTGGTTAAAGATATTTACTCAGACTGACAGAAGGTGGGAAGTGGTGTTCCACAGGGATCGGTGCTAGAATAGTTTGGGAGAATTTAGGTTAGTGGATTGACGACAGAAGACAGAGGGTGGTTGTAGAGGGTTGTTTTTCAAACTGGAGGCCTGTGACCAGCGGTGTGCCTTGGATCGGTGCTGGGTCCGCTGTTATTTGTTATTTATATTAATGATTTGGATGAGAATTTAGGAGGCATGGTTAGTAAGTTTGCAGATGGCACCAAGATTGGTGGCATTGTGGACAGTGAAGAAGGTTATCTAGGATTGCAACGGGATCTTGATAAATTGGGCCAGTGGGCCGATGAATGGCAGATGGTGTTTAATTTAGATAAATGTGAGGTGATACATTTTGGTAGATCGAATCGGGCCAGGACCTACTCCGTTAATGGTAGGGCGTTGGGGAGAGTTATCGAACAAAGAGATCTATGAGTACAGGTTCATAGCTCCTTGAAAGTGGAGTCACAGGTGGATAGGGTGGTGAAGAAGGCATTCAGCGTGCTTGGTTTCATTGGTCAGAACATTGAATACAGGAGTTGGGATGTCTTGTTGAAGTTGTACAAGACATTAGTAAGGCCACACTTGGAATACTGTGTACAGTTCTGGTCACCCTATTATAGAAAGGATATTATTAAACTAGAAAAAGTGCAGAAAAGATTTACTTGGATGCTACCGGGACTTGATGGTTTGACTTATAGGGAGAGGTTGGATAGACTGAGACTTTTTTCCCTGGAGAGTAGGAGGTTTTGGGGTGATCTTATAGAAGTCTATAAAATAATGAGGGGCATAGATAAGGTAGATAGTCAAAATCTTTTCCCAAAGGTAGGGGAGTCTATAACGAGGGGGCATAGATTTAAGGTGAGAGGGGAGAGATACAAAAGGGTCCAGAGGGGCAATTTTTTCACTCAAAGGGTGGTGAGTGTCTGGAACGAGCTGCCAGAGGCAGTAGTAGAGGCGGGTACAATTTTGTCTTTTAAAAAGCATTTGGACAGTTACATGGGTAAGATGGGTATAGAGGGATATGGGCCAAGTGCAAGTAATTGGGACTAGCTTAGTGGTATAAACTGGGCGACATGAACATGTTGGGCCGAAGGGCCTGTTTCCATGTTGTAAGCTTCTATGATTCTATGATCCAGTCTCTCTAAGACCTGACTTGTATAGAGACCCTCTTTGCTAAGGGATCCCTTTTTACATTGTACTATGGACTCTCCTGAGGTGTTCTACAACAAGACTAAGGATGACAAAGCCTATATCTCTCCTGAAAAGGAATCTGAGATTGTTCAATTGGATGAACCTCCATGTGCATAAAACAGTCTTCAAATGTAACTGGCATTATTTAAACTCATTGGGTCAAATGCATCCATAACAATTTCTGCACTTCAGTGCTGTTGTGGTGTGGGCCTCTGCATTGGCAGAGATGATTCCCAAGTAAACTTGCATAATATTATTGCAACAGCTAAACTTGTACAGCAGTTCATTGAATTAAAAATTAGAACAGTTTAGCACAAAATAATTGTTTTTTGGGTTTCCAACAGGATATTTGGGGGCTCCTTTCCATCTTTTGGTTGAAGTCACTCTTTATTTGGAAAAATTTCTTGATTTACAAGCATGATTTGATTTAAAAGCCTTGAAGTTTAGTAACTTTGAGCCAGATTTGTACTTTTTGGAAGCAATAAATCTGACCAGGTCTCCCCCTCAAACCTGTGACTTCTTCACATTATTCTGATTGACTTAATGGTTACTAAAATTCTGTGCAAATGTATTATTTTTTTTGAAACCATACAGTTTTTGGGAAGGGAAGTGTTTTTTGTTTAATATAAGCAGTACTTGTCTTTCTGCCTCTGACCATAGGGTCGAGTAGTGGAAAATATTTCTAAACGATGTGGAGGATTTCTGCGTCAACTTAGCCTGCGGGGATGTCTTAGCATTGGTGACGCATCTCTTAAGTAAGTTTTTTTTTAAAAAGTATGGTAATTAGTATTTATGTATACCAAAAAATGATGAATGATTTCACTTACGGAAAAAATAAACAGCAGTTTTGAAAGTGTACATTGAAAGATTTTCCTAACTGATTTTGCGTTTTACTGCAGTACTAGAATTTTTTGTGGTCATTTCAGTAATATGTGTAATGCAGTTTATGATGCCTTGTCCTACAGTTTTTTTTGATAACCAACTGCATGCAAAACAAATTCTGTTCCATAATACATTTTTAATAATGATTATGAAGTAGTACTGTTTGATTTGTGTAATTGTTGCCCTGGGTGTGTCTCTTTCCTGGCTCTATGATTAACAGGAACTGGAGCAAGAGGAGTAACAATTGGCACCATGAACCGAATACTGAAAAATTCTTGCCCCCCTGACTTACGATCAAAAAATTTAATCTGATTTGGAAAGTCTGTTTTTTCCTAATCCTACAGTGTGAAGTCTGGTAATGGTAGGCAGTTGAAAACAAAGTGCAGTATACAAATGGGAAGTTGTTGACTTGGAACTCTTTCAATGAACAATTAGTATACTGCTGTCTGTCTTTCCTGAATGAAATTGTTTATCACATCTTTGGAAAAAGTACTAAAGGAATTGTCTAAACCCATTATTCCTTTTGTTGAACTCTAAATATACAAGTTCATCCAGTAGGGAAATTTGCTAGAATTGAAAAAACTTCCATCTGGGACAAAGTGTTTTTGCCTTTCCCTGCAGGCCCCATTCTTTATTACACTCCTCAAATTATACATGCATTCCCACTTGTGGGAAATACATTTTCAGTCTGTGAGCTTTTTTTCCTGAAACAAATTAAGTTCTTATACAACCTCAATGTACCTCAAACAGTAATTGCAGGGAGAAGTATATCCTTTAAGACATTGTGACCGGTGCAACATGTGTAAAAGGGTTCCTCAGTTCACTTTCCTATTTATCTAGCTCGCTTGGATTTGATAAGTAGTTGTTGTTAACTTATTTATTATTTTCGTAATATCGACTTGAGTGTTCATGAAAACACTCATTTGGAACCCTTGAAAGGCCATTCTTCGTGCATGCCGTATCCTCCTATATGGCTCAGCTTCTCCCGGAGTCTGATGGACTTGTATCTGTGAGGTGATCCTTAAAGACCGCATTGACAAGTGGAGTTGGTCTTGGGAGGCTAAGGGTAGGTTGTTTGAGTCATCCTTGTTACCAGCTCGGTAGCTCTGTATAGACTCTGAAATCCAGATTTTCTGCACCAAAGCAGAATGAATGCTCAGCTGGTTGGCACGAAACACAATTTTGTGTCTTTGTTTTCACTGTTGATATTGGGAAGCTCCTCTATGTAGATTGTCATCAGTACTGATTACTTAAAATATTTTTGCATGATTCCGAGACACTATTGTATCCTTCGGTACACTCTAAATCCAAGTGTTACCCTTCATTTTCCACCTTCAGGATTTTGGATGCCCATGTCTCGAGAATTTAATCCTATTTTTGGATTCTTATCTTTCCAAAGTATTCCTATTTGAAGTTATGCCCCTGGTATTCTTTCCCTTTAGACATTCCTGGCATGGGATCTCTGGCATCTCATTTGTTATTTTGGGATTGGGGTCACTTGCCAACCCAAGATGCTGCAAGTTTCAGGTCCTTAGCAGGTTTTGGTCACTGTCAACTGAGTTGGCAGGACAAATATCACCCTTCCTGCATCTCCTTTGTCAGCACCAGAGAGGCCAGTGGGACCAGAGTTTAAGCCCCCAGAATTTATATGTCCTCCGTTTTTAATGTGGTCTCCTATTAAGAGATAAAACCAAAGGAAATCCAGATAAACCAAAGTGTGTTTGCTGTAACTATTTTGAGGAGGAGGAAGGTAACCTCTTTGAGCCGTCTGGGCCTCTTTCTAAATTGACAGATATTAAATTGGTTCAGTGCAAAGATGTTAAAACTGTTCAAGATGCAGACCTTTGACATTCCTATCAAGACAAATGAACCTCTAGGGTACAGTGCTGCCATATTTTCAAGGTTCTCTGTCGGGTATACTGTACTGTATCATGAGAGAAGTTCTTGCATCAGCCAGATTGGACTACATTTACCTAAAAAGGTAATTTGGATATCCTATGGCAGGCTGGGTGTTCCTCCAGGCACAGTATAAATTTTTGAAGCCTTTTACCAAGGCAAGAATCTATTTAGTCCCATACAAGTCATCTAAAATGTTGTACTTGTGAGGAAGGAAGTATTCTCAGGCACATTTGACCTGCAACCAAGTTTACTGAGTAGTGTTCTTGTACCATGAACAGCCAAGATACAGTATCTCGTTGGAATGATGCGGGTTTCTATAAGCGATGTTGTCCCTCATGGGAATTGCGGGACCTTAGTATCCCGTCACTGCTATTCTTGATGTTTATTTCAGGTCCACTGGCTAACTTGCAGACCAAGTTGTCTGAGATGCCACTCAGTTGCTTGATTCACAGACTCAGACAGAACCTTGTGCATCTGTTTCAATGATTTTGTGAGTGTTAAGTGTTTGAGACAAAAATAGTTTGTGGCCCTGGATATGGCCTCAACTTTCTTATCACTGATGAGGACATGATGGTACTATATAAATTCAAGTTCTCTTTCAAATGACTTGTGATCGGCATTCATGTGGATCAGTGGAGGATTGTTGCTACATATGTTTGAATAAGAGAACACTTAAATCAGGATCATTAAAAGTCATATAGGAACTCTCTCTAGTAAGACTTCTTTAGAACCATTTGATTGGTAGAGGAGCGCATTCTGACAGCGGCTTTGTGGTAGAGAAGTTGAAAGTAGACCTGGAAAAAAGAACAAGCTTGCATTTTAGAGCACCTCCAAAATATCCCAAATTAGTTTGCAGCTAACCTGGGTAAATCTGGCAGTCAAATTGTGCATACCAAGTCCCCATAAACGGCAAACCAGTAAATGACCAGTTAATCTGTTGGTGGTATTGGCTAGGACACCGGCAGTACTCCCTGCTCCTCTTTGAATAGTCCCATGGGATCTTTTATGCCCACTTGAACAGGACCTTTGTTTAACATCTCATTTGATAATGCAGCACTTCCTCAGTACTGCACTGAAGTGTCAACCTACACTTTTTTTTTATTCGTTCACTGGATGTGGGCGTCGCTGGCAAGGCCGGCATTTATTGCCCATCCCTAATTGCCCTCGAGAAGGTGGTGGTGAGCCGCCTTCTTGAACCGCTGCAGTCTGTGTGGTGACGGTTCTCCCACAGTGCTGTTAGGAAGGGAATTCCAGGATTTTGACCCAGCGACAATGAAGGAACGGCGATATATTTCCAAGTCGGGATGGTGTGTGACTTGGAGGGGAACGTGCAGGTGGTGTTGTTCCCATGCGCCTGCTGCCCTTGTCCTTCTAGGTGGTAGAGGTCGCGGGTTTGGGAGGTGCTGTCGAAGAAGCCTTGGCGAGTTGCTGCAGTGCATCCTGTGGATGGTGCACACTGCAGCCACAGTGCGCCGGTGGTGAAGGGAGTGAATGTTTAGGGTGGTGGATGGGGTGCCAATCAAGCGGGCTGCTTTATCTTGGATGGTGTCGAGCTTCTTGAGTGTTGTTGGAGCTGCACTCATCCAGGCAAGTGGAGAGTATTCCATCACACTCCTGACTTGTGCCTTGTAGATGGTGGAAAGGCTTTGGGGAGTCAGGAGGTGAGTCACTCGCCGCAGAATACCCAGCCTCTGACCTGCTCTCGTAGCCACAGTATTTATATGGCTGGTCCAGTTAAGTTTCTGGTCAATGGTGACCCCCAGGATGTTGATGGGGGATTCGGCGATGGTAATGCCGTTGAATGTCAAGGGGAGGTGGTTAGACTCTCTCTTGTTGGAGATGGTCATTGCCTGGCACTTATCTGGCGCGAATGTTACTTGCCACTTATCAACCCAAGCCTGGATGTTGTCCAGGTCTTGCTGCATGCAGGCTCGGACTGCTTCATTATCTGAGGGGTTGGGAATGGAACTGAACACTGTGCAGTTATCAGCGAACATCCCCATTTCTGACCTTATGATGGAGGGAAAGTCATTGATGAAGCAGCTGAAGATGGTTGGGCCTAGGACACTGCCCTGAGGAACTCCTGCAGCAATGCCCTGGGGCTGAGATGATTGGCCTCCAACAACCACTACCATCTTCCTTTGTGCTAGGTATGACTCCAGCCACTGGAGAGTTTTCCCCCTGATTCCCATTGACCAAGTCCTTGAGTGGGACTTAAATCAGAGCCTTCTGACTCTGATTTTATTACTGATACTTCGTGGTTCCTTTCTTCCTCTTTTTAAAAAAAAAACCCTCTTGGCATTAAAGATTTACAAAGAGTGTGTACAGGTGCCGTCTTCCTGAAGCTTTAACAATTGCATGCCTGTCTTTATAACTGACTTATCAGGGCTGCCTATTAAGGGCCCAACAGCCTGTCATTCAGCAAGTATACACTGATTTCAGATAGCTCTAATTTTTATTGAAGTATAGAAAAATCTCAAGACCTTGCATTTATATCTGTCGATAATTTAAACAAGTTGCCTCCAAGCTCTGTGTCCATTTATTCCAGAGCTGACCGTTCTAATAATTTCTGCCTAGCTTCTTTCCTGCCCCCAGTACTGAGACTACCCTGGCCAAAGTCCTGAATGATGTCCTCTGTTTACATTATACGTACTTATTGTCCTCCTCAACTTCTTTGCAGTGCTTGATATGGTTGTCCATGCCATCCTCTTTCTTCACTGCTCATCTGTTGTCCAGCTTCAAGAAGCTGCCCTTACATAGTTCTACTTCTACCTATCTGAATGCAGCCAGCACATTTCTTCCTAACCTCAGTCACTTCGAGTGACCTCAGGATCTAATCATCTTCATCTATATGCTGCCCCCTCAGTGACATCATCTGCAGCTACGAGGTTAGCTTCCATAAGTATAAATGATGTACAGGTGACCATTGTCATAGTCCTCTCCACCATCTCCCTCAACCATTGACTACTTCCTTGTTGTTAGATTGCCAATCCAACATCAAATTATGGATGAGTCCCAATTTCTTCAAACTAAACATTGGGATTATAGAAGCCATCATTTTTGGCCCCAGCTATAAACTCTTCTGTCTTGCTACTAATTCAATCTCTCTTTCCTTGACCGCTCATCTAGGCTGAGTTAGACCATGCAAAACCTTGGTCCGTGTTTGACCCAAAGAAGAGCTTCAAACCCTACATCCGCAACGTTGACTGCCTCCGCTCTTAGCTCAGTACCTCTGATGCTAAAGCCTTTAAACATGGACTCTCTTCCCCTAATGCCCTCCTCACTGGCCTCCTATTCTTCACCCTCCACAAGCTTCCAACGGTCCAAAACACAGCCACCATTATTATATCCTGCACTTTAGTCCTGCTTGTACATCACCCCTGTCCTCGCTAGGTTATGGTCGCATTGGTTAAAGCTATTAAGTGAAGAAAATGTTCAAAGCTCACAGGAGGCATTTTTTTTTCCCCCGAAAAGCTCCCATTCTTTCTTGTCATCCTTGGTACGAGAAACCATAGGAGGGAAGAAATTAAATAAAATGGCATTAACTGATCAATTTTCCCTGGACACTATGGAGGCAAGGCTCCGCTTCTCTCAGAACGGAGACGACCACAACCCGGCTCCACAATTTTGTTGCTCTATATATATTCCCTGATGAGACCATCAACAAGACCCTGACCCAGTTGGCTTCAGCCTCTCCGTTCTGCCCAAACTTAAACTTACCCATGTCTTCCCTTCACTTCAAGTACCACAATGGTAAGACCCTAGCCTGCCCATTTCCAGTGCTTTGCTTTACCTGACCTGACTCTCATCTCTCCAACAGCTGCCACTGCATATTCCTAACCTGCTCAGCACTCAACTTCTTGACCCAACCTGACCTGTGTATCTCCTCCCTTCTCAATGTGGCTACATAGTGAGGTTTGGTCTGCTCAGCCTCTCTGCTCTGCCCTAACCTGATTCAAGCCATGAATTACCTCCCTGCCTCCCCACTCCTGCCTACAGAGCAGCTTGGTGCCTTGGCCACTGAGGAACTCAAGAAAAGAAACCATTCTTCAGTAAATTGTTATTGTCCTAATTTAATGAAGTTTGATCATTCATTAAAATGTTTTTTTAATGAGAGATTTAGAATTCAACTTCTTTGTAAACTTTTACCACTAGATTCGGAATATAAAGTTTCAATGAAACTTTATAAAATAATTTCGAGAGTGCATATGTTGTGTATTTAAATTATTAAATGGTTGCAAATGAATCCATTCAGGGCTTAAAGGAGGGAACATGTGGGTATTTTAAACTTTTTTGTTGGGAGGTGCGATACCCTATTGGGAGCGACCTTGCTGGGGTCAGGCAACATACACAAAACCCTGTGTTTGGGCAGGCTATTTACATTTCACATTTTGTCCTCTCCTCACATCTGCCATCTTTATCAGCAAGAACTGGATGGAACCACAGTGATTGCTAAGCTCTGGACTGGGTGTTGATGTGATTGGTCTAGATGGAGGCTTCCGCTCCAAAGCCAATGGACTGGGGTGGGTGGGTGGCCG
The DNA here is from genome assembly GCF_035084215.1 of Heptranchias perlo. NCBI lineage: Eukaryota > Metazoa > Chordata > Chondrichthyes > Hexanchiformes > Hexanchidae > Heptranchias > Heptranchias perlo. Next base: position 99,163,473 of record NC_090327.1, read on the forward strand.
GGTGGAGAGAGAGAAAAGGGGCTCATGAGACTTGAGAAAAAGTGCTTCTGCCCTGAGTATTAAATCATTTACGTTTTATCTGCAAGCAACAGGAGCAGAGCTTGAGAAACAGTTCATCTGCTGAGTAGCTTATGTGCCCACTTCAAAACTGATGCTCCTGCTCTTCAGCAGTATGCTGCTCCCTGTCCATTCCAGCTTCGGTTCTGGCTCCTGTTCTTCTCCCTCCCACCTTGAGCTAGCTCACTTTCCCCCATATTCTCTTATTCGCACATAGTGCAGCGTTTCCTGGGCAGGCCAGTACCAATCTGGACCACAGCTCCGGATCCACTGCAGCATCATCTGGAAGATTGTTCAGTCTGGGACACAACTGCAACCAGCCCAAGCCCTCATATTCTCTCTTCCCTTCTTCCCCCCCCCCCCCCCCCCCCACCTCGAAATATTGTTCCAGAATGCACTTTGTAACCAATTTCTGACTCTTGCCAGTTCTATTATGCCTGACTCCTGCTTTATTAGTTATGCTAATCAACTAGAGGAAAAAAAATGGATGCACATTACTCATCAGCTTTCCCTTTATCACTGTATCCTTTTTATCTCCAAGAAAGAAATCTCCACTGGAGAACTCCTTAAAGTTGCACTTGCCTGTCTACCTACTGTCCTGCTTTGGGTTAGTTTAGTCCCCAATCTCTACAATTTGTCGGCCATATGTTTTTTTTTGAACAATCCTAGCCTGTACTGAAGCTGACCTTTCCACATTAACATTGTCCACGTTCCCCGTGCTTCTTGACTAGTGGTTCTTTAAGCTTGCACGCTGCTACAATCGATCTTATTGTTGAAAATTTCTGCCAGTCAGTCACGGCTATCGCAGTCAACAATACAAGTAGACGGTGTAATTTAGCTTTGGTTAATATTTGTATTGAATGAGAACTTTTATCATTTTTGCACTGATTAAATTTTACACTTTAACGTGACGTGCACTGACAAATTGATGTACCTGTATGTTGAGTAAGCAAGACTGTTCACTATTTACCTCGTTTAATTTTGTGGTGTCAAAAGAATTTCAATAAAACTACTTTAGCAGAGAAATTGTGATTTTTCAGAATACTTACATTTTGTAATTAAATATTTTGAATCTGTAACTTGTTTTTGTCTTTAGGACTTTTGCACAGAACTGTAAGAATATTGAAGATTTAAATCTCAATGGTTGCACAAAAATTAATGATAGGTAAGTAAAATGTGTTTAAATTGGGGTGATTTGTTTTATTTGCAAGATGAACAACATTTTGAGTGTTTCTTTTTCTTTTGGCAGCACCTGCGTCAGCCTTAGTAAATTCTGCACTAAACTGAAAAACCTGGATCTAACATCTTGTGTATCTATAACAAACAATTCATTGAAGGCTTTGAGGTAAGTAATGTTTGGCTTTCTTCTTTGCTTGGGCTATTGTTCTTGTATCTTTTTAACCACAGTGTTTTGTTTCATACATTTTCTTCACATTTTAAATGTTAACCATTCGATTGCCAGCATGTCCAGGGAAATAACTGTCTTCCTGGGCTGGCTGACTTTGTAAGTTTCCAGCTCTTGGTGATTGAAACTAATGTTATTGCAATAATATAACTACTCGAATATCAGGAGTAGCTTTATTATTGTAATATTCAGCCTAAACTACAAATAAACCCTTTAATTCAATTCCTTTTGTGTTGTCCCTTTTTCTTTCATTCTGTCTTCTTTAATTTTACTTTTTTTTTCCCCCCACTCAATCTAACCTAATCTAACTTTTCTGAAGCCTTTTTTAAAAAAAAACTGAGCTTTAAAGTTCTTTAGTTACCTTCTTTCTTTCTTCCACCTGGCTCTCTCCATCCATTTTAGAGATGGAAGCAACATTTTATTTTCTTAAAAAGGAATTTGATTTGCTAAAGCCAAATTTGACAAGGTCATGAGTTTTATTACATCAAAACTGGAACGGCTACCTAGAAATAAGTATTCATAATAGGCCCATGGAGTAAGCCCAGGTGAGTAAACTTGTTCACCGCTTATGGTGTGTGAGGCATTAATTATAAATATTATCCTGAATACTTCGAAGTGCAAAATCATCAATTATTGTTTTTGATACGCCTTTTAGGAAAAAAGACTGCCGAAGGAGTTGTACCTTTTATAACTGCAGCAAACCCTACATCACTTTTGCAATACAACTGCTGTGGCTAGTATTCATTGTACCAGCAAAATCCTATGGAGAAGGTGTCCAATTTTTTTGGAGTCGTGAGCTGAATGTGTACCACAACTATTGAAAGAGCCGTATATGATTAACTTGCTTTTGAGTTTGGCACAATCAGTTAAACATCATGTCCAACTCTTAGCTGTTTTGAGACTTTGTGTTTTCGTGCAAAGACATCTCCACCTCCTTCACTTTTTGTTTGTTTCTTTACACTTCTGTCTCCCTTCCTTCTTTGTTTCCCCCCCCCCCCCCCCCCCCTGTTCTCTTACTTTTTCTTCTTTTCCTTTTCTCTTCTACGTTCTTGCTCTGTTCTGACCCTTCTCCTATTTGTGTGTGCATCCATGGGTCGGGAAGGAGGTGGTAGAATGAAGCAGCAGCAGCATCATCAAGATTCAAGATAGTTTAGAAGCAGCAGCATTGGTGGCCTTGCAAGTTTTGTGGGGGGTGGTTGATGAGAAGAGATGTTATAGACATTGCCATGTGTTTAGGTAGAGGGTGGGGGGCACGTAACTTGCCTGGATTTGGAGCGTGTGCTCCTTTTTGTGTAGGCAGGTTTCAGGTACCCTTATGCTTAGCCGTGCTACATGAGCCTGTTGAAGGGCTACTTTGGTTTGCTCCACTCCCAGCACAAAGCTGTATATGGATGAGGTGAGTACTTACCTCTAGGAAAGCTTGCCAGCAGAAACAGCTGTTCTCCTAGTGAGGGATAGAAATAACAACCAGACAGACAATACTGCTGGCTGTCACAGTAGGACCTGCTTGAGGGATTAACGATACTGCAGGTCAGGATGGAGTTGGAGCACAGCGCTTTTGGGAGTGAGACATGTGTATCAACTCTGTGCTCCTGCTGAGAGCAGCAGTGCCGTCTAATTGTTACTTTTATTCTTCACTGACAGATCAGCTGTTTTCTGCTGGCAGGTGGTTCTTCAGTCAGGAGCTGTTGGGCAGGCTGTTTGAAATCGTAAAGTGGGCCAAACCCGACTTCTTGGGCCAGGAATTTGGACACCCCAGTACAGTGCCTCTTTTGAGGAGAGGGGTAAAGGGTAACAGCAGAGTTGATTCCTGTGTCATTAAAGGATATGCATTCACATTTACATATAATCTTTAACAGTGAAGACTGATCCTATTTAATAATAAAAAAAGCTAACTTTTTTGGTCAAGTGTCAATAATTTTTATTTAGAACACAGCAGAAAGAGCTTGGTTTGTATTCATATTCTAGTCCTGGAACAACAAATTGCTTTTCTCACGTAAATATCCTTTATGATCTCAAGCTGACAGGTTTTGAACATTTTATTTAATACTAATGAAGCTGATAAATGATGGCAGTATAGTTTATTTTAATGTTTTTCCATACCTGCATAATTTTAAAACCATAATGAGCATGTCTTTTACATAATTAAATGCTGGCATTTAAAGTGCCCATTAATCATCTTTGTCCACAAGCTCTTGTTTCAGTGTTCGATTGTTGGCCTTTGATTTTGATGCAGTAAACAATTGTCTGCAGACTCATCAATTTTATATTCTATCCAAATTAATGAAAAACTTTGACATCAACTAGTAAATTTAGACTTTTCTAAACATGTGTTTAACAATCTCTGAAGAAAAGCTAGTTATAAAGCTTAGCTGTTAAAGGGCCGCCCCATCCTTTATTTGTATATGTTATGCTGAAGCATTAATAAATGAGTAGTAAAATTTAAACTCTTGGATAAATTATGTTTGTGTACCCAGCAAACACACTCAAAAAAAAAAATACTCTTGCAAACAAATGCCTTTTTATTAATACTAGGTGGACTAGAGTATGCTTTATTTCATTCATTGCCAGGAGTAAGCCTAGTTCATGGGGTAAATTGAGAAGCTTTTGACATGCATAACGAAGCCTCAGCATTCCCTCGCAGTGGATATAAACGGTGTCTCCCAAAGATGGTTTTTCATTTCCACCTTCAGTAAATTGCCTGGTTTCAGGGTTGGTCAAGAAGTTATAATGGATTAGTTTATTATTTTTTACTATGATGCCATGCCCAGAATCAAGCACTGTTCCAAATGTCAGTGGAAATTCCTACTGTAAGGTGATCCTTGTTGGTGCCTTCCACTTTGATATCAAAGCACATTATACAAGTTGTCTGCCCTAACTGCTCTCCAAGGATCTGGCCAGACCACCAATACCATCACTGAAAGGTTATTCTCAAAAACTGTTGTCGCAAGTGAAGTATGCCCATGAAGCTGCCCTTGTGCATTGAACTATGGATGGGAGCCTATCATTTACCTCAATAGAATAAGCATCCCCTGGTTCCAGAACCTGTCCTACCACAACAGCAATAGACATTGAGAAGCAAAAGCAAAAGACTGCGGATGCTGGAAATCTGAAATTAAAAACAGAAAATGCTGGAAAACACTCAGCAGGTCAGGTAGCATTCGTGGAGGGAGATACAGAGTTAACATTTCAGGTTGATGACCTGATACGGTAACTCTGTTTCTCTCCACATATATTGAGAATAAACCTTGTCCACATATATTGAGAATAAAACTTGATTACTTTACATTATCAGTTCAAAGAAATGTTGCAAGTATTGAATTACTGGTCCAACTATCCCAACACAAACATCATTAAAAAAAATGTTTAAAAATGCATCACACTGTAAATTTTTCTGTCACTTTACTTTGTTCTTTTATAAAAAGTAACAAAGGCAGTCAATTTGGAGTCTACAAAGTGCCCCAGCAATTGGAAAGTACCTTAATTGACACTAGAGACAGAGGGATAGAATTTACCCTTTGGATGCAATTGGGAAATTGTATCCAAAATGGTTGTTACAGTTCAAGTTTCTGCAAAAATTCATTTGTGTAATCACAAACTTAAAATCTTCCATGAACCAGCACAATGGGGTAGCGTAACAACGTAATCATTTTTTTTCTTTCCATTAAAAAGTATTTCTTGATATATTTGAGTGGTAACCTGGTGCAGTTTTATTGATACAGCTGAAAATGAGTATCACCAAAAATAAGCATTTTTAGTAAGGGTGTCCATTCCTCCACCTAATGAGTAACCTGATTTAAAATCACTGAAAATTACTTTATAAAAACTATACTGAACCGTTCAATAAAACCTATACTGAACCATTTAATAGTTTCATTGGTGCACACTAATCATCAGTTTCTTAGTAAATTAAAAATTTTTGGTATGAGAAAACTTTTAAAACTGTGCCTGCTCGTGCCTCTGCGCAGAAGAAAACGAGTGCAATTTGAAGAGCCTTTCCTAACCAGCGTAATCGGCGGAACCTCTCAATTTCGACCTGGGATTGTGGCCAGTTTTGTGGGTGGGGCCTGATCCGGATGAATTGACTCTTGAAACAATGTAAAAGATCACGGAAAACAGGAACGTAAGTGGTTTTGAGTGTAACTCACTTGTGTTTAAAATTCCCCAATCTTTTGCACCTGTTTGGCCGATTCCGCCTAGATTGTGCTGATACCACTGGTGTAAACAAGTGGAAACCCTACCCCAGAATGTCTTAACTGCTGACAGACCTTACCAATCACACACAAAAGAAAGCCAGAGTTCTGATCTCCAGCTTGAAGGGCAATTAAACTCCCACCTCAACCAGCATTTCCTTAACAGCAAATTGGACTTTGTGTTAACGGGACACTGCTTCACCTTAGTAGTGGGATAATACATTGTGCATTAGATGGTCCTATCTTTAGAAAGTATCTGACTTACTGTGAACAACACCATAGGAAATCTGTTAGTATTATATAAGCATATTTCAAAAATAATGAGCTACATAAAAGTCCACATACGACCCGAATTGGAGCTCAATCGCTAGTTCATCAGTCAGATGCTATGCTGTGTTTAAATATATTTTCTTAACTTGAGTCTCTTTTTCAAATTGTTAATGCAGTAGTTGATATGTCTAGAATGAGGGTCCATAGATATAAATCTAAACTTTGAGATTTAGAACAGAGAGCATGAAAAAAATATTGAGTTGATGCTGTGTAATTCACTTCCAGTGTAAGTGGTTGAGGGAGAAACTGTGTCAACATTCAAGGTTAGATTGGATAGGTAGTTGAAGGAAAAGGGATTTGGGAACAAGGCAGGTAACTGATTTTTAAAAATTCTTTTTCTGGTTATGGATGCTGCTGGCAAGGCTGGCATTTATTGCCCATCCCTAGTTGCCCTGTTATGGTTTAATACAACCGAGTGGCTTGCTAGGCCACTTCAGAGGGGAGTCAACCACATTGATGTGGGACTGGAATCACATAGGCCAGACCGGATAAGGACGGGGAGGTTTCCTTTCTGAAAGGACCTTGATGAACTAATTGGGTTTTAAGGACAATCCGACAGCTTCGTGGTTACTTTTACTGATACCAACTTTTAAAATATGATCAGGACTATTTGCTTGGAGGGTAAACGCTTATGTGGACTAGTTGGGCTGAATTTCCAGTTTCCATGTTGTAACTACTTTGTATTTCTGTGTAAATCTTAGTCATTGTAAAAATAATTACCAGAAGCTCCTAGTGTTATACCACATTTCAATGATTTATGAACCCAGTCAGAATTACATATAATTCTTGTGTTATACAATTAAGCCCACTCCTTGTTTAAATGTGATATCTTCTGTTGCTATGATGTCAAACACCATCTGGTAAAGCGGATGATTGGCCTGTAATTGTCTCATGACTGAAGGTCACGTTCTGTTTTTTAATGTATATTTTTAATAAAGCAGCCATCATCTCTCTAAACCTTCCCTCATAAATTTCCAGGCAGGACACCAGCAACATTGGTGCATTCACAGCCAGATTATCTCTCAAACCCTACGATCTGGCCTTTTTAATTTCATTGCTTTGCAGTGATCCCAAATTTGTTCTTGAATTTTGGGTCAGGATCCTTTCAAAAGAAAAGCCTTATCAACTGATTGCAGACGCCACTCATAGTATTAAACCACCTTCAGTACTGGTTGACAAGTTTCCTAATTAATCTGTGTCTGACCTGAAGACTCATTGTGCCAACCTATTGCTTTTCCTCTTTGTTAAAGGGCAAATTCTACTTGATTATATCAGTGCAACAGTGAGTTTAATAATTGTTCCATTTCTACTTCTAAAGTGATGTTCTATGATCTTAATTATTTAATTGACACAGTTCTTTTATACTTCATATTTCAGTCTTCTGCAGTTTCAGATTAAGCTGTTAAAAGTGCTTGTGATGGAAAGGGCCTAATTCATTAGTTTCAACTGCTAAAAAGTTTCAATATACTGTAATTGGGAGACCCTTAAGGCTACTCCAAGGAGAGGTAGCTTAGACTGTGCCTAAATTCTTTTTGATTATGACATCTCATCCTCTAGTAGAAGTCAGGTCACGTCATCAGCCCTGTTCAAGGGAAGGTGCTGAGATGTCCTTTCAAAGTCCAGAATTTTCCAAGTAGAAGCCAGGGCTGCAAAGAGGCCATTTTTAAAAAAAAAACAAGAAGCCATTCTGTGGTGCCCAGTTATCCAATAGCAAATGTCCTTCCCCCTACCCCATTTGAAATTCATTTCCTGTATGAGGCTTAGAAAATTCCTTTGCCAGTCTGGTGCCACATTGATTTTGCCTGGATTTGGTAGGTCAGTAGCCTCTATTATCTTCACTAAACGTTGAGTTTCCAGTTCTTTCTCGCTATTTGCTCAGCTATTTTTTCTAACAAGTTGTGAATGCCAGCTTTTTTCCCATGGTCAGAATTTGATTCCCTTTCAATCAGTTTAAACAGCCTAGTTGGTAATAGTCCAGTTTTTATCTCCATATTATCTGTGCTCTGTAAAAAGCAAACTCAGTCTTGGTATCATGAAGTTCACTATTTATTTTTGGGAAGAGGGTTCACTTGAGATTTGGGTCATCTGTGTTTGTTATGCTTGTTCTTAAATTCCTGCTTTTGTGCTTCTGTTTCAACCATTTCTCCCATTATCCTTTTTACTGACAAATGAGATTGAGCAGCAGCTGGCATGTACCAATTCCGCACAGTCAGGATCTGTTGTGGGTAGGCCAGATCTGGTGCATTGTCTCTTTATTTGATGGCTTGGCTCGTGTGGGGTCAGTGCTTCCTTGCACGTTTTTTTTTCTTTAATAGTGGAAATACCATTGAGCCTGTGGGGAAAACCCCCACTTAAAATATTTCCAAAAATGGTGTAAACTTTTTGTCTGTTGGTGACTGCATTTGGGCTTTGACATCTTGGCTGTTGTGTTTTAATTACAATCATTGCTATCCCAAAATATGGGCCACTTTATTAAAGGTAAATGTGGTATATTGCAGTCTCTTAGCTGCCTTTGGGTAATTCAGTTGGAGAATAAGGAATTCATAAAGCTCACATGAAAGCTGGAACAGTTGATCCAGTAACATGTTCTTGGGATAGGAAATTCCTTTGGTCTCATCTAACCCATGGCTTTGTGTGCATTTGATGAATTGGTTAGGTATTTTGATCATTTGGGAGATGGATTTCACCCATACCTGAGCCGCTGTAATTTTTCTTTTTTGCAGCGAAATTCTTTCATAAGCATAAGATTTTTTTATCCTATACAGACTTTTCTATGTCTATATAATTTACTCCTGTCCTCCTTTGTAGATACAGATCTTTAAGACAGGAAAAAAACTATTTTGTTCAGTGAGTGACACTAACATCATGTGTGCCAAATAGTAATACCTTTCATGTTTTAGCAGCAGTGGAGTGTTCTCTGCTGTTAAGAATTCAGGTAGTGGTTTTGTAAAGCTGCAAAAGACTACATTAAAACAACGTGGTTGTTCAAATAACTGAAACTGTGGTGGAATGACTATGAACTGTACTGTGATAACTAAAATAAAGCAGGTTGCATTGGAAGAATATAGTGTAAGTCAAATATGAATGTTCAGTGCAGCAGATTGAAAGATTTTAGTGCAGAGAAATATAAACTTTACATGCCAATAACTTAAAAGCATTTAAAATGAAAAGAGGCTGAATGAAACTGCTGTGTATGCTGTCATCTAGTGTTCAGTTTTGGAATAATAGAGCTGGTCAAGCCAACAACCATCACTTACATTTCTTTTGCACCTTTTAATATAGCAACGTCCCAAGACATTTCACAGAGGCAGAATGGGCACTGATCAGTACTAGAGTTAGAAGAGATGACCAAAAGCATGGTCGAAGTGGTAGGCTTTGAGGAGTCTTTTAAGGATAGGGAGAGGGGTACCAATGCAGAAAGGTTTAGGAGGGAGTTCCAGAGAGTAAGGTAGAGATGGCTGAAAGCTTTGCCATGGCCGGTGGAGGGTAGAAAGGATACACAGGAAGTCTGAGTCGAAAGACCAAAAGGCATGGGATGGGACGTAGGGCTGGAGGAGATTGCAGAGGTAGGGTGAGGCCATGGTGGATTTGTAAATGAGAACAAGGATTTTAAATTCAGTGCATTGGGGGACAGTGGAGGTTGGCGAAGACCAATATCTGGAGCTACGTTTGGATGTATTGTAGGGTGGAGCTTGGGAAGGTCAGTGGAGAGAGCATTGGAGAGATCAACCTGAAAGTGCTTAAAAATAAAAGCACTAATTGCTGTTTGGAGGTGGTGGATGAGGTATGGGTGATGTTGTAGAGGTGGAAGTAAATAGTCATGACAACAGAAAGGATATGGGTTTGAAAATCAGCTCCAGTTGAACAGAACATTGAGGTTGCACATTGTTGCATTCAGCCCAAGTGAACTGTTGGAGAGTTGGACAAATGCTCAAGAGCACAGTGGTGGTCTTGGATGGGACAGTGGTGGCAGATTGATAAGTGCATGGTAATTTGACCCCATTTCTGCGCATAATATTGTTGAGGGGAAAAATAAACAATGAAAAAGATGGCAGATTTGAAAGGGAGGGGGACAATACCAGAAGAGTTGGAAAGGTTAACAATATCAGCTAGCATAGGGGCCAGGAAAGGAAGTTGGGTAGTCAGCAGTTTTATGGGAATAGGGTTGAGAGAGCAGGAGGTGGGTCTTATGGACAAGATGAGCTCAGAAAGGGCATGATGGGAAAGAAACTAAAGAAAGATGTGCGTTCAGGGCTAGGGCAAGGGTGATCCTTGGGGGGGAAGTTTGGCTTGGTGGGCTAAGGGAAGGGAGGGATACAGAAAGGGCAGCTGAAAGGATGATCTCAATCTTAGAGACAAAGAAATCTAGTAGCTCCTCTCACTTGGTGGAGGAGGCAGGGGAGAGAGGTTTAATAAGAGATCTTTTACCACCATTTTGTTCTTTCAGTAAGTCAATGTATGTCACTAGAAATAACATATATGGTGTACGGAGTAAGGATTTAGGTTTCTAGGGAACATTGTGAGAAAGGGGAAACCTGTACTGACTAGATGGGCTCTACATAAACAGACGAGTAGTAGTGTACTATCAAATAGGATAGACAGACTGATAGTTCCCCATCTTCCTAGTTTAAAGAATCTTCCTGAGTTCAGTCCAGGTGTACACAATAGTCAGTAAGATTTAGATGGGAAGCTAGAACACCATAGTACAGCAAGAATCACTGGCAAGATGATAAACAGCATAGGAATTATTCAAATTTGAATGGGACAAAAGCAAAGGAATGGAAGGGGTTGTATAAAAATGCTAGAATAAATACAATGCAGAATTAGAAGAATTAGCATGCTTGTCATAGAAACATGGTGGAGGAAATGCACAAACTGGATGCAATACCTAAAGGGTATGAACTGTTTAGAAGCAATCTGTGCAGGTGAGGAGGAATGCCATATATAAAGGAAAACAAAGGAGCAAGAAAGGCACTCTAAATACAGCTAAATGCTATAAGCAAAAAGAAGCTACTGGCCGGAATTAGCTATAGACTACCAGACAGCTGACATTGATCAAATATATTTCATGGAGGAGTATAGAGAGCTAGCAGTAGACGTAATGTTTTAATCAAGAATTTAACTCCCCAGGTCTGGAATGGAGTTTGGGTAGTCCTGGGAGATTTTGGCGTGGTAAGCATGTTACATGATTCAGCATGTAAAGAGGAGGGAGCAAGACAAAATGCTGTATTCAACCTAATACAGACCATTACTACATTAAAAATGGCTTGCATTTATATAGAGAGCATTTTAATGTAAAAAAAAATCCAAAGTGCCTCACAGAATTGGATGCTGAACCAAAGAAAGAGATATTAGGAGGGATGACCAAAAGCTTGGTCAAACAGGAAGGTTTTAAGGACAATCTTAAAGAAGGAGAGGGAAGTGTTTAGGGAGGGAATTCCAGAGCATAGGGCCTAGGTAGCTGAAGGCACGGCTCAGTGGTGTGGCAAAGGGAGGGAATAGATGCACAAGAGGCTGGAGTCAGAAGAATGGAGAGTTTGTGGAGGGGGTTGTAGCACTAGAGGAGATTAGATACGGGGAGAGTGAAGCCATGGAATGATTTAAAGGCAAGATGAAATTTCAAATTTAAGGCATTGGGAGACTGGGAGTCAACATAGATCAGCAAGGACAGGGCTGTTGGGTGATTGGGAAAAGATACAAGTAACAGAGTTTTGGATGTGTTGAAGTTTAGAGGATTGGAGACTGGCCAGGAGAGCATTGGAATAGTTGATTTCTGGAGGTGACTAAGGCCTAGATGAGGGTTTCAGCAGAAGCTGGGCTTAGATAGGAGCAGAGATAGACAATGTTACGGAGGTGGAAGTAAGCAGTCTTTGTGATTAAAAGGTTATGCAGTTGAAAACTCACTTTGCAACCTTGGAATTGTATTTGATCCCAAACAGTCTGGTTCACCCTTATGCAGTGGCTGGGGAGGCAGATGGAATTAGTGGCAAGTTTAAGGAGTTTGTGTTGGAAGCTGAATACTATGGCTTCAGTCTTCCCATTGTTCAGCTGGAGGAAATTGTAGCTCATCCAAGACTGAATGTCAGACAAGCAGTCTGACAGCACAGAGGCAGTGGACGGTTTGAGGAGGTAGTAGCGATACAGCTGGGTTTCAGCATACATGTGGAAGCTGACCCCATGTCTATGGATGATATCGCCAAGGGGCAGCATGTAGATGAGAGAGGAAGGGGTAAGGATGGATCCTTTGAGGACTTGTGTGGTGACAGTGGTTGGCGGGGAGGGGGGAGAGAAGCATTGCTGCAGATGCCCTGGATACGCTGGGATAAGTAAGAATGGAACCAAGTGAGGGTAGTCCCACCAAACTGGACAAAAGAGGAGAGGCAGTGAAGGAAGATGGTGTGGTTGGCTGTCAAAGGATACAGACAGGACAAGGGTGAATAAAGCATCGCAGAGAATATAATTTGTGACTTTTGGGATCGTGGGAGTTGAGATGGAAGAGCATCTGGGGAATAGTGAGAACAGGGGTCATAAGGAAAGAATAGTAGTATTAGACCATTAGAATTTGGGAATGCAGATTTTATGGCAATGCACACACGAGAAAAATGCGGCAGGCTTAAATTTGGAAAGAAAAAGAGGCCAAGCTACCAAGGTAGCAAAATGGAACAAGCTTAAAAAGATGATTGAGAGGCCAGTGGCTGAAAAGTTGTAAGAAAATTAGTGAGCAATGAACATAGGAACAGGAGTAGGGTATTCAGCCCTTCGAGCCTGTTCTGCCATTCAATTAGATCGTGGCTGATTTGTACTTCAACTCCATTTACACGCCTTTGATCCATATCCCTTGATACCCTTACTTAACAAAAATCTATCGATCTTTGTCCCGTGCATTTCTAAATGCTCACTAATTTTACCTTGTATTATGGATTCTGAGAGCTTGCTCACAATGGACGTTCGATCAAGTGATCCATAGTTACCTGTTTTATCCTTCTCTGCTTTCTTGAACAAGGGTGCTAGATTGGCTATTCACCATTCTGTGGCACAATTTGAATATTTAAGGAGGATTTAAAAATTATGGCCAGAGCCTTTGCTAGCTCCCCTCTGACTTCTTTCAACAGACTACTGTGCATGCCATCAGTGCAAGATGACATATTCACCATGGGTTTTGCTAATTGTTCCAGAACCAATTCCTTTTCCACAATAATCTCCAACAGTTATTCCATATCATCCTGTAGTAGACCTATGTTTACAATTTCACCATTTATGAGTACTGTTGTAAAATATTTAATATCTCTGCTACATCTTCCTCTACAATTAGAGTCCCTTCATCTGATTGGTCCTACCCTCTCTCTAACTATACTTCTTCATTTTATATGCTTATTTTCTTTTATATTATCTGCTAGCCTTTTTCATATTCCCTTTTATCCCTTCTAAACTCCATTTTCACCTCCCTACTACACTTTCTACGTTCATAATCATCAGTATTGTTAGCCCTAACATTATCGAGATCCAGAAACTCTTCATCCCCTCTGATGCTGCAGAATGTGACCAGTAGCTGCTTGAGCACAGATGTGCTCTGCTCCAGAGACTCAATTTTCAGACACTTGGTACAAATGTGCTGTACCTGGATACACTAAGGATTCACAATGGCACATATTGCACTCCACACAGTGTTTCCTGCACTGATATCACTGTGTCTTAACAAAAGTGTAGCTAGTGTTAGCCTGAACTCCTACTAGCATCAAACTCTTAACAGCAATTAATTTTAGGAAAGAGCAAAAAAAATTCCTTTCCATATGATACCTCAAGGCTGAACTCTTGTTGAGATTGATCTGTTGCTACTCAAATCAAATTTATGATGAAACAAAAACAGAAAATGTTGGAAATACTCAGCAGATCAGACAGCATCTGTGGAGAGAAACAGAGTTAACGTTTCAGATGGATGACCTTTTGTCAGAACTGGAAGAAGGTAAAGGTTTAACAGTTTTTAAGCAAGTGCAGAGCCAGGGGAAAGAACAAAAGAGAAGGCCTGTGATAGAATGGAGGGCAGGAGTAATTACATGACAAAAAGGATGATGGTGCAAGGCAAAGGGGTGGTACTGGGACAAGTAAAGAAACAAAAAATGATGGGTCTAGAGGAGCTGTAAATGGTAACAGCAGAACCATTACCAGCACCTGGTGCCTGAAAAAATGAGTGTAGTTGTTATGATCTGAAGTTATTGAAATCAGTGTTGAGTCTGGAAGGTTGTAAAGTGCCTAATCGAAAGGTGAGGTGCTGTTCTTCAAGCTTCTGTTGAGCTTCATCGTCCTTGGCCTCCTACGCTGTTCAATAGAGGTGGGAGTGGGGCGGAGAATTAAAATGGCAAGCGAACAGAAGCTTGGGGTCATGCTTCAGAGACAGAGCGGAGGTGTTCAGCAAAGCGATCACCCAATCTGCGTTTGGTCTCCCCAGTATAGAGGAGCCTGCATTTTGAGCAGCGACTACAGTATACTAAATTGAAAGAAGTACAAGTAAATCGCTGTTTTACCTGGGAGGCATGTTTGGGGCCCAGGACAGTGGGAAGGGAGGATCTCCTGTACTTGCATGGGAAAAGGAGCAGATGTTGGGAGTGATGGAAGAGTGGACCAGGGTGTCATGGAGGGAACGGTCCCTTTGGAATGCAGGGAGGGGAGGGGAAGATGTTTTATGGGGGTGGCATCGAGCTGGAGGTGACAGAAATGGCAGAGGGTGATCCGTTGAATGTGGAGGCTGGTGGGGTGGAAGGTGAGGACAACAGGGACCCTAAGGTGGTTCTGGGAGGGGAACAGGTAAGGGCAGAAGTGTGCGAAACGGAATGGACACAATCAATGGCCCTGTCAACCACGGTGCAGGGGAATCCTGGGTTGAGGAAAAAGGAAGACATATCGGAAGCACTGGTGTGGAAGGTGGCATTGTTAAAACAGATGCGAGGGAGGCGGAGATTTATGCTGTCTCACCTTACACAATAGCCCAACTGCCAATTGGAAGACTGCTAATCATGCCTCTTTTGTAACCAATGATTTGCTTATTACCGCCTCAAACTAGTTCACGGTTAAAGTATCAAAGAAATAACTTTGAACAGCTCCTAATAAACAGCTAAAATTAAGTAAATTAAAATGAACTTCAAATCAAAATACAGTAAAATATATAAATGAAAATGTCATTGTTTCACTCACTCCTGTTGAAGCTAAAGTCCACACTCTTCTGGAATCTTGCTGCACTGGCATCAGGGCAAAAAGGAATGAACACTAGAGTATAGACCCACTGGTAACCAGCTTGAATGCAGATTAGAGAAGATGTGGATATAGCCAAAAGTTAAACAAGTTCTTCAGTTTGGTATTTACAAGTGGAAGGGAAAAGAAGTTATAGGGGCAGAAACAAAATGGATGTTCCAAGATAAACTGAGGAATGTATTTAAAATTGACATTAATACTGAGCTGGTAATTGGGATACTTGAATAAAACCCAAGTAAATATGGCACTAAATGGGATTCACCCAAGGGTTCTTATAAAGAGAGTGATGCCCAAAGACTGGAGAATGGTAAATGTAGTGTATCTATTTAAAAAGAGAACTCGGGGTGGGGGTCCAAGTAATATGAGACTAACTCATCTAAAATCAGTACCAGGTAAAATTCTGGAATCAATTATCAAGGACAAAATAATGGAGCACTTAAAGATACGTAAACTAATTGGAAAGAGCCAGCCTAGATTAACAAAAGGGAAGTTATGCCAGACCAATTTAGTAGAAATTTGAGAAGGTATCAAAAGATGTGGGTATGGGTGAGAATGTAGATGCAACATACTTGGATTTTAGAAGGCATTTGATAAAGTACCTGATAGAAAACTAGTACACAATCAGCAGACATGGTATTGGTGGAAGTATTTGCCAAGATAGATTGAAAATTGGCTGAGTGATAGGTGACAGAGGGTCTGTGTGAATGGTGTATTCTGGATGGAGACATGTGGCCAGTGGAGTCCCCCATAGTTTGGTGCTGAGGCTAGTACTCCAGAATTTTAGGAATGATCTGGAAGAAAAAAGCATAACTTGAATTTATATAGCGCCTTTCATGACCATGGGATGCCCCAAAGTGCTTTACAGCCAATGAAATACTTTTTTTTGAAGTGTAGTCACTGTTGTAAAGTAGGAAACGCGGCCATCAATTTGTGCACAGCAAGCTCCCATACACATCAATAAGATAATGAGCAGATAATCTGTTCTTAGTGATGTTGGGTGAGGGAGAACACTCCTGCTCTTCAAAATAGTGCAGTGGGATCTTTTACATTCACCTGAATGGGCAGATCGGGCCTCGGTTTAACGTCTCATCGGAAAGAGACGTTAGACCTCCGACAGTGCAGCACTCCCTCAGTATTGCTCTGGGAGTGTCAGCCTGGATTTTGTGTTCAAGTCTCTTGAGTGGGACTTGAACCCACGACCTTTTCACCCAGAGACAAGAGTGCTAGCAAGTGAGCCAAGGCTGACACACTAGCATTAGTAGCTACATCATATTTCAGTGTTGTCCACAAACTAGTGGGTGCAGAAATGCAGTGGAGTACTTGGCGGGGGGGAGAAACTGCAGGACGCCCTAGATTCTTTGGGGAATTGGAAAGCCAATTGCCAGAGGCTGTTCAATATGGGTAAATGCAAAGTAATGCATTTAAGGACAAGAAACAGGCAGAGTTTATACAATTAATGGGGAAAATATTGACCAGGAGGGGATTTTGCAAGGACAGAGGACATGTTTTTTCAGGATGATGGTGATTTTGGAACAGAGGTGGACATTGTCTGCAGAGATGGATGCATTTACAATGTCAGCTAGCTTGGAGGCGAGGAAGGGGAAAAGGGTGGTTTAGATTGTTGGATACAGCTGTTCAAACAGCAGGACGAAGAACTGGATGGCCCCTATTCTCTTCCGGTCTTGAGCTTTCTATGTTTGTAACAATAATAAATGCAACAATTCATTATTCGAGTTCAAATTAGTGAGCCTTTAGAAATGCATGAGATCAAGGATCGCCAGCATAGATGCGTTAAAGTTGTGTTTGATAAACTTGAGTTTCTTTTGTGAAGAAATAAAAGTTTTGATTTTCAGAAGGTTTTTGATAAAATGTCTCAAGAGCAACTGAAATGGGTTGAGGACACTGCAGTGGCTAGCAGTATTAGAGAGCTGGATGTGGGTGTGGGAGGTGTAGGGTGGACTGGGGTATTGAAGTACTGTGTATTGGATGGGGGTTGGGTTATGGAAGCACTGAGGGAAGAGTCGAAAGCTGAGTGGGGGCTAGAAGCAGTTCAGGTCACATTGCTATGCCTCAAGTATATGCCTAGGTCCTGAGTACCTCCCCTGGGTGCAGGAGTGGCCAGAGTTGGGAACTGAGCACAAGCACAGTGCATTTTAATTGGTGGTGATGCTGAGAAGCAGAAGTGTTGGGCAGTGGGCAAAAGGCACCACAGAGAAGGCACAGTTACAGTCTGTGAAGATATTTTAAGAAATGGAGCAAGCCAGCACAATTCCGGAGTGGTTTTTGTTGGTGCAAAATTCTGAAGCTCTTGAGCAAAATATTTTGTTTTTTTTTAAGCCTGGCTTCATTCAAGCAACCTGCCCATCCATGATGAGTATCACCCAAGACTATCTAATTCAGTCGTTCTCAAATGTTTTTTGGCACAGGCCTCACCAAAAATACTTTCAGTTTCTTGTGCCCCTCTAGCTAAGGATACTGATTCTAGTAAGTGGGCAAAAAAAAAGTGCATGTCTTTTTTGCTTGCTGTTTTTAATTCCACTGCTCAATCTTTCAATGTTTCATTGTTTCTTGCCCTCTCTTACTTGATCCTCCATGGTGCCCCTTTGATTCAGTTTCTAGCACTTCTCAGTCAGATGGTTGTGGGTTCAGGCTCCATTCCAGGACTTGAGTACATATTCTATCTTTACACTTCAATGTAGTACTGAGCGAGTGTTGCATCGCTGGAAATGCTGTTTTTCAGATGAAATGTCAACAGCAAAGGTGTAATTACAGCATGACAAGTTTACATGAGCAGTTTCCATTATAAATGTGGACATAAGAAATTATTAAGTTGACAGGAAGTGGCATAGACAACGTTTTTAATATTATAGGTAAGGGCAACACGCATGGTGTTAAAGGGGGGAAATGAATTATGTCTGCTTGCCATGGTCCAATTAACCCCACCCTCTAAATCCACTTCATCTGAAGACTGCTCTTGGTCTTGATTTGTGCAAGGCCTCAAGATCAACTACTAACTATGATTTCTCAGAGGCAAAAGAATATAGAAGTAATCTATAAGTCAAAAATGTTGGTGTTCTTTTTCAGAATCTTTTAACTGAGCTGCTAATGAACTTAACATGGGCATTTCAGTTCCATAGATTCCCTCCCAAGCTGCAGCATAGAAACTGGCAAGCAAACAGTGAACTGAATATAAATGGAAACCAGCATTTATATCATTCTAAAGGCAGACTTCAGTACATCAGATCAAAGAAGTTCTTTTCCATTAGGTAGGCAAGGACCCCCTAATGGGATGATTGCAAAATCCATGGACAGACGTAACCAATTAATGACATGATCAATATTAATTGTTTGTAACATCTGGGTGAATTTATTGTTCAACACTTATTGAGCAGTCCATCTCAACAGAGTTGTCTTAGCCATCTTTTGTTCAGACCAAAACCAGCAGTCAAATTTATTTACAAGAATTGCTTTGTGGAAGCAACTGAGTACAGCAAATAATCAGCATTGCAGTCCTTGATTTCCATTATACTTTAAACTCCCAAAAATTAATAAATCCAAAATTGAGGTGTTCTTTTCAGGAACTTAACTAAATCTTTGAATATAACGTGGGTGGTTCACCTTCGCAGAGCTCTTTCGATCCCCACAATGTGAAAACTGGCAGGGGAACAGGGGACTAAAGTTTTAGGAAAATCAGCATAACTTACATTCTTCCAAGTGCAGGCTTCCCTTTCAACACACTAGGTCAAAGTTTTTTCCAATGAGGCAGGCAGTCATGTTATTAATCCATTTTACTATTCAGGTGGATGGTGTATGAACACTAGACTTCTATTCATTTAGTAGCTGGTTTTGACACATGACAAATAGCTTGGTTTCAGGAGCAATCTGAGTGCAAGTTTTGCTTATATTTAACATTTTATACATAAGAGCACTTCTGATCCAATTAATTTATGATTACAATCAAACAACTATTCTACAGGAGATCTGCTAAATCAGTTAACCCCTATACAAAAACTTACATTTATATAGCACCTTTAACATAGGAAAACGTCCCATGGCACTTCACAGGAGCATTCTCAGACAAAAATTGACAGAGCCAATGAAGAGATATTAGGAGGGGTGACTAAAAACTTGCTTTAAGGAGGGTCTTAAAGGGGGAAGAGAGAAGTGGAGAGTTATGGGAGGGAATTCCTGAACATCATCAGAGCTATCACTTAAGCCACAGATGCTGCCTGACCTGCTGAGTGTTTCCAATTTGTTTTTAATTCAGATTTCCAGTATCTGCAATACTTTGCTGTCTGGTTCCTACAGTGTTTCAACCCATGTACTTGCCAAGGTTAAAAGTTTGACTAAACCCAAATCATCTCCTAGGTCTATAGTTTTAAATGTGTGGTCACCATCGTAGGGTCTTAAACCAACCGGACTGCACCTTTTTTGATTATTTGATTAACATTTTAATAACTAGCACCCTGTTTATAGGCAGTGGAAGGACCAATGCATTTTGAGTCTTTGTTTATTAGAATCAACTAAACTTAAGTCTTGCAGACACAGCTAATATTCAATCCTTAATCTTAAAATTTGACCATCTAAGGGGGAGCTTTTGATCCTGAAGATTATCTTGACTGCTTACACCCTTGCTATTATGAAGAATGCCAAAACCCCGGTCTGATCAACTGATTCCGATCAATGGCCTTCTATTACACATTTTATCATGTATTATACCTATGCTATTGGTATAACAAATTAAGTCAAAAGATCAATCTTAAGCTTGCATTTTCCCTAAAAAGCCATTCCTATAAATAATCTATTTAGCTAATCCAGCATTTCCAGGGAGAGAAAAAATTACATTAAAAATCCTTGTTTTGGGTTAACAACTTCCAGTTCCTATAATAAATATCAAGATAAAAGAGAGCTCCATTGATTACTGCCATAGTTCACACCAAAAAGAAAATTGGCTCATATTTAGTTAATAAGATATTTGAGCCAATAAAGAACTAGTTCCTTTCACTCGACAGGTAGGAAAAGCTACAAATCAACAGCCAAAAAAGTACCATTGTTATCAATTAAATCACTCCATTTGCTTCCAAGTCCTTTGAGCAACCATGTTGGTTTCTTGAGTACAGAGATGCATGTGTAAAAATTTTTTAAAAATTACATCAAGATACAATTTTGAAAATACTCAGCTAAACTTGCCCACAACGTTGGAAGCATTTGTAACATACTATGGCTAAGAAACTTCCCATGTGCAGACAACCCCTCCCCCTCACGATCTCCCTGGCACTTGGAGTTTGAGTTCTGCTCAGATCATAGAATCTTACAGCACAGAAGGAGGCCATTCAGCCCGTTGTGCCTGTGCTGGTTCTTTGAAAGAGCTGTCCAATTTAGTCCCACACCCCAACTTTTCCCCATAACCCTGCAAATTAGTCCTCCAAGTACATTTCCAATTGCCTTTTAAAAGTTCCCATGGAAATTGCTTTCACACCCTTTTCAGGTAGTGCGTTGCAGATCTTAACGACCCTCTGCATGAAAAACATTTTCCTCACTTCCCTCCTAGTTCTTTTTGACAATTATTTTAAATCTGTGACCTCTGGTTACCAATCCACTTGCCAGAGGAAACAGAACAAGTAGGGAGAAACTGTCAAAACCCCATCTAATTTTGAATACCTCTATTTGGTCTCCACTTAATCTTCTCTGCTCTAAGGAGAACAATCCCAGCTTCTCCTCCAATCTCTCCACATAACTGAAGTCCCTCATCCCTGGTATCATCCTGGTAAACCTCCTCTGTACCCTCTCCAAGGCCTTGACATCCTTCCTAATGTGTGGTGCCCAGAACTCTTGAACTGGGGTGGCAAGTTTTAGCCCTGTTGACACCATGTTTTGTGTGGAATTTGTAGTTTTCATCCTTCTCTTATGGAATTACAACATCAGCCAATGCCAAATGATAATCAGAGTGGAAAATTGGGGGTGATGCTTGTTAGATATTTGAAGCTGAGTGGAGTCAATCACTCAGGCCCAGAAATGGTGAATGCTCATCTATTCAGGGTGCTGATCATTGGAAACACGACAATGAGAAAACCTTCCATGATGCAGCACTGTACGAATGACCACTTCAGCAAGAGCTACAGATCCATAATGGGGAGTAAGGGGAGAAAAGAGATACCTTTCTTATAATCATGTGAGTAACTGAAAAAAATTGTTATTGGGGAGGGGTACATAAATGAAGGTACTTGCATCTTAATCAAAGCATGTGGAGCAAAAATTCATTGAGGTGTAGGACAAAAAATATATTTATCATAACTGGGAAGGAAAGAACAATGTTGCTTGCGTCTTAAGTTTTGTAAAGTGGTAGGTAAAAGTTGCGAATATAACTGTCGAGCCCTGTAACTTTCAGCATCAGTAAGGTGTGTAAAATCTTTACCTTGTCAGGCAAGTCATGTCATATATTGATTTAGTAAATTTAGAACAGAGTAGATAGAGAGAAACTGTTCCCATTGGCAGAAGGGTCAAGAACCAGAGGACATAGATTTAAGGTGATGTGATATGAGGAAAAACTTTTTACACAGCGAGTGGTTAGGATCTGGAATGCACTGCCCGAGGGGGTGGTGGAGGAAGATTCATTTGTGGCTTTCAAAAGGGAACTGGAGATAAGTAATTGAAAGGAAAAGAATTTGCAGGGCAATGGCGATCGGGCGGGGGAGTAGGCCGGCATGGACTCGATGGGCCGAATGGCCTCCTTCCATGCTGTAACTTTTCTATGATTCTATGCTGTATCGTAGCCTTGGGCGAAACGATGTTGTATTTAGGTTCTAAGGGGACTGCAGTAAATATCAGAAACCACACTCCAGTTCCTGGACTGCCCTTGAACAACGCCATTGAGATTTATCAGTTTATTTAGAGTATGGAGTGGTATAGATAGAAAGTGACGTAACTTTGGCGATGATAGCAGAATCAGAAATTACAGCACAGATGGAAGCCAATTGCACAGCAGCCAGCTCCAACTGAAGCTGTCTGCCCTATTCCCTTTCGCCTGCTCTTTCTCTCTGAACTTTTATATCCTTCAATTTCTTTTAGAACTGACAAGTCCTAAATTAATGAGACCAGAGGTTAGAATCTGTTGTTTTCCACAGAAGTGTAGATATCTGGAAGGGGCTCCTAGACAAAAGCACTTCGAGGGTTTGTCTAACGCCTTTAGAAAAAGAGCTGGAAAAATATTCAAGAACACGAGAGATGTTTCTGAAACATTGTTACTGTCCTGGTGGGACCATAGAAATATATTCTGCATAATATTTTCCCTGCAATTTGTTTTTAATCTCTCTAATGCGCATTGTTATGTTGGCTTAGTAATATCCTTGAGTTTCAATAGATTAATTTTATTGGTCAGAGAAATTTCACCAAGCTTGATCTCAGAAATTTTACTGGCGCTTAGTTACCTCCCTCAAGTGATTAAGTAAATTGGATAGAGTCCGCGACAGATGAAACTAAATGCTTACATAACTGTCACTGTACTCTAAAAGTAATTAACCGTGTGAAGTGCTTGAGCCATTTCAATGTGATAGTGTTATGTAAATGCAGGTGTTATTAATGATCTGTAAAAAGAGTGGGTCCAATTGTCCAGATTGCCATTTCTTTTTCCATTTGTTATTGAGACTGGAGCCTGCAACCATGAAAGAGTGGTGTGTATTACTGTTGGACCTGATCTCTTCAGCTCTTGTTAAGTTACTATGGGGTGGTTCATAGTTGAGTCTACTTATTTGAACATATAGTAAGTATCCTGCAGAAAAGATAAGTATATGCATTGTCCAGCGTATTTTGTGTAGCTGTTCTAAATAGCTGTTCAATTGTTAGAACTGCATACCTATGAACAGAAGAGAAAAACACTGTGGTAGAGCAGTTCGTACTCAAGGGAAAACACATTTTTAAAAAAACTGGGTCGGTCCTGTGTTCTGCAAATGTACGCGTAATTGATGGTGTGGCATAAAACCTGTGCGGATTTCAGCTGCTGTTATGAAAACTGTAGATTTCACAGCAAAATGGTACAAAAATTCTCACCTAGCTTCAAAAGTTCACATTCAGTTTTTCAAAGGCAACTCACCTGGGACTAAAGTATATGATCAGTGTTAAAAAGATTGTTACAGTTGTACATATGCATGTTAATTGAGTGGGCTGTAACTGAAACTTTTTGGGCTTTTAACCTTTGAGTTTAATTGTTGTTGGAGGCCAATCATCTCAGCCCCAGGACATTGCTGCAGGAGTTCCTCAGGGCAGTGTCCTAGGCCCAACCATCTTCAGCTGCTTCATCAATGACCTTCCCTCCATCATAAGGTCAGAAATGGGGATGTTTGCTGATGATTGCACAGTGTTCAGTTCCATTTGCAACCCCTCAGATAATGAAGCAATCCATGCCCGCATGCAGCAAGACCTGGACAACATCCAAGCTTGTGCTGATAAGTGGCAAGTAACATTCGCGCCAGACAAGTGCCAGGCAATGACCATCTCCAACAAGAGAGTGTCTAACCACCTCCCCTTGATATTCAACGGCATTACCATCGCCGAATCCCCAACAATCAACATCCTGGGGGTCACCATTGACCAGAAACTTAACTGGACCAGCCATATAAATAATGTGGCTGCAAGAGCAGGTCAGAGGTTGGGTATTCTGCGGCGAGTGACTCACCTCCTGACTCTCAAGCTTTTCCACCATCTACAAGGCACAAGTCAGGAGTGTGATGGAATACTCTCCACTTGCCTGGATGAGAGCAGCTCCAACAACACTCAAGAAGCTTGACACCATCCAGGACAAAGCAGTCTGCTTGATTGGCACCCCATCCACCCTCCTAAACATTCACTCCCTTCACCACCGGCACACTGTGGCTGCAGTGTGTACCATCCAGAGGATGCACTGCAGCAACTCGCCAAGGCTTCTTTGACAGCACCTCCCAAACCCGCGACCTCTACCACCTAGAAGGACAAGGACAAGGGCAGCAGGCACGTAGGAACAACACCACCTGCACGTTCCCCTCCAAGTCACACACCATCCTGACTTGGAAATATATCACCGTTCCTTCATTGTCACTGGGTCAAAATCCTGGAACTCCCTTCCGAACCGCTTACCACCACCTTCTCAAGGGCAATTAGGGATGGGCAATAAATGCTGGCCTTGCCAGCGACACCCACATCCTATGAACGAATTTTTTTAAAAATTAATCTGTCGGATTTTGCCATCTGAACAATTAGGAGCCAGATCAGTGGGGAATTGAGTATTATTGTTGACGAAAGGGTTAATATTAAGTCGACAAATAGGCCAGTTACATTGCATTTTTTGTGGTGTTGTGAAGTTGTTCTGGGTTTGTAACGACTTGGTCTGCATTGTGGCTGCAGCTAAACTGGTGTTACACCAATTTGAGAAAGCTGTCTGCAAAGCAAACTTTTTTAAAGTTTAAACGTTCCCCGACTGTTTGCTGGTCTGCCTTTGTTTTTAATCTTTGTAAAGAGTCAGCTGGCTTTTTATTAACATAAAAAATGTCACCACAATTTGATGTTCAGCAGAGCTGTGTGTGTCCATTCAAGTATGCATATGGTCTTTGCTGACTTGAGAGTAGTGTGGAGCCAGCAATGTAATTGCTGCAGGCTCACACTCCTATCAAGTGGCCCTACATAATAACCTCATATATATCTATATCTATAACCTCCACCCCATTTGTCTGTCTCTTTCCCTTTCCTTGCGCTCTCCTCGCCCGCCACCGTACTGTTCATCGCTTCTCTGTGTACTTGCTTCCCTCTTCTGGTTCTCTCCGTTCTCTATTTCTGAAGTGTCTGTGCTATCTTTCCATTTATGGCTCCCCTGTCCTGCCCCCATCCTTCTGTCTCCTCCCTTTATTCGTGCTCTCTTCTCGTTCCCATCTTCTCCTTCCCCCGCCCCCCCCCCCCCACCCCATGCTTTTCTCTAACTCAAGCCATAAAACTTCATAACCTTCACGTTCTGAATTCACTGAAACTGAGAGGCACTGGAATAAAAGCCACTAATGTGACTGATGTGTGGTTCAAGTGTGAACTCCCATGTCATTATCACTAACTGGTATTTTACGGAACAACTGCGATAGATTTAAGAATCTGAAATGTTGGAAGAGAACCTTGATTTTTTTTCAAATGCAGATGATGAAGAAGATAAAGTTTAAACCAGTCACATTCTATATCCCAATCAGATTTCCTTTCTTTTAATACCTATTTTATCTCTGAACTAGTATTCGATATCTCAAAAAAAATCACCACAATTTGATAACTGGGCAACCTCCTACTTTTGTTTTTCCAACTTGTGTGGATATCCATCGAGGCAATTTGAGAAAACGTAGATCGCTTTCCATTAGTGGTAATCAGACATAATAACGAGTCCTCTTTCGCCACAGACAAATTCTATTGCTTCTGCTCCAGCTGTGGTGGATTTCTTGGTGCCATTCTGTATACTGACTAACGTATTGGACAACTTTGGAAGTAGCACGTGTTGTTCAATGCCTACTCATTTAACCATCCTTATACAGCATAGAGGAGTTCATGGAGGGGTCAAATAAGCCGGAGTAGGCGAGCAACAAGAAAGAAAGCACACTTGCCTATTTTCTGTACATCATTCTTCCCGTGACTCAATGTGGCTGCCTCTCCCAATACCAACATAATTGGCAGTGAAGTATCAGTTTTGCATGAGGGGACTCGTTGACCACATGAGGAAATGGTCACGACTGCCGCCAAGCAACTTGACCCTTGAGGTTCAGGGGCGCATACCTTCACAGAGAACCTGACTAAAATTGATTAAGCCTATACAGGAGTGAGTTGCCAGTCGATGGAGAGGGTTCACTTAGGCAAGGGACCTTTTTATGCTTGTTTGTTTAATAGGACATGAATGTTCAACCTATTCTCGCCCTAAGGATCTCAAACATTCTGAAGAAAAAATAGATTGTAACTGTAAATTATTTCAGTACAGTATTAAGGGGATTGAGTAGTGAATCTAGGGACATATGCCTTCGCACAGAATCTGACCAAAAATAATTGAGGTTCAATATACAAGGAGTAAGCTGCTAGTACAGTTTTTTTTAATTTGGACTTGCTGAAACATCTAGAGTATTGACACAGCACTTCTCAGCAGCACAAAGCCTTTTCCCAATTACAATATCTTCCTGCCTGCCCAATCTAGATGATTTCCTTATTTGAGCTGCCCCTCCATATTGGGCACAATCACAAGAAGACACTGAATTTCTACAAACAATTGAGCTACTTGCATTTCAAGAGTTCCCCAACTTAAGCCAGCACTGGATCTGCTCTTCATGGGTGCCAGGTTTTAGTCTTGATACCACTCCATTTCCTTACACCACATTGTTTGAGTATTGTTCTCTATGTAAGAGGCAAGATTGAGGCATGATTATATTTGTACATCCTGGTGTTGAGGGTAGTAGCTACGTACATGACATTTGATGCAAGACCATAACGTTCCGGAGACATGCTCCATTGACCAAGAACATTGGTGCCAACCAGAAGGAGCCAGCACCTTTTTTAGATGGTCGAAAAAAGCAAATGTATTGAGTCAAATGAAGTCTGAGCTCTGCTGCCTTGTCAACTTGGTGAACCACACCTTGTAGAATCTGATGCCCATCTTCAACATGTGTGGGCTTAGCCATATTTGTTTTTGCACATAAATGTTAGTGTAATTAGCTCCACTGATCCTTAAGGAATAAGTCCATAAGTTTGAGCACCTTAATGCACATCACCATCACAGTGAGGTTTAAAAATACGGGAGGTACTCATTTCAAGGCAACTTTCAAATCAAATTTTCTGAAATTCTGCTGCAGGAGTCAAGAGAGTTAGCGTTAGATCTCAGTCTCCTAGGTGGGAATGTTCTCATGGTCTGAGCAGAGAAGGCACCAACTTTTGTGCTGCCAAACTGACTGACTAAAACTTGGCACTCAGATCTCTTGGAACTGGGTTGACCATAGATAATTAATTTGTCTGTGGAACATGATGGTTTCCTTTGCTGAAATTGTAGTTAAATCATCTGTGAAATGCTGAAGAATGTGGATTGTAAGATTGGATCAATATTGTGGAATTTCATTTGATCACCGTCGAAAGTTAGTCTAATGCCAGTTATGGGCAAACTCTCAATAATTCAAGATCAAATTAGTGAGCGTTTAGATATGCCATGTACAAAGATTTTCTGAAGGCAATTGATAGTGTCTCACAGGAGCTTGTTACAAAAATTTCGGCATATGGTATGAGGAAATGTAGCAGCATGGATTTTAAGTTGGTTAATGGACAGGAAACAAAGGGTTGGGATTAATGGTTGTTGCTTAGATTGAAAATGATGTATTGGATACATTCTTTGCTATTTTTTTTACTTCAGATTTTTTGGCTTTCATATCTTCGATCACTTTCAAGTCCCAATTCCCTGCTTTTGGATGTCTTCACTAGCCTTACTATTTAGGTAAATTTTTGGTAATGTGTCTGGGATAATGAACAGAAAACCATGCTTGTTAATTATTCATAAACTACTGAAATTATTTCTACTCTGCCACAGGATCTCTCTCCAGTCCTTCTACAGGATAAAACATTTCATTAGACCTCACTCTAGTTTTAAATTAAAGAAATTTATCAATGAACAAGCAAATATGTAACAGTATTATGTCTCCTTAGAGAAGAAAACAATAAAAGGCCACAGCCTGTATGCCAATGTGTTCCTCTATAAATAACCTCCAAATATACATACACAGCTTCTCTCCTCCTTGCCTCCTTTATCAGCTGTGGAATTAGCTAAATTTCCATAACTTTGTGATTTAAATTTTTTGAATTCAACCCCACTCAAAGATTTCTCTCAGTTAGCTCCTTTTATACCTCTCGACCTGTTGCTGAGACTTATTAGAAATTCATTACTGCCAATCTCGTAAAAAAGAACAGGTTGTTTTATTCATAAGTGAGTCAATCATGAAGTCTGTACACATTTGAAATCTGGTGCTTGACTCACTTTTGAATCTGTTGCTAAGGAGACAATAAGAGCAAATTTTGTGAAAATGTAATATGGCTAAGACTGAGAGCAGGTGCCTTTTTAAACTCCCATAATGTGCCTGGTTTAAAGGGACAGCTATCAGGCTAAAACAAGGAAGAACTACTTCATATTTGTTACAATACCCCAGAGGTCATTGCTGGGTAAAATTTTGTTTTCAATATATAGATGATTTGAGAAAAAGAAAGTACAACATTGAATTTGCTGGTGACATAAAAGCAAATTTGGCTAACAGCAAAAGAAAAAGATTAGTGAAGGCAAACGTTAGGTCCCTTAGTCAGAAACGGGAGAATTTATAATGGGGAACAAGGAAATGGCGGAGCAATTAAACAAATACTTTGATTCTGTCTTCATGGAAGAGGACACAAATAACTTCATAGAAATGCTCGGGAACCAAGGGAGTAGTGAGAAGGAGGAATTAAAGGAAATTAGTATTAATTAAAAAAAAATAGTGCTGGAGAAATTAATGGGACTGAAAGCCGATAAGTCCCCAGGGCCTGATAATCTGCATCCCAGAATACTAAAAGAGGTAGCCATGGAAATAGTGGATGCATTAGTTGTCATCTTCCAAAATTCTATAGATTATGGAACAATTCCTGCAGATTGGAGGATGGCAAATGTAACCCCACTATTTGAAGGAGGGAGAGAGAAAACAGGGAACTACAGACCAGTTAGCCTAACATCAGTAGGGAAAATGCTAGAGTCTATTATAAAGGATGTGATAACAGGACACTTAGAAAATATCAATGGGATTAGACAAAGTCAACATGGATTTATGAAAGGGAAATCATGTTTGACAAACCTACTGGAGTTTTCTGAGGATGTAACTGGTCGAATAGATAAAGGAGAACCAGTGGATGTGGTTTATTTGGATTTTCAGAAGGCCTTTGATAAGGCCCCACATAAGAGGTTGGTGTGCAAAATTAAAGCACATGGGATTGGGGGCAATATACTGGCATGGATTGAAAATTGGTAAACAGACAGGAAACAGAGAGTAGGAATAAATGGGTCTTTTTTCTGGTGGCAGGCGGTGACTAGTGGGGTACCGCAGGGATCAGTGCTTGGGGCCCCAACTATTCACAATATATATCAATGATTTGGATGAGGGAAACCAAATGTAATATTTCCAAATTTGCTGACGACACAAAACTAGGTGGGATTGTGAGTTGTGAGGAGGATGCAAAGAGGCTTCAAGGCGATTTAGACAAGTTGAGTGAGTGGGCAAATACATGGCAGATGCAGTATAATGTGGATAAATGTGAAGTTATCCACTTCAGAAGGAAAAACAGAAAGGCAGAATGTTATATAAATGGTGATCGATTGGGGAATGTTGATGTACAAAGGGACCTGGGTGTCCTTGTCAACCAGTCACTGCTTGCTGCACCTGCATGTTTGCTTTCATTTAGGAAGGCAAATGGTATGTTGGCCTTCATTGCAAGAGGATTTGAGTACAGGAACAAGGATGTCTTACTGCAGTTATACAGGATCTTGGTGAGACCATACCCTGGAGTAT
Organism: Heptranchias perlo; assembly: GCF_035084215.1. Classification (NCBI taxonomy): domain Eukaryota; kingdom Metazoa; phylum Chordata; class Chondrichthyes; order Hexanchiformes; family Hexanchidae; genus Heptranchias; species Heptranchias perlo. Next base: position 99,193,253 of record NC_090327.1, read on the forward strand.
TGTGTGCAGTTTTGGTCTCCTTACCTAAGAAAGGATATACTTGCCATAGAGGGGAGTACAGCGAAGGTTCAGCAGACTGATTCCTGGGGTGGCAGGATTGTCATATGTGGAGAGATTGGGTCGACTTGGCCTGTATTCACTCGAGTTTAGAAGAATGAGAGAGGATCTCATTAAAACACATCAAATTCTGACAGGGCTAGACAGATTGGATGCAGGGAGGATGTTTCCCCTGGCTAGGAGGTCCAGAATGAGGGGTCACAGTCTCAGGATATGGGGTAGGACATTTAGGACTGAGATGAGGAGAAATTTCTTGACTCAGAGGGTGGTGAACCTGTGGAATTCTCTACCATAGAAGGCTGTGGAGGCCAAGTCACTGAATATATTTAGGAAGGAGCTAGATAGATTTCTAGACACAGAAGGCATCAAGGGGTATGGGGAGAGAGCGGGAATATTGTATTGAGATAGGGGATCAGCCATGAGTGGCTGAGCAGGTTCGAATGGCCTACTCCTGCTCCTATTTTCTTTGTTTCTATCTGTGAGAGACTTTTGGAAGACCTAGATTAACGGAATGGGCAGGCAGGTGATGTGCAATATAATGTGAAAAAGTGTGAGGTGTTTTGGGAGGAAAAACAAGGAATAAGACTATACACTCAATGGAAAGATACTGGCAGTGTAGTTGAGCAGGGGCAGATAAAGCAATTAAAAAAAAAAAAGGGCCAGTAGCATTTTGGGTTTTATAAATAGGGCCATAGAGTACAAGAGCAAAGAAGTAATAAATTTGTACGTGGCAATGGTTAGGTCACAGTGAGAGCACTGCAATTTTGGGTGCCCCATTTCAGAAAGGATGTTAAAACCATTGAAAGCATATAGTGTCAGTACACCAGGATGATATCAGAGATCAGACACTATTTCCACTGGCACAAAGAAAGATGAAAGGGGATTTAATACAAGTTTTTAAAGTTATTAAGGGTTTTCATGACAAGGAGTCATCAACTGAGTACTAAATGAGTACTTTGCATCTGTCTTTACCAAGGAAGAAGATGCTGCCAGAGTCTCAGTAAAGGAAGATATAGTTGAGCTACTGGATGGGCTAAAAATTGATAAAGGAGTGGTACTAGAAAGGCTAGCTGTACTTAAAGTAGATAAGTCACCCGGTCTGGATGGGATGCATCCTAGGTTGCTGAGGGAAGTAAAGGTGGAAATTGCGGAGGTACTGACCATAATCTTCCAAGCATCCGTAGATACGGGGGTGGTGCCGAGGACTGGAGAATTGCAAATGTTACACCCTTGTTCAAAAAAGGGTGTAAGGATATACCCAGCAACTATAGGCCAGTCAGTTTAACCTCAGTGGTGGGGAGACTTTTGGAAACGATAATCCGGGACAGAATTAAGTCACTTGGACGAGGGTGGATTGATTAGGGAAAGCCAGCACAGATTTGTTAAAGGCAAATCGTGTTTAACTAACTTGATAGAGTTTTTTGTTGAGGTAACAGAGAAGGGTAGATGAGGGCAATGCAGTTGATGTGATGTATATGGACTTTCAAAAGGTGTTTGATGTGCCGCCCGATAGGCACATCAAGATTGCGACTCATGGAATAAAGGGGGCAATAGCAACATGGATACAGAATTGGCTAAGTGACAGAAACAGTAGTGGTGAGTGGTTGGTTGTTTTTCGGACTGGAGGGATGTGAACAGTGGTGTTCCCCAGGGGTCGGTGCTGGGACCACTGCTTTTCTTGAGGTGTGTGTTGTGTGTGGTGTGTGTGTATTAATGACTTGGACTTGGGTATACATGGCACAAGTTCAAAATTTGCAGATGAAACAAAACCTGGAAGGGTAGTAATTGGTGAGGAGGATAGTGGTAGACATCAGGAGGATATATACAGGCTGGTGGCATGGGCAGACACGTGGCAGATGAAATTTAATGCAGAAAAATGCGAAGTGATACATTTCGGTAGGAAGAACGAGCAGATGCAATATAAACTAGAGGGCATAACTCTAAAAAGAGTACAGGAACAGAGATCTCTGGCCAATGTGCACAAATTGTTGAAGGTGGCAGGGCAGGTTGTGAAAGTGGTTAAAAAAGCATACAGGATCCTAGGCTTTATGAATAGAGGAAAAGTATGGAAGACGTGATGAACCTTTACAAAACACTGGTTTGGCCACAACTGGAGTATTGTGTCCAGTTCTGGGCACCGCACTTCAGGAAAGATGTGAAGGCCTTAGAGAATGTGCAGAAGAGATTTCCCAGAATGATTCCAGGGATGAGGGACTTTAGTTACGTGGATAGACTGGAGAAGCTGGGGCTGTACTCCTTGGAACATAGACGGTTGTGAGGAGATTTGATAGAGGTATTCAAAATCATGAAGGGTCTAGACAGAGTAGAGAGAGAGAGAAACTGTTCCCATTGGCAGAACCAGAGGACATAGATTTAAGGTGATTGGCAAAAGAACCAACAGTGACGTGAGGAAAAACTTTTACACAGTGAGTGATTAGGATCTGGAATGCGCTGCCTGAGGGGGTGGTGGAGGCAGATTCAACCATAGCCTTCAAAAGGGAACTGGATAAGTACTTGAAAGGACAAAATTTGCAGGGCTACGGGGATAGGGCGGGGGAGCGAGACTAGCTCGATTGCTCTTGCTGGCACGGACTCAATAGGTCGAATGGCCTCCTTCCATGTTGTAACCTTTCTATGATTCTAATTTAAAATCCTTACTAGGAGTGAGGAGAGAGAGAGAGAGAGGTTAGAAGAAATTTCTTTGTGCAGATAGTTGTTGGAACATGGAATGTTGTGCTGCAGAGGATAGTCGAGGCAGAGGCCATTGCATCTTTTCAGGGAAAAATGGATAAACATTTGAAGCAGATGATTATGCAAGTCTGTGGGAAGAGGGCGGGGCAGTGGCATTAGTTTTGGATTGCTCTAACAAAGAGCTGGCACGAACACAGTGAGCAGAGTGGCCTCCCTTTGTGTTGTAAACGTCTGTGGTTAGGTAGAAATTTCAGAGCTTTTTCTTTGAGCTTTTATTTGTGGTTGTTTGCCTCTCTTAGGAGATTCTGTGAGTTAGGTGGTAAATTGTTTGTGGTCTGGAGAGGATAGATTGAATGGCCTTCTCTTGTTCCATATATTCTCATGCAGGCAGGACCCATAGTCTGAAGTGGATGGGCCAATTTGGCACAGTTTTCTTCAGAGCGTCTCTTTGACCGTTTGATTCTGGAGAGGGCCAGTCTTACAAATCAAGTCCCTTTGGTTGTAGACACTGGTTTCTCTGAAGTTTGCTTTGCCATATAATATGAATGTTTTCGTTTGGCTGAGTTGGCAGCACTTTACATCTGAGTGAGCACGTAATCTAGGCTGACACTGCAGAACTGAGGAAGTGCAGCATAGTCGGAGGTGTTGTCCTTCAAATTATTAGCTAAATTAAGGCCCTGTCTGCCTTTTCAGGTGGACATAAAATATTCCATGGCATTATTTGAAGACGACCAGAGAGTTCCCTGGCAACATTTGTTGCACTATCTGCTTTTTTTTCTGTTTTTGATTCGAAACCTTCAATGAAACACTACACACACCTTCGTCCCCCTGAGGTCATGCTTTATTTTTTTAAATGTAAATTCCACAGTAATACAAATCATATACTAAATGAGTATATCTATTATTCATGACCTGTTACAAAGTAACATGTAGTACCATATTCAAGCAATATTAGTTATATTGTATCAGTTATAGTTTTCCTCCAACAAGCTGTATCCATAAACTAAACAGATTGCTAATTGCCAAATCTGGAAGGCACCAGAAGATGTTCCACCTTGACTGTAACTGTCAGCTTTCTTATCAAGAAAGTGCAGACTCAGCTATGCTTCTCACCGTCCCTCTCAAGTCCAGAAGCTATAGCCTACCTGATTTTCGGCACACCTGCCAATTAAATCATTATGATGAAGGAAAGTTACAAAACAAACAACCACAAGCGGTAACATTAGTGGACCAATAAAGGCTGCCTTTCTAATTGTAAACAATTTTACAACACCCAAGTTATAGTCCAACAATTTTATTTGGAAATCACATGCTTTCGGAGGCTTCCTCCTTCCTCAGGTGAATGTGGAAATGAAATCCTCGAACCTTTCGCATTTATAAATCACAGAACAATACCTGGTGATTACAGATAGTCTTTCCAACTGCCTGTTGCCAAGGCAATCAAAGTGTTCAGACAGAGAGGTGTTACCTACAGGGCCACCGAATATACAAACAACCAAAAAAAAAGAGAGAGAGGGGCAGAAACATAGAAACATCCGGAAGGAAGAGAGAGACAGCAAATGACCCGTTATATTAAAAACAGATAACTTTTGTTCGCTGGTGGGGTTACGTGTAGCGTGACATGAACCCAAGATTCCGGTTGAGGCCGTCCTCATGGGTGCGGAACTTGGCTATCAATTTCTGCTTGACGATTTTGCGTTGTCGTGTGTCTCGAAGGCCGCCTTGGAGTACGCTTACCCGAAGGTCGGTGGCTGAATGTCCTCCGACTGGGAGGGAACCCTCCTGTCTGGCGATTGTTGCGCGGTGTCCGGTCATCCGTTGTCGCAGCGTCTGCATGGTCTCGCCAATGTACCATGCTCTGGGGCAGCCTTTCCTGCAACGTATGAGGTAGACAATGTTGGCCGAGTCACAGGAGTATGAACCGTGCACCTGGTGGGTGGTGTCCTCTCGTGTGATGGTGGTATCTGTGTCGATGATCTAGCAAGTCTTGCAGAGGTTACCGTGGCAGGGTTGTGTGGTGTCGTGGACGCTGTTCTCCTGAAAGCTGGGTAATTTGTTGAGAACAATGGCCTGTTTGAGGTTGGGTGGCTGTTTAAAGGCGAGTAGTGGAGGTGTGGGGATGGCCATAGCGAGGTGTTCGTCGTCATTGATGACATGTTGAAGGCTGCGGAGAACATGGCGTAGTTTCTCCGCTCCGGGGAAGTACTGGACAACGAAGGGTACTCTGTTGGTTGCGTCCCGTGTTAGTCTTCTGAGGAGGTCTATGCGATTTTTCGCTGTGGCCCGTCGGAACTGTCGATCGATGAGTCGAGCGTCATATCCCGTTCTTACTAGGGCGTCTTTCAGCGTCTGTCGGTGTCCATCGCGTTCCTCCTCGTCTGAGCAGACCCTGTGTATTCGCAGGGCCTGTCCATAGGGGATGGCCTCTTTGACGTGGTTAGGGCAGACAACCTCACGATGCTCCACTTTTCGAGCTTCCACCGTTGTCTACCTCATACGTTGCAGGAAAGGATGCCCCAGAGCATGGTACATTGGCGCGACCATGCAGACCCTGCGACAACGGATGAACGGACACCGCGCAACAATCGCCAGACAGGAGGGTTCCCTCCCAGTCGGAGGACATTCAGCCACCGACCTTCGGGTAAGCGTACTCCAAGGCGGCCTTCGAGACACACGACAATGCAAAATCGACGAGCAGAAATTGATAGCCAAGTTCCGCACCCATGAGGACGGCCTCAACCGGGATCTTGGGTTCATGTCACGCTACACGTAACCCCACCAGCGACCAAAAGTTATCTGTTTTTAATATAATGGGTCATTTGCTGTCTTTTCCTTCCGGATGTTTCTATGTTTCTGCCTCTTTCTTTGGTTGTTTGTATATTCGGTGACCTCTCTGTCTGAACACTTTGATTGCCTTGGCAACGGGCAGTTGGAAAGACTATCTGTAATCACCAGGTATTGTTCTGTGATTTATAAATGCGAAAGGTTCGAGGATTTCATTTCCACATTCACCTGAGGAAGGAGGAAGCCTCCAAAAGCATGTGATTTTCAAATAAAATTGTTGGACTATAACTTGGTGTTGTAAAATTGTTTACAATTGTCAACCCCAGTCCATCACCGGCATCTCCACATCATTTCTAATTGTAGGAATTTTACCACTATCACCTATCTGCATTCCTTTCACGGGTGGCCTTATAGGATTATTTTTGTAAAATGTGTCATTAGACAGCTAGTGTTAATAAAGTTAGCTACAATTCAAGAGTTTTGATGGTCTGCATAGTATTTTAATTCAAAATCTAATAGTCTCTATCTTAAACATGTAAATATATAAAATAAACCTGATCTGTCTGGTGATTACATTTTCATTTGAAATCTAATTTACTAACTCAATAATTCCTGAATCAGCACCAATAAAACAGATTAACTGGTAATTCATTTCATCAGTTGTTTGTGGGACCTTCCTGTGCACAAATTGGCTGCCTTGTGTGCCGAAGTTTACAGCAGTGGCTACACTTGGTATCAGAATATTTAGTGTACTATTCTACCCAACCTCACTTCTTTGCAATAATTATTGACTCTCTGTTTCATAGAAGTTTATGTGGCAGTCATTGCATCACCGGTAATTGGTGGGAAATTCCAGTTCACAATCATTTATTGGTACAAGTTTATGCAAGACATGTGGAAAATTAAACCACTTGAAAATAGCCAGTGACGTTTACCGAGGATCTGAATCTTGTTTTGCCTAGATTTGTCTATTCGATTCACGTTGTCATTTTTTTTACTTTTAAGAATGTTAAATTGCTGGTTATTGGAAAGTTAGTGTCGTGCTGAAATGGCGGAATCACCTTCCATATGGTGTTTGGATAGAACACTCCTGGTACTAGGTCCAAAGTTTGGACTCAAAATTTGAAATTTCGTTTTATTGATTTACAGATCCCCATGCTCTTTTTTTTAGACTTGAGTGCCCACATTCTAAGTAACTGTTCTGTTAGCAAAATCTTAGATAAAGCTATTACTTAACATTGTGTCAACTAGGTAGTACAATAGAATACGTGTCTATATTCTTTCGCTGGTCCACCAGATCTGCTTATGTTATTGGTACTACTTAAACGAACATTCAAAAATGATTCTCTTGACACTGCCCACAAGACTTTTTTGAATAATTTGTGTGCTTTCATGAAGTATTATTGTCTTGGTTTCATAACTTTGTCATCCTGTTGTCTGAACTGGCCTTTCATATTAAGGTGTGAGTGACTAATTTCTGTACTTTTGCATAATTCATTTGTATGCAGAGCTTCAACAAATGAAGAATATTAGACTACATGTTAGATTATCTATTTTAGGTGTTGCCTTCCTCTTTGATTGTAGTTCAACCTACAGATACAAAGCTTTCTCTGCAGTGACAGTGGTAGAAACTTGGAGCTTCCTTTTTATGCACATTTAACTTCTCTGTTCCCCAACATGGTCTACTTGCTGCCACCTACTGTCAAAAGAAGTGAGGTACATTTCCAGAACAAGGCTACATTTACAGCAGACTGGATTAAACCCTTTGGGCCAGATTTTGCTGAAAAAATAACAGCGTTTGAACGACGCACGCCATTATTAATGCGCAAATCAGCCAGCAACTTGTAGTGAGGACGAGAGATACTCAACAAATTGAGAATCGCCACAAGCTGCTGGCCGATTTATGCCGCCCCACTGTTGGTTCGCGAAATTGGCATCTCACGCGTAACCTCCCTGAGATTTTCATGAATTCACTACATTTCCACATTAATTGCTAATTAAACTCGCCACAGAAAGTTAAGTCTAGCAGTTAACAGCGTAAGTACCCTTCTAACAATGTGATCATTGTTAATGACTGCCAATCAACCTCTCCTGCCCAGAAAGTGAATAATTATAAGTGTGGAGTCTCATTCCTTCAGGTTGTGAATTGTATTTGGAGATTTTTTTAAATGTCAAATTTTAAATTAAAAAAAAATTTCTTACTTTTCCTTTGTCTCTTTCTTCTCTCTCTCTCTCTCTCTCTCTCTCTCTCTCTCTTCATCCAATCTTTCCCTCTTTATTTCTCTCTTTGTACCTGATTTGAGTTTGAATTAACCCACTCTAACTCGCAGTCCTTCTCCAGCCTTCCTCTATTTATTTCTCAATCCTAAATCTCATAGGAAGGCGAATGGTATGTTGGCCTTCATTGCAAGAGGATTTGAGTACAGGAGCAAGGATGTCTTACTGCAGTTATACAGGGCCTTGGTGAGACCACACCTGGAGTAATGTGTGCAGTTTTGGTCTCCTTACCTAAGAGAGGATATACTTGTTATAGAAGGGAGTGCAGCAAAGGTTCACCAGACTGATTCCTGGGATGGCAGAACTGTTGTGTGAGGAGAGATTGGGTCGACTCGGCCTGTATTCACTCGAGTCTAGAAGAATGAGAGGGGATCTCAATGAAACGTATAAAATTCTGACAGGGCTAGAATGAATGCAGGGAGGATGTTTCCCCTGGCTGGGGGTGGGGGGTGGGGGGGTTCAGAACCAGGATACGGGATAAGATATTTAGGACTGAGGAGAAATTTCTTCACTCAGAGGGTGGTGAAGCTGTGGAATTCTCTACCACAGAAGGCTGTGGAGGCCAAGTCACTGAATATATTTAAGAAGGAGCTAGATAGATTTCTAGAAACAGAAGGCATCAAAGGGTATGGGGAGAGAGTGGGAATTTGCTATTGAGGTAGAGGATCAGCCATGATATTGAATGGCGGAGCAGGCTCAAAGGGCTGAATGGCCTACACCTGCTCCTATTTTCTATGTTTGTGTTTCATTGGTTAAGGAGATACACTATTTGTCCCGTTGTTCACGAAGGTCCCAGATTCCCTGATGCACTCGCTGTGCCGTTATCAGCTCTCACTTCCAGCAACTTTGAAGGCCAAAAATTTAAAAACCTAAATGCACGACCAAGTCTAACGGGACTCACCGCGAGGTGCCCCGCTCCAGCAAAACCTGGTCCATTGTGTGTCATGACATAATCTTAAAGCAACAATCTACTAATGTGCTCCTCTCCCTTAAATTTGGATGACCATTCAAGAAGTGAGGAGGACAGAACCTGCTGTAGATAATCTAACATGGAGGCAAGTTCTTTTTTGAGTGGAGAAAGGCAGCTCAAATAGGCACTGGGATTTTAAAAAATTTGTTCATGGGATGTGGGCGTCGCTGGCAAGGCCAGCATTTATTGCCCAATTTATTTATTGCCTAATTGCCTTTTTAGAAGGTGGTTGTGAGCCACCGCCTTGAACTGCTGCAGTCCGTGTGGTGAAGGTTCTCCCACAGTGCTGTTAGGTAGGGAGTTCCAGGATTTTGACCCAGCGACGATGAAGGAATGGCAACATATTTCCAAGTCGGGATGGTGTAAGACTTGGAGGGGAACGTGCAGGTGGTGATGTTCCCATGTACCTGCTGCCCTTCACCTAGGTGATAGAGGTCTCTGGTTTGGGAGGTGCTGTCGAAGAAGCCTTGGCGAGTTGCTGCAGCGCATCCTGTGGATGGTACACACTGCAGCCACGGTGTGCTGGTGGTGAAGGGAGTGAATGTTTAGGGTGGTGGATGGGATGCCAATCAAGCGGACTGCTTTGTCCTGGATGGTGTCAAGCTTCTTGAGTGTTGTTGGAGCTGCACTCATCCAGGCAAGTGGAGAGTATTCCATCACACTCCTGACTTGTGCCTTGTAGATGGTGGAAAGGCTTTGGGGAGTTAGGAAGTGAGTCACTCGCTGCAGAATACCCAGCCTTTGACCTGCTCGTGTAGCCACAGTATTTATGTGGCTGGTCCAGTTAAGTTTCTGGTCAATGGTGACCCCCAGGATGTTGATGGTGGGGGATTGGGTGATGGTAATGCCGTTGAATGTCAAGGGGAGGTGGTTAGACACTCTCTTGTTGGTGATGGTCATTGGTGCCAGACAAGTGCCAAGCAATGTTACTTGCCACTTATCAGCCCAAGCCTGGATGTTGTCCAGGTCTTGCTGCATGCGGGCACGGACTGCTTCATTATCTGAGGGGTTGCGAATGGAACTGAACACTATGCGATCATCAGCGAACATCTCCATTTCTGACCTTATGATAGAGGAAAGGTCATTGATGAAGGTGGTTGGGTCTAGAACACTGCCCTGAGGAACTCCTGCAACAATGTCCTGGGGCTGAGATGATTGGCCTCCAACAACCACTACCATCTTCCTTTGTGCTAGGTATGACTCCAGCCACTGGAGAGTTTTCCCCCTGATTCCCATTGACTTCAATTTTACTAGGGCTCCTTGGTGCCACACTCAGTCAAAAGCTGTCTTGATGTCCAGGGCAGTCACTCACCTGACCTCCTGGAATTCAGCTCTTTTGTCCATGTTTGGACCAAGGCTGTAATGACGTCTGGAGCCGAGTGGTTCTGGTGGAACCCAAACAGAGCATCGGTAAGCAGGTTATTGGTGAGTAGGTGCTGCTTGATAGCACAGTCGACGACACCTTCTATCACTTTGATGATTGAGTGTGGACTGATGGGGCGGTAATTGGCCGGATTGGATTTGTCCTGCATTTTGTGGACAGGACAAAACTAGGCAATTTTCCACATTGTCTGGTAGATGCTAGTGTTGTAGCTGTACTCGAACAGTTTGGCTAGAGGCGCGGCTAGTTCTGGAGCGCAAGTCTTCAGCATTACAGCCGGGATGTTGTCTGGGCCCATACCCTTTGTTGTATCCAGTGCACTCGGCTGTTTCTTGATATCACGTGGAGTGAATCGAACTGGCTGAAGACTGGCTTCTGTGATGGTGGGGATATCGGGAGGAGGCCGAGATGGATCATCCACTCGGCACTTCTGGCTGAAGATGGTTGCAAACGTTTCAGCTTTGTCTTTTGCACTCACGTGCTGGACTTTGCCATCTTTGAGGATGGGGATGTTTACAGAGCTTTCTCCTCCCGTTAGTTGTTTAATTGTCCACCAACATTCACGACTGGATGTGGCAGGACTGCAGAGCTTTGATCTGATCCGTTGGTTGTGGAATCGCTTAGCTCTGTCTATAGCATGTTGCTTCCACTGTTTAGCATGCATGTAGTCCTGTGTTGTACCTTCACCAGGTTGGTACCTCATTTTTGGGTATGCTTGTTGCAGCTCCCGGCATGCTCTTCTACACTCCTCATTGAACCAGGGTTGATCCCTTGGCTTTTTGGTAATGGTAGAGTGAGGAATACGCCAGGCTATGAGGCTACAGATTGTACTGGAATACAATTCTGTTGCTGCTGATGGCCCACAGCGCCTCATGGATGCCCAGTTTTGAGCTGCTAGATCTGTTTTGAATCTATCCCATTTAGCATGGTGGTCGTGCCACACGGCACGTCGGATCGTGTCCTCAGTGTGAAGACAGGACTTCGTCTCCACAGGGACTGTGCCGGTCGTCAATCCTACCAATACCGTCATGGACGGATGCATCTGCGACAAGTAAATTGATGAGGATGAGGTTGATCTAAAACTCCTGCAAAATGTCACAGTCCCTTATCCTTGCCAAATTCCACTGACTCACCAGGCCCATGAGAATTGACTTTAAGCTCCTTCCCTTCAAATCCCTCCTCGATTTCACTCCACCCTAACCTGAAAAATATCCTATACATACCCTTCTGCACTTCCAACGTTGGCTTTCTCCTCCTTGCCCACTAGTGCACCATTGGTGCCTGCTCCTTCAGTCACTATGGCCCTATCCTCTGGAACACACTTCTCAACACGTGTTTTATTTCCAACACCTTCTTTAACTTTTCCCCACCTTCAAAAGCCGCCTTAAGATCCATCTATTCAGTTGTACTTTTGCTCTTCCCAACAGCCTCCTACTTGTTTTTTTATTCTTTGCCCACTGTCATGTAAAATACCTTAGCATGTCTCTGCACTCGAGGACTGCTATAGAAATGCTGCTTGTGATATTCAAAAAGAACATAGTTATAATAACTTGGCATGGACCTCATTTTAAATTTTTACCTCCCTGACATTTCGCCAATCCAAGTTTCATACGTTTCATCAGTGTCTGCATTTGCTCTTGCTGCTTATCACTAGTATTGGGAATACTCTTCTCTCCTCCACCCCCAGTTCCACCCCAAACAGCTAATTTTAAAATATATCTATATTTACAGTGACAGGTGTTCCGATTATGAAAATGTACTATTTTATACAGTTAAGTGTGTTGGTTTTAGGGAATGAATGGAGTGGGAAATTTAATCCCTGTTAGCACACTTGAATAAAGTAAATATTCAGTGGTTTGTGCCCACTTTTGCAGTTTCTGTCTTAACAAGTTTCCATTAGCAACCCATGTCTTATTCTCTGGCACAATGAATTAGCATAGCCCCAGTCTAATAAGTAACTTTGATCGTGGTGAATTGTTTACTGGAAAATGTGTAGGAAGGCCATGACATGTTCTGTCGATTTGGTTTGTGGAAAATATCACACTTTTATACAGGCTGAATTACAGTTCTGAATTTATTTTTAATAAAATGAGACATAGAAGCACAAACTTCAGGAAAATACCGTAAAGTACAATCGGCGATCTATATTGCATACTGCCTAGTTTGACTGTTGAGAGTCTAATTCTTTCTCTTGATGAGCTAGTGTCTCTGGTACATAAATACACACTGCATTTTGAACTTTATCCAACCCACTTCATCTGTAATGGCACGTGGAACAGAAATTGATTTATTACTGTGAGCTGATATTTATACATTGGAGTCCTTTTAATATGGAAGCACCCTTTTGAACAAGCAGACTTCAAGTAGAATAACATCTTAGTAAAAAGTGGGATGATGATCCACGAATTGTGTCTCCTCTTGCCTGGTGTTCACACTTTTCAGCCAGACTGGTTTTAATGTCCTCCGTTTCACCATGATGGGTTCATGTAAAATAGTCCTGTGGAGTTTCCCATAAAAACAGACAATGGGCTGTATTTTGGGCAGCCAGACATGGATACGAAACAGCAAAATTACATTTAGGTCAGATGTTGGCATTGAATGAGTTGACAAGGTAACCATTTGATGAACCCTATTAACAGGTGACTGAAATGGACAAAGTGCTGTTAATTAAACTGAACAGTGACCAGGGCTATTTGTATTGCAGCCAGCCAAGGCCGTTCACTGATTAGCTTTGCCACAGAACAAAACAAATTTTGTAAAAATATCCCGGAGGTACAGTTGATGGATGCGTTTTAATACGGATTTACCCTAAATATTTAGCAGCATGTAAAACCAATGGCAAAAATTCCTATTTTTGTCGCACCACGACATGGGTAATTTCACAACAGTATATTTTGCATTTTGATGATGCTGGAATGTTGCTAGAGTCTTCAAAAGGGTTAATTGCTTAAAGTACTGCCAACTTCACAATATGAACTTGAAGAAATTGTATTTTAAGACAAATCTTGTATGGATTACTATCCTAGTTCAGTAAAGTTTGAGGTTTCTATCGATTTAAATTTATGAATTAAATTATACCTTTACTGAACTGCATTTTTGTTTTGCCTTTCAGTGAGGGTAATCGAAACCTTGAGCATTTAAACATTTCCTGGTGTGATCAGGTGACCAAGGATGGGATAGAAGCTCTAGTGGGAGGATGTAGTGGTCTGAAGGCCATGTTTTTGAGAGGGTGCACACAGGTTGGTAATTTTCTTTTGCCAATTTTTAAAGTAAACCACATTCTTCCATATCCATTCATACTCCACATATAAATGAATACACTGCCATACAGTGGGACGGAATGACTGAGGCACTGCCCCTTTTAAGGATCTGGAGCAAATGGGGCCCAGAATATCCACCTACTTTCCCCTATCCTTGCCCTATGTATTGGTATCATTTTCAGTATTCGCCTCAGTTCCTTTTCTTCTGTGATTTTTGTCAGTTTAATTCATTCACGTTAGTTTGTGCTCTCATTGTTTCTTCGAAGTTTGTGAAAGTTTAGACACTAAGGTTTCAATTTTCTGTATGATTGACTTGCAAAGTTGAAAAACAATGTCAGCTTCCAACATTTTCTTGTTCTAAGATGATTGTTTTGGTGAACTCATTATCAACTTTGGTCAGTGCTGATACTTTGTTTCAAATTGTTGTAAGTCCCACCCAGTGACCAATACCAACAAAGTTTCTCCAAGTTTGAATCAGACCCTTCAGAGATATTTAATAATGCTGGACCAAAATTGTTCAAATCTGTTTGAATTTCCTCAAGGGGGAGAAGGTGTTTGTTTTCCAGGAGTCATGCAACCTCCAGCTCAGGCTTCTATACTTGTTTCCATGCTGATCAATGCCAGCGCAGTCACCTAAGGTAGTTGAAGCATCATGATTGATGCAATCTATCAGATTGCCCAACTAACGTTACTCTTTGTGACTATTGATAACATCAACGAAGTCGGCACACTGTTGGATATTATACTTATGCTAGTTAACTCCAAACTAGAGGTTGAGATTTCACACCGATTGGAGCCCCAGAAATTGATCTTGGCTGCTGGCAACTACCAACAAGCAGAGGAACAAGTTAATGATCACTGATCTGCCTCTAAAACATTCTAAAGGAAAGCTTCTCCATCTCTTCAGCTACATAAGCTTCAGCTTCTCTTGGTAGGCCTCCAACAGTTTCATAGCATGGCAGCCCTATGTATGTGGACAAACATATTGACATTGCCATTTGTGGTTGAAAAATCCATGCCTATCCTCTGGTTGTCCCAACAGAGGTTACTTGACTAGTTTCATTGCAAGTTGACTACGGCTAGTAGATTCAATTAATCAAAATTAATTAAACTGAACCTTTGGAAATAAATCTATGGGGAAAATCTCCTTTTTAGCATCATAGAATGATACAGCACAGAAGGAGGCCGTTCGGCCCATCGTGCCTGTTCCGGCTGTTTGAAAGAGCTATCCAATTAGTCCCTTTCCCCATAGCTCTGCAAATTTTTCCCCTTCAAGTATTTATCCAATTCCCTTTTGAAAGTTGTTATTGAATCTGATTCCGCCATCCTTTGAGGCATTGCATTCCAGATCATAACGCGCTGCGTAAAAAAAAAAATCTTCCTCCTGTCACCTCTGGTTCTTTTCCCAATTGCCTTAAATCCGTGTCGTCTGGTTACCGACCCTTCTGCTACTGGACACAGTTTCTCCTTATTTACTTTATCAAAGCCCTTCATGATTTTGAACACCTCTATTAAATCTCCCCGTAACCTTCTCTGCTCTAAGGAGAACAACCCCAGCTTCTCTAGTCTCTCCACGTAATTGAAGTCCTTTATCCCCTGGTATCATTCTAGTAAATCTCCTCTGCCCTCTCTAAGGCTTTGACAAACTTCCTAAAGTGTGGTGCCCAGAATTGGACACCATACTCCAGCTGGGACCTAACCAGTGATTTATAAAGGTTTAGCTTAACTTCCTTGCTTTTGTACTCTGTGCCTGTGTTTATAAAGCCCAGGATCCCGTTTGCTTTTTAACAGCCTTCTCAACTTCTCCTGCCACCTTCAAAGATTTGTGTACGTACACTCCAGGTGCCTCTGTTCCTGCACCCCTTTCAAAATTGTACCATTTTGTTTATATTGCCCCTCCTCATTCTTCCTACCAAAACGCAGCACTTCACCCTTCTGTGTTAAATTGCATCTGCCCATTTCATCAGTCTGTCAGTCCTCCCGAAGTCTGTTACTATCCTTGTCGATGCTTATTATATTTCCAAGTTTTGTGCCCTGAAATTATGTCCTCTATGCCCAAGTCCAGGTCATTAATATGTATCAAAAAGAGCAGTGGTCCTAATACCGACCCCTGGGGGCACAGCTGTATATTTTTTTTTTATTCGTTCATGGGATGTGGGCGTCGCTGGCAAGGCCGGCATTTATTGCCCATCCCTAATTGCCCTCGAGAAGGTGGTGGTGAGCCTGAAAAACTGCCATTCACCACTATCTGCTTCCTGTCTCTCAGCCAATTTCGCATCCATGCAGCTACTGCCCCTTTAATCCCATGGGCTTCAATTTTGCTAACAAGTCTATTATGTGGTACTTGATCAAATGCCTTTTGAAAGTCCATATACACAACATCAACCGCACTGCCCTCATCAACCCTCTCCGTTACTTCATCAAAGAACTCAATCAAGTTCGTCAAACGTGATTTGTCTTTAACGAATCTGTGCTGGTTGTCATTTATTATAAGTTTTTGTTATACTCTGGATTCTAGTCAGATTTAATTTGACTATGATATTGACACAACATTTCAATTGTGATCTCTACATCCCAATGAACCATTCTCCTAGCTGGGCCTTCCTGGAATACTAATTCACTAGGTTTCTCTCTGCCAGCCTAAATCTAGTTAGTCACTCAGAATATATGGGAGAATATAAGTAGCTTTACTTTGCTCCCAATCGGCTTGACAAGCTATACTGCATTACATTACAATGACAGAGAGGTCATCTTCATCCCAGCTGTTGTGCATTCCTCAATAGTATTCCTTATGAATTAAATACAATATGGGGAAATCACCTGTACTGGATAGAGCACAGAAAGTCGTAGACAAAATATCCCAAAAAGCTGAGATAACTGGGAAAACATAGCTTTGTGGCAGGGCAGAATTAAACTCAGGACTGGGCCCCACTGAGCTGTTGGGCTACAGTTATTCTTGAGTAGTTCTCACAATTACCCTAACCCTCTTGGTGATGTGGACATTGTAAAAGACTACTAATTTATTGTTTTAAAAAAAAAGAAATATGCCACTAATAACCTAGAAATATGGTTAGAGTGCAGCTCAGGAGTTCTGCTTTATAGATATGTATAGCTGAGAATTTGACTCTTTCTGATGGGTCAAATTACTAGCCATGCTCTTCTGATGGGACAGATGGTTTTTGTGGCAATTATGCAGCTAGGCATCGGTCTTTGAGGGAAGGCAGATTTTAAGACGAGTTAATATTTCATTCATTCATTCTCAGGTTATGGGTGTCGCTGGTAAGTCTGGCATTTATTGCCCATCCCTAGTTGCACTTCAAAAGGTGATGGTGAGCCGCCACCTTGAACGGCTGCAGTCCATGTGGTGAAGGTACTCCCACAATCCTGTTAGGTAGGGAGTTCCTGGATTTTGGCCTAGCGATGATAAAGGAACTGCGATTATATTTCCAAGTTGGGATGGTGTGTGTCTTGGAGGGGAACTTGGAGGTGATGGTGTACCCATGCACTTGCTGCCCTTGTCCTCCTGGTGGTGGAGGTAGCAGATTTGGGAGCTACCGCCAAAGAAACCTTGGCTACTGTCCTGTAGATAGTGCACTTTAGCCACAGTGCGCCGGTGGTGGAGGGAGTAGATGTTTAAGCTGGTGGGTGGGGGGGGCCAATCAAGCGGACTGCTTTCTTCTGGATGGTGTCAAGCTCCTTGAGTGCTGTTGGAGTTGCACTCATCCAGGCAAGTGGAGAGTGTTCCATCACACTCCTGACTTGTGACTTGTAGATGGTGGAAAGGCTTGGGGAGTCGGGAGGTGATCCACTTACCACACAATACCCAGCCTCTGACCTGGCGTAGTAGTCAAGGCATTTATATGGCTGGTCCAGTTGAGTGTCTGGTCAGTGGTGACCCCCAGGATTTTAGTGGGGCATTTGACAAATATGATGCCATTGAATGTCATGGGGAGGTGGTTATGCTTCTCCTTATTGAAGATGGTCATTGCCTGTCACTTGTGCGGCATGAATGTTACCTGCCACTTATCAGCCCAACCCAGCTGCATGCGGGCACGGACTGCTTCATTATCTGAAAAATTGTGAATGGAATTGAACGCTGCAAACATTAGCGAACAGCCCCACTTCATGATGGAGGGAAGGTCATTGATGAGCTGAAGAAAGTTGGACCTAGGATGCCCTGAGAACCTCCTGCAGCGATGTCCTGGGGAGGAGGAGATTGGCTTCCAACAACCACAACCATCCTCCTTTGTGCTAGGTATAACTTCAGCCACTGGAGAGTTTTCCTCCTGATCCCCATTGATTTCAGGTTTATTAGGGTTCCTTGGTGCCACATTCGGTCTAATGCTGCCTTGATATCAAGGACAGTCATTCTTGCCTCACATCTGGAATTCAGCACTTGTCCATGTTTGGGCTAAGGCTGTAATGAGGTCTGGAGCTGTGTGGGCCTGTTTGAACCCAAATTGAGGTATGGTGAGCAGATTATTGGCCAATAAGTGCTGCTTGATAGCACAGTTGACGACTCCTTCCTCACTTTGCTGATTGAGAGTAGGGTGATTGGGTGGGTTGGATTTGTCCTGCTTTTCTGGTAATTTTCTACAATTCCTGACTATACTATTGACAGTGACTTCAGCTCGGGAGCAAAGTAATCACCGTAATTCAAAATAGTTAGACAATTTTCAATAAAACTGAAATCAGTGGGGATCAGGAGGAAAACTCTCCAGTGGCTGGAGTCATATCTGGCACAAAGCAAGATGGTTGTGTTTTTTGGAGGCCCAATCATCTCTTCCCCAGGGTATCACTGCAAGAGTTCCTCAGGGCAGTGCTCTAGACAAAACTTTCTTCAGCTGCTTCATCAATGACCTTCCCTCTATCATAAGGTCAGAAGTGGGGCTGTTTAACTGATGTTTGCAGTGTTCAACTCCATTCACAATTCCTCAGATAATGAAGCAGTCCATGCCCGCATGCAGCTGGGTTGGGCTGATAAGTGGCAGGTAACATTCGGGTGGGAGCAGGAGTCCAGAAACAAAGTGCTACCCTGCACCCCAGCTGTAGTCAGTGTCAGTCCCTGTCTCGGTATTGTCAGAGTTGCCAGTGAGGGATCACATCCAACATTTCTAAGACAAGTGGAACCTCATTTTGTCTGACTGGGTGAAGGATACTTTCCGGGGATGTTCTTGAGATTCATTGGAGTGTTTTCATGAGAGAGCTGTATGCCTACCAGGGAGTTTTTGACCCCAGGAGTGCAGAAGTTTCAGCTTTTACAGGGCATAGAAATGTGATGCTACCATTGATCAATTTGGCACACCAGCAGGTTAGAAGCCAGCAATAGACTTTAAAGAGATCTATTTTAACATTAAAAAGTACTAAGAGTTTTTAAGATTTAAGTCTGAGTAAGTAAACTATCAACAGAAACGTCCAACTCCAACCTGTTCCAATCCAGTCACTACGTATCCTCAATTGGTTTCTTCTCCAATGCCACCACTCTCACTCCTGATGTACCCCAGGGCTTCCTCCCTGGCCTGTTCCTGTCCATCCTGCTACGCCTCAATGTCAGCTTCCACGCATACACTGATGATGCCCAATGCTGCCATCCATCACTACCACTGACTCCAAGGCTGTTGCTAATCTATCTGACTCCCTGGCCACCAGCATTGGTGGATAGCTTGAAACTTCCTACAGCTCAATGTTATCAATACTGAAACCTTCTGTTCAGCTGTCGCCAGTAACGACGTGCTGCTGACTTTATCGACCTGCCTGCCTGCTCCGAGTATTTGTAAATACTCATGATGCATCATCAACGGGACATCTTGTCTCAGATGGAGGTCCAGGTGTGGCATAGTGCTGCTTGGTGCCTCCATTTTAACAGCATGGCTCTCGAGAATTTGTCTAAGTATGCAATGTTTCCTCACTTCAGTTGTGCACCAGAAAAGCTTCTAGTGCTAAGCCGAAGCTATTTGTCATTGGTGCCAACATAATGATTGAAATTCCTTGTTTTGAGATACTCCAGCTGTGCTGATCTATCTGCATTATTTACTGAATCAAGGTTTGTTATTGAGAAGCTATTACAGCTTATAACCTGCCAATGATAGAAAATTCAGTTGGTGAGTGACTGTTGGTACACTGGTTTTAAAAATAAAAAGGTGACTGAAAAATTGAAGCATTTGAGCAATAAACTGTGGTTACCTGGGATTTGAATCTCCTTTGCACAGCATATGGTAAACACATTTGAAATAGTTGGGATCTTAAATGACTTGTACTTAAGACTTATTTTGGCTTCCAGGGCAAATGAGTTCTGTGCTGTGATAGTAAACCTTCCAATTTGGTTTGGCATGTAGATTAAGCCCAAAGTTTATACCTAAAATTGCCTGAGTTTCATCTACCTCAAGGGAATTAAGGTGCAGAAATGTTATTTATCATTGCATGCTTCTTTAAAGATACTATCATTGTTCCAATGTTCATGGAGCCATCGCAGTCTACCTAGATAGAACCTAGAACATATGCCAATCTAGGCAGCTATTTGTTTTGAGTGCATGAAATGTGGTAAACCTAAAATGGCCATAGATTAATCTACACAGGAAAATGGCCTGGAAATGCTAGGACAAATTTCAGTTATTCTGCTTGGGTTATGTCCATGTCTTGAGAGAATATGCAGGGCAACTTAATTAAACCATGAATATGCAGGGAGACTTCAGTAAGCCATTAAGATGCATTTACAAAGATTTACTGCCACAATGTGAAAGCTCATACAAATGTATAATAAATGACGGACACAAATAGACCTACTGGTTTATCCAGCCTGTCCCACACAGTTGTGATGCCCTAGGCATATCAATATATACGCTTCCCCATCCCACCCAGAGCTGTGCAATCAATCTCCTGGGAGAGGCAAAAACCCAGGCCAATTAGGGGGGAAAAAATCTGGGAAATTCCTCTCCGGCCACCTTCGGCAATCAAAACTAGTCCAGGAGACCATCTTGATCCTGATTAACGTTGTACAAGGTGGTCTCCGCCCCAACCAGAAACAGGTCCAGCTCTCAGTTGAAGGAATTCAGTGAATCCACGAGCTTGCAACCTGTTGCAAAGGTCCACTCTTCTCTGGGAAGAGAAGAACCCCCTGACACGTAACCTAGTTCTGCCTTTATACAACATGTAAGATGAACCCTGGTCGTCCCTAACCTATTCAGTTGAAACAATTGGTCTACACAACAATCTAGTCCTTTCATTATTTTATAAACCTTGATCAAATCAACCCTAAGTCTACACTTCTCTAAAGTATAGAGACCCAGCTCTTGGAACCTATCTGGGTAACTAAGATGATTTACACTGGGAATTAATCTTGTGGCCCTCGTGCACCCTTTCCGAAGCCTCAATATCACCCACCATGTGATGAGACCAGAACCAGACACAGTATTCTAACTGAGACCTAATCAAGATGATGAATGCTTTGGTGCTGGTGCATTCTGAGCTGGCCTCAACATTAAATGAGAGAATATCTCCCCTTTTCTATACGGCATTCGTATTAATCATTTGTATATATTGGAGTTTTAATGTAAGATTACATACTGTAAATTTGATCATCTTTGTTCATTTGTTAGTCATAGAGTTATACAGCACGGATAGAGGCCCTTCGGCCCATCGTGTCCACGCCGTTGTCCAGCCTCCAGATACAAACCTCCCTTCTTGTCAGTTCCTTGTTTCTTTATTTAACCTATCGAAACTTAGAGCTTCCCTTTCATATATATTTAACATCCTGGTCTCCCTGCTCCTGCCTCCTCAAAAGAACTGAAGCCTATTTTCAGAATGAGATCCACATACAGTGTATTAAGTGTTGGGGTGGTTGGTAAGATCACATAACTGTCATGGACTTTGCATGGTGCCAAACTTATGACAGTGTCTCGATGGCCTTTTTACCCTGCTTTGATTATAGGTATTGACTTGTAGACAGAAGATGAACTTTGCTCACAAAATGAGGAACACTATCTATAATAAACTAATATTCTGCTTTATATTTGTTTCATTTAGTGTTAATGCCACAATTAATCTTTATTTCTAATGTTCCTGTATTAGGAGAATGACGGGCATTGAATGTCATGCAGATGATGTTAGTATTAGTGTGCTCATAGAAACATGGAAAATAGGAGCAGGAGTAGGCCATTCAGCCCTTTGAGCCTGCCCCGCCATTCAATATGATCATGGCTGATCCTCTATCTCAATACCATATTCCAGCTCTCTCCCCATACCCCTTGATGCTTTTTGTGTCTAGAAATCTATCTAGCTCCTTTTTAAATGTATTCAGTGACTTGGCCTCCACAGCCTTCAGTGGTAGAGAATTCCACAGGTTCACCATCCTCTGAGTGAAGAAATTTCTCCTTATCTCAGTCCTAAATGTCCTACCCCGTGCCCTGAGACTGTGACCCCTCGTTCTGGAAGCCCCCCCCGCCCCAGCCAGGGGAAACATCCTCCCTGCAACCAGTCTGTCTAGCCCTGCCAGAATTTTATATGTTTCAATGAGATCCCTTCTCATTCTTTGAAACATGAGTGAATACAGGCCGAGTCGACACAATCTCTCCTCATCCCAGGGATCAGTCTGCTGAACCTTCGCTGCACTCCCTCTATGGCAAGTATATCCTTTCTTAGGTAAGGAGACCAAAACGGTGCACAATACTCCAGGTGTGGTCTCACCAAGGCCCTGTATAACTGCAGTAAGACATCCTTGCTCCTGTACTCACATCCTCTTGCAATGAAGGCCAACAAACCATTTGTCTTCCTAACTGCTTGCTGCACCTTGCTTTCAGTGACTGGTGTACAAGGGCACCCAGGTCCCTTTGTACATCAACATTTCCCAATCCATCACCATTTAAATAATACTCTGCCTTTCTGTTTTTCCTTCCAAAGTGGATAACGTCACATTTTTCCACATTATACTGCATCTGCCATGTATTTGCCCACTCAACTTGTCTAAATGGCCTTGAAGCCTCTTTGCATCCTCCTCACAGCTCACAATCCCACCTAGTTTTGTGTATTTGCAAACTTGGAAATATTACATTTGTTTCCCTCATCCAATTCATTGATTATATATTGTGAATAGCTGGGGCCCAAGCACTGATCCCTGCAGTACCCCACTAGTCACTGCCTGCCACCCTGAAAAAGACCCATTTATTCCTAAACTCTGTTTCCTGTCTGTTAACCAGTTTTCAATCCATGCCATTATATTATCACCAATCCCATGTGCTTTATCACTTAAAGTAATTGGTAGTTCCCCAACTGAGATTTCACGTTTTGGAAATTGAATGAGACACACATTTGGCAAGTGATTGATACTGCTTATATCTGTGGGGAAATTGGCCTTTTCACTATTCCAGGACCTTTTGTACAAATTGTGATATTCAGTAGCATATCAAGCAACATCAATTAGATGCAGAAATTTGTTACAGGGTAATGTACAGTGATCAATCACGTGCCCTAAGCATGTCCACTGACAACCAATTACCCCACTCTGCCCCAACGCACACAAGCATACTCTGTCCTTGTTCAGAAAAGATTTATTTGGACTAGTGATATAAAAGACATCAAACCAGGAACATGCATGGTCAGAGATTTATACTGCCACCTTTGGTCCAGAGAGGAATCTGTTGAGATTCAAAATGGAGTCAATTTTACAATGTAAATGGGTTAAAGCTATGTTTGTCTTTGTACTGGCTATCTATAATTTACATAGTGATGACTGATCATAGTGTCTGGTGTCATTGTTTTGGCTAACCAGTAAATATTTGTCTTATACTGATCATTTATTGCCATGCTGCCACATAATTTCTTATGGGTTGAGGGATTTTTTTTCATACAGGTCTAAATTTCATAAATACCATCTCTCTCCTTTGGGGAATTGCCATATATTTTGTATATCAAATTCTTTCAATCAATTTATTAGCTCATTGCAGTAATACTTTTGCAAATGATTATCTCTGGTTGGAAAGATGACTATAGTGTACCTAAAGAAAGTGACAACCAATATTGGTGAGCTCCATTTAAACCTGCCCTGATCGCTATTGCAGTCTGATTCCTTGTTTCAGAGAGTAAGTGTGGTTATGTTTTTTTTTTCCAACAGCTGGATGACGATTCATTGAAACACATTCAGGTCCACTGTCCAGAACTAGTGACACTTAATTTGCAGGCATGTTCAGTAAGTATTTATTGGTTTACTCTAGATTTTAGAGTTAAAATGTACTTTCTCTGATATAAACTCGTTTTAGTTCTGGTGTTCGTATTTGACAGATTTACTGCTCAGATTCTAATTAGGATCATCTCAGTTATGTAAAGTAGAAGATACTGGACACCCAGATATTACATATGTTCATAACTTCCACTATCATTAAATTCTTGGGTATCAAAAACGTATGGATCTCTATCTATTACCCACAATTACCATTGATGTAGAACAGTATCCATTAGTTTGGTGGGAGAGAAAAACAAGGTGACAGAGTTCAGTTGCGTACAGAGTTGTGCGCATTCAAATTTTCCAAAAAGAGCAAAGGAGGTTAGGTGTGGTTTTGGCTTCATCTGCATTACTCACAATTCCCTGGCTGAGAATGAGGTAAACAGTTTGAACGTTTCTGCAGGTACTGCTTCTGATTCCAGTCAGTAGAATGTACAAGAGTGGTCAGGGTGACTTGACTACAGATTTTCCTTTCTTTTGTAATGAAATACATTATTTCAACTGTTTTTCCCCTAATGGCAAGCCAACATTGTGAAGTCTTACAGCTTTGTTTTAATAACTAAATTCCACTTCAGTGTAATTGCAGTTTGATTCTATTAGAATCTCATTTCATATTTATATAGGTAATTAGTAACCTAAAACACTTATGTTCTTCATTTGGCATCCGGACTTACCGTTTGGTTTGCCAGAAAGGGCAGGTTACAAGACTGGGAAAGATAATCACTACGTATCCCCTTGGCTCCCTTACAGTACAACAGGGTATGTCTGATTCACAAGAACACCAGCTTGTTTTTCTCTAATGTTTCCCCCATGTTCTTTTAGTGCTTTTTAATAATTCTTGCTTAACTATTTAACTTAAGCATCAGTTTTATTTGACTACCTCCTCCCTCCCCACTGCTGCCACTGGTCTAATTAACTTTTTTGATATTTTTCATCAGTGTATAAATGATTATTACTTAGAATACTGCCTGAGAACGTATGAACAGGAGTCAGCTATTCAGCCCCTCGAGCCTGTTTCGTCATTCAATCAGATCATGGCTGATCTGAAGCTTAACTCAATCTACCTGACCTGGTTCTGTAACCCTTAATATCCTTGCCTAAAAAGAAATCTGTTAATTTCAGTTTAGAAATTTTCAATTGATCTAGCCTGATCAGCTTTATGGGGGAAAGAGTTCCAGATTTCCACTACCCTTTGTGTGAAGAAGTGCTTTCTGACATCACCCCTGAATGGCTTAACTCAAATTTTAATGTTATGCCCCCTTGTTCTGGACTCTCCCACCAGAGGAAATAGTTTCTCTCTATCTACTCTAACATCTTAAGCACCTCAATTAGATCACCCCTTAATCTTTTATACTCAAGGGAATACAAGCATGGTCTGTGCAATTGGGCCTCATAATTTAACCCTTTTAGCCCCGGTATCATTCTAGTGTTGATTATGAACATATGAAATTGACGGGCATGAGAAAATCAGCTGGTTCATCAAGCCTGCCCCACATCATGATGGCTAAACACTTCTGCCCTCCCCATTCCCCTCCCGCAGCCATGTAATCTCGTAGGAGAGGCAAAAAGCAGAAAACACCCAGGGCCAATAAGGGAAGAAATACATTCTCAAATTTCTTTCCAACCCCCTCAGGCGATTGAAACCAGTCCAGGCGAGCACATGGACCAAGTGTTATCTATAAAGACATTTACCTTCTGAATGATGTGATCTCTGCCCCAGTCAAGAACTGGTCCAGCTCCCTCTTGAAGGCCTTCAGAGAGTCAGCACACCACACCAGCCGGCAATATATTCCAGAGGCTCACTACTTTGGGAAAAGAAGAACTGCCGAACATCCAGTCTATTTCTACTCTTCCGTAGTTTCAACTTGTGTTCCCTAGTCCTCCCCAATCTGTTAAACTGGAATAATCTATCAATAGGGATACTATCCAGCCCTTTAATTATTTTATAGACCTGTATCAGATCACTTCTAAGTCTGTGCTGCTCTAAAGTAAATAGACCAAGGCCCTTGAGCCTATCTGAGTAGTTGAGTTTATTTAAGCTAGGAATCTTACTTGTGGCTCTCCTCTAGACCTTTTCCAAGGCTGCTATATCACCCATCAAGTGGGGGAGACCAAAACTGGGCTCAGTACTCTAGATGCAGTCTGACCAGCGACCTTTATAGTGTCAAAATGGTGTCCTTTGATTTATACTGTGTGGTTCTATTAATACAACCGAATACCCTGTTGGCTTTAGCTACAGTTTCTTTACATTGGTCATGAACCTTTAGTGATCTGTGTACAGTAGAACCAAGATCTGTTTGTCGCTCCATCTCTATCAGTATTGTTCCCTGCAAATGATACATGTATTCTGTGTTGTCCCTACTAACATGTGTGACACTACATTTATCTGAATTAAATGCCACTTGCCAATGTGTGGCCCACTCCCCTAGTACATCTAAAATCTTTTTGGATTTGATTGCACTCCTCTACCCATCTTAACCCTTGCACAGATTTTGGTGTCATCTGCAAACTTACTGACCATACTCCTAACACCGCTCTCCAGGTCATTAATAAAGGCCATGAAGAGTAGCAGGCCTAAGACCGATTCCTGGGGGAAACCACCAGTAACAGGTCTCCAAGCTGATCCACATCCGTTAACTACAACTTTTTGGCTGTGGGATTGGAGCCAATTCCTAATCCAGTTTGTCAAATTTCTACTGATACCACAAGATTCTATCTTGTGCAGTAACCTAGTGTGAGGTACCTTATCAAAGGCTTTCTGAAAGTCCAGGTGGACAATGTCTACCAGATTACCCTCATCCACTACCCTAGTGGCATCCTCAAAAAAAACTCTTATCAAATTTGTTAGGCACGACATTTTTTCGGAAGCTGTGTTGTGAATTTCTAATGACCCCTTTCCTTTCCCAGTGATCATAAAGGGCATCGCTTATGGTCCCTTCTGGCATCTTCTGAATAATGGATGTCAGGCTGATAGACCTGCAGTTCTCCGGCTCTGATTTAAAGGAACTACATAGAAAACAGGAGCAAGAGTAGGCCATTCGGCCCTTCGGGTCTGCTCCGCCATTCAAAATGATCATGGCTGATCGTCTAACTCAGTACCCTGTTCCCGCTTTTTCCCCATATCCCTTGATCCCTTTAGCATTAAGAAATATATCTATCTCCTTGAATACATCTAATGACTTGGCCTCCACTGCCTTCTGTGGTAGAGAATTCCACAGGTTCACCACCCTCTGAGTGAAGAAATTTCTCCTCATCTCAGTCCTAAATGGCATACCCCATATCCTGAGACTGTGACCCCTGGTTCTGGACTCCCCAGCCATCGGGAACATCCTCCCTGCATCTAGTCTGTCTAGTCCTGTTAGAATTTTATGAGCTAGCTTCCAGTCTAAGGGAACTATTCCTGACTCTATTGAATTATTAAAGATATGGGCAAAGGGCTCACAAAGCACCTGGCTCATCTCTTTAATCACCCTTGGATGAATATTATCTGGACCTGGAGCCCTACCAATTTTGAGCTTTCATAACCGTTCCAAAATGACATTACTATCTATTTTAATAATAATGCTATTCAATATTAAGCACCCATCATCCGGAACAGAAGCATCGTCTACAGGAGTATAGACTAATGCAAAATAGTCATTTAGCAACTCTGCCATAATCAGTTTGAATCTGCCCTACGGTTTCCTTTAATGGCCCTGTATGGTCCTTTATCGTCTTCTGATTACTGACATAGCTAAAAAAGCTTTTGCTATTACTGTCATGATTACGCACCAACATCTTTTCCAGAGATCTCTTGGCTAATCTTATGGCTGTTTTTGTCTTCCTTAATTGCATGCGATACTTTTTCCTGTTCTCCAAGTTAAATACCTTAAGAGTGTAGAATGCCTTCAGTTTTGATCAAATTTACCTCTGTACATTCCTCGTCAACCATAATGGCTTTGTTTTACCCTATGCCCTTCTTTTAACCATTGGGACATATATGGCTTTATTCTGTTTGAGTGGTTTTAAATAGAACCCATTTGTCCTCAATGCTTGAATGGGCAACCCTACTAGATAGACAGTCAACTTTTGCCAGATCTTCAGCCATTTTTGTAAAGTTAGCCCTCTTAAAATATGGGACCAGCATTAGATTGGCTAATAAGATTAAATTCAATTATATTACAACCAGGCGTTCCCTCATATGGAGGTTTGATACAGCACTAGGGTCACTGCTAAAAACGAGATCTAGAATTTGTTTATCCCTAGTTGCCTCACCAACATACTGTGTAAGGAAACGATCATTTATGGTGTCTACAGAAGTCTCAGCTACTCTCCCCGCTTCATTAGATGGTTCACCAAAAGGCCATTTAATACCAGGAAAGTTGAAGTCTCCCATAATGCAAATTGGGTCCAGGTAAGAAACCGAAGTAATGTGTGAACAAAGTTCCTTATCAGCTAGGGATGCCTGTCCTGGAGATCCATAACAGGTGCCAATCATAAACTTGGGACCATTTGGCTAATGTGCTAACATCTCATGCCACAGCAAACAGATTATTTCTGTCACCCTCCACCTGACCCATTCTGTCTTTCCTAAAACCGTTATACCTTGCGATATGGCATTCGGCACCATCGTTTAAATCTAGCCATGTCTCAGTAACACCTATAAAATCTGGTTTTCTACTGCTGCGTAAGATTAGAGTAGTAATGATTTTGCCTAAACCTTCTAAACATCGTACAAAATGCAGCAAGGCATTTGCCTGGCTATACGGGTACCTTAAATGCCTTTTGGTGGGTTATGATAGTCAACTTACCTGTGCCAAGAACTGCCATCCTGCGTGAGTAAACTCATCACGAACATTGATAACAGCTCCAGAATCCTAGACCACAGCCTCCTGTACTTATGTACTGCATCAAACCAGCTCGATGAACTCCTCAATTCATGTGCTGTCATGAGCATTGCAACCTCTAAGGACATCTCAAGGACACCAATTGTTCTTCTGTGATAGTTGAACTCAAATAACCAGCTGGGGAGACTGCTCCAGCTCCAGCTCCAGCTCAGGATTTGGAGTACAGATCAATGAAAACAAGAAGGATGAGTCCTATTATTCTTTGCAAGATCCTGTGCATGATCCTTTCATCAGGATGTTTTACACTTTGAATGCAAGCATTGATCAGGACCTGAATGTGGTCACTGTGGAAGTTGTTGCCATGGACAATTGCCACTGCATTAATCTTTTGCAGGTCTTATCTTGACCTCCTCCCTTTGGACCACAGCCAAAGAAGGATGGGCAAATGAGCAGTGGCAGCTTCTAATGTGGACCAAAAGTACAGTGACCATAGAACATCAGTCAAGTATTTTTATGCATCTCCCATTTCTTACTCAGCAGTAGTTTGTCAGGTGCTGTGCCAAGACTGCAGTCGAGAGGGACCTTTTCGATCAACTATCAGCTCAAATCTTCAAACTAGAACTGACTAGTTTTCATTTGATAGCCTGGCTATTGAGGGGGATCCCTTCCTTAAGGCACATCTTTTAGCACTGGAATTGGATACACTAATAGGTTTCAGGAAGATATCCACAAATTGTGCTTATTGATTCTGTCAAATTACCAGGAGCAGAACAGATTTTTGATCAATTTGTACCTAACCTGGTGTTCTAAAGGAGTTAATGATCTGTAATTTTGTTTGCCTTGATAGCAAATCACAGATGAAGGATTAGTAAGTGTTTGCAGAGGCTGCCACAAACTCCAGTTTCTGTGTGTGTCTGGATGCGGAAACATTACTGATGCTTCCATAACCGCGTTGGGACTGAATTGTCCTAGACTAAAGTGAGTATGAGTCATTAGATCTGCAGTTCAACTTTACAGAAGCTACCTAATGCTGATAACACAACTTTTATAGTTATCAACTACTTGCAATAACTGCTACTTGCATTTATGTAGTGCCTTAATGTAACAAAACATCACAGGCATTTCACAGTTGGTTGTCTGATCCAATTCCACAATGGGGTGGGTGATTAGGGCAGATAATCAAGTCCGTATCAAAAGTTATGTTTTAGAGAGGCTTTTGAATATGGGGAGAGATGTAGCAAGGTGAAGGGATTTAAGCACGGTAGAGCGGAAGGAGGCAATGAATGCATAGTAGGCAAGAGATGGATGAGCGAAGGGTGTGGGCAGGGGTGTAGGTTAGAGGAAGTTGCAAAGTTAGGGAGAAGCAAGGTCATGAGTGACTTGAAGATGAGGATTTTGAAGTCACTGGAGAGGTGAGGAACCAACTGATGGTGATGGACTGGATGCAGGATTTGAAACTCAGCTCAAGTTTGTGCAGTGTGCAATAAACCTGGACCACAAATTGTAATTTACCAAAATAATTTAAAATGCTTTTGGCACTATTAAATACTAAAGAGGAAGATTCTATTTGCATATTATGAAATAAAAATCAACAAATCTGCAAAACTAGAGTAATTTACTTTTGTGTATTATTTTGATGTGTTTTTTATTGTATGTTTAAGCAGAAAAGTAATCAGAACTGGGAAGGGATAATTCAGTTTCTGTCCATTTTGATGTCACTCCCTCGGAGAAACATTAACAAGGGATAGAGTATAAACGATGTTGGTCAGACTCCATTTGGTATACTATAATCCAGTTGCTCACCTAATCAGGATTATTGCCCATCAGAGGGTATAGAAATGAACTATAATGATGATCTTGGGTATAGTGAATTGGGATTATGAGGAAAGGATAAGGAAGTTGTTTACTTTGGAAAAGGGTAGAATTTTGAGATAACCTAACTGAAGTTCTCAAGATCATGAAGGGAAATGACAAAGTTGCTTCAGGCGGGTTGAACACTCTAACAGAAAGAACATAAGTTTAAAAAGAAATCAGAAATAACAAGGAAATCAGAATTTTTTTTCTTCCATAAAGAGCAATATAGAATAAGTGACCTGAGAGGCCACTGAAACCAATAGTACAAATGGGTTGTAAAGTAACTATTATAGAAGGAAGTGATTGAGGAATATGGTAACATGATGAGTAGGTGGGATTGAGATTAACCAAGTATGGACAGACTTATTGGACCTAATGGCTTTTTCTTTTTGCTAAATAAAATCATGTGCTTCTTATGTTTAAGATTAGCTGCTTTTAAATGGATAAAATTATTTTAACGGTGACAGGCAAAATTGTGTAGAGTTGATAACATTACCATTTAGAAGGAATTGTCTATGCTTGCATCAGACATATAATTAAAGATATGTAGTTTAAAATCCTAGAAACTTTATGAAGGGACCATTAGCCCATCATTCAGGATTGGGTTGTAATCCAGTCATTAGATGCAAATGAATCATTTTTCCCTCCCTTTTTTAACCCAAATTTCCATCTTTTTCTCCCGCTTCAAGAGAAGTCTTATTGAGATATGGTCCCACAGGTGCCAGCAACGTTCCAATATCTCCTTCGAGTCCGTTAATCATATGTTAAGCTGCTATTCAACAATAGAGTTCTTGCCTGTGTTCAGTCGGTGTTCACACACACACACACACACACACACACACACACACACACACACACACACAACTGTGTCCACCCTTTGGATGTGGGTGATGCTGGCAAGATTGCATTTATTATCCATCTCTAGTTGCCCTGAGAAGGCGGTGCCGTCTCCTTGAACCGCTGCACTCTGTGGTGGTGATGATGCTCCCGTGACTGTATTGAGTGGGGAATTGCAGGATTTTGACCTAGCAACGATGAAGGAATGACTATATGTCCAGTCAGAATGAAATGTGACTTGGAGGGGAACTTGCAGGTGATGGTGTTCCTGTGAAGTTGCTGCTCCTGGCCTTCTCTGTGGTAGAGGTTGCAGGACTGGGAAGTGTTGTTAAAGTATGCTTGGTAAGTTGCTGCAGTGCATTCTGTAGCTAGTACGCTGGGAGTGGAGATTGAGTTCAGTGACGGGGCACTGATCAAGTAGACTGTATTTTCCTGGAAGGTGTCAAACTTCTTGAATGTTGTTGCACTGCATCCATCAGGCGAGTGATGAGTATTTCCTCACACCTGACTTGAGCCTCATAGAAGGTGGAAAGACATGGAGTGGTCAGGAGTTGACTCACTCATTGCAGAGTACCCAGCCTCTGCCCTTTTCTTGTTTCAATGATGTTGATATGGCTCTTCCAATTAAGCTTCTGGTCAATGGTGGCTCCTAGGATGTTGGTGGATTCTGTGATGATGCTGCTGATGAAGGTCCAGGAATGGGTATTTGGGCCTTGTCTCTCTGAAGACTTATCAACTGAGCAGGAACCCCAGGTGATTTTTTTTTTTAATGTTCTCTCTTTTTTTTCTCCCCCCCCCCCCCCCCCAACCTTGAATGGTTGAGACCAGTTGGAGCACTTCTAATGATCGAGCTGAGATCCACCAACTCAACACCGACAGGGTATTAAACCTAAGACCACCCTAGTCTGCATAACTTAGTAGGGCACCTGGAAGTGCATTGAGCCCCTTGGCTGTGGGGGAATCTCTAGATAATTTCTAACCTATTTTGCGCACTCTGTTTTATTCCCACTTACAGTTTACAGAGTAATATTTAGGGCGGTAATTCTTAACCTAAGGAATTTACTAACCTTGGTTTTATAATTGTATGCCTTTAAAGTCGACGTGCTCTGGTGGTGTACACAAAAGACCAGTCACTCATTGTTGGGCATTCTGATTTTTGGGTTTAATTTTTTTCCTGAACTTGGGTTGAAGAAATGAGCTGTGAGCAAATGTATACTTGAGTCAAAAGTAAAGCAGCATTTGTATTCAGAGAACGTTGGGTTTAATTGCGCTCAGTATGACGGCAGGTGATAGTGCCTCCTGCTTGCAAGCACTGCAACCAGCTCCTTCTCCAGAAAGTCGTCCTTGCACTTCCCCCTCAAATTTTGGTTTCGGTACAAGGATGAGGACGTGCAAGTAGAACAGTATAGTTGTACATTAGGAGGAGAAAGAAATAAATTATACTTTGTAAAAGATATTCTGTACTTTTATTGCTCACCTTATGTTGGGTTGATATGGAAACCACTTTATGCTAAGGAAGATGTGTGGTTCATATGCCCCCTAATAATCACTGCAGGCTTGAAGTACATTGACGTAGTGAGTGAAATTGATCTTAATGAATGGCAAATACCTGTATGTCTCCATAATTAATGAGCAGCCAACGAAATTGTGCTCATAGAAATCCCATGTTTCAATTTGTACATTGCTGAAATTTTGTTAACTCGTCGTTAATTATAGAAGAACATGCAGATTAAAGAATAATTTCACTCCTGTAATATGTTAGGACTGAGTTTAGAAATGATTTATGAAGTGGTGGTGTAATTCTTTCAGGATCTTGGAGGTAGCACGATGTTCGCATTTGACAGATGCTGGTTTTACAGTTTTAGCAAGGGTAAGTTTTTTTTGGGATACCCACTCTTGGCAGTCATGGGTTTTACAGATTTTAGTTATTGTGTGTGCATGTGTAAAATACCATTTACTAAAATGGAACTAATGAATTCTTCTCCAATCATGATGTCCTCCACATCACTGGTGGAGTAGGCTTGCATCTGTATCATTTTTACCAGGGATAAATCACAAGGCATGCTTTGAAGTTTTAACATGGCGGTCATGACATCGGGGAGTGTTGTCCATGTGATCTTTGCTGCTACTGTGCGGTATGTTAGCAGAACCAAACCTGAGAGACCCCAGTTTGCTTTTCCCTGCACCAATAAAACATTCATGTCTTTATTCTGCTAAATTATCCTTTCCCCTTCCTGCATTAGTGAAAATGCAGTACCAACTGGTATTTGCCTCTCTTTGTCATTGTTCTGCTGAATTTATCTTTGTTCTACCATGCCTACACAATTTTTTGACACTGATTCTTTTCAAAGAATGATGCACACTGCTGTAGATCTGCTTTAACTTTAAAGCTTGTGTCCACCAGAACTTCACTTATCAGGCTCAATGCTGTCAGCCTCAGAAAGGTTCCATGGTGCAGCAGTTGGACTTAATGGTGCTGATTAGGAAAGATTGTCTCAGCTAGCTTGCTAGTCATTTTCCTGATTGACATTGATGCCTCTGTCAGCATAATACAGCTTGGGTGAACTCTCCACCTCTTGCCCCTGTGCCCCCAAAGGCTCGGAACCCTTCTTAGCAGTCCCCTCTTAGATGTTAAACTTTTAAGTACTAGGAGAGTTCAAAGCCATTTACTGTGGGTTTTGGTCAGTCCCCCACCTCCTACCTCTGCTGAGGGTCTGTGTGGTTATCTAGGGCCCCATGCCAGAGATGGTGCAGGAATCTCTTGGCATTATTGACTAAAGGTTTTGACTCCATTAATTCCTCTGTTTGAGAATGCAGTAAACTTTGCTGAACTTATCCCTCCCACAACACTTAGTCTAGCCTGAAGGTCCTATCCCCAGGGAGCCCTTAGCCTGTCGAGGCAGCTGATACTTGGAACCGGACGTTGATGAAGTAAAGTGAGTGGATAACTGCTCTTTCAACAGAGGGTACGCCTTTCACGTCAAATTGGAGCACCTGTGTTTCTGTGCAATTCTTCACTCCAACTACTTTGGGAATCTCGAACTGGTGGCAATTCTTGCAGCTGTGATTGCCACATATACCACAAGACAATATGCAGGCAGAATTCAATAGCTCCTAAAATATTGTGAGGAGTCCATCTAATCTTGGATTTCAGATGCGTGAAGAAGTTCCTCGAGAGGAGTTCAAGGTGGTAATGCTGCTTCAGATCATTCAGTTGCTGGGTCCAGGTGACTGACCACAATAGACCTAAAGGATCTCTACTTTCATCTGGTCATCCAAGGTTTAATTTCCACGTTTACAGCTGCCAGCACAGAGTGCTGACCTTCAGCCTTCTGCCCCCAGGATATTCACTAAACTTGCTTCTTTAATTGTAGACTTTCTGCAGCTGCAACGCTTGCACATCTATCCTTATCTATATGACTAGCTTGTGTGAGATCCCTGTCAAGACACCTCAGATAGCACCTTCCAATGCATGCTGCAACAACAATCTTGCATTTATATAGTGCCTTTAATGTAGAAAAACATTCCTAGGTTCTTCAGAAGCATAATTTAAAAATGGACACTGAGTCAAAGAAAAAAATATTAGAAGTGATGACCAAACAGTTGATCACAGAGGTGGATTTTAAGCAGGAGAGGGAGGTGGAGAGGCAAGGGATTTAGGAAGGGAATTCCAGAGTGTGGGACCCAGACAGCAGAAGGAACAGCTGCTAATGGGTAGAGTGAAGGGGGATGCACAGGAGGCCAGAGTCAGAGGAACAAAATGTGATTGGAGGCGGGGGATGGCGGGGTTAAAAGATAGGGAGGGGTGAGACTATGAAGGGATTTAAACACAAGGATGAGAATTTCAAATTTGAGGCTTTGAGGGAACTGGAAGCCAATGGAGGTCAGCAAGTACAGGTGTGATGGACAAATGGGACTTGGTGCCGGATAGGATATGGGCAGCAGAGTTTTGGATGAGTTGAATTTTATTGATGATGTAGGATAGGAGGCCAGCATGAGCGCATTGGAATAGTCAAGTCTGCAGGTAATGAGGACTTGAATAAGGGTTTTAGCATCAGCTGGACTGAGGTAGGGGTGGAGGCAGATAATGTGGTGGAAGTTGGTGGTCTTTGTGACTGAGAGGATATGAGGTCAGAAACTCAGCTCTTGGTTGAATAGGATGCCTAGGTTGCGAACAGTTTGGTTATGCAGGAAACAGTGGCCAAGTGAGGGATGGAATTGGTGGTGTGGGGGCCAAAAACAATAGATTCATGCAAGATGCTTAGCTTTGTTAAATATAAGAAATCTTACTTGGAGTCAAAACTTGGGCTTGCAGATGCCCTGTTTAGACAGCCCTGGGAAAAGTAGTCTTGGCCCCAAACTATGTTTAAAAGACTGTTTTGAGAAGGAAATTGGAATGCAGCAGTTCTTGGTCAATGGCAGTAGCCATCTTCATAATGCCAGAGCAAGACTACTTATGAGATCCCTGCAATAGCAGTCTGCCTAGTCATCCTTCAGCAGGCCTCCATTGTCCCAGCTAGTGTAATTGGAGCTCTGGATCTCATTTGGTGATCCGGAGCAAAACATTCCTCAGGCTTGCAGACGCAACCCATCACCAACTTCGCTGACGCAGGGAATTGTTTGGTACAGAGTTTGTGGTGGGAGCCAAATGTAATATCTTCATACAAGATGCTTGGCTTCATTAAATATTTCTTAGAGTCAAAACAAGACCAAGACCACTGGACAGCAGAATCTACAAAGTTTTAATAGGCTCAAACTTTGGTATCTTTTTGCCTCAGCCACTTTCAATCTGTGGTTCAAGACAAGCCACTGTCTCTCTAGACAGTTACGACGACAGTACTGCAATACATAGCAGGACAGGACCTGCTCTCAGTACAGAATAATTGCATGTTGGTGCTTTGACCATGGGATAACACTTGGCACAAAATAGAACTGGGGCAGATAACACAGCAGCCAATACAGTGAGTTTTCCCACAGTGCAGCCTAATGAGAGGTAATCTAGAGCATTTCAGGATTTGGGATTGCCCATCAGTACGCCTCTTTGCATCACCTATCACCAGCTCCCTAATTTCTCCTCAAGGACACATATCCTCCCTTTTCCCTGGTCTTTATGGTTCTCTGGAAAAACAGAAGAGACGATAGTGATTCTGGTAATCCCATATACACCTTGCAAACTAGCTCTTGGGCATCCTTTCATTATAAAACACTGATCTGATCTCACTTTTCCACAGTTAAGAGGGTCTCTTGCTAGCCAAGTGCTCCACTCAAACCCAGCTTGCTTTCATTTTACATTGTGACTTGAGACAAATGTTTTAGTTGAAGGTCTTCCCTTTGGTGACAGCCTTGTTTTTTATTGGTCCTCCTCACATGAACTTAGCCTGTTTAGTATTTTTTTTGATCTTCATATTTAATACCTTGCGGAGCTGTGGCAGAAACACATCTTTTTGTGTAGACATAGCAATTGGTGGTCTCCACAATGTAGTTCTTGGATTCCCTTGGGTACCATCTTCTAATTTTATGCTTCATCATATGGGTCTAGACCTTTAATCCTGTGACTACCACTCATTCCTCCTTGGGACCTATATTTTAGTCTTTTGAATCTCTTGGCTCCTGTGGTGTAAAATCCCTGTTTTGGAAGCGTGTTGATTTAGCTGTATTTAAAGTCCAATCCAGATACTGATCAGTTGTACCAATTATGACGCATTGATCAAGCGGTTTTTAGACTACATCTCAAATTCCTACTAAAAGTAATTATTTATTTCCGTCCACAAGGAATTGATAATCCCTCCTTTCTATTCATCTTTCTACCAGTCAACTATAAGAAATGTTAAATCAAGACCCATGGGCAGTGAAGATCACGTGGTCATTCAGCTCATTTACAGTTTGTGGAATATTGTGCACAGAATGGCTGTGGCTGTTGTGTTCACCTACATCACAACAGTGACCAAACTTCAAAGCAATTCATCATATGGAAGCACTCCAGCAATGTATGGAGAATACCAAGAAAAATGATCTAGCATGTAATGTCATCTTCATTCTTCCAGTCAGCAGCTTCTTCCACATACCATTCTCTCATCTGTCCACCCCTTAGGCCATTTCAGGAGATAATTACAATGGAAATCTGCAGGCCAAAACAAATTGCTGTCTCAAGGATATGGCTTTCTTGTATACTGTGTGGAATAAGGAGAGGGGTTGCATATATAATATTTTCAATGTCATGACATCACCACATCAAAGCATCTTGGAGAAATAGTCCCTCTGATCTCCCCCTCCCCCCAGCAAAAATAGTACAGATGCTGCCCAATTTGTGATGTGTATAGTGCCTTTGCTTCAAAGAATGAAAAGTAGGCTTTTTCTTTTCCAAAAGATTAAATCAGTGCTGCAAACTGTTAATATATTTCAGAACACCAATAAAGTTGGATCAAAATAGTGTACATAAAATACTGTTTTAAAAGTGTGCTAAGATGTTACAGTATGGTAGAGAAAATGTATAACTTGCATAGGACATTCTACTGGAACACGTCATAAGTAACTTTCTTGAACTGTATTCTAGAATTGTCATGAACTTGAAAAGATGGATCTGGAAGAGTGTATTCTGGTAAGA
This sequence comes from Heptranchias perlo, assembly GCF_035084215.1. Lineage (NCBI taxonomy): Eukaryota > Metazoa > Chordata > Chondrichthyes > Hexanchiformes > Hexanchidae > Heptranchias > Heptranchias perlo. The sequence continues at coordinate 99,231,007 of NC_090327.1, forward strand.
ATTTCTCTTGAGTCTGTTCCATTTGTATTTGGTTGTATTTGAGCTATTGTTGGTAGAAGGATTGCTATATAGCTATTCTAAGTTAATACTAAAGCAGAGAGATTTTTTATTTTGTGGAAGGAGTGACTGGTTGGCAGTTTGGGATCGTAACTTGTGTTTTCATCTGTGGCACCTGGGTTTGAAACCAGCCCAGAATGATGAGTTGATCTTTATTCCCCTATGGGATCTATGTGAAGTCAATTTGGACACTTATAACCTAATTCCACTGGGCATTGTCCACAGTACAGAATGTTTTATAATTTGGCACTGAGAATTCACCTTGATGCAGTAGGGATTAGAGTTCCTGACATTTGAGTTAAATATCTTGTTGGGGCAGAGTTGGAGAAGCCTTACATATGTCCTTCACTGTACTTACTTGAAAGTTGTTTATGCTGCCACTGTGTTGCATTAGATAATTGCAACCTCTATCAAAACATTTTTTTCAGATTTTGTAAAAACAATGGAAAAAAAATAATTTCTTCCTAAACTAGGTTTGCTATCCTGAAACCAAGTCAAAACAGCTGCCCATTTCTTCCCCCAAGTCCTCTGATACATGATTCTGCTATATAGGGATAGATGCCTGTTATATAGGAATAGATGTAATATTCTGACTATCTGTGTTCTTATGTCTACTGTTGATAACCATGAGATTGATGGGTTAATCTGTTTAAAGGTGCATTATGCTGTTGGAAACTTTTTATGAAAACTCATTTAACAACATGAATAACCAGTGTTCCACATTAAGGATCTAAAAGGTACCTTTTTGAAACCACCACTTTTGATGCATTCTGTGCCATAATTTTAGTAAATTATAGTATCTTGGCATGTACTTCTAGTGTCTAACACATGGGTCACAAGAGCATCAAATGCATATGATATAAAGGAAGCATTTAAAAAGACTCACTGGTTAGATGTTTTAGTCTTACTGTTAAAACATTTTTCCCTTGGTTAATATAATTAGCCAATGTGTGAAGGATTCTTTGGATGTTATCTATGGAGTGGATAAATGGAGCAGTTTGCTTGCTTGTATTGAATGTTAAGATCATAGCTGGTCCAAGAATCAAAGTATTCAATGTCCTGCCACCAGTTTCTGCACTACTTTGGTATTCTGCAATTTATATACATCACTTCATATCTTCACTTATGCAGCACAGAAATATATGTACAACATACAGATATCTCTCTCTTCCCAGACCAAACTGTGGGGGCAGACAGACATATCTGTGTGCTCCCACACAAGGGTGAGGATTAACAGCTTTTTCAATGCTTGTTGAGATTTGGTCCAAAATGAGTGATAAAATCCAAAAGTAATTGGCCACTTGAATGTGAAAACTTGATTGATCCTGACACCCTTTGGACCCAGTTTTGTAACCACCGCTTCTACTCTCAAGTGAGAGAGAGGGAGAGAATTGAGTGTAAAGGAGGGGATGCCCATACAGGTGGACTCAAGATACCAAGCCCACTGACCCTAATGTCAGCATATAGTCAAGCACAAGTCTCAAAGTGGAACCGCATTAAGGAAACCTTTAGTTCTATGTCTTCAGCCTCTCAAGTTGCAGCCTTGGTTTAAATTTCAGTACTGACCCTCAATCCAAGGCATCAACTATCGATAGGGAAATCCTGACCTATATGGCACTGATGTGACTTGCCAGCTGAGGATTCAAAGGTACCATTCTGTCAAAGGTGAAGAATGGCAAGACAGGAAAACAAAGAGAAATGTCTGCTCAGAGATGGACAAGACAAGGGGCACTTCTCTTTTAGCAGGGTCCTCAGACCACTAGGAGATTCAAGGCACAGTGACAAACTGGTACGTATCTCTGAGTATAGTGGTTGCATTGCAGCTCAACTGGGGCACAAGCATAATTTCTGTTGATCAGCAGCCAAAACTAGGGAAGACTGTTATAACCTATGGTTGTCTCCTCCAGGCCAGGTAGGCAGTACAGAGTTTGTCAGGTCTCTAGAGTCCTGCTTAACCACCCACTGGTGAACTTTCCTGTACTTTTCCTGATACAGACCAAACATGGCAAATCCCTTCTCCAGAGAAAGCGATAGCGCCCTTGAGGAGGAGTTGAAACTGATGTCTGAATCGAGAAGTTTTATGTGCAGGGCATCATCTAGATAAAAATGGCCTTGCATAAATACTAATTTGCTACTATTCAAATGAGAAAGATGTCTTTATCCTTATGTAATATTAAAAAAGAACTTGCATTTATATAGTGCCTGTCACAACTTCAGTGTTCCAAAGCACTTCCCAACCAATGAAGTAGTTTTGAATTGTAGTCGCTGCTGTAATGAAGGAAACGTGGCAGCCAATTTGCACATAACAAGGTCCCACAAACAGTAGTGAGACAAATGACCAGATAATCTGTGTGGTGTAGGTTGAGGGATTAAAATTGGCCAGGACTGCAGGAGAATTCATAGAATCATAGAATGGTTACAGCACAGAAGGAGGCCATTCGGCCCATCGGGCCTGCGCCAGCTCTTTGTAAGAACAATCTAGTTAATCCCGTTCCCCTGCTCTTTCCCCATAGCCCTGCAAAGTATTTATCCAGTTCCTTTTTGAAAGCCACGATTGAATCTGCTTCCACCACCCTTTCAGGTAGCGTATTTCAGATCATAACTACTCTGAGTAAAAAATGTTTTCCTCACGTCGCCTTTGGTTCTTTTGCCAATTGCCTTAAATCTGTGTCCTCTGGTTCTCGACCCTTCTGCCAGTGGGAACAGTTTCTCTTTACTTTATCTAAACCCGTCATGATTTTGAATGCTTCTATCAAATCTCCTTTCTACCTTCTCTGCTCTAAGAACAACAATCCCAGCTTCTCCAGTGTATCCACATAACTGAAGTCCCTCATCCTTGGAACCACGCTAGTAAATCTTTTCTGCACCCTCTTTAAGGCCTTCACATCCTTCCTAAAGTGCAATGCCCAGAATTGGACATACTACTCCAGTTGTGGTCGAACCAGTGTTTTATAAAGGTTCAACATAACTTCCTTGCTTTTGTACTCTATGCCTCTATTTATAAATTGTAAACAATTTTATAACACCAAGTTATAGTCCAACAATTTTATTTGAAATTCACAAGCTTTCGGAGGCTTCCTCCTTCCTCAGGTGAATGTTGTGGAAATGAAATCCTCGAACCCTTTGCATTTATAAATCACAGAACAATGCCTGGTGATGACAGATAGTCTTTCCAACTGCCCGTTGCCACGGCAATCACAGTGTGCAGACAGAGAGGTGTTACCTAAAAGGCCACCGAATATACAAACCACCAAAAAAAAAGAGGCAGAAACATAGAAAAGACAGCAAATGACCAGTTATATTAAAAACAGATAACATATGTTCGCTGGTGGGGTTACGTGTAGCGTGACATGAACCCAAGATCCCGGTTGAGGCCGTCCTCATGGGTGCGGAACTTGGCTATCAATTTCTGCTCGACGATTTTGCGTTGTCGTGTGTCTCGAATGCCGCCTTGGAGTATGCTTACCCGAAGGTCGGTGGCTGAATGTCCTTGACTGCTGAAGTGTTCCCCGACTGGGAGGGAACCCTCCTATCTGGCGATTGTTGCGCGGTGTCCGTTCATCCGTTGTCGCAGCGTCTGCATGGTCTCGCCAATGTACCATGCTCTGGGGCATCCTTTCCTGCAACGTATGAGGTAGACAACGTTGGCCGAGTCACAGGAGTATGAACCATGCACCTGGTGGGTGGTGTCCTCTCGTGTGATGGTATCTGTGTCGATGATCTGGCATGTCTTGCAGAGGTTACCGTGGCAGGGTTGTGTGGTGTCGTGGACGCTGTTCTCCTGAAAGCTGGGTAATTTGCTGCGAACGATGGTCTGTTTGAGGTTGGGTGGCTATTTAATGGCGAGTAGTGGAGGTGTGGGGATGGCCATAGCGAGGTGTTCGTCGTCATTGATGACATGTTGAAGGCTGCGGAGAACATGGCGTAGTTTCTCCGCTCCGGGGAAGTACTGGACGACGAAGGGTACTCTGTTGGTTGCGTCCCGTGTTGCGTGTCATGGAATAGCCATGGGGACCAAATTCGCACCCCAATACGCCAACATTTTCATGCACAAGTTCGAACAGGACTTCTTCACTGCACAGGACTTCCAACCAACACTATACACCAGATACATCGACGACATTTTCTTTCTATGGACCCACGGCGAGGAATCACTGAAGAGACTACACGATAACATCAAGTTCCATCCCACCATCAAGCTCACCATGGACTACTCCTCAGAATCAGTTTCTTTCTTGGACACACGAATCTCCATCAAAGACTGGCACCTCAGCACCTCACTCTACCGCAAGCCCACGGACAACCTCATGATGCTCCACTTTTCGAGCTTCCACCCTAACCACGTCAAAGAGGCCATCCCCTATGGACAGGCCCTGCGAATACACAGGGTCTGCTCAGACGAGGAGGAACGCGATGGACACCTACAGACGCTGAAAGATGCCCTAGTAAGAACGAGATATGACGCTCGACTCATCGATCGACAGTTCCGATGGGCCACAGCGAAAAATCGCGTAGACCTCCTCAGAAGACTAACACGGGACGCAACCAGCAGAGTACCCTTCGTCGTCCAGTACTTCCCCGGAGCGGAGAAACTACGCCATGTTCTCCGCAGCCTTCAACATGTCATCAATGACGACGAACACCTCGCTATGGCCATCCCCACACCTCCACTACTCGCCATTAAACAGCCACCCAACCTCAAACAGACCATCGTTCGCAGCAAATTACCCAGCTTTCAGGAGAACAGCGTCCACGACACCACACAACCCTGCCACAGTAACCTCTGCAAGACATGCCAGATCATCGACACAGATACCACCATCACACGAGAGGACACCACCCACCAGGTGCATGGTTCATACTCCTGTGACTCGGCCAACGTTGTCTACCTCATACGTTGCAGGAAAGGATGCCCCAGAGCATGGTACATTGGCGAGACCATGCAGACGCTGCGACAACGGATGAACGGACACCGTGCAACAATCGCCAGATAGGAGGGTTCCCTCCCAGTCGGGGAACACTTCAGCAGTCAAGGACATTCAGCCACCGACCTTCGGGTAAGCGTACTCCAAGGCGGTCTTCGAGACACACGACAACGCAAAATCGTCGAGCAGAAATTGATAGCCAAGTTCCGCACCCATGAGGACGGCCTCAACCGGGATCTTGGGTTCATGTCACGCTGCACGTTACCCCACCAGCGAACAAATGTTATCTGTTTTTTAATATAATGGGTCATTTGCTGTCTTTTCTATGTTTCTGCCTCTTTTTTTGGTGGTTTGTATATTCGGTGGCCTTTTAGGTAACACCTCTCTGTCTGCACACTGTGATTGCCGTGGCAGCGGGCAGTTGGAAAGACTATCTGTAATCACCAGGCATTGTTCTGTGATTTATAAATGCGAAGGGTTCGAGGATTTCATTTCCACAACGTTCACCTGAGGAAGGAGGAAGCCTCCGAAAGCTTGTGAATTTCAAATAAAATTCTTGGACTATAACTTGGTGTTGTAAAATTGTTTACAATTGTCAACCCCAGTCCATCACCAGCTTCTCCACATCATGGCTACCATCTATTTATAAAGCCCAGGATCCCATATGCTTTTTTAACCGCTTTCTCAACCTGCCCTGCTACTTTCAACGATTTATATATACCCCCAGTTCTCTCTGTTCCTGCACTCCCTTTAGAATTGTACCATTTAGTTTATATTGCCTCTCCTTGTTCTCCCTGCCAAAATGTATCACTTCGCACTTCTCCATTAAATTTCATCTGCCATGAGTCCACCCATTCCACCAGCTTGTCTATGTCCTCTTTAAGTCTATCACTATTCTTCTCACTGTTTACTACACTTCCAAGTTTTGTGTAATCTGCAAATTTTGAAATTGTGCCCTGTACACCCAAGTCCAAGTCATTAAGTCAAGTCATCGATTGTGCTCTGTACACCCAAGTCCATATCAAAAAAAAAGTAGTGGTCCTAGTACCGACCCCTCTGCTCTTATTCAAATAGTGCTATTAGATTTTTTTTACGTCCACATGAGAGGGCAGGCTTAGTTTAACATCTTATCTCTATATGCATTCTGTGACACATTTGAAATATTAAAAAAGAAATATTGAAATTAATGACATTGTTACGTCGAAACTATAGCGGGGGGAATGGGACAACAGAAACGGGCCATTTGGCCTAACTCGTCTATGCCAGCGTTTATGCTCCACACGAGCCTCCTCCCTCCCTACTTCATCTAACCCTATCAGCATATTCTTCTATTACTTTCTCCCCCATGTGTTTATCTAGCTTCCCCTTAAATGTATCTATGCTATTTGCCTCAACTACTCCTTGTGGTAGCGCATTCCACATTCTTACCCGTCTGGGTAAAGAAGTTTCTCCTGAATTCCCTATTGGATTTAGTAGCGACTATTTTATATTTATGGCTCCTAGTTTTGGACTCCCCCACAAGTGGAAACATTTTCTCTACATGTGTAAATATTTGATATTCAATTAAAGGCAATTTAAACAATGTTACAACTAAGTATTCATGCAATGTAAATTCTTTTGTTTAAAAATTAGCACCAGAGAAGCTACGTTCTGCATGCAGAAATGAAAGAAATTGGGACCCAGAGGATCAGAGACTATAATGCCGGCATGGGCTTGATGGGCCAAATGGCTGCCTTCTGTGCTGTAACCAATCTATGAATGTGCCCCAGAATACTGGAAACAGTGCAGAGTAGATGTAATGGGAACTTGATCTTTGTAAGATACCTACTTACTTTGTTTTAAAGTTCCGAAATGGTAATTGGCTACCTGCATCAAGAACAAAAGGCGCCAGAGGAAGCAGCGCTAAGGATCAACGTATTTTACATGTCTTCAAAAAAAGAAAGTAAATAAATTGTATTTTACATATTAAAAGAAATTAAAATAGTCATCAGTAAATTATTCATTAAAGAGCAGTGTACAAAGTCCTGCCAGAATAATGCATTCAACTTGACTATCTGAAAGGAGCATTTAAAATGTCATCCCATAGAAGTTGCAAAACAGCCACAGTGGAGCTAGAGGCTGTATCCTCATTACCATCAATTGGCCATCAGCTGACTCAGTGGAGCTGTGACTGGCATCATCACTGCTACATAGAGAAAGAAGCGTGCTCAGATATACATCAGTATAGCTAATGGTTTTACATAATGTGCTGCAACCCAATAATGTCGTCATAAAACTGTATAATGTAACCTGCAAAGCAACTGTACCAAGTTCAGTATGTTGAGGCCTTGGTGCATTCCTTTTCTCCTGCTGTTCTGTGGTGGGTGGTTTAAGGGTCAAACTCCTGACTCCTGTCTGCTATGGCTGATATGTCTTTTCTTCTTTATAGGCTTCTCCCCTGCATCTTTTGAGAGGTAGACTGTGGAGGTTTCTATTCTGCAGAGGTCTTACTCCGTGACTGATTTATATACTCACTAGTTCTGATAGTCTCCAGAGAAAAATTGGACTAAATTCTCTCTGAAGTTATCCTCCAGAACCATTGTGTTCATCCCCAGAAGATATATCCATGGCATAATGATAAATCCAAGTTTCAACAGATAGTCATATATAGATTTTTTAAAAAATACTGCCAGGCCACATTTCAAGTTGTTTTCTATTCATATTTACAAATTGTAGATGCAAGACCACTAAAATCATTTGAAACTTTAATAAAATATTATATAACATAATATTGTCATCCATATTAAGTGAACCTGCATTATATGTTTGATATCTCTGTAGACAGTGACGTGAGTATTATATACTTTAAATGCAACTAATGGAAACTAGGCATTAGTTGTTCAAATCTTCTCCCTCAATGCTGAAAGTTTGGGCCAGCCTTCTTTCAGCTTTTTTTGGGAGTACTGCTGCACCCTAAACAACAACAACTACTTGCATTTATAGAGCGCCTTTTAATGTAGTGAAGCGGCCCAAGGCGCTTCACATGTTTTCCTTCTGGCTGTATACAACTTCAAGTCCAAATATTCTTTCATAGTCAATTAAGCTCTTGTATCAGCCCCTCACAAAGCTTGTCTATCACATGAGATCTTTTTCCTGACTACCATTTCCTGACTGCTCAATGACCTTTTATTACGCCAGTGGTGGCTGACATTGTAAATGGCTCCCTTTTCTCAGGCACTGCCCTGCTTGCCTTCAGAATTGTTTGTACCGTTTAGTTGTCCTCAAGAAGCCCACACTCTAGTCCTATGTCCTTTCCAACTGTCCAATCTTAAACCTTTGTCTTCTCAATATTTTCAAATGCATCATAACTGCCCAGTGCTGTATTCCCTTCTCCCACAATTTCCTGTGACTGCAACCACAGCACATGATCCTTCCATGATGCCTCCATCATGTTCAACATGGTCACCACTCCATGTTGTTATCACCTCTCCTCCATGGTTTTCCTCCACAGGCAAGACTGCCCTCGTGGTTCTGCTCCTATCTGTCCCCAGTTCATCGTCAGCAGTGGCTTCTCCACCTCTGAAGTACCCCTTTTCCTCATTTATAGGTTACCCCTTGTCAACATTATTTGTAGGTATGTGGTCAGTTGCCATACATAAGCTGATGGTATACATCTGTATCTCTCCACCACCTTTGTGTTCATAAACTCTTATCTGACATCAAGTTATAGATAAGCCAGAATTTCTTCCAGTTGAGCATCAAAAGACCAAATCCATCTAACTCAGTTGCTGGTTTAAAAACTCCATGCCCATATCACTAATTTTGCATCCTGCTACCAAACTCCATCCTTCACCAACTCCAACCAGTTCAAAACTCCACTATCCACATCTTGTTCCACACTAAGTCCTGCTCGCCGATCACCCACATCCTCAGTGGCTCACTGTCCCTCAATGCATCAAATTCAGAATTCTAATTGACAAATCCCTCCACTACTTTGCCCCACCCCGACACTGCAACCTTCTGCAGACATGCCCCACTTCGGTTCTCAACTCTGGCCTTCTGTGCACCACCTGCTCCCTCTAATATAGCAGTAGCAGAACCTTTAGCTGTCTCACCCCTATTCTTTAGCGCTCCCTCGTTAAGTCCTTCTGCCTCTCTCCCTGCCTTTAGAAGTCTCCTCAAAACCAATTTGTTTGACCATGCTTTTGGTCATCTCTCCTAAGTCTTCTACTGCTCAGTGCCTTTAGCATAGAAAGCACTCCAAGGTGTTTCTCTGCACAACTGGGCAGCAGCAGTCCTTATTGGACAAGGAAGACCAGGGGGAAGATGAAGAAGTAGAAGAAAAAGGAAAGCAACCTCAACACCTTGCAGCAAGAGATATGAGGGATTAGCTAATTGCTTAGTAATTTTTGGTGACCTATTCCCCTGCCCTGAGAACTGACACAGAGCCCCTCTGCTTAACAGTCCTTGTTACATCCTTCACCACTCCCATAATCTTGCATTGAAGAACATTCAAACCATTCAGACAGTTTCCATATTAATGACATACTGATAATGCAGGCTCAAGCTACTAGTTAACTACAACGTAGACCAAAGTACTTAATGTGATAAAGGTGATTCATTTAATGGCAAACATCATAATTGCCTTCCAGTCATTTCTCACCTAAGTAATCAACCAACCGTGCTTTTCTTACAAGAAGGTTTACTAACTCAGCTACTCCAATGAGGTGTTTCCCTTGTGGCCTCAGCAAAGCTGGTGGAAGCCTACTGTTCCTCATGTTGAGACCCTTGTGATGCTCAAGGCCGGTGACTTCTGGGTGCTTGAGCATGTGAAGGCCCGGCTGCAAACTGCTGCACCTCTGCTGCAGCGTTCCTGGAGGTGACCGCACTTTCCACGGTAGACTGCAGAGTGTTGATGACATGCGAGATGTCGCCACACAGGCTGGAAGTGGACTTCTCCACACTTTCAGCCAAATTGCTGAAACTCCTTGGCACATGATGAGGCCAGCAGATTTCTTTTCATGGCTGCACCCCTGAAGGCCTCATCTTTAGAGCTGGAAGAGGACTTTGCCCTCCAGCGAGCTGTCTCCTGGGCGGTCCCTGCCACTAGTACCTGCTGCTGCTGACTCGTGCTTGGTGTTTCACCATGTGCAGATCCTACTGCTTCATTAACCCATGCAGAGCGCCAATGTCTAAGCTGGTGCCTGGGAGGGATGAAGTGACTGACGTTGCATCCTCAGGAGGATTTTCCTCCAAGGCGGCTTCTACACTGGCCTTTCACTGCCGAGAAGGACCTAGAAAAAAAGAGAAAAGGGACAAGGGTTAGAATGGCAGATAGCAGGTGACAGTCTTGAGAACGCAACTTGAAGTTGTGGAGTTTGCTGCATGTTTGCTGAGGTGAATGAAGGGTTACAAGTAATGTGCAGACACCATGCTCAGGTAAGCCACCATCCTCATCTTCCCTGATGCTCATAGCTCTGCCAGGGGCACTGATCTCCAGGGCTTCTTGCTCTGCTTGGTTGAGGGTGGTGATGTTGGTGACTCGGCCCCCCTTTTGGTCTTCTCCCTGCTATTATGCGCTGTCTTTTGCTGCAGCAAGAGAGGGCAAGAATTAGTGAGTGGCTGTTGAAAAGGTAAGCAGACTTGTGCGTGTGGAGAAGAAGCAAGATGGGGGGAGGTGATGAATGTAAAGGCAAGTTCGTACTATGAAGTGAGGTAGGAGTGCTGGGAAGAGTTGATAGTTGGGATGTGAGAAGAAAATAATCTTAGTGTGTGGTGTTGAGAAGAATGGAAGAGGGAGCATGTATGGAATGAGAGAGAGAGGTGTTGCAATATGCCCTAGTGATTATATGTTGAAAGATGTGATGGAGGGGAGAAAATTGCTGAGAGTGGTGGGGTGGGAGGGCGGGAGGGATGTATTGTCAGGTGCAGTGGAGATGAAGAGCATTACTCACTCTTGCTGCTCTTGAGGTAATTAATCCTCTTTCTATGTTGAGCCCAGGGCCCCTGGGGGTGATGGTAGTCCTGACCCTGCCAGCCATCTCTGTCCACGCCTGCTGAATGGTGGCCTTAGGGAGGCTCCTGTAGCTTCTGGGGAACAGTACCTCCTGCCTTGCACTGAATTCCTCCACTAGGATCCCTAGGTAGGCATCAGAAATCTTGGAGGAGGTAGCCCTTCTGCTCATCTGTGCTGCCAAAATACTTTGAAGCGATCTTCCATCAAAAATGAAAGTGGGGAATGCAACCTCGCTTTAGGAGATGCATTCCTGCTTTAAATAAGCTTCAGGAGGCAGGCTGGAAATTGAGCACATATTGTGGGCTGGCTATCTGATTCCCAGCGTGATTGAGCGAGCAGCCTGTCATTCAAATGGAAATGAAACCTGAGAGTTCAAGTGGTTCAGGCATCATGCCGACGATGTCATGGGGGGCCTCCCGCCTGCCCGATTCGCTTAAGTGCCTTCATTGAATCCATCAGCAGTCTGTTCCACGCACTCACCTCTCTTGTGAAGTAAATGAATCAAATCTGCCTCTCTACCTTCTAGTGTGTGCCTGCTGATCACAGAGCTTGTAGACATATTCGTCATTCGAGCCCGACCACGATGCTGAGCTCTTCTTCTGTTGCCTTAGCCTTTGCGCCCACTTCTTTGGCCAGGTGTCTTCTCTTCCCCGACCCCCCAACCCTGTACAGTGGACCCTTTCTCCCGCCTTCAGAATTCTTGTTCCATCTGGACCCCTCCCTCTGGCCTCTTACCCTCTCTTGATCTTTTCATTGTGAGCTGCCGGCATGATATCGGCTGTCTCAATTTCTCTCCTCCCCTCACTCGCTCTAACTACCTCCCTCTGAACTCGCAGCACTCCGTTCTCTCAGGTTCAACCCGGACATTGTCATTAAACCTGCTGACGAGCGCTTTTGTTGTTTGGCGACCAGACTTCTACCTTGCGGAGGCTGAACGCCAGCTCTCCGACACCTCGTCCTACCTCCCCCTAGACCATGACCCCACCGCCGAACATCAAGCCATAGTTTCCCAGACCACCACTGACCTAATCTGGAGATCATCTCCTCCCCCCCCCCCCCCCCCCCCTGCCATGGCCTCCAACCTCATAGTCCCTCAACCCCGCACAGCCCATTTCTTCCTCCTTCCCAAGATCCACAAACAGGACTGCCCTGGTAGACTCATCATTTCAGCCTGTTCTGGCCCCACAGAACTTATTTCTTCTTATTTCGACCATTTTTTTCTCCCCTTGTCCAGTCTCTTCCCACCTACATCTGCGACTCTTCCGACGCCCACCGCCACTTTAACAGTTTCCAGTTTCCTGGCCCTAATCATCTCCTTTTCACCACGGGCGTCCAGTCCCTCTACACCTCCACCCCACATCAGGATGGCCTGCGTGCCCTCCGCTTCTTCCTTCAACAGGGGCTCACCCAGTCCCCATCCACCACCACCTTCCTCCACCTGGCTGAACTTGTTCTTACATTGAACAGCTTCTCCTTTGACTCCACTCACTTCCTCCAAATAAAAGGTGTCGTTATGGGAACCTGTATGGGTCCCAGCTATGCCTGTCTCTTTGTGGGATACGTGGAACATTTTTTGTTCCAGTCCTACTCTGGTCCCCCTCCCTGACTTCTTTTTCCGGTACACTGATGACTGCATCGGTGCCGTTTCCTGCTCTCACCCCAAACTGGAAAATTTAATAAAATTTGCTTCCAATTTCCACCCTTCTCTCACCTTCACATGGTCCATCTCCAACACTTCCCTTCCTCGACTTCTCTACTCCATTTCTGGGGATAGGCAGTCAACCAATATCTATTATAAGCCCACCAACTCTCGCAGCTACCTTGATTACACTTCCTCCCACCCTGCTTCCTGTAAGGACTCTCTTCCCTTCTCCCAGTTTCTCTGTCTCCGTCGTATTTGTTCTGACGATGCCAGTGTTTCCGATATGTTTTCCTTTTTCCGCAACCGAGGATTCCCCTTCACTGTAGTTGACAGGGCCCTCCACTGTGTCTGTCCCATTTCCCGCACTTCTGCTCTCACCCCTTCCCCTCCCTCCCTCCCAGAACCATGATAGAGTCCCCCTTGTCCTCACCTTTCACCCCACCAGCCTCCACATTCAATGTAACATTCTCTGCCATTTCTGCCACCTCCAACGCGATGGCACCACCAAACACATCTTACCCTCCTTTCAGCATTCTGAAAGGACCCCTCCCTCCGTGACACCCTAGTCCACTCTTCCATTACCCCCAACACCCGCTCCTCTTCCCAAGGCACCTTCCCGTGTAAGCGCAGGAGATGCAACACCTGCCCTTTCACCTCTTCCCTTCCCATCATCCAGGGCCCCAAACACTCCTTCCAGGTGAAACAGCGATTTACTTGTACTACTTTCAATTTAGTATACTATATTCGCTGCTCACGATGTGGTCTCCTCTACGTTGGGAAGACCAAATGCAGACTGGGTGATCACTTTGCTGAACACCTGCGCTCAGTCCGCAAGCATGACCCTGACCTGCCGGTCGCTTACCGTTTTAATTCTCCGTTCCACCCCCCCACTCTGACCTCTCTGTCCTCGGCCTCCTACACTGTTGCAATGAAGCTCGAGGCACAGCACCTCATCTTTCGATTAGGCATTTTACAACCTTCCTGACTCAACATTGATTTCAATAACTTCAGATCATAACCGTTGCTCCCAATTTTTTGGTGAGCAGGTGCTGGTAATGGTTCTGCTGTTGCTATTTACAGCTCCTTTAGACCCATCTTTTGTTTCTTTACTTGTCCCATTACCGTCCTCCTTGCCTTGCACCATCATCCCTTTTGTCATTTAATCACTCCTGCCCTCCACTCTATCACAAACCTTCCCTTTTGTTCTTTCCTTCCCCCATTTGTCTGACACTGTATGTGCTTAAAAACTGTTAAACCTTTAACTTCTTCCAGTTCTGAAGGTCATCAACCTGAAATGTTAACTCTGTTTCTTTCTCTACCAATGTTGCCTGACTTGCTGAGTATTTCCAGCATTTTCTGTTTTTACTTCAGATTTCTAGCATCCGCAGTATTTTGCTTTTGTTCCAGTCAACTCAACTTGCTTTTGCTTGATTGGCATTGAATTTCCTAATTATGATTTGTGTAATAGTTTGTAACGTACTAAGTCATCATATAGTCTACAAATACAGAGCAATGAAACCTTTAACTTGGGGTTCATAAAGTTATAGAAATTGCAGCACAGAAGGAGACTACCCAGCCTATTGGATCTGTGCTGATGTCAGCTCTTCAACTGGAGCAATCTTCTCTAATCCCACTTCCTTGTCTTCAGTAAAGTAGTGGAAGTTTGTGAGTTTGGCGTTTTAAGATTATGGAATCATTTAGAATCCGTTTTAAAACAGAAAAGTAAGTATTGAGAATACAAGGCATTTAACCAACTGTATTTTCTTTCTAACTATTTATGACACATACTCTACTGTTAAAAATGACTGCGTGGAATTGCCTTAGGATAGTTTGTGAGAGTGACCCTCGAGTAACATGCATTTTAGGATTATGTCCCTCAGTCAAAAGTTAATGAGTACCAAAGGAGTATATATTCTCCAAATGAAAGATGGCCAGAATTCCTTAAAACTGTACCTCGTGTTTGGGCTAGAAGAAAAGAGAACAGTTATCTGGAGGAAAAGGACCCTGGCATAACTTGGTCTCCAACTTGCCTTTGCTTATTTTAGATATATGGTCAATTCCTAGCAATCAAAATATTACTAGTACTCAAATACTTATAAGGATATGCAAAATCTGCAATGAAACTAACACATTGGGCTTCAAAAAGGTAGCCATGATGTGGAGATGCCGGTGATGGACTGGGGTTGACAAATGTAAACAATCTTACAACACCAGGTTATAGTCCAACAATTTTATTTGAAAATCACAAGCTTTCCACAAGGAAATGGATTCCAATTGAGTTTTAAAAATTGGAACATGGTAATTGGATAATCTACAGTAGAAAAGTGGCAAGCATTTAAGGAAATATTGCTGTCGGAATTCATCCTGGTCAAATAAAACTTGTTCAAGAGTAGTATTGGGGATAAGTACAAGTCTATCAAAACATAAAAAGAATTTAGTAGGTAGGAGGACTAGGTGTATTATAAAAGACAAAAGCAGATCGAAAAAAAGTCAAGACAAACTTTGGATAGATTTCTGACAACTACCCAAGTAACAGTAAAGAGCTTTTCAAATATACATGCAATGAATGAAGGGCAGAATAAAATATTGGCCCACAGTAATGATAACTGGAATATGGGGTCAGAAAAGTTGTTTTTGTCCAGGAAGTGGAGGGGCAGTTTTCCTACTTCAAATATCAGGGAGTCGATATTAACATCCCCACCCCCACCCCCCCAAACGATGAGTGGGGAGGTTAAAAATTAAAAATCATGTAACGCGACCCCCTCAACCCACCACATATATGCCCATTGCCGTTTTTATGGCAGTTGGTTGCGTGGCGTGTCTGTGTCTCGCTCTCGAGGCGGGACACCTAATCATAATATTTAAATCAGGCACCCACAGTGCAGTTGGGAGCCTGATTTAAATTTAGCGCCAGCCAGCCAGGTTTCCCAGGGCTCAGGAAACCCGGCAAAATGGAGACGGGAGCAGCCAGATCAAGCAGCTAAGTGCTTTTTATGGCACTGCTCATGGGCCAGAAGGAGCAGAAGTACGTCTCCCCCAGCTCCTCAAGCAAACCTTCTGTTGATCATATCCTTTCCTCACTGCTGTGATCAGCCCCCTCGCTTCCTCCCCGTAAATATCGGGGCCCAGATTTCCAGGAGCAGCTGCACAGTATGTAAATACTGAAGGATATACAAAGGTTAGATCCTCTTAAAACAAAGTACTTGGTATCGATGACATCTTTCCATGAGTCTTAAAGGAAATATGGATCAAAATTAATGAAGCTTTAACTGAAATTTTAGTAAGTGTGCTAAATTGGGAGAGATCCCTAAGGATTGGAAAGTGGCCGATTTTTTAAAAAAAAACTATAAACTAGTAAGTTTAATATGTTATAGAAAAAGTATTCGTAAAACATTTTGGAGAGATAACTAGTGGCACAACACCTCAAAAGAGATAACTTGTCAAAGGACAATCAATGTGGCTTCAGGAAAGGGAAGTCATATTTGACTAGCCTAGTGAAGTTTTACATAGACACTCCAGGTAGGGGAAATGGAGAAAATTCAACTAATGTTATTTATGTATATCCAGGAGTAACAAGTTTAAAAATGAAGTTGGGTAAGAAGCAAAGTCATGTGGTTTTTACTCAAGTAATAGAATTTAAATAATTACCAGGGAAGTCCATTGAAATGGACAGTATAAATGACTTCAAGAGACAAATGGATGTGTTTCTTGTTAAAGAATTGGGTTCATGTTGATGAGGCAAATAGGTAAGGTTCATGTTTTTTTTAAAAAAGCCAAAAGACAAACTTATTGGGCCGACTGACCTTTCCTAAAAAAAAATTGAAGGCTCAGTCTCAATGATGTGACAAACCTGATTAATGCAGGCCTCGTACAATACTTAGATCTCCTGCCGTTATTTAAGACTGTGTCCTGTCAATATTAACATTTTTTCAACAACTGAGCAGGATATTGGAGAGGAGAGTAGCACATAGGGGCTTTTGTGCAATTTACTGGTCAGCTGCTGGTGAGCACTGCTCAGCTGTTCAACAATGCTAACACCAAAACTATAATAGAAGATGGTAATGGAGTGGAAATTCTATCAAAAGGTGGAAATAATGGGGGGAATTTTAACCCCCCCCCCCAGTACAGGCGGGGGACCACTTCCGGTTTTAATGGAGGTGGGGTTGGGGGGCGGGCGACCAATCTCTTCAGAGGCGGTCCCCAGTCTAAATATCTTAGAGGCTGCAAGTCTCAAATTTTAGCTCTGTTTTAGATTTAACGCCTGCGGGCTGGTCCCCTGGCGATCAGACCTCCATGATCTATCCACACACCCCCCCCCTGACCCAACTCTCTGGCCCCAGACCGATCTCTCTGACCCCAACACCCCCTTCAGATCTATCTGGCCCCCCACCTCCTTCCCGATCTATCCACGCCCCCCCCCCCCAACCCTGATGCTCCCCGCGGCCCAGGATCTCTCCCTTTCTCCCTCCCTCCCTCCTCTCTGCTCCCCGGCTGCGGCCTAGTGCAGCAGGCCTTCCGGCCCAACAGCCAACCTCTCAATCTGGCTGGCTGCTGGCTGGGAAATGGAGACAAAATTTTAAATCAGGTTAAATTTGGCAGGACCTTCGGGAAACTCGTACTTCTGGGTTTCCCAGCTGCTACACCTCCCCCCACTCCCTCCCCACCTCCCTATAAATATTGGGGCCAGTGAGTCTTGCACAAAACTGAAGAGTGCAACTGACTGATCAAACTGTTAATACTACTGGATTATGGCAAACAAGATTTCAATATTATGATCATATCAACCGAATTCCAGTGTGCACATTCCTAAATCTATTCAAGATGCCTCCTAGCATTCAGAAATTCATGATTAGCTTTAAAGCAAAGATTTTTAGGGATTAAACTACATCATTCTACCTGCTGTAATTTAAACTGTTTGCTCTGTAAATATACTAGTAGTCATTGATATGTAAGTAAGTATTTGCATTTATGTAGTGTCTCATTGTCATGATATCGCAAAGTACTTTACAACCAATGAATTACTTTTGAAGTGCAGTCACTATTGTCATGTAGGCAAACGTGGCACCCAATTTGTGTTCAGTAAGATTCCACAAACAGCAATAGAATGACTAGATAATTTTTACTGGTGGTGTGGTTGAGGTAGGAGTAATGGCCATGGCACTGGGAGAACTCCTTGTTCTTCAGATAGTGCCATTGTAGTCTTTTGCGTCCAATTGAGCAGGCACACGGAGCCTCAGTTTAACAACTCATCTGAAAGGCAGCACTTCAGTACAGTACTGAGGGAGTGCTGTATTGTCTGAAGTGTCAGCCTAGATTTATATGCTCAAATCCTGGAATGGGGCTTGAACGCACAACCTTCTGACTCAGGTCTACCAACTGAATCAAGTTGACACTTGTCACAAGAGGCCACATCAAATTTATATGCTTTGAGTGATGGGAAATTTCACAATACATCCCTCAGGACTCCCTTCCTTACTAACAATCTTCACAGAATACCTCTTAATAATAACTACATCTACAAAAGTTAAAGATTTATAAATTACCTCTGTTTAGTTCCTGATAAACTGCCACAAGATATTTTTTTACAAATGGAAAAAATTCCAAATTAAGTGATTGAGTGCTGCTGGAGAGTTGATGTAATGGACTTCTCTAACCACCAGAGAAGTTCAGGCAGCAGAGATAAGCTAGCAAGCAAGACTTGACCACAGTATACTGACTGTGGATTGTTGGATAAATTGAGAGGATGTTCTTGCAGGAATACGCTGGTACCTATTTGCCATTTCACATTATCATCCAAGATGCCTCCCTCAGGCTAAGAAGCTGGCAAGCCATGGTATCTGGTCCTAAATCCTATGTAACTGCTATGTCCTATTAGTGGAATTTAGGCAAATTATTGACCTGGTTAGGAGATTGGTTGGGCGATAGAAGACAGAGTGCAGGGATAATGGGTATGTACTCGAATTGGAAGGAAGTGACCAGAGGTGTCTCACAAGGATCTGTGCTGGGACCTCAACTATTCACTATATTTATTAATGACTTAGATAACACAATAGAGAACCATATATCCAAGTTTGCTGATGATACAAAGATTGGTGTAGACGGGAGCATAAACTTACAAAGAGACATTGATCGATTAAGTGAGTGAACAAAACTGTGGCAGCTGGATTTCAACCCAGGATGTGTCAGCTGTGGTTCAGTTGGTAGCACTCTCAACTCTGAGTCAGAAGGTTGTGGGTTTAAGTCCCACTCCAGAGACTTGAGCACAAAATCTAGGCTGACACTTCAGTGCAGTACTGAGGGAGTGCTGCATTGTTGGAGGTGCCGTTTTTTGGATGGGACGCTAAACCGAGGCCCCGCCTGCCCTCTCAAATGGACGTATAAGATCCCACAGCACTATTTCGAAGAAGAGCAGGGGCGTTATCCACAGTGCCCTGGCCAATATTTATCCCTCAACCAACATCACCAAAAAAAAACACGTTGTCTGGTCATCAATCAAATTGTTGCTTGTGGGACCTTGCTGTGCACAAATTGGCTACCGCATTTCCTACATTAAAAAAATGACTCCACTTCAAAAAATACTTCATTGGCTGTAAAGCACTTTGGGACATCCTGAGGTCGTAAAAAGTGCAATATAAATGCAAGTCTTTCTTTCAGATAAGTGTGAGGACCCAAAAAGGATAGATCCGAGTATTGTTTAAATGGTGAAAAGCTAGGAACAGTTGTGGTCTGTATACATGGACCCCTAAATCTCTTTGGATCTCCAAAATGTAGTAGGTACAAAAAATAATCAAAAAGGCTAATGGAATGTTAGCCTTTATAACTAGAGGGCTAGAATACAAAGGGAGGAAGTTTTACTATAGCTATACAAAGCCCTGGTTAGACCACATCTGGAGTACTGTGTACTGTTCTGGGCACCACACCTTAGAAAGAATATATTGGCCTTGGAAGGAGTGTAGTGCAGATTCACCAGAATAAGAACATAAGAAATAGGAGCAGGAGTACAGCCCCCGGAGCCTGCTCCGCCATTCAATAAGATCAGTGCTGATCTTCTATCTCGACTCCACTTTCCCGCCCTATCCCCTTAGTGTCCAAACATCTATCAATCTCAGTCTTGAATATACTCAATGACTGGAATTCTCTACCCAGGAGGGCTGTGGATGCTCAAAGATTCACAACCCTCTGAGTGAAGAAACTTTTCCTCATCTCGGTCCTAAATGGTCGACCCCTTGAGACTAGGTCCCCTAGTTAGAGACTCTCAGCAACCACCCTGTCAAGCCCTCTAAGAATGTTATACGTTTCAATGAGATCACCTCCTTATTTTCTAAACTCCAGAGAATATAGGCTCATGCTACTCGATCTCTCCTCATAGGACAACCCTCTCATCCCAGGAATCAATCTAGTGAACCTTCGTTGCACCCTCACTAAGGCAAGTATATCCTTCCTTAAGTAAGGAGACCAAAACTGTACACAATACTCCAGATATGGTCTCATCAGAGCCCTATACAATTGCAGCAAGACCTCCTTACTCTTATACTCCAACCCCCTTGCAATAAAGGCTAACATACCATTTGCCTTCTTAATTGGTTGCTGTACCTACATGTTCACTTTCTGTGATTTGTTGATAAGGACACCCAAATCCCTCTGACTATCAACATTTCTTAGTCTCTCACCTTTTTTAAAAAATGTTCTACCAAAGTGGATAATTTCACATTTCCCCACATTATACTACATCTGCCACCTTCTCGCCCACTCACTTAACCTGTCTGTATTCCTTTGCAGCCTCATGGCTTACTTTCCCACCTAGCTTTGTATCATCAGCAAACTTGGACACATTACACTCTGTCGCCTTATCTAAGTCATTGATATATATCGTAAACAGCTGAGGCCCAAGCATTGATCCTTGTGTCACCCCACTAGTAACAATGTCAACCCAAAAATGACCCGTTTATTCCTACTGTTTTCTGTCCATTAACCAATCCTCAATCCATGCTAATCTATTACCCCCAATTCCATCAGCCCTAATCTTGTGTAACAACCTCTTTTATGTGGCACTTTATCGAATGTCTTTTGAAAATCCAAATATACTACATCCACTGGTACTCTTTCCCCCGCCCCCCCCCCCCCCGACTCCCCTCTTATCTACGCTGCTAGTTACACCCTCAAAAAACTCTTGGAAATTGTGTTTGACAAATTTCTTCTTCCATAAAATTGTGTTGACTTAGCCCATGTTATCAGGGCTCCAGGGGTTAGATTATGAGGAGAGATTATTATAAATTAGGCTTGTATTCCCTGGAATATAAAAGGTTAATGGTTGATTTGATTGAGGATTTTGGGATTTTGAAAGGGATTGATAGGGTAAATAGAAACTTTTTCCGCTGGTGGGGGAGTTAAGGGCAAGGGAACATAACCTTAAAATCAGAGCCAGGCCATTCAGGAGAGAAGTTAGGAAACTCCTCTTCATGCAAAGGGTGGTAGAGTATGGAAAATTCTCCCACATAAAGCAGTTGATGCTAGCTCAATTAATAATTTTAAATCTGAGATCAATAGATTTTTGCTAGCCAAGTGTGTTAAGGGACATGGAGCCAAGGCAGGTGGATGGAGTTAGGATACAAATCGGCCATGATCTCATTGAATGGTGGAACAGGCTCGAGGGGCTGAATGGTGTACTCCTGTTCCTATGTCAACAAATTGGAACTCTGCAGTACTACGTTCCATAAGTACAGAAACAGGGTATCCTTCTATGGATAGATGGTAAAAAGCATGATTCAAAACTGTTAAGTTCAGCAGTCTGAAAAAAGATTTGTTTTAAAAAGAGAGTGTGCAGTGCCATAAATTGCCCAGCATCTTCTGAAGAGAGGAAAGGTAGCAGCTAGTCTCCTCAGTAGGGCCACAATCTTACCCCAGAAATGGGCTTGTGAATTTTATCCAATCTATACATACTGATCAAAAATGCACATCTGTTATTATGCAAGATATTGGATCTCAGTGCATTAATAGACAGACTATCACAGGAAATTTCTTTATGCCTTCCCTCAATTTCTCTGATTACAAAAACTGAAATAAACAGGCCAGAGTAGTAGTTGTCTAGAAGCTGTGGTTTTTCAGATTAAATCTCGTCTTGGAAATATAAACATTGCTTGCCAGACCTGGGATTGTGGGGGGAATCAGGGGGTTAATTATCCCAAAAAGACAGGAGAGTATGACACACAGCCAGGCTGGTTTATGGGTAACAGCTTGGATATTGAGTGATTAACCTCCCAGGGCTGACCTCCTGGAGAAAACTGTGGTTTTCTTGTATCTGGTTAGGGAATTATTTAGCAGAATATTCTATGTTTATAACCTACATATGGAAAAACAACAACATGGCTACTGGCCTTAGCGTCTCATTCCTTTGAGCTTATGGCAAGCATAAATCTTATATCCTGCAGCTATTCTTGGCTCTGAAATTAAATTGCTTGTCGCAATCAGTCGTCATCTAATTGAATGGTGGAACAAGTTTGATAGGCTGAATGGCCTTCACCTATTCTGTCACTTACAGTTTCAGCAACAATTGGGCTTTTCAGAACTCTTGTCCATGCAATCCAAACATTTTTTTTAACCAAACAGAAATGGGCTTTTTTACAACTCAAAATAGTGTTGCAATGGTACTTGTTTGCACTTTAGAGTTACTGTTTTTAAATTATTTTTTAAAAGTTTTATTTTTGCAATGCATGCACTAGACATTGTTAAACTTTAAGACAGAAACATTTCTTTGAATTAGGCTCAAAACTCCTTTACAGAATAATTGAGGAATGCAGCCTGAAAGAAGATGCACCTATACAGATTTGAAGAGCTTCCTAAGTGTTTGTACTGCCTGGTTCTATTGCATTTACAAAGAATATGCAGCACAGAAACAGGCCATTCAGCCCAACAGGTCCATGCCAGTGTTTATGCTCCACGTGAGCGATTGCTCTAACTTTTCCACTTACGTTAATAAAAGTGGTAATTGATACTGCCTTTCCTATGACGTGCTTACATACTTACACTGGTGAACCAATTCTACATTGTCCCAGTATTTTATGTCGCATCAGGGAGCGATGAATATATTTGTAAATTGGTTGATAAGAGACTGGTCACTATTTTTTCCCCTTTGGTAGTTCTAATAACAAAATGAAATTCTCTTTTTTGCACCTGTTCATAACTTAAAGCTCCCAGATAGCTTGTTTTTTTAAAAAAAATCAGACAAACACATATCTCTCTCTCTCTCTTTCTTCCCACAGATCACAGACAACACGTTGATTCAGCTGTCCATTCATTGTCCTAGGCTAGAGGCACTGGTGAGTGGATATCTATTGCAGTTGAATCATTTGTCTTGTATAGGATAAGTTTTTTAATCTGATCATTCCTGTGTTCTAGAAGTCATGAAATTTGTTCTAGTCTTCCATCCATTTGTAATCTCCGACTTTTTTCCTAAACTTAAAAAATTAATCAAATTTCAAGCGTCCCATCTGAAATTGGTTTATCTCACTTGGTTGCCTTCAAGAATGGACATATTGGGAACTGGCCCTTTGTTCATTCTTATCCAAAGATTTGTATATGACCCAAATACTGTAATGGGCTTTTATATAGTAAATTATTACCAATAGAACTGATTATATTAAAATAGTTAGCCGGGCTGTTGGTTTCCTGCCATCAGATTCCTGGAAACAGAAATGGTTTGTATTCAAATTAACTAGAGGGGCTCAGGAATGGCAATTGGAATTAAATGTGGAAAAATATAAGGTAATTCACACTGGTATAGAAAATAAAGATCGTGTGCACAATGGATGGTTTCTGTGCATTACAGTGGAAAAGAAAAAGTCTTTGGAGTAGTGGGTAATACACTAAAAGTATCCAGTCAGCGTGAGGCCTCGTATAAAGCAAATCAGATCCTTACGGCATTTCGGGCATTTGATTGCAAACAAACAGTTGAAGTGCATGATAATTAAGTTTACATACACCACCCAGCAGGGCCAGGGAGGGAGAAGAGAGAGGCAATGGTTTTAGTTTGCAGGGAATGTCTTAGTTTCACAGGACTTGAGCGTGCACTGATCAGTGGCACATGCAGTTCAGTGTTGACAAAAGCAAGGTACTGCATATTGGAAATAAAAAATAGGAGGAACAGACCCCTGGGGTACCCTACTCGTACCTCTTCTAATTTCAACCATAACTCCCTTCCCTTTAAATAGTTACTAATTCACATTCACACTTCACTTATGACAAACACTGACCTTAACAACAACAATCACAACAACTTGTATTTATGTAGCACCTCTAACATAATAAAATGTTCCATGGTGCTTCACAGGAACATTATCAAACAAAATTTGACACCAAGCCACATAAGGAGATATTACGACAGGCAAAGGTAGAGTTTAAGGAGCGTCTTAAAGGAGGACAGAAAGGCAGAGAGGTTTAGGGAGGGAATTCCAGAGCTTAGGGCCTAAGCAGCTGAAGGCACGGCCGCCAATGGTGGAGCGATTAAAATCGGGGATGCTCGAGGCAAGAATCGGAGGAGCACAGAGATTTTGGAGGGTAATAGGGCTGGAGGAAGTTAGAGATAGGGAGAAGCGAGGCCATGGAGGGATTAGAAAACAAGGATGAGAATTTTAAAATCGAGGCATTCCCAGACCGGGAGCTAATATAGGTCAGCGAGCACAGGGGTGATGGGAGAACAGGACTTGGTGCAAGTTAGGATATAGGCAGCAGAGTTTTGGATGAGCTCAAGTTTATGGAGGGTGGAAGATGGGAGGCCAGTCCAGAGAGCATGGAATAGTCAAGTTTGGAGATAATAAAGGCATGGATAAGGTTTTCAGCAGAAGATGAGCTGAGGCAGGGGCAGAGAAGGGCGATGTTACGGAGATGGAAGTTGGCGGTCTTGGTGTTGGAGCGGATATGTGGTCGGAAGCTCATCTCAGGGTCAAATAGGACGCCAAGGTTGTGAATGGTGTGGTTCAGCCTCAGATAGTGGCCAGGGAGAGGGATGGAGCCGATGGCTAGGGAACGGAGTTTGTGGCAGGGACCGAAGACAGTGGCTTCAGCCTTTCCAATATTTAGTTGGAGGAAATTTTTACTCATCCAGTACTGGATGTCAGACAATCAGTGTGATAAATCAGAGACAGTGGAGGGGTCGAGGAAGTTGGTGGTGAGGTAGAGTTGGGTGTGCTCAGCGTACATATGGAACCTGACATTGTGTTTTCGGATGATGTCGCTGAGGGGCAGCATGTAGATGAGAAATAGGAGGGGGGCCAAGGATGGATCCTTGGGGGACTCCAGAGGTAACTGTGTGGGAGCGGGAAGAGAAGCCATTACAGGTGATTCCCTGGCTATGACTGGATAGATAGGAGTGGAACGAGATGAGCGCAGTCCCACCCAGCTGGACAACGGAGGAGAGGCGTTGGAGGAAGATGGTGTGATCAACTGTGTCAAAGGCTGCAGACAGGTCAAGAAGGATGAGGAGGAATAGTTTACCACGGAGGTCACAGACACATAGGACGTCATTTGAAACTTTGATAAGGGCCGTTTCAGTACTGTGGCAAAGCGGAAATGTGATTGGAAGGATTCAAACATGGAGCTGCGGGAAAGATGGGCACAGATTTGGGAGGCGACAATACGTTCAAGGACTTTGGAGAGGAAAGGGAGTCTGTAAAGCAATCTCTTGTGTATTATTTTATCAAAGGAATTTTAGAAATCTTGGTACCCTTTCACTGCACCATTTGGCTTTCCCTTGTCAAATTGGCTCTCACCTCTTTAGAAAAGTAAGATTGGTCAGACACAATCTACCCCTTCTAAAGCCAGTTGCTGAGTTTAGCTGAATTAACCTTTTTTCCTTTGGATAAACATTGTTTCATTTGGTGCAATCAATATTAGTCCAAGTAATCCTGAGCTTTCCAATGGAGAATGCTGCCATTTATTGTAGTTGGAAAGGCAAACAAGGTTCCACTAGATGGAAGCCTGGATTTACTAAATAACTTGGGAGAGTTTTCAGATACTGGGCCGGAAATTGCTTAAAAAAAGAACGGTAAGCCCAACATTGCTCACTGTTGTTAGTGGCGAAATCGAAAAGCAAGTTCCGGCATTCTCACATGTACAGTGAAACAGGGAAATCCAGAACTTGCTCCTCCTGGTTTGCCGGCGATTTGACAGCTTCGCATTAAAGGGACATCGCCGACTGGAATCAGTTGAAACAATGGACCAGCACCCACTTGCTCGTATGCCCAGCTGGAAAGTAACTAATATCACCACAAAATAAGTACGCTTAAAAATACAAGGTCTAATCTAAGTATTAACAGCGTGGTTAGTCTTAATGACTGCCAAAGAACTAAAAATTAACTTTTAAAAAATGTGAGGTCTCATTACTCCTTATTTTAATTGTTTTTGGTTATTAAAAAAAGTTAATTCAAAAAAATTATTTTTTTACTTCTTCCTTCTGTCTCTCTTTATTTAATTTGATTATTTCTTACCCTCTCTTTTCTCACTGTCTGTAACTGCTTTTACAAATGATTTTAGTGTTGTACCTTTCACTTCCTGGATTTTATGTTGCAACTTGCAGAAACTGTTTGCAACTTGTCAAAAATATTGCAATCTGGTCGAGGGGAGAGTGATCCTCTCCTCCAGGGTCCTGGTTTCTCTGGAGCTAACGCTGGGCTCTTCTCCACTTCCTATTAGAGGAAGTGCACCCAGTAAACACTGTGGTAAGTTAGTGGGTTAGTATAAATCTATGGAGCAGTGAGCACTGTGGGTCCGCCACTCCGAGCAATTTCTGGGCCAATATTTGCTTCAATACATACATCAGTCGCTTTCAGTTTTAGTGAAGATAGCTGTTTCAATACTTATACAGTAGAAATTAAAACAATAAATAAAAAGAAAAGGTGGGCCTATTGTGTAGCCCTTAAGTTACCAATTGTGATTGAACCATGTGTAAAATAAAGCAGTGAGGAAAAAGCTAGTATAAGCATTACCATAAAGTAAGCAAGAAAAGTTTAAATTGGTTTTGTAATTACTTTCAGACCAAATTCAAAAAGTAAATCTACGAGCATTGACATTAGCCTAAATATGGAAAGGCTTCAGTTTTCAGTTTAACTGTAGCTAGTTAAAGTGCTTGACTGAAATGTTCATAATGTAAAATGACCTATATAATGAGAAAAGTGTGAAAATATATACTTTTTTAAGTTTGCCTTACTCCACATAACATGACTAACCCAGGTTGTCCAAGGAGGAAAGTTATAATGGTGCTTTTAATCTTTGGCTTTATTGTGACTTCACCCTCTGATTTTCCCTTCCCATATCCTTTGGCTGGTCCTCCTCTCTTATACTGTAAGACAACAGCAAAAACCTGTGTCAGCTCGGTGTCGGTGTGTCCAGTTCAAAAGTATTTGTCTGCAATCCACAGACTTCAATGGGATGTAAATGATTGGCAAGTACAACAGACCACTCAACTCCTGATGACCAATGCCTGAAATGTTTACCATGAAAACCTAACTTTGATGTGGAATTTGAAAGGTTATTTTTCTAGGGTGCAGGGGGACTGCCAGAAAAATGGGAGGACAACCTCCTGGGGTGTGGCCCATGTCATCTGATCAAGCCTGGAAAGGTAAGCCAGTGCAGGCTTATGTCCATTTCATGCTGCTAGGACTGGTACTCTGTCCTTGGGATCTGGAGTGTCAAAGGATTGCCATTCTAGCCCGAGTGTACCAGAAGAACTGCTTATGTGATATTGGTAGGAACTGAATAAAAGGCACCAATGATAAGAGCACTGGTTTGTAGTTGACTTATATGGTCTGGTGCTAGTGACCTTGCCATTTCCCCTGGCCTCTACTCCCATGGTCTCTATTACTGACAAGGGCAACTCTGACTAATTCCTTGTATCACTCACCACGCATCTAACCCCCTTCCAACCCCATTTCCTCCTGTGTTCTACCCTGGAATGAACTCTCCCCAAATCACAGACAACTGCACTTTCTAAATCCCAAATGCCGAGCCTAAGGCACTCCATTTGCCATGCTTCTCCAGCTGTTGATCTGCTTAACCACTCCTTCATGTCCATTTTCTATGCCTTTGCCCCAGGAAAAGCTTTATTCTCTCCCATCACAGTCAGTCCCCTGGTATGGCCTCCATCTTTGTTCCCTTGAGACCAAGGGGCACAAATGAGTGTATGTGGCACAAAACTGGTTCAGCCAACCAGCACCAGAACTGGCTGGATTACATCAAGCACTATTGAGCTGCACTCTCCTCTGCCAAAACCACACACTGCTCCAGAATCTTCCTGGAGAGCAAAGATAACCTCCAGTTTCTTTTCTTCACTAGCAACTGTCTCCTTAATCCCCTCTCCCCTGCCCGCTCCACCCTCACCTCCAACAAATGAGAAGAGCTCACCAACCCCATCCCTTACCATTGTCTCAGGCTGAACCAGACTGTTTGACCCCAAGCTGAGCCTACGACCCCACGACCCCACGAACAAGATCGCCTACTTTAACCTTCATAACTGCCCCAGCCTCAGCCCATCTGCAGCTGAAACCCTCATACATTCGTTTGTCACCTCTAGAATAAACTATTCCAATGCTCTTCTGACCAGCCTCATTCTTCACCCTCCGTAAACACCAGCTCATCCAAAACTCTGCTGCCCGTTTCCTATCCCACACCAAGTCCTGCTCACTCGTCATCCCTCTCCTTGCTCATCTAAATTGACTCTCAGTCCTCCAAAGCCTCAAATTTAAAATTCTCATTCTCGTGTTTAATTCCTTTTATGGTTGCTCTCTGTCTATGTAACCTCCTCCAGCCCACAACCCTCCCCTCCTGAACTCTGACTCTGGCCTTTTGTGCATATCCCCTCCTTTCGGCCCACTATTCACGGCCATGCTTTTAGCTGTCTAGGCCCAGGTTCTGAAATTTTCTCCCTAAACCCCTCCACCCCCCTCTCCTTCTTTAAGACCCTTCTTAGAACCCACCTATCTGACCAAACTTTTGTTCTGCCCTCCTAATATTATCTCCTTTGCTTCAGCATCCATTTTTGTCTGATTACGCCTCGGTGAAGCGTCTTGGGATTTTTTTTCTACGTTAAAAATACTATATAAATACAAGATGTTGTTGATAGGCCAACTGCATGAAGCTGTGATGTCTCTGGAGAGTGCAACCCTCTTTAAAGGTTTACAAAATAAGTGAGACTAAAGAAAGAGAAGCTCTCCCATAAATAGTTCCTTGAGCTGGTGGTGCATATTTTGAAGTTGATTTTTCCTGATGGGTAACACCTCCAAGTCCGGGGCATGTAGCTGTAGACCTTCCTGGCTACGTGCAGCCATAAAAAATGGAGGACCTAGAGTGACTTGGGTTTGCCTGACTGTTCAGCAAAGAGACTATTTTTTTGGCTCAGAAAACTGGTTTAATATATAGAATTGTTCTTTCAAAAGTACTCTATGTTCTAATAAGACAAGTTTTTTCATCTGGTAGAAGACTTCCTTCAGATGACTGTTCAGAATCGCAGTACTTCGGAGATGTGGCCTTCATGGCCTTCCAACCCAAGGAACAAAACATTAATTTCCACAGGCCTAGTTGGGGTTCCTTTTGCAGTTGCAAAGAGTCATACCCATAGGGATTAAGTGCCCTCAGCCTGGAAGCACCACTTTGGGGAGAGAGGCCATGTCCACCCAACTGTGAAATGTCCTGCAGATCCATCCCCTGCAACACAGGCGGCATGGGTGAATTTTAGTTCCAAAAGAGGCACATTATAACAAATGTACGGGTCAGGTACATCACCCAATTGGGTTGTTTTTTTCCTTTTCGATATGAATTCCTAAATGAGGGGAGAGGAATTGGCTCATTTTAGATCATGTCGGGACATACCCACTGTTGCTTTCTTGGGTGATAGAGATGGTGTCCCTTAGATCAGGAATGGAGATTCTTTACATTCTTCATAGTACAGGCTGATTCTGCTTTATCTTGGATCTGAGGGACTTGAATTTCCCCTTTTGTGGGAGTTTAAGATAGCTTCTCTTCAACGTATTCTTGCAGTGCACCCATTTCCTATGATTCAGAAGAAACAGTGCCCAGTGCTAGACGGTGTTCTGTGTTTGTCATGATGTTATACCTAATGACATTTCTGTATCAGAGGCATTGCATCAGCTACAATTATACTCCAGTTGAAATCTGAATCTGATATCTGACCACAACTTTCCATGTATGTGGCTGTCAGTGGTCTTGTATGTAGTGGTGTAATAGTATGAATCTGCTACTGGACCTATGGCTAGTGTAAATTAGGCAGTAATTTTGTAACAAAATGGAGGAATCTCTTCTATTTGTTCCCTTGCTGCAATAATACAATATTTTAAAAAGGTGGTTCAAAATGAAGAAATGGATGCACTTGCTTTTTCACTCATAATTAGAGGTGAAATCTCAGAACTGTTTGAAGCAATTAATTTAAATCATGGGAAATATACCACGGTCTCATTCTTGCACCTTTTTGATGTATGAGTTTGCAAATTGCCGTTTAATTCTAATAACCAATTGATAGTAATAAAGCAGGTCTCCTCATTAGTTAAGCACTTTAAAGGAACTCTATCCTTGTGATCTTTCCCAATTGACTCCTGGGCTAATCCTATGGTACAGGCAGCTGTTGGATTTATTTGAAGAATGAAGATTCTATAAGGTGGATGCTGTTTCTGGAATTCTTTCATTATAGGATTATAATTGAAATGTAACCAAAACATTTCACTGCAACAGAAATGTACCCAATGATGTTATTCGCACAAAGATGCAATGAAAGTCATTAATATAGAGAGAAAACTAATTTGGTAATTTAAGCTTTTGGTTACAAATGGCTTTCGACTCTAGTGTGAAGATTAACTGTATGTGTTATATATCTTTGGACTGTAAATCTAAGAACTTAAAAAAAAATTTGCTTCTTCACATGGCACAAACTTTTTGTTGGCAATGCAGAAAATATTTTTTTTAATTCTCATTGTTTTAAAAGACAAAAAAATGTGTAACTACATCCCAACTGAGTCATTATACCATTTTTATATAACAATTTTTGTGTTATTTACTGTTAGAGTTTGAAATTCTATGCCTATAATTTCTTTTGGAATTGAACAATGCAGCTATTGACTCTTGTACTTCCAGTGTTTTCAAGATGCTATTTTGCAATTGTAACCATTTAAGGTTAGAATTATTATGAGAGATCTTACAATCATAGTAAATATTCTGTATATGACTTTTCTATATTTCCTCTTCACTAATCCTTTCTGTATCCCAGGTGGATAGTGCACCCAAGCCTGCAAACAGAAACCAATTAAAATTCAATGGGATGATGCTGGTTTTTACCCATAATTCACAGCAGGTTTTTTGCTCACCAATCCTTGTTTTCTCGGGAGATTTGCCGTGTTTTTGAAACTCTTCTAATGCTGCATTTTCAGAGGACCTCACTATTGGGAAGATTTAAATTTGACCTCAAATGCAGCTCCATACTTGGATGTATCTGCTTTACAGGAAAACCATCAGAGCCAGCATCCTCCAACCTCACAGCCTTCCACATCCAGAGAGAATTGGGCAACTAGCATCCTTTCACGTCTTTCTGTCCTTTGTAACATGCAGTGTCCTTGCCCTCAGTCAGTATAGCCTGCCTTACATTGCTAGGTAACATAGGCTTTTCTAAGTCTTTCCTAAAGTACCTGAAGGTCTGGATCCTCCTACAAATTTAGGTTCACTAATTTAGTTTGTGAATGTACCAATCTGTACAAATTGTTAATGGGGAAGAGAGGTCTAGGGAGAATGTCTGAGTCTTTGAGCAGTTCTGTTTCAAATAGGGGCCACGCCTTTGAACTGGTATGAAAGCTGCTCCCAAGATGCTGGGAAATCTGCACCTCCACCTGTACCATGGTTTCCTGTGGTCAGCTCATAATGGTCCAGCTCTCAGGCTGGTTTGAAATTGCAACTCTTCTCTGCGCGCCCCCCCCCCCCCCCCCCGCCCACTTTACTGTTTGCAGTGAAGTCACTCCAGGACATTCCCTATAATTAATGCTGCTGGACTGGCCTAACATGGAGGGATCCTAGGGCTTCCTTGGCAGCAATAAAAAATTGTGTTCTTGTAAATAAATTTGAACTGTAAGAGTTGTTTTCTTCTGTCAAAAGAGGGGAAATTAAACCAAAAGTATCTGCATATACTTTCCTTCACCTTTGAAGGATTTGCAGTAGCTCACTAGGAATATTAGCCCTAAACCTGTCATCTCTGAACATGCCATAGTAGGGGACCTGGCAGTGGCAGGTGCCTTGCTATGGGAGTTATTTTTCCATTTCTTGCAGAAGGCCTCTGTTGTTTGGATCCCTCCCACATCTTTGATAAAACCCCCTCAATGGCTGGCACTCTGGGTCAGTTCATTCAACTAAGTGTGAAAACACAGGCAGCAATGGCATTCTGTGGTATACACCATCCATACACGGACACTGAATCCACAGATGTCGGATTTATTCTCCCACATTTGAACTTTCACAAAGTATTCCTGTTACATTAAGTGGTTACTTTACTTGTGACAGTAATACATTAGTGCTCCTGCAACCTGGAAGTTGCTTATAACCTGTGCTGATTGCATCAGTAAGCAATGCCTCCCAAAAAACTTGCTATAAAATCTTTGTATTACCTGCTTGGTAAATGCATCAACAGATTTTGGAGCCCTGCTATCGCTCACTGTATTTAGAATAAGAGATGCTGATCTTTATTGCCTTTCAGTGTCCATTTGCACTCGCTTCATGGGGAAATTGAATACTATTTAAAGCTTTATAGTTTCCATACGGGAAACCTTTAACAATCTTCAGGGAAAGACTTCCTGAAGTTATTTATGTCTAAGAAGGCAGAGCTCCACGTCTTCTGCGGATTTGGGTTCTTCTCCCTATGTGTATAGTGACCAGTTCCTTTCCATTAGTTTAATAGGATAATGTCTGTAAATGCACTTCTTGCACTTCCAAGAATGGGGATGAAAGGAAGATCAACTGTACATTTTCCTCTCCCTGCGACGACTCTTCGTCAATTGCTATCGTCAATCTGGAGACTAGTGGCCTTAATATTGAATATCTCTGGATCCCAAGCCAGTTTACTAATCTGAGTGACCCTCCCCATCTGGGTCGCTGCCTTTCCTTCCATTATTCTATTAACAATTCGCACATTACCTGCCCTTCGATTCTCAAATGATATGTTCGCAATACCAATCCTCATTTGAGCTGTGTAAAAATCCACATTTCAGACCATTTCAGTCTTCTACATGGTGCTGTATGCAGGATCCGGATTTCACACCCATATAAAGTTATTAATTAAACATAGCATTTCATCTTAATGTGTCCTGTCAGATCAATTTTTGATCCAACTTGCCACTTTCCCTTGGATCCCATGGGTTTGTACTTTTTTGACCAGTCTGCCTTGTGGGACCTTGTCAGATTAAACTGTCAGTTGACTTGTTAAACTATTCATTTCTTCATACAATCATAGAAAATTTATGGCACAGAAGGAGGCCATTCGGCCCATTGTGTCCCCGCCGGCCGAAAATGAGCCACCAAGCCTAATCCCACTTTCCAGCACATGGTCTATAGCCTTGTAGGTCATGGCACTTCAGGTGTGCATCCAGGTACTTTTTAAATAAGTTGAGAATTTCTGCCTCTACCACCCTTTCAGGCAGTGAGTTCCAGACCCCTACCACCCTCTGGGTGAAAACATTTTTCCTCAGCTCCCCTCTAATCCTTCTACCAATTACTTTAAATCTATGCCCTCTGGTTATTGGACGCCTCTGCTAAGGGAAATAGGTCCTTCTTATCCACTCTATCTAGACCCCTCATAATTTTGTACACCACAATTAAATCACCCCTCAGCCTCCTCTGTTCCAAGGACAACAACCCCAGCCTATCCAATCTTTCCTCATAGCTAAAATTCTCCAGTCCTGGCAACATCCTCGTAAATCTCCAGTGCAATTACATCCTTCCTGTAACGTGGTGACCAGAACTGTACACAGTACTCAAGCTGTGGCCTAACCAGTGTTTTATACAGTTCCAGCATAACCTCCCTACTCTTATATTCTATGCCTCCTTAATCACCTTATCTACCTGTCCTGCTACCTTCAGGGATCTGTGGACATGCACTCCAAGGCCCCTCACTTCCTCTACACACCGCTCAGTATCCTTCCATTTATTGTGTATTCCCTTGCCTTGTTTGCCCTCCCCAAATGCATTACCTCACACTTCTCCAGATTGAATTCCATTTGCCACTTTTCTGCCCTCCTGACCAGTCCATTGGTATTTTCCTGCAGTCTGCAGCTTTCCTCCTCACTATCAACCACATGGCCACTTTTTGTATCATCTGCAAACTTCTTAGTCATGCCCCCTATGTTTAAGTCCAAATCATTAATATATATCACAAAAAGCAAGGGATCTAGTACTGAGCCCTGCGGAACCCCACTGGAAACATCCTTCCAGTCACACAAACACTCGTGTAGACCATTACCCTTTGCTTCCTGCCACTGAGCCAATTTTTGATCCAACTTGCTACTTTCCCTTGGATCCCATGGGTTTGTACTTTTTTGACCATTCTGCCATGTGGGACCTTGTCAAAAGCCTTGCTAAAATCCATGTAGACTACATCAAAAGCACTACCCTCCTTGTTACCTCCTCAAAGTTCAATCAAGTTAGCCAGACGCGACCTTCCCTTAACAAATCCATGCTGATTGTCCTTGATTAGTCCGTGCCTTTCTAAGTGACTGTTTATCCTGTCCCTCAGAATTCATTCCAATAATTTGCCCACCAAGTTTAGACTAACTGGCCTGTAATTACTCGTCTATCCCTTGCTCCCTTTTTAAACAATAGTACAACGTTAGCAGTCCTCCAATCCTCCGGCACCATGCCTGTATCCAGTGAGGATTGGAAAATGACGGTCAGAACCTCCGCTATTCCCTCCCTTGCTTCTTTTAACAGCCTGGGATACATTTCATCCGGCCCTGGTGATCTATCTACTTTCAAAGATGCAAGTCCCCTTAATACTTCCTCTCTCACTAAGTTTATCCCATCCAATATTTCACACTCCTCCTCCTCAACTACAATGTCTGCATCGTCCCTCTCTTTTGTGAAGACAGACGCAAAATATTCATTAAGAACCATTCCAACATCTGCCTCCACATATAGGTTAACTTTTTGGTCTCTAATATGCCCTACTCTTTCCTTAGTTATCCTCTTGCTCTTAATGTATTTATAAAACATCTTTGGGTTTTCCTTGATTTTACTTGCCAATATTTTTTCATGCCCTCTCTTTTCTTTCCTAATTTCCATTTTAATTTCACCCCTGCACTTTTTATACTCCTCTAGGCTTTCTGTAATATTGAGTTCTCTGTGTCTGACATAAGCTTTCTTTTTCTGTCTTGTCTTATTTTACCCTGTATGGTCCTTGACATCCAGGGGGCTCTAGATTTGGCAGCCCCACCCTTTTTTTTGTTTACTCTACAACCCTTGAATCTTCCCCTTGAATGCCTCCCACTGCTCTGACATTGATTTACCTTCAAGTACCTGTTTCCGGTCCACTTTTGCTAAATCACTTCTTAGCTTAGTAAAATTGGCTTTTCCCCAGTTGAGAACTTTAACTCCTGTTCTATCTTTATCCTAGTCCATAACTATGCTAAAACAATTACTGTCCTGATTTTGTTCTTACTGGTGAAGTCTGCAAATCGGTCAACGTTTTCAATCGGAATGCTATCAACTTGTAGTTTGCGCTGTTCCATCGCTACTTCAGTTTAGTTTGATGCCAACCATTGTTTTCATTTTCTTGATTTTTGGCCCATCTTCTAAACTTATTGGTTGGACCATCTACTGTAAGCCTCCTGCTGACTCTTTAATATTCACCACATCATCATTAGATGCTCTGTAGCCTTCTATTCACCACAAGTCAGGAGGTTGTGGGTTCCATCAATGTCTCACCAAATGTTGCACAGGATGGGGAAAGTATGTATCCTTGTCTCGTCCTACATTACACCATTATCTATCCTATGGTTGAGTAAAAGAAAAAACTTGCAGTTTTGACCAGTTAAACTGCCTTTGGTGCTGTTGTTCGAAAGAAAATTTTTGCCCCGGACACCAGGGAAACTCCCTGCTCTTATTTTGAATAGTACCATGTAAGTCCACCTGAATTGGCAGATGGAGTTCAGTTTAACTTCTCATCAGTACTTCTGACAGTGCAGTACTCCCTCAGTACTGCACTGAAGTGTCAGCCTAGATTATGTGCTCAATTCTGACATGAGGCTTGAACCCACAACCTCCTGACTTGTGCATGCTGCTGCTTCCCTTATAGTTATAGGATGATTCAGATATCTTGCACCAGAATTTACTGTAGCCAATGAACGCATGGCGTCCACCGTTAGTTAGACTTGCTCTTGCCCGTTTAATCTTGATATTTTGCGCTGCCAGTTGCTAGATGTGTGAGATGGAGATAAATTGGGCATCTGGGATCTGAGTGAACAGGGCTAGCAACTGTGTATCTCCTTAACCAATCAGATTGAAGGATTGTGAAATTAACAGCACAAGGACTTAGAAGGAAGTGTAAATTAGAGTGGGTGAATTCAATGTCAGATCAGGTACAATTGTAAACAATTTTACAACACCAAGTTATAGTCCAACAATTTTATTTTAAAATTCACAAGCTTTCGGAGGCTTCCTCCTTCCTCAGGTGAATGTCAAGAAATCCTCGAACCTCTCGCATTTATAAATCACAGAACAATACCTGGCGATTACAGATAGTCTTTTCAACTGCCCGTAGCCAAGGCAACCAAAGTGTTCAGACAGATAGGTGTTACCTACAGGGCCACCGAATATACAAACGGCCAGAACAAAAAAAAGAGAGGTAGAAACATCCGGAAGGAAAAGACAGCAATTGACCCGTTATATTAAAAACAGAAAATTTTTGTTCGCTGGTGGGGTAACGTGTAGCGTGACATGAACCCAAGATCCCGGTTGAGGCCGTCCTCATGGGTGTGGAACCCGGCCACCAATTTCTGCTCGACGATTTTGCGTTGTCGTGTGTCTCGAAGGCCGCCTTGGAGCACGCCCACCCGAAGGTCGGTGGCTGAACGTCCCTGACTGCCGAAGCATTCCCCGACCGGGACGGAACCTTCCCGTCTGGCGACTGCTGCGCGGTGTCCGTTCATCCGTTGTCGTAGCGTCTGCATGGTCTCGCCAATGTACCATGCTTTGGGGCATCCTTTCCTGCAACGTACAAGGCAGACAATGTTGGCCGAGCCACAGGAGCATGAACCATGCACCTGGTGGGTGGTGTCCTCTCGTGTGATGGTGGTATCTGTGTCGATGATCTGGCATGTCTTGCAGAGGTTACCATGGCAGGGCCGTGTGGCACCGTGGACGCTGCTCCCCCGAAAGCTGGGCAATTTGCTGCGAACGATGGTCTGTTCGAGGCTGGGTGGCTGTTTAAAGGCGAGTAGTGGAGGTGTGGGGATGGCCATAGCGAGATGTTCGTAGTCATTGATGACATGTTGAAGGCTGCGGAGAACATGGCGTAGTTTCTCCGCTCCGGGGAAGTACTGGACGACGAAGGGTACTCTGTTGGTTGCGTCCCGTGTTAGTCTTCTGAGGAGGTCTATGCGATTTTTCACTGTGGCCCGTCGGAACTGTCGATCGATGAGTCGAGCGTCATATCCCGTTCTTACTAGGGCGTCTTTCAGCGTCTGTAGGTGTCTATCGCATTCCTCCTCGTCTGAGCAGACCCTGTGTATTCGCAGGGCCTGTCCATAGGGGATGGCCTCTTTGACGTGGTTAGGGTGGAAGCTGGAAAAGTGGAGCATCGTGAGGTTGTCCGTGGGCTTGCGGTAGAGTGAGGTGCTGAGGTGCCCGTCTTTGATGGAGATTCGTGTGTCCAAGAAAGAAACTGATTGAGTAGTCCATGGTGAGCTTCATGGTGGGATGGAACTTGTTGTTATCGTGTAGGCTCTTTTTAGTGATTCTTCGCCGTGGGTCCATAGAAAGAAAATGTCGTCGATGTATCTGGTGTATAGCGTTGGTTGGAGGTCCTGTGCAGTGAAGAAGTCCTTGAAAAGACTATCTGTAATCGCCAGGTATTGTTCTATGATTTATAAATGCGAGAGGTTCGAGGATTTCTTGACATTCACCTGAGGAAGGAGGAAGCCTCCGAAAGCTTGTGAATTTTAAAATAAAATTGTTGGACTATAACTTGGTGTTGTAAAATTGTTTACAGTTGTCAACCCCAGTCCATCACCGGCATCTCCACATCAGATCAGGTACAGAAAGAGAAATAAAGAGAGGGAAAGAAAGACTGGCTTAAGAGAGAGAGAAAAAAGAGAAAGGAAAAGTTTTTTAAAAAATTTAATTAAAAAAAATCTCCAACAATTAAAACCTGAAGGAATGAGACTCCACACTTGTAATAGTTAATTTTCAGTGCCATAGAGGTTGACTGGCAGTAATTAACACTTATCATGTCGTTAAAAGGGTACTTAGACTGAAAAGGACAAGACTTAACTTCCTGTCGCGAGTTTAGTTCGTAACTACCGCACAAATACAGGAGCTTCACACTGTTTAACGCATTTCAACGGTGAGGCAGACAGCGAGATGCTGTTTTCTCGAAGGTAACAGCAGAGCAATGCACGTCGGACAGCAACTTTTGGGTTTCCACATTTAACTGCGCATCTGCCTTTGCCTGAAGTTGCTGTAGCATTTGCACATAAATAATGGCGAGCGCCATTAACCTCACCGTTATTTTGACAGCAAATTCTGGGCCCTTATCAAATGCCTTTTCATAATCAATGAAGTTAGATAGATAGATGTTGTGCTGAGCTTCTGTTGCTTGCTTGTATATTTTGTAAACAGGAGATGTTTTCTATAGTTCCCTTTCCTTTGTGGAAACTATTTTTCTCTTCCCTAATTTTTGTCAGTCTTTTTCCATACTAGTTCAAGCATCACCTTCAGGAGATTCTTGATCGTGTGGCTCACAAGACTTAATATTCAATGGTTGCTGCACCATGGCCTTGACTCATTTGTTGCTTCTTACTGATAGAACCATAAACCTGTAGAACTGGATACATATAGACGTCCTTGACAAGTTAACTATCAAACTGATCCCCTAGTGAAAATTCACTCCCAAGAATTTCATGAACACTTTTTCACATGGGCAGAAGGCCTTCCTAGGACTATAGCATACAACTTTATGCCTTTGTGCTGTTTCTGATTATGCCTCAGTGAAGCTAGTTGGGGCACTTTTCTATGTTAAAGGTGCTATATAAATGCAAGTTGTTGTTGTGGAAAGTAGGCTTTGCAAGCATTCTGCTTGAGTCCTAAATACTGGATTTCCAGGTTTGGCCTGATGTAGCTTTTGGGAGATGGGATGTATTTTTTGCATGTTGCTAACTACCAACCACTGCTGGGTTTAGGCTACCTGCTATTTTTTACATCTAGCCCAGGCTGTAGGAATAGGAAAGATTAATTAAAAGGGAATGCAAATGAAAAGCAACATTTATATACCCAGTAGAGGTGTTTCTCAGGGTATTCCCCATCACTAATCTGTACAATCTCATTCCTGATCCTTTACTACAGTTAGCCGGACTACTTTCTTTGCCTTTATAGCTGGACTGGTTTCTTTGCCTTTACTTCTATCTCATCCAGGTCTCTCTGGTTCAGCTACTACAGGAGTATTCTTGACTGGTGCACAAGGGAGGAGCTAGGGATTATAGGTAAGACCCAACAATGGTTTCCCCTATGAATTTTAATTTTTTTGCCTCCTACCTCTGGGTTTGGGTGAAAAATCCCCCTCGGGTCTAAAGATAAGGATTTCTGAATAAGGTTGTGAAGAGACACCTTCAGCAGTAAGTAAATATTCCTTTGCAGTGTAGAATATGCAAACCAAGAAAATATAAATGTTGCTGATGATCCAGATTATTTTAATAACATGAAACACATATTTTCAGTTGTTGTTTTTGTCTTGCAGAGTTTATCTCACTGTGAACTGATTACAGACGACGGTATCCGTCACCTAAGCAACAGTCCATGTGGCCATGAAAGACTTCAAGTTGTAGAACTAGACAACTGTCCCCTCATCACCGATGTGACACTTGAACATCTGAAGAGCTGTCACAACCTGGAGAGAATAGAATTATACGACTGTCAGCAAGTCACTCGGGCAGGAATCAAGAGAATAAGGGTAAAGAACGACTGGCTCAGCTTTATTTTCGGCTAGCAGTGTCTATAAGAAACAAAAATTGAAGCCTGTTGGTTGGGCTGAGGGCTAAGTGCAACACTTGGTATGGTACTAAAGCATATAGACCAGGAATGTCCTAGGTTTGATGTCTATCTGGCCCAAGTTAGCTGATCTGAGCAGGGCAACAGAAAGCGTCTGACTACATTAACTGAACTGAAACAGGGAAAACAAAATTAGCTGCTTTGCATTACTATCCAGTGATCCTTGCTAGCAGTATGTACAGGGTGCTGGTGAGACCATACCTGGAGTACTGCGTACAGTTCTGGTGCCCTTATTTAAGGAAGGACATACTTGCATTGGAGGCAGTTCAGAGAAGGTTCACTAGGTTGATTCCAGGTATGGAAGGGTTGTCTTATGAGGAAAGATTGAACAGGTTGGGTCTATACTCATTGGAGTTTAGAAGAATGAGAGGAGATCTTATTGAAACATACAAGATTCTGAGGGGACTTGATAGGGTAGATGGCGGAGCAGGCTTGAGGGGCCGAATGGCCTACTCCTGCTCCTATGTCTTATGGTCTTATGTCATGCTTGTGTAGACTTTAGGTGAGGAGAGAATTAGACTCAGCAGCGATATTGTCTGTAGTTAAATACTCCATGAATACTACTTCTCTGAAGTTACCCATGGACGAGGCTCATCACAAATAGAGGGGAGAAAGTGAAGGGATTCTGGTTGAGTTAGATCACAGTGAAAAAAATAAACTTATCTGTACTCACTTTTGTAAATGCTGAATTCTGAAGTCTAGACATTTTATTACGTGCTGTGTAGGAAGACTGACAAAACATAGATGAGACTTTTTGCAACTTAACACCAACTCTTGTACATTGCTTTTAACAGAAAACCAACAATACCTATTTCTATAATAAATTTCTGCTTTTTTATGCACAGATATGGAGCTGGAAAATGTAGGCCTAAATAGAGAGATGTTTACATTTTTTTCAGCACTTCAAAACACATTTTCAGTGATTATGTTTTAACTCATTGGCCTCAATTCTTATGGGGTGGGTGGGGGAGAGAATTGCGGGAAAGGTGCGCAGGAGGTGAACACTGATGTGGGCCTCATTTAAATAAAACTTCCTGGTATCCTGCCTGCCACCCAGCCAACACAGATTTTAGAAAGGAAGATCATGCTTGACAAATCTGATGGAGTTCTTTGATGTGACAGATGTGGTGGATGGGAAAATGCAGTGGATGTGGTGTACATGGAATTTCAGAAAACCTTTGATAAAGTGCACACAGGAGGCAACTAGAGCAGATTAAGGATTTGGATTTGGGGGAGGGTATGAGGTATTGTAAATAATGCTGAGAATGAAAGGAAGTTGCAGGGAAATATTGATGGAATGGACAAAACAGTGGCAGATAGAATGCCATGTCAGTAAACATGAGGTGGTACATTTTAGTTAAAAATAACTAAAATAAGGGGGGAAAGCTGGGATTTGGGGGTTCAGATTCACAAGACATTTAAAAGCAGAACCTCAAATGGATACGGCTATAAAGAGAACTAATGGAATACTGAGTTTTATGACTAGATATATAATATGAAAGTCGAGGTGTAATGGTGAATCTATATCAAACCTTAGTAAGACCACAGATGTGTGCAGTTTTGGGGTTCACATTATAGGAAAGATGTTCAGGCAATAGCGATGATACAGTTTAGATTCAGTGGGATGCTGTCTGATGAGAAAATACAAATACAAAGTTGAAAAATTGGCAGTTTTTGTTAGAAGTGTTTAAAATTATGAAGCGATGGGCAGAGTAGATAGAAATAGACTGTTTCCACTGATTGGTGGGACTAAACAAGGGGACATAGATATTACTCAAATAGGATAGAGAACAGGAAAAACTGTTTTACACAGA
Organism: Heptranchias perlo; assembly: GCF_035084215.1. Lineage (NCBI taxonomy): Eukaryota > Metazoa > Chordata > Chondrichthyes > Hexanchiformes > Hexanchidae > Heptranchias > Heptranchias perlo. Next base: position 99,272,731 of record NC_090327.1, read on the forward strand.
CGGTTGTGAGACTGTGGAATGCACTACTGGAGTTAGAGTTTGAAGCAGGGAGCATGTCAACTCTATGGAATGGATGTGTTTTAAAGAGCTGTGGCATATTTCTGTGGAGAAAAAAATGGAGAGAGAAAATCAATGCAACAGAAAAAGTATTTGTTCAGAAGGTGAGAAAAAACCCTACAGAAGACACATGAGATCAAGAGGATGCAAGTACAAGAGGAAGCAAGGATTTGAGAGGGAAAGAAAAGTACAAATGTGATTGAGAAAAGCCACAAGAGTGTGCTCGGGAATGTGGAAGGGCAACTGCAGAAAAGATAACCAGTGTGTGATTTGACTGTTTCTTAGCTTGCTCTTTCATATTAATCTTTATCTTCCCTTTTATACTTTCCATCAGTGTTGTGCACCTTTTGTACTTTTTTTTTTCCACATGAGCAGCACCTTTTTTGTCAACCATTTGTAATTCCTTCGTACATCCTTACGCAGCTCATCCAACCCCAGTTTCCTTTTCCAGTGCGGAGACCCTCTGCATTATTTCATTACAGTGCAAAACATAGGTTCATAAACTCGAAGTACTAGATTCCAAATTTTTCCTTGTTGCTGCAAAAATCATTTTGCTGTGTTTGTTTTCTTTACATTGTCACGTTACAATATATTGCTAGTTCTATGTAATTTAAAAACCTTGTATGCACAGCCAGATTCTTGATTCTGGCATCTTGTCATCTGGAGACTGATGCTTCAGATTTCTAGTGTGAATTGGTATTCCTTGACATTGCAAGGATGAATCAAAGGTTGGAATTTCTGATTGTGCCTTTAAACTTAAACTTTTGTAATGAAGAAACAAACTGAATGAAACACTGAAAATGTTTTGTTCTCTCTTTACTCTTTCTAGGCCCATCTACCAGACATTAAGGTTCATGCTTACTTCGCCCCAGTTACCCCTCCACCTTCAGTGGGTGGCAGCGGACAGCGGCTCTGCAGATGCTGCATCATCCTCTGACATGAGGCTTTGAGTTAAAGAAATACTGTGTTAAAGTGAGTTGTTCCTGCACTGGTGATCTTGAGACTCCTAATTGGGGTAAAGCTTTTGGGAGAAATCACTACACAGCCTGATTACCTAACTCCAAGTCAATCTTACTGAAAATAGCAAGGATAATGGAGAAAGAAGGTCTAAATTTGGACCAAGAGTTAAAAAGGAAGGTTTGGGGTCTTTAATTATAGAATAAAACCCCATCCACATTGGTAATGCTTCCATTTAAAGTCCAATAGTCCAATACAAATCCTACATCCTTCCCCTCATTTCCCCGCCCCCCCCCCCCCCACTTCCCCGTTACCTTCAAAGTGATGACCATAATGTGATGAATTCAGTGTTCAGTAATGGTGCAGACTGCTTGACTAACCAATTGCATTGTAATGTGTCGGGCATTTGAATATGCATGTAGCTGATAACGCCAAATCGGTTAATAGGCCCCAGGCATCAGCCTATTGAAAGGTGTAAAGTTTGGGATCATTCTTTTATTTCTATACATGTAGCTGTGATATTAAAGGAAAGATCTTTGTTTGGCAACAGTTAGGTTGATATAGTAATGAAACTGCACTTTTTACATTAGGACAGACATTTTCAGTACATTTTACTTGATTTGATGACTACATGTGCTGGACATCTTGTTTGAGCGGGATACAAATCAGTAGTACTTTTCTGTGAAAACATAATCTGTTGTGTATCTAAAGTGGCTTGTGATATTTAACTTGATCTGAATATGAATAAGGCATGATTGTTTCTAGGATTAAAGATGATTTTAAAACTCCATCTGCATACCCCAGTAAAGGTGTAATTTTGGGATTAAGAATAAAAAAAAAATATATATATATATATGTGTGTGTATGTACACACTGGTCAGAGAATGTTTGTTTCCTGTCCATTTTTGCAGAGGGGCACTTTACAAGTCTTTCTACAGCAGGAGTAGTAAATTCACATTAAGACCTGACAGAATCAGATTAGAATTTATTTCATTGTCTTTTTTCCCCCAGGTAAATTGAAGTTTGTTTTAAATCTTCTGGTGAAAAGACAGAAAATTTATGTGCAAAATATGAATAATGTTATAAATTGACAAAACGTGATCAAATGTGTTTATAACTTTACTGTAAATCTTTTACAATCATACCACTAATGTAATTTTAAAAAAATGGAATAAAATGATAATTACAGTTTCCTTGTCTGGCATTTCTCTACGATGAAATTCAGCAAGAGTCATCAAACCTGATGGAATTCCAAATTTAAATTTATTATAACCTTGAAGGGGACCAATAACTTAATCTGAGTGCAGTTAATCTTTTCTTAAAAAGTTTAATTATGGGTGTGGCAGCTAAACAAATAACCACAATGTTTTAATGACACAGGATAATAGGTTTGGTATCAATATTGAATGAGTGTATCTGAGTGACATTCCAGTTCCTATGATGTAATCAAAAATACAAAATTTAACTTGTACTGTATCATTAACTATCATGAATTTTAAGATTGCTATGTATTCATTAATTTCTATAATTGCAGCAATATGGTTTTCAATCAAGTGTTTCTGTGCACCTAATTAGATTTACAGGATTTATTTTTGGTAACTGGGTTTATTATTCGTGTTGTTCAATAAGTTAGCTATCAGCCACATGGTTAAGTGAGAATCCAGATGTGGCTAATTGCATTTCTGATTAGTGATTAAAAAATGAGTAATAGGCACTGTTGTTGGGCATGTGTTCTCAATACTCATATTCGCATGGTGTAGGCATATGAATTTTAACCTTTTTGTGTGTTTGTTGGTAAAATGAAAAGCAGTGTGAGTGTTTTTTGATCATTGTGAGTACTTCCATGGTTACTGAATAATGGTAGATGTTTGTTAAGTAAATATATACGTGAAGTGCATTAACCTGTATTGCGAGTGTAAGTGTTTTCTACTAAAGTGCATAGTGCATGTGGCTAAAACAGTGTTGTCATAGCCACGCTTATGACTAGTCAGTAATTTTCACTAGACAATGTAGAATTATTAGAAGTAACTTGGTGAAAATAGATGACTATACCTCAAATGGAAATGACATAACTGTCGACTGTACCACTTACAGAATATGCTTCATTTAAAAAATACTTTATTTTGTAGTGGGGTACAGCAACTAGATGGGAAAGTGTTACTGTCACCATTTCACTGTGCCATACTCAAGAGTTTCAGCAATTCTGGAGCCGCACAGAAAACACAACGGGGAGCAGCATATAAATGCTCCCAAAAGTGAAGTGATCCACATAACTCAGGAGTGAGTTTTATTGAATAGTTATAGGAGAGCATGAGGTTAAATACATGCTAAATGCAGATCTTGGAGTCAATTTTCCAAGGCCTTACCCATGCCAAGGTAACAGAACCACCTGAGTACAGATCGGAAAATCACATTAGTCTAATCTGTGCTTGTGGCAGGCCAGGTTCTTCACCACAGGCTAGACTGAAAGTTACCTCTTAACTCATGGCTGCCATCACTTTATTCAGTCTATGAACAAATATCACACTGATGCAATTTTTAAAAAATGTTCACGGTTCTTACACCATTTTTAGTATAAAGTTAAATATTACATGGGGTGAGGACTAGGTGATGTTTGAGTATTGGTCCTCTTGGAGTTGTAGATTTCAAATCCTGGAGCAACACAAGTCTTACAAAATTCCAGCTTAGAAATACAGATGAAGAGAAAGCATTGCAAACACTGTAACGTTGAAATAAATACAAATGCTGGAAATGGGTAAATATTGCAGGTTGAATAACTCTATACCCAAAACCTTAACCTGTATTTTCTGTTTTTATTTCTTGGACAGACTTGTTTATTGAGATGTAGACTGTAGTTTGTTGATTGATGAAAGACTATCATGGAATTAAATAATCATTTACCATATATTGTTAACTAAATATATTTCAATACAGATGTGTGGATGTACTTCTGAATGGGTCTTGTGAAATTAAATTAATATTGTGACATGTACAAACAGCCTCCCCACACCCCAATGCCTCAGATTGAAAATTCTTATCCTTGTGTTTAAATCCCTCTCTGGTCTTATTCCTCCTCACCTCATAACCATGTCTCTTCAATTCAGCAGCAGCACATAAAGTTCATTTCCAAGGGAGGAGGGTAGTGAAGTTTGCTGCTCCTAAAGCAGAACACAAAATCTAACCAATCCAAACTCAATATTCAGCATTGTTCATTTTATTCTGAAACCGAAAGCGGTACATTTGGTTAGACATCTCCAGCCTGCATTCAATGAAAGTCAGTGCAATGCCACCTCTTCCTGACTCTTTTAGTGTTCCCAACTGTAAACCAGCAAGTTTTCTGTGCTATGTTGGTATCCTAATGTATGTAAAGGTTAAATAGACAAAAAGAAATATGGTCTTCTGTGCTATGGATTGAATTGAGTGTCTGTTTAAAGCTCAAAATCTAACCATTTGCTTCATGGACGAGGCAAAGTTGTGTGCAAAATCCCTGCAACATTTTCTCTTCTGCCTCAAGAACAGTGAAGGGAATCCAGAACACAGCCTTCTATGCAGCACAGAAGGTAAGCAAACCCTATACTGCTGAAGACTTTTGCAATTTGAACTTCCAAAAAGACAGTAGACAAGATTTTCTGCCTCTTCATTTTAATAATGATGTGGAGATGCCGGTGATGGACTGGGGTTAACAATTGCAAACAATTTTACAACACCAAGTTATAGTCCAACGATTTTATTTTTAATCCCACAAGCTTTCGGGGGCTTTCCCCTTCCTCAGGCGGTGTGGAAGTGACAATTTCGAATCCTTCGCATTTTAAGATCACATAACAAAGCCTGGTGATTACTGCCCGTTGCCAAGGCAATCACAGTGAGCAGACAGAAAGGTGTCATCTAAAAGGCCACTGACTATACAACCCCCCAAAAAAAAAGGAAAAAAAAAGACAGAACGAAGACAGTCAATGATCCGTTATATTAAAAACAGATAACATTTGTTCGCTGGTGGGGTTACGTGTAGCGTGACATGAACCCAAGATCCCGGTTGAGGCCGTCCTCATGGGTGCGGAACTTGGCTATTAATTTCTGCTCGACGATTTTGCGTTGTCATGTGTCTCGAAGGCCGCCTTGGAGTATGTTTACCCGAAGGTCGGTGGCTGAATGTCCATGACTGCTGAAGTGTTCCCCGACAGGGAGAGAACCCTCCTGTTTGGCGATTGTTGCGCGGTGTCCGTTCATCCGTTGTCGCAGCGTCTGCACGGTCTCGCCAATGTACCATGCTCTGGGGCATCCTTTCCTGCAACGTATGAGGTAGACAACGTTGGCCGAGTCACAGGAGTATGAACCGTGTACCTGGTGGGTGGTGTCCTCGCGTGTGATGGTGGTATCTGTGTCGATGATCTGGCATGTTTTGCAGAGGTTACCGTGGCAGGGTTGTGTGGTGTCGTGGACGCTGTTCTCCTGAAGGCTGGGTAATTTGCTGCGAACGATGGTCTGTTTGAGGTTGGGTGGCTGTTTGAAGGCGAGTAGTGGAGGTGTGGGGATGGCCATAGCGAGGTGTTCGTCATCATTGATGACATGTTGAAGGCTGCGGAGAACATGACGTAGTTTCTCCGCTCCGGGGAAGTACTGGACAACGAAGGGTACTCTGTTGGTTGCGTCCCGTGTTAGTCTTCTGAGGAGGTCTACGCGATTTTTCGCTGTGGCCCGTCGGAACTGTCGATCGATGAGTCGAGCATCATATCCCGTTCTTACTAGGGCGTTTTTCGGCGTCTGTAGTTGTCCATCGCGTTCCTCCTCGTCTGAGCAGACCCTGTGTATTCGCAGGGCCTGTCCATAGGGGATGGCCTCTTTGACGTGGTTAGGGTGGAAGCTGGAAAAGTGGAGCATTGTGAGATTGTCCGTGGGCTTGCGGTAGAGTGAGGTGCTGAGGTGCCCGTCTTTGATGGAGATTCGTGTGTCCAAGAAAGAAACTGATTCTGAGGAGTAGTCCATGGTGAGCTTGATGGTGGGATGGAACTTGTTGATGTTATCGTGTAGTCTCTTCAGTGATTCCTCACCGTGGGTCCATAGAAAGAAAATGTCGTCGATGTATCTGGTGTATAGTGTTGGTTGGTGGTCCTGTGCAGTGAAGAAGTCCTGCTCGAACTTGTGCATGAAAATGTTGGCGTATTGGGGTGCGAATTTGGTCCCCATGGCTGTTCCGTGTGTTTGGGTAAAGAACTGGTTATCGAAGGTGAAGACATTGTGATCCCGGATGAGTTGTAGGATGGCGTCTGGAGATTGGCTGTTGTTGGTGTTGAGTATTGATGCTGTCGCAGCGATGCTGTCATCGTGGGGGATACTGGTGTATAGTGCCGAGACGTCCATCGTGGTGAGAAGTGTTCCTGGTTCAACAGGTCCGTGGGTACTGAGTTTTTGTAGAAAGTCTGTAGTGTCGCGACAGAAGCTGGGGGTTCCCTGCACGATGGGTTTCAGGATGCCCTCGATGTATCCAGAGAGGTTCTCACACAGGGTTCCATTGCCTGATACGATAGGACGTCCGGGTGTGTTGGCTTCCACCCTAACCACGTCAAAGAGGCCATCCCCTATGGACAGGCCCTGCGAATACACAGGGTCTGCTCAGACGAGGAGGAACGCGATGGACACCTACAGACGCCGAAAGACGCCCTAGTAAGAACGGGATATGATGCTCGGCTCATCGATCGACAGTTCCGACGGGCCACAGCGAAAAATCGCGTAGACCTCCTCAGAAGACTAACACGGGACGCAACCAACAGAGTACCCTTCGTCGTCCAGTACTTCCCCGGAGCGGAGAAACTACGTCATGTTCTCCGCAGCCTTCAACATGTCAATGATGACGAACACCTCGCTATGGCCATCCCCACACCTCCACTACTCGCCTTCAAACAGCCACCCAACCTCAAACAGACCATCGTTCGCAGCAAATTACCCAGCCTTCAGGAGAACAGCGTCCACGACCCTGCCACGGTAACCTCTGCAAGACATGCCAGATCATCGACACAGATACCACCATCACACGAGAGGACACCACCCACCAGGTACACGGTTCATACTCCTGTGACTTGGCCAACGTTGTCTACCTCATACGTTGCAGGAAAGGATGCCCCAGAGCATGGTACATTGGCGAGACCATGCAGACGCTGTGACAACGGATGAACGGACACCGCGCAACAATCGCCAAACAGGAGGGTTCTCTCCCTGTCGGGGAACACTTCAGCAGTCATGGACATTCAGCCACCGGCCTTCGAGACACACGACAACGCAAAATCGTCGAGCAGAAATTAATAGCCAAGTTCCGCACCCATGAGGACGGCCTCAACCGGGATCTTGGGTTCATGTCACACGACACGTAACCCCACCAGCGAACAAATGTTATCTGTTTTTAATATAACGGGTCATTGACTGTCTTTGTTCTGTCTCTTTTTTTCCTTTTTTTGGGGGGGTTGTATATTCAGTGGCCTTTTCGATGACACCTTTCTGTCTGCTCACTGTGATTGCCTTGGCAACGGGCAGTAATCACCAGGCTTTGTGATCTTAAAATGTGAAGGATTCGAAATTGTCACTTCCACACCGCCTGAGGAAGGGGAAAGCCCCCGAAAGCTTGTGGGATTAAAAATAAAATCGTTGGACTATAACTTGGTGTTGTAAAATTGTTTACAATTCATTTTAATGGACAGAGGCTAGAATTTCTTACCTATCACTTTACAGCAATGTCACAGGAGGGTAATATTAGGTCAATACCACAAGCAGGTCCAAATGAAATAAACCAGGTCTCCTACATGAATTTATTTTACAAAAATAAAATGGCCTGCAGAAATAGAGGAAGCTAATAATTTACAGGAAAACAAATGAGAAGAGATGTGTATTAGAATCACATTGCAATGACTTCAAAGCACAGTGAAACCTGTATAAACGGACATTTCCAAAAAAAGACAGAGTGAGACCCAAATAACTTGCATGGTTAAATATACAAGAGCCACTCTGAAACCACAGACACTCGCAAATTACGAACTACAGGCAGCCTTCAATGCACCAAGCTTTTTTACAACTTAAAACAAAGAACACATCCCGTTGCAAAGCTACTGTATCTGGAACTTTTACTATTTAGCAGTTCCTCTTGCAGCTTGCTTCTTTTCTGCCCCCAAATTCTCATGAGGTCATTGTATGCCGGTCAGCATGTGGTGGCAGCGGGTTTTGTGAAAAAAAGCTTTTGTGGGATGGGGAAGCTCTTTACCCAGCATACATCGCAGCAGAGACACCGCATTTATCTCTGGAATTGAACGTTTGTACAACTCTATCCCAGGGATAGAGCGGGTTCTCTGCTGCTATGAATGCTGGGTAAAGAACTCCCCATTCTAAATTTTTACAGTACATACAATGACACCTGCAAAAAGGACAACTGATGCCAGTGCCTAAGATCTCCATAATTTACAGGTTTTGCTGTACATGAAACAGGACAAGGCAGTCTTTCTTGAATGGAGCCAGTCATCATTAAATTAACAATTTTCCATGTGTTGTACTCATTGTGAAATGAGAGATGCCATGCCCAACCCAGTGTAACATATTTACTATTTAGGGGTTGAGGAGGGTGGTGCATGAGGTTTCACGGCCTTGTCTGATGGCCTTGTCTTTAATTGTTTGCATTCTTGGTGCTGTTTCACTCTTGCATACACAGGAAAAATGAACGGTCTGACCAAAGTGCATTCATCAATCAAAGACCAGGCACGCATGAATGCTAGAGATTAGTCCTTACATGGAAGCAGCAAATTTCAAAGGGAAAAGGTTCAGGATGCAAAATGTCAACTGTGTGTTCTCTGGCCAGATGTTACCTGACCTGCTAAGTGTTTCCAGATTTCCAGCATTTTGATTTTTGTTAAGTCAGTGGGAATAAGGCAGGGTCCACAAATTAACAAGTTATACCTGATTTACTCTTGCTGTTTTGAAGTATTTCAGCAAGTGTAGAGTGTGCATTCCATGTGATTACAATAGTTTATCAGCAACATGCAGTATGGATGTAAAATCATAGTGTACAATCATTTTGAACTTATGTAAAGTTCATGTAATAACTAAGTATTAACATTAGAGCTGGGTTGGCATTTCGATTATTCCAGAATCCTAGCACATCTTCAGCAAGGTGCAAGTGCTACCTGTCACAAGCTTATGCCACTGACCCCAGCCGTTCCTTTCAGCGATGCTATGATGCAAAATGGCAGGAATTATGCCAACTGACCTAGCATGAAAGCCAAAAGCAATAGTCCTCATACACAAGAAAGTTTGCAACTCAATTGTGCTGCTCTAGCCATACATAACAGACTACTGGTTCACTACCAGTGCTAGGTTATTTCGGGGTTTCCATTTACTGATCAAAAGATTTTTTCATTTGCCATTGGACCTAATGCATAAATTAATGTTTCCTAGTGCTTACCCTTTTTTGTTTTCTTTTTCACATTTGTATTTGAAGTTTCAACAACGTGAAATTGAAAGGTTTTCATGGCAGCTTTGCTCAGGTGGTAGTACACTTGCCTCAGAATCAGAAGGTTGTGGGTTCAAGCCCCACTTCCAGGACTTGAGTACATAATCAGACACTTCAATATAGTATTGAGGGAGTGTTTTTTCTTTCGGATATGATAAACTAAAGTTCTGTTTAATACCTACCTGAGCCACAATAGATCCTATGGCACGATCAGAAGGAGAGAAGGGATTGTCTCCTGATTAAGTGAGTAACCTGGATAGCAATTTATCTTGAGCGGTTTATTACCTAATATCCCAATTTGAACTCGCTACAAATTTGCATCGAAGATGGAACAACAAAAGGCAAGCAGCTTTAAGAATGGAATTCCTAAAATGTGTGCAGGACACTTTCCTCCAGCAGTATAGTCGTATGCCTTCAACAGGAAAATTGCTAGATCTAGTTATGAGAAACAAAATGATCAGTCAGTTGAGCTAAATATGGTTAAGTAAAAATGGAGTAGTGACCATAATATGATCAGGTTTATGGCCCAAATAGAAAAAGTAAGAATATGGGCAACAAATTGGAACAAGATTGGATGATCAATGGCTTAAAATTTTAAAAGTAAGGAGTGGATTTGAATTGGCATATTTTAGAAAGATGAGTGAGCTAGCTGGGGTGGAAAAAGGAATTGGCACAGGACTGTAGCTCAACAAAGGGATTTTTTTTTTTAAAAGGCAACTGTAGAATATATACTTTTTTTAAAATAATGAGGTTAGAAATGAACTACAATTGGAGAATATTGGGCATATATGTATTAAAATTATTTTTAAAATGAAAGAAAAGAGATTGAGTGGGAGTAGTATTAAAGTAAAGTATTCTAACAGTTGGTGATTTGAAGCAGAGACTCTTCACATTCAAGACTAAGTTAGCCAGGTGTTTGACAGAAAGGGGAATAAAAGGACATGGCAACAGGGTTGACACATAGGATCAGGACCGCTGCTCACGTTGAGGATAAATATCAACACTGACTCCTTGAGCCGAATGGCCTGTTTCTGTGTTGTCATTTCTATGTAATTCATTGAGTGAGCTCCTAAAACGCCATTCAACAAACTATGAAGAATTTTGCTTGACTTAAATGAATGGGCAAAAGCTCAAAAGTAACTTTTTCTGATTATTCGAGATAGCTGATGCTACAGTCTGCATTGATCCTCATTCTTTGAAGGCTCTTTCATAGCCTAACTTCTTCTCCCAGTTTCTTCTATTGTGTTTGGAAATAAATACTGAATAAGAAAATTGTTGGTCAGGAAAAGTCAGCATTTTAAACAAGAAATAGAGAGGGGTTGATGCAATAGAAGTTAAAATTCACAGCAAAAAGGCAGTTTCCATAAGCAGAGTCCCCTCTGAAATGAGATGTGCATCCTATGCATGTTGGACTTCCTAGTATGCTCTCCTATCCATTACAAAAGGTGGGGAATCAATGTCAGATGGACACATTCAAGCTAAAACTAAGATTTATTTACAAGAAAAAAATTACACAGAAGCGAGTAACTAAGAGTTCAATACTTGATTTACAGAATCATACAGCACAGAAGGCAGCCATTGTACCTGTACCAGTTCTTTGAAAGAGCTATCCAATTAGCCCCACTTCCCCCCCCCCCCACTCCTTCCCCATAGCCTTGCAAATTTTTCCTTTCCAAGTATATATCCAATTCTCATGTGCAATCACTGTTGTAATGTAGGAAATGAGGCAACCACTTTGCCACAAGGTCCCTCAAACAGCAATGTGCTGACAACCAGATAATCTGTTTTGGGTGTTGGTTGAGGGATAAATGTTGGCCAGGACACCAGGGAGAAGTTCCTTGTGCTTCAAAATAGTGCCATGGCATCTTTTACATCTGGCAGATGGGGGCCTCAGTTTAACAATACTGCATTGGGAGTGTCAGTCTAGATTTTGTGCTCAAGTCTCTGGAGTGGGACGAACCCATGACCAGCTGCCGCAGAGGTGAGAGTGCAACTACTAAACTGTGGCTGACGCCAACTGCATCAGTAATTTACACAGTTGTTTCACCCATAGTTGCCAGACCCTTGAACATAAGAATGATTAACCTTAATCTAAAACAGTAAAAGCCCAAAATGTTAGTAGTTCTCTTCAGTAGTTTTTAAACTTGAGTTTCTTATGAAACATTATGTGGCATAATGACTCCACAAAGTCTGTCATCTCACTTAAAATTGTCAGTGGGAACAGGGAACTGCAAACCCCAGGGCTGAACTAATTCCCCGGTATGTTTGGTTTTGATGTTGAAGCACACTCACTCAAGATCAAATGGATTTTTGCCTGGTCATTTCGAACACTTGGATGTTAACAGTCTCCTACTTTGATACCTGGCTACAACAGAAATCACTCATGCAAATCTGCTGAAATAATATATCAACCTGTTTGCATCCTGTAGACAGCATCTCTCATGGACAGTGGATATTTCTCATCAGTTTTGTGTATTGGCTATTCCTCCATCCCAAAGCCAAGGCAACCATTTGAAAGATAGTCACCTAAGTCAATGCTTAAAAACATTTACGCTAAAATGGATAAAACTGTAGCACAGGAATTTTCCCTTTTTGACATATGAAGCGTGGCTTCCATAACATCGCCACCCTCCACCTGCATCTTGGACAGAGGAATGCCTGAGTGTTTGCAGCCAGAAGGGCACATTTCTACAATTTCTATTCACGCCCAGCATCTAACCATGCTGAGCAGCAATTTGGAAACCCACAAAAACTAGCTAACTTTCTTACAGACCTACTCACCACCACCATCCCCAGGAACACATCAGCATAAAAAGAGGCTACTTGGACAGCCACTTCATCTCCCAACTGTATAGGGTGGTGAGAGGACATCCAGCTGCTTACAGAACCACAGCCAATAATCTGCTCCGAAGTGCTGATGAAGAATATCATCTTGCCATCCACTTAATATTCAAGTATAAGATACTGATGCAGGCATACATGCACACAATGTACACTAACTGAACCTGGTATATAACGACAGGTTCAAGTATATAAACAGTTTACAATTCCACTTAGTCCTGTCAAAATGATTCCATTTCCAAGTCATGAAGATGTAGTAGCAACTATCTACATGCTAGTCTAGCCTGTTCAGGATTACATTTACCAATGCTCTTGGTTGTATAATTGGTTCCTGGGCTAACCATCTCAATGGAACTGATGACATCAATGCTTCACAGTTCAGACCTTAGTGATTGGGTAAACCAGTTTAACTCCAGATATTTCACAAAATTAACAGCTCCTTCTCCACCGCCCCCCCCCCCACCCCAGGTAAAACTCAGAAATGCCATAGACATTCAAAAAAAAGACACCATCCTTTAATGTACATTTCTTGGAATAGAAGTGTCTATATAATGTTATTTTGGCTGTAAGATTTCTCAAAAGTTGACAAAACCTTGAAACTCAAAGCAATTTGAACTGTTATTTCAATGTCAGCGTTCCTGGACACTATATCAATGCTGCCTGGAGATCACACTCAGCACCAGCTGAAGCCGTTTGGCTGATTAGACTGATGCAGCAGAAGGATCTGGGGGGTGGGGGGGGAAGGGAAGCAAGTACCAATTATTTATCAGCCAAGACAAACACAAAATATAAATACCTGCAAACATCGCTGAAGCTGTTCCTGGACAATGCATGTATATGTGTGGCTGTCACACAAGGACATACCAAGCTTGAAGAATTATCACTGGAAGAACAAAGGGGGGAAATTACAAGTGCTTTCACACAGACATATTAGAACATGGAGTGCTTTATCACAAGCAGCTATTAAGGCAGAGGCTTTAACATGATTTAAAAGGCAGTTGGATAAGGAAAACCAGTTTTTAGCAAGTCTTCCAGGCCACTGGTTTTAGCGAGACCTGGCACTTTTACATTTGGCTTGCAGCTGTCTGCATGATACCCACGCTTGGGAGCACTAGTGCAATATATAAGCATCTTATGATTCTATGATAGCCAATATGGCCAACTCTTGTGAAGGCCTGGGACCTCTTCATACGTTGTGTAAAAGCCTTAATTTTTGTGTTTTATCTTTTAAGACAATTTTAAGATTTCAACATGTAAATAGTTGCAGAAAAGCTATCGTCAAAGAATGTGCAAACCAAGTGAATGTTTCAAATGGAAATGAGGTGGAGAGCCCTGTCAACATTCAAAAGAACAGCCAAAGGGAGGTAGTCTTTACAATGGGAGAATTACATGGGCAACATCTTTAGGAGACTGCTTCCTTGAGATGCAGTCTGTCACCAACCTGGGCTCTTCTGGAGTTGTAAGGATTCTGCATGAGGACAAACTTGTTTTCCATGGGCCTGCTGTGTCTTTCTGTAGCTGGGCCATAAAATACCATTTGGTTTTAAACCTGTGCTTCTTCACATCTATGGAACACCCCTATTATGGAGTTTAAGAAATGAAGCTTGGGCAGTGTAGCATAATAGAATCATAGAAGTTTACAACACGGAAACAGGCCCTTCAGCCCAACATGTCCATGTCGCCCAGTTTATACCACTAAGCTAGTCCCAATTGCCTGCACTTGGCCCATATCCCTCTATACCCATCTTACCCATGTAACTGTCCAAATGCTTTTTAAAAGACAAAATTGTACCCGCCTCTACTACTGCCTCTGGCAGCTCGTTCCAGACACTCACCACCCTTTGAGTGAAAAAATTGCCCCTCTGGACCCTTTTGTATCTCTTCCCTCTCACCTTAAATCTATGCCCCCTCGTTATAGACTCCCCTACCTTTGGGAAAAGATTTTGACTATCTACCTTATCTATGCCCCTCATTATTTTATAGACTTCTATAAGATCACCCCGAAACCTCCTACTCTCCAGGGAAAAAAGTCTCAGTCTATCCAACCTCTCCCTATAAGTCAAACCATCAAGTCCCGGTAGCATCCAAGTAAATCTTTTCTGCACTCTTTCTAGTTTAATAATATCCTTTCTATAGTAGGGTGACCAAAACTGTACACAGTATTCCAAGTGTGGCCTTACTAATGTCTTGTACAACTTCAACAAGACATCCCAACTCCTGTATTCAATGTTCTGACCAATGAAACCAAGCATGCTGAATGCCTTCTTCACCACCCTATCCACCTGTGACTCCACTTTCAAGGAGCTATGAACCTGTACTCATAGATCTCTTTGTTCTATAACTCTCCCCAACGCCCTACCATTAATGGAGTAGGTCCTGGCCCGATTTGATCTACCAAAATGCATCACATCACATTTATCTAAATTAAACTCCATCTGCCATTCATCGGCCCACTGGCCCAATTTATCAAGATCCCGTTGCAATCCTAGATAACCTTCTTCACTGTCCACAATGCCACCAATCTTGGTGTCATCTGCAAACTTACTAACTATGCCTCCTAAATTCTCATCCAAATCATTAATATAAATAACAAACAACAGCAGACCCAGCACTGATCCCTGAGGCACACCGCTGGTCACAGGCCTCCAGTTTGAAAAACAACCCTCTACAACCACCCTCTGTCTTCTGTCGTCAATCCAATTTTGTATCCAATTGGCTACCTCACCTTGGATCCCGTGAGATTTAACCTTATGTAACAACCTACTATGCGGTACCTTGTCAAAGGCTTTGCTAAAGTCCATGTAGACCACGTCTACTGCACAGCCCTCATCTATCTTCTTGGTTACCCCTTCAAAAAACTCAAATCAAATTCGTGAGACATGATTTTCCTCTCTCAAAACCATGCTGACTGTTCCTAATCAGTCCCTGCCTCTCCAAATGCCTGTAGATCCTGTCTCTCAGAATACCCTCTAACAACTTACCCACTACAGATGTCAGGCTCACCGGTCTGTAGTTCCCAGGCTTTTCCCTGCCGCCTTTCTTAAACAAAGGCACAACATTTGCTACCCTCCAATCTTCAGGCACCTCACCTGTAGCTGTCGATGATTCAAATATCTCTGCTAGGGGACCCGCAATTTCCTCCCTAACCTCCCATAACGTCCTGGGATACATTTCATCAGGTCCCGGAGATTTATCTACCTTGATGCGCGTTAAGACTTCCAGCACCTCCCTCTCTCTAATATGTACACTCAAGACATCACTATTTATTTCTAAATAATCTAAATAAAAAGCAAAAGACTGCAAATCCTAGAAATCTCAAAACTGGAAATGCAAAGCAGGTCAGCCAGCATCTGTGGAAAGAACAGAACAGATCGATGTTTTGTGCAGGGCTCTACTTTGGTGCCATTTAATGAGTATAGGGTGCAGAAGCCAAATTCTCAGACCAACCAAAAGAGCTATGGAAATTCAGTTTATGCAGTGCTTTAGTATGAAATATTCTATTAACCCTTATCCTCTGCACAAGCTGAAACCACATACAGTCACAGCCCAACAATTGTTGAAACTGAACAACAGCAGTGTTGGTTAAATGGCACACATTTCACACTGATGTTTGCTGACCAGCAACACCACGTAGCAATCAGTGGTTTAATTGTCACATTAATTTTAACAATTACACAGTTTGAAGAGACATTTGTAAAAAATGATTTGAAAACTTTTATTATAGAGGCAATGTGAATTTATGCACATCCCATAAGATGATCTCTAAACCAAGAGGAACAAAGTTGCTGGTGCTTATTCTAATGACAAATTAAGTGAAACATAACACTATTGGGACATTATCTATGGCTGTTTTTGCACCAGCATACCTACAATTAAATTGCAATCCAAAATTCCATGCCAAAAGCTGCTATACTCCTCAGTATGTGGAGATGCCGGTGATGGACTGGGGTTGACAATTGTAAACAATTTTACAACACCAAGTTATAGTCCAACAATTTTATTTGAAAATCACAAGCTTTCGGAGGCTTCCTCCTTCCTCAACTGAGGAAGGAGGAAGCCTCCGAAAGCTTGTGATTTTCAAATAAAATTGTTGGACAATAACTTGGTGTTGTAAAATTGTTTACAACTCCTCAGTATATTTTAAAGCAATTCTGACAGCCAAGTTGAAGTGGACAGCTATGGTAACAAGCTAGTTTTCTCCCTTGGTGGGAAAACCTCTGATTTGTATACATAGCGCTTGACCTAAAAATGCTCGATTGTCAACTGATAATTACAATCCCTCGAAAACATGTGAAAAGTAAGCAAACAATCTTGATTTTATTAACATATCAGTGCAGTGAGATTTGGTCACAGAGGCACAATTATGACTTAAATCAAAAAATGATGGACACAACTACATTTTTAAATACTGCTTTCAAAAGCATAGGATTTGATTAATGGACATTTACAAATTTATTGTAATTTTTTTAAATGCAGAACACACCTTTCCTCTTTGATCTAAAAGCAATTGTGGGTTACTAACAAAACTGAGAAGCTGCTGCTTTATTCACAATTGCTGTTTATCTACAGGTAAAAGGTTTGACATTGAAAATGAAACACTAAAATGCACTAAATGTTCAAAACCAGAAATAAGGGCAGTCTCCACAGTGGAGTTGTTACTTTTTTTTAAAAAGCCATGTGACCTTAAAAGGAAGCAGGGGGAAAAATATAGCTCAAGAATGTGCAAGCTGCAACTTTAAATTAAACAAATGTCCTGATTTGAGACAGGAATTGAAATCACAACATTTTTTTTTATATTGCCTTTCTTTTTCTCCTTAGAATGCAGATTAGCAACTGCACTATATGATTTTGCAGATACAGCTTTAAGCTGGGCAAACTAGTATCTTAGAAAGGCAGTAAAATGCATTACGGCACAGGAAGTAAAAGGCAAACATTTAAAAATAACTTGGCATACGTCAACATCAATCTCGAAACCAATAATCAAGAAACTAGACAGGTAAGATGAAGCATGAATGCTTCGAAATGAGACAATTATTGTGCAAAACTGGATCTACTGGCCATTTTCCTCGTCATATTTATGAAGACCACTTTGAACCATAATTTCTGGACTTTCAGGCCTACCCTCGAGCTTGCTGCATCCTGAGACGTGCAGGGAGGGCGCTGATTGGTGGCAGTGATATTTCCAGAAGTTTCAAACTCACAGTAAGGTAACTGAACAGTCAAGCTGTGTTTTCAATATGAAACATTTTGTACAGTGAAGTCAGATTCTAACATTTACATGGATTTGCTCAATGTCCTTTGTCATAATAAAGGTATCTTCTATATGCAAAAATGTAGTCCAGCTTAACTGCTAAATGGGACAGGTTACTTCAAAATTACATGGTAGCCTTCACTATTTTCAGCTGTAAAACAAAAGAAAAGAAATTACATGATCAATCTGCTTACCATTAGGTTGGCTTGTACAAATTGCTTAGCTGAGGGAAAAATACATACCTTTTACTGTGCTGATTACAAAGCAACTTTCATCTTGGAGGTTGTGAACCATCTGGAATACAAATTTTCAGAAAGTGAACACAAATCTATTTCAGGGATGTGGAGAACAAAAAATATCTATTGTGTCAATTATTTTTGTGCTCAAAACTAGAAGATTTTAATTAGATTCAAAGTAAACCTCCCTCTGCCAATTAAAGAGCATCTCTAATGCTCCAGTGTGACAATTCTATATCCAGCCAACTTCAGGTATTCTAATTCATTTTGAATTTTAAACATCAAAAATGGGTAGACTACCCAAGCTTATTCCACATAGGACCTAGCAGAGAAAGGAGACCTTCATACCAACAGGCATGAGATAAATCCAGGTCCCAGGAATCACTGCAAGCCATCTCTTTCAAATCCAACACAGTATTTGCCTAGCAGCCAAAAAAAAGTGTATATACACAAAAATATAAAATACAATTTTAAAAAAAATTGCTGGTAGTACTTTCTTTTGAGGATAAAGGTGTTTTTTTTTGCTAAAGGCACACTTGACTTAGTTGGTAGCACACTCACCTCAGCGTTGTGGGTTCAGGCCCCACTCCAGCACTTGAGCTCATAAACTGACACTTCTTTGGAGTGCTGTACTGTCAGAGGGCAGTGTCCTGGATGAGATAATAATGCCCTCTCTGCCTATTCAGGTGGATAGCAAAGATCTCATGGCATTATTCAAAGAGGGGCAGGGATGAAGGGATATTGGAACAGGGTGGCTAAACATGTTTAGAACTATTTACTTGTGTGGCAGGTAAACACTAACATGGGCTGGTTGGACCAAAAAGCTGGTTTCCGTGTTGTAACTTCTTTGTATTTCTCCCAGTGTCTTGGCCAACATTCATACCTCAAACACCAAAAAAAAAGAAACGATCATTCATCTCATTGTAGCTGTGAGATCTTGCTGTGCACAATTTGACTTCTGCATTTGCCTACATAACAGAGCACACTTCAAAAATTAATTTGTATAAAGCACATCTGTGCTGAGTTAGCTGAGCTGGCATTAGTGGCACCAGAGTTAGCCCCTGGGTTGGAGAGGGGGAATGTTTGGAATTCCTATTTCTAATCATCACCAGGTGAACCCTGCCAGAAGTGTGGATGCTGGATGAGTACAGGATTGGGCTTAGCTTTGAATGTTATGCTGTTGGATAGTCTGTCAACACTCACTTGTTTGGGACTCAATCAAAAAGAATGGCCATTTGGATTAGGTATTAAAGGCCACATGTGCTTAACTTCTGTGAAGAATCAATGTCTTTGGGAGGGGAGAAAGGGAGAAAATGATTAAGAAAAGGAAGGAGGAATAAAAATGGGGGGGGGGGGGGGGGGGGTGGAAGAGGGAGAAAAAGAACATTCGACTCCGACCCAAGTAGCTACGTATTTGAAATGACCATGTTTTAATGAGTTTTAGCCATTCCCAGAAAGAAATAACTTGCATTTAGATACCGCCTTTCACAACCTCAGGATGTCCCAAAGTGCTTTACAGCCAATGAAGTACTTTTGAAGTGTAGACATTGTTGCAATGTAGGAAATGCGGTGGCCAATTTGTGCACAGCAAGGTCCCACAAACAGCAATGAAATAAATGACCAGATCATCCATTTTAGGTGTTGGTCGAGGGATAAATGTTGGCCAGGACACCAGGAAAACTCACCTGCTCTTCTTCGAATAGTGGCGTGGGATCTTTTACGTCTACCCGAGGGGGCAGATAGGGCCTTGCTTTAACGTGTCATTCGAAAGACGGCACCCTCCGACAGTACAGCACTCCCTCAATACTGCACTGAAAAGTGGCAGCCTGGAATATGTGCTCAAAGCGGGGCTTGAACCCACGACCTTCTGACTCAGATGCAAGAGGGCTACCACTGAGCCAATGCTGACACCTCCATTCTCGTGGGGTGAATGGACTGTTGCATGCAGTTAACAAGAACAGTCCAAATCCTGCCCCCTATTGAGTCATGACGATGGCAGCAGTTACTGGACTCAGCAGACGGTTCTCAGACTTCTCTGCAGCAAAATTCTCACTTACCTGATCACTGACGAGAACATGAATACCTGTAGGACCCTGTCTGTAAACCTGGTTTATTTGATTTTGGGAAATACTAAAGATAGTAGCAATCTTTTTGGCAAGTTCTGCTGTTGTCAGCTCTTCCAGGTAGATGGCATGGTACACTAAAAGGTAGGCAAGGGGAAAAAAAAGAATTGTTATAAAGTGATCCTGACCTGTGTGTGGTCTACCAATTCCTACCTAATACATTTAAAATACTATATGCATTTAGTTATAACATAAAAGCTAACACTCAAATTAGCTGATCCAAGGCCAATAAACTGCAGACTGTATTGTTCTGAATGAATTATACGCAGTCAACATTAGATTCTCTTAGAAAAACATCTTCAATTTTTAGTTAGCCCCAAAGAGCATTCCAAGAGGACCATGTACATTACCTTTAAAAATAGTCATTAGGATACATTTTATCCATTTTCATTTTACAAAAGGCAAGTTTTTGATACTGTATGTACAACCTTTTCAGTATAGCCATGTACTATAGTTTTTCTGGATCTGCAACAGATTGCCGAAGTGCATATTAAATATATTTACATATCGGTTTCAAAGCTCTTTTAACTGTGAATGTGTATAAATATTCTGGCAGCAGCAAAAGGCTGCTGTATGTATGCAGTAAATCAGTGATCCAAAGCACACATCTCTGTTATAAGAAGTTCCTAGATCTTTCCTAAGGGGAAAGAAAGAGAAACCGTTCTGTCTGAATAGGAAGAATGTTTCTTCCTCAAGAGGACAATGCTCCAACAACCACAAATTTTTAACAAGCAACTTTACTTTAAATAGGTGGGAGGGGACCGACCCCCAAAGTTTGACTTGGGGAAAATTCAAGTTCAAATTCATTGCAGTGAATATGGTGAAGATGAATGCATCCATACATAAAACTGTGGAAATCTGAAGGAGAAAGCTGGGCGTAGAGCATAATCAACACAGAAGAATCTAAATGGCGAAAAATCTAGATCACCATCTTGCCCAATAGGCTGGTTACTGCTCCTTGTGGTGAATTAGTGCAAGCAGCCTCCATCCACCTCGGCAAGAAACACAGAAAATGAAGTGTGAAACTCAAGAGTGTTAAAACGGACATATTTGGGTTGTAAACACTCCCTTTCTTAGGAGCCTCATAATGAACAAAGATGCATATATACTACTAGAGAAGCCGGATTGACTTTCTTCAGCCTCAAGTAGAAGATAGTAACCCCGAAAGCCTAGAGGGTATAAAAGCTGCATCTTGGCACAAGTGGCAAAGTGCACCTGCCATTGGCCCCCATCACTGAAGTTTGTGGGGTTAGGGGGCAATGCCAGGAGAAATGGATCTTTGATGCTGAGAGGGCCACATCTGGGCTGTCTGGAAGAGGCTGCGTACAGTGGCATAAGGAGCCGGACAGGGGGCCCCACAGAAACAAACAGAAGTTGCCCCCACAGCCCCTTTGTTAAGGGGGCCACTTTTAAAATTTTTTTAAATATAAATTTCAGTCTTCTTCAGAGGTCCAGACCCCATCCCCAGCTTGCACTGCCAGATGGGAACAATTTCTGCCATTTTGCTGGGCTGGTATGCCTGGTCTCACATTTATGCTGACTGCATGTTGGGTTCCAAATGGCGGCTGTAGCGCAAGAACTCTGATTTGTAAACACTCCCTCTATTAGGAGCCTCATAATTAACGAAGATGCATATACTACTAGAGGAGCTGGACTGACTTTCTTCAGCCTCAAGCAGAAGATAGTGACCCCGAAAACCTGGGGGGGGGGAGGGTTGTAAAACTGCATCTCGGCACAGGCCTCTCCACGTCACTGGCCTTGAATGGGACAAGTGGAGGCTCTGCCCCTTACAAGACCTAGTGGCAACTAACTGGTGTACCAAGGTCCCAGCTGAGTTTGCAGACATTCCGGAGGACTCAGTATGTGAAAATGGTTCCTAGGTCTGGCTGCAGGTGTGTACACAGTTCTGTGATGGGCTCCTTCAGGAATCATTGTCTCCACATGCAGGTATCTTTGAACATGTCTAGGTGTGGCTGCCAGGTCTCTTACACACAGGTGCTGATGTCTTATTGAGTGTCTGGGGTGCAAATGCAATTATCTAGCATGCCTCCACTTATCCTCCTTCAGAACTTACAGCAGAATGCCCTAAGGTATAACCATATAGGCAGCATCAAACAAAATATCCTTGCAGAAATGGGCAAGAATAGCAGTGGGTGCAACTTTAAGAGGTTGACAGCAAGTCCCTTCCAGCCATAGCAGGTAAACAGCAAAACAGCCCTGAAACCAATAGAAACTAAACAGCTACTTCCAGGAAGTGGGAAAAAACAGTCCCCTTTAAGGAAAAGGAGCCAATTATTTGGAAAAGGCTTCTCCTACAACACCCATTTTATACATTAAGATTCAAGAGCGCTGTTCAGGCACTCAAAATACATTATGGGACCATTCCCCAATTTAAATACAATTCAGGCTTTAATCAGCCTAGCACATAACGGGTGTGCAGCTCTCAGCACCACAGGAATTTCAGGATTGTATCAGGACATGGAATGTGCAACAGGTGCTGAGCAGGCTTTAGCACCTAGTACACAGCAGCTCTATGGGCATGAAACATCACATTATTGCCCCTGGTATCAGGCAGTAATTAAAAAGCAATAATCTAATCGTGATTTGTCATGACAAACCCAGAGAGCAAAGTCCAAACTTTTACAATTGTCAACTGACAGCACAACTGAATTACTGCCTTGAAATCACTGCCTGGTATTTTACTTTTCAGAATATAAATGGCTTCAGTTGTGTACAGTTTACATTTTTTTGGGTGGTGTTTTTGTGTTGGCAGCAGCTGCAGGCATCTTCAGGACCGAGGCACACATTATGATCAGAACAGGAGTAATAATTTGTAACCATAACCTGCACTCGGCTGCCAATAAAGTCTACACCTAGTATGTTATGCAATACCCATTAGCCAGATCAGTGGCTCCCAATAAAAATGATAAAAATTGTGTTCATTATTTTATAATACAAGTCTTTGATTTGAATCAATTAATAGTAATAGCTGGTTGAAGATATGAATGCAAATAGCTTTATTGCAGCTGTTTGTATTTGAAAACATAACTTTTCTTGCAATTTAAAAAAAATTAAAATTGTAGTAAACACGTGGAACTACCTGCAAGGCTGGGGAAACAAGAAACCACGACAGGGACGGGACAAGTTCCTATTAGCAAACAGAATTCAGGATTATTAGATTGAAAAATGTATCAAGGTAATCATGTGGGAAGTTGGATGAGTAAGCTAGATGAACCAATGCTCTACTCCTATCTGAGAAGTGTTACTGTTACCATGATTCCAGCCAATATAGGACTGAGTAGGTATGGTACTGAGCTAGGTGAATCTGTTGAGCTATTGGACAGAATTTCATCCTGGAAAATGGACTGGAGGTAATCCAACACTGATTCCTAAAGGGGCAGTCACAGTTTCTCATTTGCTATTAACAATGTTAAGCCCACGTTATGCACAGACCTACATTCAAAGTTGAGGAACATGCCTAAGTAATCTATCTTCAAGAACTTTCCATAAGAGCTACACAAAAATTCTTACCATATATTGCACGACTGTCTCCCTCTCCATTTTCATTATCTTGTGATCTAGCCAACTGTGAAACACTTCTTGCATGCTGTGATTCTTGGCAGACATAGATGGTTAACCTCGGTCTAACAGATCTGTATTACGTAATAAGATGGCATTAGGCTTAAGACACTAGATAGTATGTTACATGAAGTCTAGGTAAATCAGTTCTCTTAAAAATGAACAGCGGATAGACTTGCAATTACTGGTATGATTGTGGCTTTACATCTTATTTTCAATTATTGGTTCTGAGAAAACTTTCTAAAAAATGAGGGAACAAGGCTATTTCCCTTTCACTTTTCTTCATGCATACATGACCAGGCCATTCTGTACCTGACTTACTTTCACACCTTTACCCAATGCCTAACAGCTATTAGGAGACATGCAACCACGATCAGATGACCAACTATCCTTTCAATTTTCATTTATCCATGGGGATAGTATCTTAGCTCCACTAGGAGGAATAAAAGACCGAGGATGCTAAGGAGCTCCATAATTTCTAGGTCCTGACAGGGGGAGGAAAAGAGTTGAAAAAGGAAATGGTGCAATGATTCTTGAACAGAAGGAAAGTTTAGAAGAGCACTGACACTGTAGTATTGATAAAACAAGGAGAGATGGGTGTTCCCTCTCTCACATCTAGCCTCCAACCTATCAGATGGCAAGCTTTATCGTGTATCCTGCCAGGAGTGTAAGAGGTGTTAGAAAAGCCCTTCTAGATATGGGAGCAGTGTTCATGTCTAGGACAGACTCGTCCTTTATAAAGACTAGAGTGGAAAAGAATTTGGCACAAAATAGGAAACCAGAGTCTTGGAGGCAGTTTTACTAGTAGAGGAGATGTGGAGTTTCAGATGAGGTACTGAGGCCAAGATCATTCAAAGTCGTTTAATTCGAATGACAGGATAATTCAAACTGCACTTTTTAAAAAAGCTTGCGATGCTGTTTTATTCCAGCTGCTTAATTCAAATTGCTGGCTAATTCAAATTGCTGGCTAATTCAAATTTTCTGGCGCAAAAAAAACAATTTTGAATTATTAGACTATAAATGAGGGTCTGAAGATAGAGCCTCAAGAGGTATTAATTGTGCACGAGCAAATTTACAAGAATGCCATAGCGCAAAGACACAGTGTGGCTGATGGGAAGGATATCATCAGGACCAGGAAGACTATGAGGATAACATTGTCAGTTGTAATGGAACAATGGAGGGAGGGTCTAAGTTGGAAGTGAAAAGTGAAAAAGAAAAAGAAAAAAGCTAATTTTTCTCTTTAGGATAGTGAGCAACTGCACATCAGGATAGAAGGGTGGAAAGGATAATTCACAGTTAAAAGGGAACAGAAGTTAAATTAGGGAAGAGATTTCCTTCTTGAAAGTACACAAACCACTTGTTCCACACAATAAAAAATTTACTGATTCAAAATATACCCATCAACCCTTACAACAAAAATTAGCATCGCCACATGCTTCAGGACACTAAGTTTCAGTTACCACTAAATATTTCACCGAGGAACAATGTTAGCTGTAATCAAAGGCTCTTATAATGTGCACACACAAACTGCATCTTCAGTATTGAGTACATAGTAGCCATATGAGGCTAGGTAACCTCCTAAGCTAAAAAGTGCATCAATTAAGCCAGGGGTGTCAAATGTATAGCCCCAGGAATGGTTTCATCTGGCCCGGATTGTACTGCGATCAGGGCTGCTGAATCTCCCGGGCACTGTTAGCCCGGTAGAACTGCGCCGTACAAATTTCACGCCGCAGCAGCACCCCTCCCATTCAGTAGTGTCACCCCCCACACTAGCAAAGAGAGCCAACACCCACTTAGCGGTGACCAGAAATTTCACCAGTTGGTGAAGGGGAGGGAGAGATGGAGTGGGTCGAGGTGCAGGGGTTGGGCTGAGTTGGAATAGGGTGACCAAAGACTAGTGAGCAGGAGATTCAGGGGGTGGGGGGCTGGTTGGGAGATTGGGACTCGGGGGTCCTGAAACAGGGGCAGGATTCTTCTTTGGATTTAAAATGAGCCAACGCTGATTTCAGGCAGCCGCCAGGTAAACCCAGAAGCAGTGAGGGCAAATATGGCAGCAGCTGTGCCACTGGTGCAGATCAGGTGCAGGATCTTATGCCTGGAAATTGGTATACAATGTGCCCATTATACACCCAAAAAAAGGGCAAAACGCATACCAATTTCTACCCCAGTGTGACGAAATTACTTTTCCTGAATGTGGCCCTCGCCAAGTACCAGAATGTCAGATCAGGCCCACCATATAAACAGAGTTTGACACTCCTGATTTAAACAAAGGATGAGTGAGTCATTTTAATTGGTTTCTGAAAAGTTACCTTGCTTTAAGTGCATTGAACAATCTAATCCCATCAGCTGAGCCACAGATCTGAACAAGATCATCTCGCGTCAACTTTAGTAAATCAGAACCTGTGAAAGCATCAATCATAAATACCAAATGAGTTATAAACGCCTTTACGGGGAATCAGTAGATGAGCCATAACTAACCAGCAAAAGGAAATACAATCATAACGCAGCTCAAGATAACCACAGCAATTACTTCAATGTCTTGACTTGCACATGAATAATTTACTTGGGACTTCCAGATTATTATTTGGATGTTTGTTAGTCATAGCAATAGAATTGGAACTAGCAGATTTAATTTTTTTTTTGCCACCGTATAAATTCCAATTCTTTTCTGTAGAAAATAGGAGCAAGAGTAGGCCATTCGGCCCTTCAGGCCTGCTCCGCCATTCAAAATGATCATGGCTGATCGTCGAACTCAGTACCCCGGTTCCCACTTTTTCCCCATATCCCTTTAGCATTAAGAAATATATCTCCTTCTTGAATACATCTAATGACTTGGCCTCCACTGCCTTCTGTGGTAGAGAATTCCACAGGTTCACCACTCTCCGAGTGAAGAAATTTCTCCTCATCTCTGTTCTAAATGGTATACCCCGTATCCTGAGACTGCGACCCCTGATTCTGGACTCCCCAGCCATCGGGAACATCCTCCCTGCATCTAGTCTGTCTAGTCCTGTTAGAACCTCTCATTCTTCTAAACTCGAGTGAATATAGGCCTAGTCGACCCAATCTCTCCTCATACGTCAGTCCTGCCATCCCAGGAATCAGTCTGGTAAATCTTCAATGCACTCCCTCCATGGCAAGGACATCCTTCCTCAGATAAGGAGACCAAAACTGCACACAATACTCCAGATGTGATCTCACCAAGGCCCTATATAACTGTAGTAAAACATCCCTGCTCCTGTACTCAAATCCTCTTGCAATGAAGGCCAACATACCATTTGCCTTCCTAACTGCTTGCTGCACCTGAATATGCTCGCTTTCAGCGACTGGTGTACAAGGACACCCAGGATCTCGTTGCACCTCCCCTTTTCCCAATCTATCACATAGGAGCATGAGTAGGCCACTCAGCCCCCCATACCTGCTCCGCCATTTGATAAGATCATGGCTGATCTGTGATCTAACTCCATATACTTGCCTTTGGCCCATATCCCTTAATACCTTTGGTTGCCAAAAAGCTATCTATCTCAGATTTAAATTTAGCAATTGAGCTAGTATCAATTGCCGTTTGCAGAAGAGAGTTCCAAACTTCTACCACCCCTTGTGTGTAGAAACGTTTTCTAATCTCGCTCCTGAAAGGTCTGGCTCTAATTTTTAGACTGTGGCCCCTACTCCTAAAATCCCCAACCAGCGGAAATAGTTTCTCTCTATCCACCCTATCTGTTCCCCTTAATATCTTATAAACTTCGATCAGATCACCCCTTAACCTTTGAAACTCGAGAATACAACCCCAATTTGTGTAATCTCTCCTCGTAACTTAACCCTTGAAGTCCGGGTATCATTCTAGTAAACCTACGCTGCACTCCCTCCAAGGCCAATATGTCCTTCCGAAGGTGCGGTGCCCAGAGCTGCTCACAGTGCTCCAGGTGCGGTCGAACCAGGGTTTTGTATAGCTGCAGCATAACTTCTGCCCCCTTGTACTCTAGTCCTCTAGATATAATGGCCAGCTTTCCATTTGCCTTCTTGATTATTTTCTGCAC
Organism: Heptranchias perlo; assembly: GCF_035084215.1. NCBI lineage: Eukaryota > Metazoa > Chordata > Chondrichthyes > Hexanchiformes > Hexanchidae > Heptranchias > Heptranchias perlo. The sequence goes on from NC_090327.1 coordinate 99,300,294, forward strand.
CTGTTCATGACACTTCAATGATCTATGTACCTGAACCCCTAAGTCCCTTTGGACATCCACTGTTTATAAACATTTTACCATTTAGAAAGTACCCTGTTCTATCCTTTTTTGATCCAAAGTGGACGACCTCACATTTGTCTACATTGAATTCCATTTGCCACAGTTTTGCCCATTCACCTAATCTATCAATATCGCTTTGTAATTTTATGTTTTCATCTACACTGCTTACAATGCCACCAATCTTTGTGTCATCACCACTCAGATAATAATCTGCCTTTCTGTTTTTGCAACCAAAGTGGATAACCTCACATTTATCCATACTATACTGCATCTGCCATGTTCTTGCCCACTCACCCAACTTGTCTAAATCACTTTGGAACCTCTTTGCATCCTCCTCTCAGTTCACATTCCACCCCAGCTTTGTGTCATCTGCAAACTTGGAAATGTTACATTTAGCTCCCTCATCCAAATCATTGATACATATTGTGGATAGCTGGGGCCCAAGCACTGATCCCTGATGTACCCCACTAGTCACTGCCTGCCACCCGGAAAAAGACCCGTTTATTCCTGCTCTCTGTTCCCTGTCTGTCAACCAATTCTCAATCCATGCCAGTATATTCCCCCCATCCCATGTGCTTTAATTTTGCACACTAACCTCTTGTGTGGGACCTTTCAAAAGCCTTCTGAAAATCCAAGTACACCACATCCACTGGTTCTCCCTTATCTATTCTACTAGTTACATCCTCAAAAAACTCCAGTAGATTTGTTAAGCATGATTTCCCTTTCATAAACCCATGCTGACTTTGTCCAATCCCATTAATGCCCTCCAAGTGTTCTGTTATCACATCTTTTATAACAGACTCTAGCATTTTCCCCACTACTGATGTTAGGCTAACTAGTCTGTAATTCCCTGTTTTTTTTCTCTCCCTCCTTTTTTTTTTTAAATAGTGGGGTTACATTTGCCACCCTCCAATCTGTAGGAACTGTTCCAGAGTCAATAGAATTTTGGAAGATGATCACCAATGCATCCACTATTTCCAGGGCCACTTCCTTTAGTACTCTGGGATGTAGATTATCAGGCCCTGGGGATTTGTCAGCCTTTAGCCCCATTAATTTCCCTAGCACTAGTACCATCAAGACTCTCATAGTATAGCTAAGAAGGCAGGCTAATTGCTCTCCGCAACTCAGCAGGCTGCTAGAATTTGGGCAGTTTTTTTTTAATCCCCCTCTGTAAGAACGGGCGTCCATTTAGCTTTTCCAAAGCATCACAGTCAAGAGTGAGAACTCAAATCCGCAAACTAACATTGTTCCAGAATTGTCTTAAAATCTTATTTAACAGATCAGTTATACCATCTGGTATCACTTTATGATGATAAACTACATTTTTTTGGAAGTGGAAAGAACAGCAGTCAGTACCTGAGAAGTTTGAAAATAATCTTGCATATGTTGAGAATCTATTCTTGTGCAACCATTGCTGTGCCTCCTGTATTGTAGCTGTTGGACACAGTTGCTGGAGGAGGGGAAAAAGTTATATGTACAAAAAGGTGACATTTCATTAAACTTTACAGTCAGGGCTCCAAGAATTCTGCAGCACCACAATGCCAATTTCTGGGGCAAGCCCAACCAATTTCTACAGCAAATTACTCCTGTGTTGGAGAATATCTTAATATTCTAAAAATATCCCTTCCATTTTTAAAAATACCGTATAAAAACAGTGCTGTTTAGAATTTTCTGGTATTTTAATTTTTTTAAGAATGTTACTTTATGTAACCTCTAAAGGTTGTTACATGCCACTGTACATGTCTCAGCTCACTTTTTGCCCAGAAAGGAGAGACAGCTAAGTGTAGTGGCAGCTAATTAAACTGGTGGCTATTTCTGCTTGAAGTGCCAGCATTTACAACACTCGCCTGGTGATCTAAATTTTAGAAGTACTATTCAAATTTTCCCCATTGCGAATTAGAACTTAACATTACAACATTGCATCACCTTGTCTGTTTAAAGTGCCATGAACCCAGTACTTTCTGGTGATGTAACTTATGCTCACCACCACATTATAACAATGGGAGAAACATGCAATGTTAAATATCAAAAACTTATTGCTTACTATACTAGTGGATTGTTAATTCTGGTACTTTAAGCATTTGAAATGCAAAAGCTGAGCACAGCACAATTCATAGCTTTTGCAAAGCCATCTGATTAAGGAGGTAGAAATGCGCAAGGGACAAAATGGTGCAATATGTGGTATGCATATAGGTTGACAATCTGTAAATCAATAGGCGTTAGAAAACTGGTGTCGGTGCAATTCAGATTTAGAACATGCAGTATTCATTGGGAGAAACTTTTTTTTCCCTTTCTCGGGATAGGGGCATACTGGCAAGGCCAGCATTTATTGCCCATCCCTAGTTGCCCTTGGGAAGATGGTGCAGTTTTTTTTGATACAACTAAGTGGCTTCAGATGGCAGTTAACAGACAAGCATGTTTGTATGGGACTGCAGAAACATATAGGCCAAACTGGGCAAGAACAGATTTCCTTCCCTAAAGGACATTAGTGAACCAGTTGGATTTTTACAACAATCCAACAGATCTGTGATCGCTTTTACTGATATTTGCTTTTTATTTGCAGTTTTTTCTAAAAATGGAACTCAAATTCTCAAACTGTCACGGAGAGATTTGAACTCACGGTCTAAGGATTATTAGTCCAGTCATCTGGATTACTAATCCAATAACAACCACTACACTGCTGTACCTAGCTGGGTGCAAAAAAGGGCTGGTAACAGGGAGAAATTGATGAGGCAGCTGAGGCTCTATTTATAGCACAGCTAAATTCTGACATGTTACTTTTGTGTCTTTTTATAGATTTAAAGATCACCTACAACCATATGGTTCTTTTATTGTTAAAAGAATGGGAAACATGAGAAAGCACAGAGCAAGCGTATTCAGCCCATCAAATCCACTACCACATACCATCTACAATCAAACCCATCGGAAACTCTATCCACCCAATTAACCCCCAAGAGAAACTTCTGCATAAATACTTCCTGATAGTCAAATGTCATCAAACTTGCAGATTATTCACCCACTCATTATTTAATCCTGACTGATATAATTCAGACAACCCTCATCTCTCCTCCCAGTCATAGAGGAACCATTGTGGTCAGTGATTGTCTTACCTATCCCTATATCATTCACTCCCAGTCCCATCCAAATGTTTACCCAACTTTTCGAAGGAGTTAACAGAGTCCCTCAAGAAACAATTGGATACTGCAGTAGATGCTTTTGGACAGAAGAATGAATATGGGCCAAATAGCCTTCCCATTTGTAATTATCATGCATCTTGTGTCTCAGCCTCAACCCTTTTTGCTGGGAAGCTATTTTACAGATCCACTACTCTGTGAGGGAAAAACATTTCTTCTAATATTTAGTGCCATTTGAAGTTCAGTTTTAAATCTCCTCCAGGTCTGTGCTCATGGATAGTCTTCTTACATCATCTATGAGTCTAAGTATTTTAAAAACTTGAATCATGTCTCCCCTCAATCTTTTCTTCAATGTAAACAAACTAAATTTCACATGGTTCCTTATAACTTGGAGCCTTAAGCACAAGAATCATCACTGTTGTTTTTTTCTGAACCACCTCCTACATACCAATGTCTTTTTGAAGGTAGTGTGTCTGGAATTGCACACAATATTTTAAATATAGCCTCAACAGTGGTCTGTGCGAAGTTATAACTTATTTCGGCTCAGTCCACTGCCCTCAAGAAAGATCCTGGTTTTTGACTGCATTTGATGGCAAGTTCACATGGCCCAGGAACTTGATCAGTAGTCAGCCCAAAATTCTCTGCTTCTTTCCTAATGAACACACTTTTAACAACAATTTGCTTTTATATAATATTCCTCACGTGGAGGACAATGTCTCAGGGCACTTTGTTGTACGAAGGAAAGGGATATGACAAAGGGAAGGGGCATGGAGCGGTTAGACTGGGGAACCCCAGGTACAGTTGAAGAGGACGACTTTGAGAAAGTGTTTGAAAGCAGGGAGAGGTGGCAAGACAGCCAAAATTTTTTAAAAATCTTTGCCCAAATATTTGTTCTTGGGATGTGAGCAACTGAAGGCATTAAGAGTCAACCTCGCAGTTTGGGACTGAGTTGTATGTAGGCCAGACCAGGCAGGGGTGGCAGGTTTCTTTCCCTGAAGGACATTAGTGAACCAGTTGTGTTTCTACAACATTCTGGCAGATTTCGTGGTCATTGTCTGGCACTAACCCACAAACGAAAAGATTTATTGAATTTTCACAACGTGCCAAGGTGGGATTTGAACTCAATACCTCTGGTTTGCTGGTCCAGTACCATGACCATTAGGCTACTGTACTCTATGTTGATGGTGGAGGGGAGGAGCAGGGAGCAAGGAAAAGTTTGCTGTTAGAGCAGCAGGTGGTGTATGCAGGGGATCATCACTGCAATAGGGTGGGGCAAGGAAACATATTTAAAAGCAAGATGAGAATTTTGAAATCAACAGGGCGGGACAGAGAGCCAGTACAGCTTGGAGGAGATGGCGTGATTACATTTGGACGAGGACATGGGCTGTGATATTTCGAATGAGTTGAAGCTTGTGATGGGTTGATGTAGGGAAGCCAGCTGGAAGGGCACTGGAGAAGACTTGAGGTAATGAAGATCTACACATGCTATTTCCTCCTCCAGCAGGTTTTACCTTACACTTATCCACATTAAAATCTATCTTCCATTCCTTTTCACATATATTTAATTGGTCCAGATCTCTCTGAAATTTACCACCTGGACTCATAGCTTGGTATCATTGAAAATATATTATAAATAGTACTCTCTTTCAAGTCTTTATGAATAATGTGAACAGTAAGAGACCAAGAACTTAAGTTCCTTGTGAAAACCTACTAGTCACTGTTTCCATTCAAAACTTTTCCCATTTACTACCTCACCTTCTGCTTTCTATTATTCTGAACCTTGGCCCTCTTTAAAGAGTGAAGCTTTACCAAATAGCTTCTGAAAAATCTAACTCAAATGCTGTTCCTGCTCTTGCCATGTGAATTTAAACTTTATACACAATGAAATCTTTGAAAAGTTCTACGCAAATGCACAGTATTTTGTTACATTTACTTCAACTTTAATTTAAAATTTATAAACTGTGAGTATAAGCTGAGCTGCGAATAAAAGCTGGGAAACCTCACCAAGGGAGAGTCAGATGTGGGACATAAGCAGGTGTCCCACATCTGACATAAGATATAAGTGGTGTAAGTATGTTCTTATATCATGAATCTGCCAGGGATTACAGTGCCACAGGTACGTGGTAGATCTGGTTTAATATGAAACCAACTAAGGGGTTTTCCTATTTGGAGTCTATTAAATTCCACCCTTTGCAATTATAAAGTAGGTATGAATTCTCCATAGAGCAAAACATAGGCTCCCAACCACCAAACAATTAAACCATAAAGGCTGAAAATGCATATACATTATGTAGATATAGTTTTAATATGGCGTTACTTCATATTATGCAATATTGTTTAATTATTATGTGTTATAAAGCAATTCTAAAATAAGATTTTTCACTACCAAAGCATCTCATGGAATGCAGCTCTGGTTTGGTATGTTTTCTCTAATCCTTATGAATATTGAAAAGTCATTCTATACCATAAGGGCCTATTTTCCTCCTTTGTCCCAAAGTTTGGGTCTCCAGATCCGTTGGATAACAGCTGCTGAATTCAGCCCCATTTTAATCTTCGTTCTGTGCTTGCAAACAGGAGACTCATTTAAGCACACATGCCAACAGGCTCCAGGGATCACTATTCTAAGCCAACACAGGAGCATTTCTTTTTCAGTGTTACCATTAGAACTTCTGCACAACAGATAGCCACATCGCTAAATGTCTTACATCTGCTGCACAGCTAGAGCATGATTTGTTCTCTTTCAACCACCCCACTTTTAAATAAAGCACAAACTGCAGATCAGAAAGTATATCTGGGCCCTACTAGATTTACATTTACTCAACTAGATGAACCAATTGCGTAAACACATTTACAATTCATTTTAATTTCTGTGGGTCTGTTCACTGGACAGATACCATGTCTAACTGGGGAACAGGGGTGGGGCACCTCAATGTTTATTTTATTTAGAATGCCTGTGAAAGCAACAAAAATTTCAAATACTGATTTGCAGAACATAGATATTTCTTCATTCCTACAGTCTCAGAATAAACTTTTAAAAATCTAATGCAGTTACACTTAGTGCAGAAATACTTAATTTGTGTCAAGAGTTGAACACTTTCAAATGAATTAACACTTTTATATTCTCAGCAACATTTTTTTGCAGGACATTGAGCAATATAATATTCCTGTTGGGCAGGAGTATGGCAAAACAGAAAAGGAAGCAGTTTTCAATCATAACTAATCCAATTTATTTTAAAAGATCACAGATCTTATCCCAGACTCCATGAGCAAATCTATTCCATGCTGTGCAGAGTTGAATAATTTAATGCCTCAAAATAGGACTGGATATCGTTTCCGTAACCAAAAAAATAATAGTTTTACTTTTGATAAAGGTAAACTGTGCATTGCCCACCAGAAGTAATCCTCTAGCTTTACTGCTGTGGGGAGACACATACCTCCACTACAAACTGTGGTGTCCCTTCTCCTTGATGATTTGGTGAAGAAGAGTTACTGCAAAACAACAGCATTTATGAGTTGCAGTTCCAACTTCACGCATTTTTAAATAAGGAAAAAGATCTTACTACTATAAATCTGTACTGCCCAAGTCCTGAATAGGAATTTTGACTTTTATGTGTTAAACAATCAGGACAGATGCTTACATTTATCAAGTCTTAATGCAACTACATTAAACTATATCAACATCACTGTACCTGTCAGGAACACTGTAAGTACTGACTTGTCCAGAAGTAAATGCTGGAGTGGTAGAAGGACTGCTGTTCATGTATGCATTATCTGGCCAAGGGGAGCACTGTAGTATTAAAAAAAGGGAAAAGATTAGGACTTCAAATTCTTTATAAAAACATGAAAAAAAGCTCCCTATTAGGTATAAATTAATCGTGGATTTATGCATTAGGAGTTGGAGGAAAGCAGAACAACGGAGAATTGAACATACTTCCATATGCAAATGATAAGTCACTAAAGACAGCCAAATGAACATATCAAATTGTCTGCCTTTGGAGGCACCATGAAAAATTGCCGCAGCATAATCAGAAAAATGAACCAGGTAAGCGAAGGGGCAAATTTCAAACTAAGCATGTATTAACACAAATAATGTGCTGCGAAGTTGTAGAAGACATTTAGTAAAACGCCCGCAATGGTCTTGCTGCATTATCTTAATTTCAATCACGGGATCTTACATCAAACATGTAAGCAAACCTCAAGAACTGAGGTAATGAAAACACTATTCTGTAGTTTAATTTCCGGATGAAATGGTTTTAGTATCGTTTAGCACAGAATGATTACTCTAACTCTCGCACGCGACAGGATAGAAACTGCAAAAATACAATTCCTTGTTAAGCCATGATAAGCTATTAAGTTAGTTGCTTTTCATTATATTTATTTTCCTCAATTTCCACAGATCGTTTGATGCCGATGTTGGTGTAAAACTAGAAATGGTAGATTTACAGAACTCAAATTGAACATGGGAAATATGATTTTTTGTTTACAAGGAAAAAAAACTGAATTTTAGTCCAATACTGAATAGTAGTCAACTCATATGACAATGTTACAAAACCAGTTAAACTACACTAACTAATATGAAACCAGGCAGTACAGTCAAAAATTGAGGCCAGAGATGCATAAACTTTCTCCCAGGATCCCAATTTCTAGGAAAAAGTAATGAGCCAGACTGTCCCGGGGCTGGCACACTACTTTTCACTTCCAGGGCTTGGGTTGGAAGTTAGCACCACAAGCCCCATTTTAAGTGAGTTTGGACATTCCCATCATTTCCACAGCACAAAACTGCATGTAATTTAGCACAATGTTGCAATATTGCTTAGAGAGACTGCAGGAACAACTGGCATGTGAAGCTGAAACACAATATTGGTTCAGTAAGGAGAACTGTTCTAAAGTTGAGGTAGAAGATCAGCATGATCTTAGAGAATGGCGGAGCAGGCTCAAGGGCTCAAATGGCCTACTCCTGTTCTTATTTCTATGTTCTAAATTGGGGTTATGGGAAATTATCAGAACAAAGCAACTGCCCCATTCCGCTGGGTCTAACCTGGGAGTCACACACAAAAAAGAACCAGTTCCGCAGCATTTTCCTCCTTTGCCTTAATGAGTACAAATCTTCAAATGCAAATCATTGAGTTGGACTATTCTGAAAGTTTGTGTGTGTAAAATGTGTGTTCAGAAAAAACAAACTTGCATTTCCATAGACCCTCATCACATTCCGAGAAAGACCAAAAGTGCTTCAAAACCAGTGAATTCTTTTCCAATTACAGTCAATGTATGCAAATTTGGCAGCCAATTTGGCACACAGCAAGATTCACAGACAGCAAATGAGATTTAACAAACAGTTAATCTGGGGTTTTTTGGTGGCGTTGGTTGAAGGATGTCGGCCAGGATGAGAACTCATTGCTCTTCTTTGAACAGTGCCATGGAATCTTTAATATCCATCTGAACAGATAGACTGTTTAAAATCTCATCCAATAAATGGTACCTCGGAAAATGCAGCACTCCCTCGGTATGGCACTGAAGTGTCAGCCATGATAATGAGTGCAAGTCCTGGAGTGGGATTTGAACTCAACTGTCTGGCAGAGAAAAGAGGGCTATCAACTGCGACCTTTGACAGACAGAGAAACTGAAAGTCCTATGAGGTGAACAAGAAAGATTGCATACTTCTACAATATTCTTCAAAGCTATTTCTCTGCAACATATAGCACTTTAGCCAGAACAAACGGTATGCATCATTGTACAAAGCAACTTTTCAAGAAAAGAGAAGCCATCATAGGCTCTGCTCCAATTTGGTTTAAGAAATTATCATAGAATGATGGGAATAGTTATTTATTTCTCTTTTCCTTCTCCTGCTTTGGATCCTTCCTGTTTCTCTTTCCCACGACACTGTCAGCTCCATGGACAGCAAAGATGGTCCATAATCTGTCAATAAGAGGGACACTTTTGCAGGGCAGAACCGATCTTACCAGATTTTTTCTTTCCAGCTTCATATGAACAAAAACACACATGTAATCCTAGATTCAGAAACCCTGAATTAAAGATTATTCTGCTTATGTATTCATTAGCCATAAGTTTCATTCATTTTCAGCCTAGTATCAAATCCAACAGAGATTATTATTGCAAGACTATGAAAATGGCACACAAGAAAACATTTGGGGAAATGTTTCTTCAACTATGGTATGTACTGTTTCGTGCAGATTCTCACTATGCTTTTCGTTCCATCAGAATTCTAAAGCAAAAATTGAAAGATAAGATAATGCAGCTTAAAAGAGGAAGGGTGACAATGGGAAGTACTTTTTTAATTCAAAGTACTCCTTCTTACAAAAGGAGAATGAGAAACCCATCTTAAATTTGGCATTTTTGGAAAATGGAAATTTTTCTGCTACAGAGTCCCTTAAGTACATGTCTCCAGGACATCAATTAAATGAAGCATGCCAAAGCAATTGCATCTTAAACAGCCACTTAAAGCTGGCCGGAGAGATATCCAGAGCTGTCCAACCACACAATCATGGCGATGACATTAGAAGAGATCAAAAAAGACGTAGAGACATTTAAGATATAAAGGGGGGAGATAATTGATAAACTATTCAAGAGGATAACACCCCTGGTCCGGATGGATTGCATCTGCACATATTAAAAGAAGTTAGGGAAGAGATAGCAGAGGCACTATTACATTTTTGTATAAAAATTCATCAGAAAAGGGGATAGTGTCAGAGGACTGGCAGGCGGCTAATGTGATTCTTATATTTAAAAAGGGAGATAGAACAAGTCCAGGGAGCAATAGACCAATTAGCTTAGCGTCAGTGGTAGGAAAGATAATGAAATCTTTACTCAAATATAATAGAAAAACATCTAGAAACCGAAAATAACGAATAGGACGGATTTCAAAAGGAAAGGTCATGCTTGAGCAACCTTATTGAATGCTTTGAAGTAGTAAGGGTAGACAAGGGTAATGAAGTAGATGTAATATATTTGGATTTTCAAAAGACCTTCGATAAGATACCGCATGGTAGATTCACTCAAGTAGCAGAATGGATGGCAAGCTGGCTACAAAACAAAACAGATAGTAGGGGTTAAAGGAAGTTACTCAGACTGGAAAAAGCTGAGAAGTAGTATTCTACAAGGATCGGTGTTGAGACCACTGCTGTTCACGATTTACATAAACAATTTGGACTCGGGAATCGGAAGCACAATTTCAAAATTTGCGGACGACACCAAATTGGGATATAGTTAATACTGAGGTGAATTGCAACAAAATACAGAACAGTAATAAACTTGCAAAATAGGCATGTAATTGGCAAATGAATTTCAAAACAAGTGTGAGGTGGTACATTTTGGCAGGAACAATAAGGAGGCCACATACTCCTGGGAAAATAAGAACCTAAATGGGGAAGAAGGATCTGGGGATACAGATACACAAATCACTAGAAGTAGCGACACGGATTAATAAGGCCTTAAAAAAGCAAAAATAGCTCTGAGGTTCATTTCTAGATGGATAGAATTGAAAAGCAGGGAAGTTATATTAAACTTGTATAGAACCTTGGTTGTGAAACCTTGGACTGTGAACAGCGCTGGTCTCCATACTATAAAAAGGATGTAGAGGCACTGGAGAAGATGCAAAAAAGATTTACTAGGATGATACCAGAACTGAGAGGTTATACCTATCAGGAAAGATTGAACAGGCTGGCGCTCTTTTCTCTCGAAAAGAGAAGACTGAGGGGCGACCTAACAGAGGTCTTTAAGATTATTAAAAGGGTTTGATAGGGTAGATGTAGAGATGTTTCCATTTGCAGCTGAGACCAGAACTAGGGGCCATATATATGAGATAGCCACTAATATATCCAATAGGAAGTTCAGGAGAAACTTCTTTACCCAGAGAGTGGTTAGAATATAGAACTCGCTACCACAAGGAGTAGTTGAGGCGACCAGCATAGATGCATTTAAGGGGAGGCTAGATAAGCACGAGGGATAAAGGAATAGAAGGATATGTTGATGGGGTTAGATGAAGATGGTGGGAGGAGGCTCATGTGGACCATAAACATTGCCATGGACCTGTTGGGCCGAATGGCCTGTTTCTGTGCTATACATTCTATGTAGAATCATGCTCCCAGCCTAATATACTGGCCCAAATCTTGCTGGAAAGATAACGGCGAGTTCACAACGGACACTGTTTTTAATGTGCAAATCGGCCAGAAAGTTCAGGCGAAGGAGATACGCCGTGAGTTGCAAATTGCCATTAACTTGGTCGATTTATGTCGCTCCACCGCTTGCCTTGCAGAAACGGCAGCTTGCCCTCAACCTCTCCGTTATTTTCTTTTTAAGAACTTGCTGCATTTGCACATTAATTGTCCATTAAACTCGCCACAGAAAGTTAGTGCTTGTACCTAACTGCATAAGCACTCAATGACGTGACAATTGTTAATGGGTGCAATACCAATCAACCACTTCGGCACAGAAATGGAACAATTTAAACTGTTGAGTCTCATTCCTGCATATAGTAAATTCTTACTTTTCCTTTGTCTTTTTCCTTTCTCTCTCTCTCTCAATGCAATCTTTCTTTCCTTCTCTATTTCTCTTTCTGTACCTGACGACTCTAATTCACCCTCATTCTCCATCGTTCCTGTTTCTTTCTCAATCCTTCACACTCAATGGTTAAGGAGATAGACTGTTGGTTCTGTCGTTCGCGAAGGTCTCAGATGCCCCACTCCCTCCCAAAATCACATCGCACTTCCAGCAACTCGCAGGACAAAAAATTTTCAAGCTGAAGGATGCAGGAAGAAGTCGAACGGCACATGCCGCGAGATGCCCCACTCCCAGCAAGATTTGGGCCAGAATTTGCTGTCAAAATAACGGCAAGGCTAATGGCGCTCACCATTATTTATGGATAAATAGTACAGCAACTTCAGGCGAGGAGCAGATGGACGGTTAAATGTATATTCAAAAGTTGCTGTCCGAGTTGCTTCGTGAAAACGGCATCTCGCCCTAGCATCTTCATTTTATTTTTGGAACTTGCTGTATTTGACCATTAAACTCGCCACATATTGTTAAGCCTTGTCATTACAAGTGTAAGTACCCTTTTAATGACATGACAAGTGTTAACGACTGCCAACCAACCTCTCTGGCACCAAAAATTAACTATTCCAAGCATGGAGTTTCATTCCTTCACATTTTGAATTTTTCAGGAAGATTTTAAAAATGTCAAATTTTAAATTTTTTTTCTTACTTTTCCTTTGTCTCTTTTTCTCTCTCTTAATCCAATCTATTTTTCCCTCTCTATTTCTCTTTCTGTACTTGATTTGATATTGAATTCACCCCCTTTAATTCACCCTCCTTCTCAGTCCTTCCTGCATTTACTGCATAATCCTTAAATCTCTATTGGTTAAGGAGATACAGTTGGTTGCCCTGTTCACTCAGGTCCCAGATACCCTGTTTTCCTCACTGTGCCAGTATCAACTCGCACTTTCAGCAACTTTGAGGGCAAAATTTTTTTTTAGTTGAAGGGTGCAGGGGCAAGTCTAACTAACGGCAGACATCGTTAGATGCCCTGCTACAGCAAATTCTGGCCCAATATTTCTTGGACTTGGGGAGCTCAGAAGCATTCCTCATATTTAGTTTCACGAAGCCACCTTGCAGAGACAGAGACTCTGTTCAAGGTTCTGCATGTTGGAAGGAAAACTGATAGCTTCCAAAAAATGCAAATAAAGTGAGTTCATTATTTTCTTCTGTAAAAAGAACGATGAAGTAAAAGAAAAAAACACCATAGACTTTCTTTCGTCTTTAAGCAGTGTTATCTTGAAGTCCTGTTCCAAATTTTGAAAAACCCATTAAAAATCCCTATAAAGATTCTATATTAACGAAATCTCTGAATTTGAATTACCATAATTGGACATTTCTTGGTTTTCCATGCATCTTAGCCAGGACAAGCAAGCAATGTGCTCCTTGTCTTTAAAAATTACTATCTCCTCCAAATCAGTAATGTCTGCAGGTTAGGTGAAAACTTATATTTATTATTAATTGTTCTTGGAATGTGTGCAGTACAGTATTTATTACCCATTCCTAGTTACCCCGAGGAAGTCAAGAGTCAACCACGTAGCGAGAGACTGGAATCACATGCAAGACAGATTCCTTCCCTGAATGAATTTAGTGAACCAGTTGGGTTTTATGGCTGGCCGGCAGCTTTCATAGTCATTTTTTGGTGCCAGCTTTGTTGAAATCAGTTTCACAATTTGTCAGGTTGGCATTTGAACTCATGACCTCTGGGTGCTAGTCCAGTACCATAGCCATCAAGCTACCATACCCCCCACCACCCCACCTTGCATCTTAATTTTGTTTATCTTACAATTCGGACAGAACAAAAAAGTTATTGTTAGAAACTAGATATTAAGAATAGCGCTTTCTGTGTTAAAGACAGCGGTTTCAAACCTGGAGTTTGCATTCCAGTGAGTTCTGAATTCTTCGTGAAAAGATAGCACTGAACAAGATACACATACACACAATAACTTGACGAGCACCTCTCAGAAAAAATACATGTGAAAAAACAACGTATCTCTGCTCAAAGGACATTTTAGCTAGTGTGAGGTAGAAAAGGGTTAACAGTGCAAACAGCTCACAGCATTTGAAAGGTGAGGGAGAAAAAAGTGAAGAAAGATGACAAAGAAAAAAAATCAAAAGTAGAAGGAAGAAAAATAGCCCAAGTAGAATACATTCTTCACAATGAAATACAAATTTGAATTATTCTACTACCCACTTGTTAAATTATGCAAAATGTCTCACCGCTTTAGGCCACAAAAACCAAAATATATATTTGTATGAATCTCAGCTCACAGAATGAGTTTTTTTTCTACAAAACATTTGTACCACATTAAACAATTCATGAATAACTTTCAGCAGAGACCTCGCATTAGTACTTTCCCCCTGAACAATCCATCTCAAACTGTTTTAAAACTGACTGCAATTTGAGCATGTAAAATATTATGAAAATCAACTCTATTCAGATTAAAAAGTAAAGTACTAGATACATATTTTTGTGGCCTTTGAGGAATTAAGAGCTTCTGTATCAAGTGTTAGATTTAGGAAGGTTGAGGGCTGAAGAGGAGTTAAAAGTTTTGCATAAAATGTCCAAACTAAGTCCTTACACAGGTAAGTGATATACATAGGTAAATGCTAATCCTATATCTAACACTTTGATTGTATTCTTGCACAAGCGGTCTTGTACAACGAAAAGGTAAGCAGAAGTCCTTACACTGCCTCGCTTTGCCAGAGAATCACCGCAGTCTGCTGGCAAAGTCCGCTTGGTGGACTTTTTCTGCTCATGTTCAAGTGCATCTTCAATAATAGGCTCAAGTCTCATCTGGACAGACACCAAAGACTAGGATCAATTTATACAGTACATCATGAGATCATGAGCACAACACCTAGCAGTGTAAGCTTTTCTTTAACATTAACGAATTTTCTTTTTTTTAAAAATTCAACCTTCACGTGGCAAACAGAATCCATCAGAACCTTCAATTTACTCTTCAGATGCCATGATCCAACTAAATATTTGGCTGTTCTGCCATTAACTCACAGATATAACTGGCTCAGAATTCCAGCATCAACAGAAGATATGCTTTTTTCTTGCATCTGGCTCTATTTTGGCATAATTCAATGTAAATGCACCTCAAAACGAATGAACTCTGGACATCCCAAATAGCCACTTATGGCACATGCACTAAGTTTAGATTTTTAATTTAAAATGTTTGATGTCTGGGCTCTAAAGGCATTAGAAAGATTTCAGGAATGGGCAAGTTCATTTCGAGTTATAGTGCTCACTTGTCTCGATACAGTTCAAAATCTTTTGCGCCGGTGTTAAGATTCTTGTGAGTTGCCAAGCTTTGGAGTGCTTCACAATCAGTGATGAAAGGCACACTTTCTTCCAAGTACAATCAACATTGATGGAGTTCAGTGCATCTTTATACTCAAGTCAGCACACACCACAACTATCAAACTCATAATTGTTCCAGCATTGGGTTAGAACTGTCTCCACTCTTGGGTTTAAGTTATTTGTAAACTCTGCTTGAGATTTTCTCACCTTCCAGATCAATCTCTACCCCAGATCATCTCCTGGCCAGGTAGGGAAGAGTCCGAGCCTTGTAATGTTTTAATACTGCTGTTGGTGCCATGATGTTCAGCCCAATAGCAGGCACAGTTGAACTGGGATGTGCAAGTGTCAGGTTTTTTTCTTTCATTAAAGCACTTCCCTTGCATCTTGTCCATCTACAAGCCCAACTAATTAATATGCTTCAATGCACTGAGGTTTAGTTCAGAGCCCTTGGACTCAAACTCACATCCTTCTGGTTTGGAGTCCAAGTGTTATTGCCTCCTAAGCTACCCAGTGACTTACTAGAGAGTGAGCATTTCAATTTCTTTTAGACATCATACTTTCTGCAGATCCACTTTATCCATTTGGTCAGATAAAGTGTAGTGGAACACAGTGACAAGGATAATTAACATGGCTGCAAGCTAGCATTCCAAACGTATGGTGGAAGTGTACAAGCCAACATAATACTGCCAATATAGAAAGGCTAATATAAAAGGGTGCTGCACACCAAAAGTGAAATGCAAAAATTCAGCAATACGATTCCATAGTTTAACATGTCAGAAGCCCAGTAGCTCATTCTTTATGCATCCACAACTGTGTTCATTTATTTGCTTCTTCAAAGCAACAGGGATTCCAAATAGACATCCACTAGACAGCTAACATCAGATGCTACAAAAAACAAACAGACACTCAAATTTGAAAACCTGCCAACAGAATTGCATTTTAATGGTGCAGTTTGATGATCTGCTCCTAAGTTAATAGCATATACTTTTTCAAAGTTGATTAAAACACAAGTGGAGGCAGAGCATTAGTAATGCTTTTCACACTTTGGGATTCCTTGAATCCAATAGCAAATTAGAAATGGAAGCCAGAATGGACTCCAAGTTTCAGAATCCTTAGTTTTAAAGCCACATCTTTAAAAGACACTTCATCTTGAGTAATCTTGAAACAATTACAATAGCATAATATTCACGGCTTCCTTTTTCAAAACTTAACATGAAGATCCAATATTACTAGCAACAAAACAATTCTCAAGTAGTCCAAGGATAAAACAAAGAGGATTCTCTCATATTTTATATTATACTGACAACCACTGGAGCACATTGCCTGCACCTATGGAACCTCATTAACTGCCACCTTAACTCAAATGTAAGCTTTGGCATATAATCAAATCCTTGATAAGGATGTTTTGCCACCCTTCTATGTACAGTACATCAATTGCATGCACAGTAAAGTCACTCACATGGCCTAGGTTCGCACATAAGTAACTTTGTGCTCAGAAACTTCCACAGCTTTTCCCTCTCCAGCAGCTTCGATAAACTAGCCATCCCTCTAAATCCAAAGTCAGCGACTGGTAAAATGAAGAAAGTAAACTCGTGTATTTCAGCAATTTCTTTAGAAAATATGTAGACCTTCAGTCCCACAGACTGAAAAATGAACTAATCTTCTTTCATTTCTGGGATGACACATAGCATCTTCGTATCCAGTGTTGATTAACATTACAGGACAAATTCCTTCCAATACCTCCGCAGCAGTTCTTTGTGTGTCTTGTCAAAACTGATATTTTAGATGCAGCCAGATGAAAAGGCAATACATATTTGTAGCAGCCAGGAATAGTCACAAGAACTTTCAATTAGACCAAACCTGACTTTCCTACTCTGAAACATAGTGGAGCCAGTGTATTATCACACAGCATTTTCAAGGCAATTTGCACTGCAATAGATTGTAATAGATTTAAAATAAGAAAAATAAAGTAAAAAAGAATAGGACATAATTACAGTGAATAAGACAAAGGAAAAATGCATTAATTCCTTAAATCAAACGATCAAGTAAAAATGAGAACTGGTGAATGAGGACACGTGGGCAGTACAAGTGAGAGGGAAATCAAAAGGGAAATGTGTCAGGAATTTTCCACCTAGAATAGACAAAAACATAGTACAAGTTGAGTTTTAAGTGTTTTTTCAAAAACAGGGACTACAATAAAATGGCAAAAGAAGCCACAGCACATCAGTACACCAAAATTTAGTACCATTACAAAATGCACTAATGACACCAAATTAGGTGAGCAGGTGATTAGGTAGGGGAGATTAACAGCATTCAGAGAGATTTGGGCCAATTAAGCAGGAGGCAAAGCTATGGTGAATGGATTTTAATCTGTATATAAATGTATGGTGATAGATGTTGGAACAGGAAACAAAGGTATACAATTAATGAATATCCATTAGGCAAAGTAGTATTGGAGAGGGATTTGAATGTGATTATTGTCTGTTCACTTAAGTATCCTGTCAACATGAAGCTGTTATCACTAAGGTTAACCAAGCAGTAGGTTGCATCTCAGGACATTTAGCTGCAGGTCAAAACAAGTTATTTTAATCCTGTGCAACTCATCAGTAACACATTAGGTACAGTGCAACCTAGAAATGGACACCTTACCTTGCAAAAAAATATTAATGCACTAAAAAAGGTTTTATTATTCATTCATGGGATGTGGGTGTCGCTGGCAAGGCCAGTGTTTATTGCCCATCGCTAATTGCCCTTGAGAAGGTGGTGGTGAGCCGCCTTCTTGAACCTCTGCAGTCCGTATGGTGAAGGTTCTCCTGTTAAGTAGGGAGTTCCAGGATTTTGACCCAGCGATGATGAAGAAACAGCGATATATTTCCAAGTCAGGATGGCGTGCGACTTGGGGAGGAACGTGCAAGTGGTGGTGCTCCCAAGCAGCGGTGCTCCCAAGCAGCTGCTGCCCTTGTCCTAGGTGGTAGAGGTCGCGGGTTTGGGAGGTGCTGTCGAAGAAGCCTTGGCGAGTTGCTGCAGTGCCTCTTCTAGATGGTACACACTGCAGCCACGATCACCAGTGGTGGAGGGAGTGAATGTTTGAGATGGTGGATGGAACGCCAATCAAGCAGGCTGCTTTGTGCTGGATGGTGTTGAGTTTCTTGAGTGTTGTTGGAGCTGCACTCATCCAGGCAAGTGGAGAGTATTCAATCACACGCCTGACTTGCACCTTGTAGATAGTAAAAAAGGCTTTGGGGAGTCAGGAAGTGAGCCACTCGCCACAGAATACCCAGCCTTTGACCTGATCTTGCAGCCACAGTATTTATGTGGCTGGTCCGATTAAGTTTCGGGTCAATGGTGACCCCCAGGATGTTGATGGTGGGGGTTTGGGCGATGGTAATGCCGTTGAATGTCAAGGGGAGGTGGTTAGACTCTCTCTTGTTGGAGATGGTCATTGCCTGGCACTTGTCTGGCACGAATGTTACTTGCCACTTATCAGCCCAAGCCTGGATGTTATCCAGGTCTTGCTGCATGCAGGCACAGACTGCTTCATTATCTGAGGGGTTGTGAATGGAGCTGAATACTGTGCAATCATCAGCAAACATCCCCACTTCTGACCTTATGATGGAGGGAAGTGGATGAAACAGCTGAAGATGGTTGGGCCTAGGACACTGCCCTGAGCAACTCCTGCAGCGATGACCTGGGGTTGAGAGGATTGGCCTCCAACAATCACTACCATCTTCCTTTGTGCTAAGTATGACTCCAGCCACTGGAGAGTTCTCCCCAATTCCCATTGACTTCAATTTTACTAGGGCTTCTTGGTACCACATTCGGTTCAGAAAATACGGACAACCGCATGAATTAAGGCTCAAAGTTGTGAAGGGGCACTTATACCCAGTATAGTACCAAGCATAGATCAGAAGATACACAGTTAAATTAGAGTCTGCGCTGCGTTAGATGGTCTGAACCAGAATGGCAATTCAGTTTTTAAATTGTTTTTACAAGGTTTTTTTTTAAAAAAATGTGCAAATATATGAGTGGACCTACTTCACATGCAAAGCTTTTTTTTTAAAAAAAAGTCCCCTGCCCTGTCCGATTTGGAATGAACTAAAAATGACCATCCTGGGTATGAGAATTGGCCTTAGTGGCTCCAGGCTGGGGGGGCACGGAGAATTCAACCAGACTTTCCATTGCATTATGAATATCTGCTGGAAAGTATGCATGTACAGGATCAGTTGCAATGCCCTCTATGATACAGTCGTCTAGACTAGTCTCACTGTCTAGGTTAATGTGTGAACAATAGCCACTTTAGCAAGGCACCATAGGCTGCCACTGCCCATGGTTATGTACTCTATTAATCTACACCTTCAGAAGGAGAGGTGGAAATTGACTGAAAAAAGGCACTCATTACAGAATTTGTTTTTATTGGAGACAGAACGAATGAGAAGTGATGCAACTTAGATATTTAAAGTACTGAGACAGATAGCAGATGTAAGAAGGCTATTTAACTTGCACGATGAAGAAGGTGGAAAATAATTACAAAATTAAAAGACTTCAAACAAGGGATAAAAGGAAAATGTTGCCACAACAGTGGATATATGGAGCAGAGTTCACAGAAAAAGCTTAAACATCTTTACAAAATGATCCTGATAAATGTTTAGTTAGGAATGGGATTGAAGACTATCAAGGAGTGCAGATAAAAATAATCAACAACTACTATGTGGAACAACGGTTCCTACAAAGCTGGGTCAAAGAACTTGATTCCAGATTATGTTACATAGAATGGTTATATTGTGAAGAAAGGGGGGAAATTGCTAGATAAGTTGCAGTTTTGCTCAATTATTTTAGAAAATTTTCAGAACTTATCCTTCAGGATAGAGTCCACAAAGGGGTAAATTGCACATGGTGGTGGAAAGTGCGGGTTTGAGTGGCCAAATGGCCTTTTCTCCCTCCCTATTTTAGTAAATTACTTTCCAACTCTTGAATAGGACTTGTTGCATTCAGTGGGACGAGGGAATAGAAGGACAAAAGAACATTTACAGAACCAGAGAAAATAAAAATATGAAATGGAGAGGGTAAAGTAAAACAAAAAGCAACATGATAATAAGAACTCCACTGCATTTTTTGAAAACCTGTCAACTTACAGGAAAAATAATTGTAGGCTCTGTATAAATCAGATTGCCAGAGAATGACAGACTCATTTTTCCAGTGTCCTTGCATTTAAGATTTAAGAAAAGTTGCATCTGCGCTACCTGCATTCTTATTGTTCTTCCTTAACCTATACTTTCCTGTATTTTACCTCAGTTAAGATTGTTGTTTCATATGACGGTTGATACTTTTCTTTTTCTTGAGCTGTTCGCTTCTCCATTTTTTCTCTATCTGTTTTCTGTTTTCTGTCTGCTCCTTTTGGCTAGAAAAACAGAGGGGAAAAATGAAATCCTGCAACTCAAAATGATGTGGTAGAGAACTATCGCATTAAAACTGAAGTTCCAGTTTGCCCATTGACTCAGTAAGCAAACACACCAGTAAAGTAGAGTGGTACAAGGGTGGCGCCAAATTCAAACCCTAGTTTGTGCTGAGTGGGCTGATCTCAGCGGAGATGGTGGTGACGACAATAACAGGCCTCAGTTCTAGGAAAGCAAATAAAGCAGCCACAGTTTACCACCCTGATTTCTTTTTTTAAAGCAGCGATCCTTCTATTTTTTATATATTATGGACATCGGCGCAAGACAGGATTTTGCTCAGCTGTGATGCTCCCCTCCCCACAATCTAAAAGCTTACCAAAATTAATTCTAGACTCACTCATCAAAAGCAGCATTTTAGTGGGCTGTTCATGTGCCAGTGCCCATTAAATCACATCCCAGCTTCAGTCACCACATTAGGTAGACTGGAGAAGTGGAAAATTATCAAATTATTGAAAAGTTTTAACATTGTAGGATCAACAAAATGACATCCCTATAAAAAGCTTACAAAACTGTATAAAAAGATCCAATTTACACAAAAATTTTACCACAGAATTTCAGGCTATTGGGGACAGATTCTTATCTTTGATGATTATCTGTTCAAATCTCAGCATTACAAAGATGAAATGAATTCTTGGGCACTGAAGGGTTTTCAGCTTCATTAAGTTTCCACATCATAATTCATAAACATCACCCTGAAAAAAAAGGATGCAGACCACAAAACACAACGTGACCAAAGCAGATGCATGAAACTCATTGCTGTCAGTGAGAACTTTGATGACTAGGAATGTTTTCGTAGCAGGTGTGTGAAGGCACACTGTTCAGTAAGAACGAATTAAAATGAAAAATATATACCCGGAAATAAGGACTTACAAGTTTCAAGTAGCAGCATGAAGTCATCTCAATTCCAGGAATGTCAGATTTATAAACATTCATTTTTGCAAACTACTAATATTTGACAAGTATATTCACTATCCATAGAGGCTTGCCAGAATATTAAATCACCAGCTATATTATCTTCAAGATCCAGCGCAGAAGTGCCACCTTAAACTAAAAATGCATCACACAGTACCTTGAAAACTTTAATTTGGCAGCTGGCTGAATGAAGATGATCTGTGTACTCTCCAGTTTCATTTTGCTTGAATGTGTCTATCTGAATCCTGAATGGAACCCCCTTCTCACCCCCATGTTTTCTGGGAGTAAACTCTGTGCTAATGCAATGTACCTGCATGAAAAATAAATTTGTAGTTTCTTGATTTAAAACTGAATACATTAAAGAATTAAGCTACCACAAACTATGCACAGACCATTTTATGGATTTTTCAGTACATACAATAAAACTAGTAGCAGTAAAACTATTATTCAAAATCAAGAGTTCTACAGGCTTTTCAAAGCTAGGCAGAGAAATATTTTATTCACTGTACACTGTAAACTCGTGTCCAAACATGTAGAACTTGCACTTCCAACATTAGATGGCCATTTTCAATTATACCCGATGGCACCCTCGCTAGCTGTTATTCTATTATTTACAGCTAGTAACACCTCTATTTCAATAGAGAACAAATATCTCTACCAACCTGAATAAAAGCAGAGGTGCGTTTTGCTGGGTCCCATAGGAATTCAATAGTATTCAGTTGTGCTGGATTAGTCCTGGGGTCAATAATTCCAACAGACATTGGAATATCTGTAGTTATTTTAAAAATAGAAATCTGTCACATCTCCAGCATAGGCACATAATAAAATCAAAGTCAGTATAACTGATGTGTGTATTTAGCTATACACTGCAATACATAAATTATACCCATCCAGCTCTCTCCTCTTCCTCCAAATGATCAGAGCAAATTTGAGAGAAATTGACTATGAAGTCTAAATGCTGGATAACCAAAAACTAGGAGATTCAACACAGGCTAAAGATTGAACCTTCCTAGTCTATACAGCTCACTGCTACATCACGTGGTATGGTTAACCCATTGACCCATCTGGGAACTACCATTGTTTCTTACACTTAAAAAAACATTAAAGAATGTTATGCCTCACCCAAGGTGTAGCACTGCTCAATATTTTAATTTGGTTATTACTATGGACCAATTAGGCAAATCTACCAGGAAAGGGGTGGGGGAAGAGAAGGAGATAAAGCATATTGAGTGACTACTCATTCAAAAAGATTTCAAACAGAACAATGCAACCTTCCTTTCTTGTATTGAATGGAATATATCCTCACTCAGCAACAGCACAAAGTTTTAAAAACCACAATATTTTGCTTGGCCGTTCTGATCATGCAGATAATTTCAGAATGATACCAACTTCTAGGTATTATCAAGGTCTTATAATAATGATTAATTTTGCCCTTTAATTTTCTTTCAGTTTCATTGCATCAGTTTCATTTATAATTTGTTGTAGTTTTTTTTTTAAAACGAAGCACAAAACTGTCCATGGTCCAGTATTTATCAATGCTCAGAAACACCAGAAGGAGGACTGCGTTTGAAAATAGTTACGTCATATGGTAGTGGGGCTGCTCTTGAGGCTACAGTGCTTCACTGAGGCAGAAAATTGTTTGATCAATGTCGGAGCTAGGAGGAGAAAAATGCTTCCACTTTCAGCATTAACATCTATCTCGAACATAGAATTCTCCAATTAATGACATTTTAAAAAATTAGATTTAAGTGCGGTATTCAAAACGTGGAACCTCAAGATTACATAACAAAACTGATCTGATGTGAGGACATAACCCACATTCGGGCATTAAACATATTTATTGTTTTACTGTGTCTTGCACAGACTATAAGATCTGAGAGGGAGGGGAAGATATGACAAAAGACTAGTCTCTTGTAGAAAATGTACCTAAATCAAGAAGTCTATCCCCAGGCCTGTTCCATTTCCAACCTTCCAGTTGCTGATGCTCGGTGTATTGGAGTCTTCGGTCATGGAATACAACTCGCACTATACTCTAGGGTTGAGAAGGGACAAGTCAGGTTTATTTTCTATGTACAAAGACAATGAATTATGGAATTCTTATTTCTGACAAACTTGATCGTACTGTTAGATAGAGGAAACTGCACATTACTCACCCAAGTCTTTTTATAACCTACTACTATGGTGACTCAACATATAATTTTTTTGCCTGCTGCTTAAGACAGTAGGAACCTGTCCCAGGTTCTATCTCCAGTCTTTGCAAAGTTAGCTTATCTCAGCAAAGGTAGCAGTAGAGGTGCTAGGACAGAAGGAGGGTGGTACAAGTGGCCAGGACCCCTACTCCAAATAGTTATCCTGCAATCCTTTCTACAAATGCATCTGTAGGGACACTTGGTTCGTTGTACCAACTAATCTTGATGTACATGATGTACTGATGTACTTGTAGTATACAATGCACACATAGTATGCAGCTCTTCCGTATTTTCAAATCTATTTACCTGACTGACATATTAGCACATTTGAATTCTAGATCCGACTTGTTGTGCTCCCCTGCACACATTAGCAGATGTCATCAGCTTCCCCCTTTTTCCTGTTCAAAGGGAAATCCACCTAGCAAACTGGATGAAGTGATGAAACACATCAACTGTGGCAAGCAGATCTCTTGACACATCAGACTCAAACTCTCAACATTCTAGTTAGCAGTTGAGCACTGAACAACTTCAGTTTACGGAAATACATCTATAAACCTTGACTGTCAGGGTGCTGCAAAAATCAAACAGTTGCCTACAAGAATTTGCATCATAATGTCTCCAACATAAAAAACACCTTAAAGCACTTCAGTGGAGAAACAGATGCGAAGCAGTAACAGAAAAGCTAGAAAAGACTACCGAAAGCATAGTTTTTAGTATAGAGAAGACTGCTTCCACCCTGGACTCAACAAAGGGAAAGTCTTTGACTAGTTGTAAGAAATGGGGTTTAAAGGCTAGCTACTTTCTTATTACTGCTTTAGTGGGGATTAGCGGTCCACCCAGACAACGGCTTCTCACCTATTGTCTAGATTCACATTATACACCAAGAAAATAAATCTCATTTTCAAATTGTTACAATTAAGTATACATCAACATGCTTTGGTCTTCTGTTCTATTTATATCCATACAAGATATTTGTGAAACCATTTGTCATTTAATTAAAAGGTGACCCACCTTAACCATTTTTCCACTTATTTCTGGTAAATCTCCTATTTTTCGGTTATCCAGCATTCGGACTTCATAAGATTGACCTGTTGAAGTTCAGATGTTAGTTTGTTATAAAGTGAAAAAAGTCTCAGTTCAAAACCAATTACAAAGTAATGATTATTACCAGTAACGTGGTTCAGTGAGAGTCAATTGCAAGTTAATGACCACTACAGTCTACTCTTAATTCAGTCACTTCTTGCTTGAAAATAATCCACCAGTGCAAATTAAACAAAATTACTGGAACACAGCAAATTCTACAAGAACACAAAAAGATGGCATAAAGCATCAAAGCAGCTATCGAAATACATATGAATGAAACTTGTACAAGCTGCAAGTTTCTATAAATTTACACAATTCTGTATGATTGCGGTTTACTTGCTGCCAACAGCACATTAATCCACAAAATTGTGATGTCTATTTAGCACAAAGTTCTATCAGGACATCTGGCTCAGTTGTCAGCCACTTCCTCAGGAATCTCAGATTTTGTCAACAGGCTGTTCCTCTACCTCTCAACTAGCTAGATCCACAGCCTTGAGCTTCCTCCTCATTCTCACTTCCAATGGCAGCATCATCCTCCCACACAGCATCAACAATTTCCTTGTCTCGACATCAATCTTGACATCGTGACTTCCTTATTAACATCAACAATGGATTCAAAACTCATGTCTACTGGCAGTTGCGACAGAGAACTCATGTGCTCAAAGAGATTTGCTGCTTTAGAGTTAGCCATTGGTACCTGAATGAGATCTCAACTGCTGGTAGGATGAATTTACTGTTCCAAGAACAGTTGGCAATAGATTCTGCTTTTAGATGCAGGCACTACGCTTGAGCCCCAGGGCTGTCAACGATCAAGGCAACTTTTCTGTCTTGTAATATTATGCTTCAGTCAAAGTGACACAGCCACTGTCCAAAAAAGAGCACCAGTCATCCACAACATTTCAGTGTCTCTGTAAGCAACAGGCAAAATAACCCCATCAGGAATTTTTTGGGGCAGGGGCTAGAATTCCCAATCACCAGGTACTTTATTTCCCCCCCAGTCATGCTAGAGCAAACCATCACGACACTTTGTTATTTAGCCTTTTTCCCAGCAGACCATTTTTCATTGATGAAAGCTCATGTTCTGCTTGGGAGCAACTAGTTTTTAAAAAAAGCCAGTTCTTCCGATATCTTTGGGCTTATAACAAAATAATAATTTATAAATTTTATTGCTCATCCAGTGGTCAACACTTTCTGTGGGAACATTGCTTGCATCGTCTGGACTTAACTGCAAGGTGGTTTATGAAGCAGCTGATCCATGTTGCAGAAATGGGGTTGTTTCCAACCAAATTCTTTGGCGAATTCATTCACCCTTTCCACCAAGACAAAGCTAGATTGCCCTGGAAGGTTAGCTGTTTTGTTGATCATGGGGTTGAAATTGGATTAAACTGGTCAGGGCCCATTGGCAGTGAGACTATGAATTAACCAATAATTCCAATTATGAGCTACTAATTAAATAATGAATTTTCAGTGCAAAATTTTTTTTTGCATGATTTGAATAAAGCAACTTTGCATTAAAAGTACACTAGGGTCTCTACCAAAAACCTGGATAAGTGAGAAGCAACTGCAAAATAATGACCATTACCAGTAAAAGAAAAAACAAAACCCTGCAGATGCTGGAAATCTAAGGAGACGAGAAGAATTTTTTTTTCACTGCGAGTTGTTATGATCTGGAATACACTGCCCGAAAGTGTGGTAGAAGCAGATTCAATAGTAACTTTTAAAAGGGAATTGTAGGGCTGTAGTAAAAGAGCCGGGACAGGCATGATGTGCCAAATGGCCTCCCTTCTGTGCTGTATGATTCTCTGAAATATGAAATAAAAACAGAACGTGCTGGAAACACGCAGTTCTGACAAAGGTCATCGACCTGAAACAGTAACCCTACCTTTCTCTCTCCACAGATGCTGCCTGACCTGCTGCGTGTTTCCACTATTGCCAGTGATGTGATTGAAAAATTTTTGTTTCATCAAAAACACTGCCAAAATTTTGTTCATACTAGGTTACATTGTTAGGAAAGCTGTTATCTTTTACAAAATAATCTGTATTCTTAACCCTTCAAAATCTTCTCAACCATCTACAAGGCTCAAGTTAGGAGTGCAATATTCAAGTTGGCTCGATGGGTGAATTTTGCATCGGACACAGGAACAGGAGTAGGCCACTCGAGCATGTTCCACCATTCAATTAGAACATGGCTGATCTGCACCTCAACTCCATTTACCCACCTTTGCTCCATATCCCTTAATACCCTTCTCCAAAAATCCATCAATCTCAGTCTTAAAATTTCAATTGACCCAGCATCCACAGCATTTTCATAGAATCATAGAAAGTTTACAGAACAGGAGGCTATTCAGCCCATCGAGTCCACGCTGGCTCTATGCACGAGCAATCCAGCTACTCCCACTCCCCCGTCCTATTCCCGCAGCCCTGCACATTTTTTCGTTTCAAGTACTTAGCCAGTTCCCTTTTGAAGACCATGATTGAATCTGCCTCCACCACTCCCTCGGGCAGTGCATTCCAGATCCCAAACACTCGCTGTGTAAAAAAAAGTTTTTCCTCATGTCACCTTAAATCTATGTTCTCTGGCTCTTGACCCTTCCACCAATGGAAACAGTTTCTCTCTATCTACTCTGACTGGACCCTTCATGATTTTGAATACCTCCATCAAATCTCCTCTCACCCTTCTCTGTTCCAAGGAGAACAATCTCAGCTTCTCCAGTCTATGCACGTAAATTAAGTCCCTCATCCCTGGAATCATTCCAGTAAATCTCCTCTGCACCCATGCTAAGGCCTTGACATCCTTCCTAAAGTGCGGTGTCCAGAATTGGACACAATACTCCAGTTGTGGCCGAACCAGTGTTTTATAAAGGTTCATCATGACTTCCTTGCTTTTGTACATTATGCCTCTATTTATAAAGCCCAGGATCCCATAAGCTTTTTTAACCGCTTTCTCAACCTGCCCTGCCACCTTCAACGATTTGTGCAAATATACGCCCAGATCCCTCTGTTCCTCTACCCCTTTTAAAACTGTGCCCTCTGGTTTATATTGCCTCTCATTTTTCCTACCGAAATGCATCACCTCTCATTTTTCCACATTAAACTTCATCTGCCACATGTCCTCCCCATGCCACCAGCATGTCTATATCCTCTTGAAGTCGACCGCTATCCTCCTCACTGTTCACTAACCCTTCCAAGTTTTGTGCCACCTGCAAATTTTGAAATTGTGCCCTGTACTCCCAAATCCAACTCATTAATATATATCAAGAAAAGCAGTGGTCCCAGCACTGACCCACGGGGAACACTACTGCACACCTCCCTCCAGTCCGAAAAACAACCATTCATCACCACTCTCTGTTTCCTGTCATTTAGCCAATTCTGTATCCATGTTGCTACTGCCCCCTTTATTCCATGGGCCACAATCTTAATAGCAAGCCTACCATGAGGCACTTCAAACGCTTTTTGAAAATCCATATATACCACATCAACTGCATTGCCCTGATCTACCCTCTCTGTTACCTCATCAAAAAACGCTATCAAGTTGGTTAAACACGATTTGCCGTTGACAAATCCGGTCTGGCTTTCCCTAATCGATCCATACTCGTCCAAGTGACTGTTAACTCTGTCCCGGATTATAGTTTCCAGCGGGTACGGTAGCATTGTGGTTATGTTACAGGACTAGTAATACAGAGGCCTGGACTAATAATCCGGAGTTATGGATTCAAATCCCGCCACGGCAGCTGGGGAATTCAAATTCAATTAATTAAATAAAAAATCTGGACTATTTCTGGTGGCCATGTAACTGACGGATTGTCGTAAAAACCCATCTGGTTCACTAATGTCCTATAGGGAAGGAAACCTGCTGTCCCTACTTGGTCTGGCCTATATGTCACTCCAGACCCACAGCAATGTGATTGATTCTTAATCACCCTCTGAAATGGCCTAGCAAGCCACTCAGTAGTAAAATCTCGCTACGTCACAATAAGAATAAAACCGGATGGACCACCTGGCATCGGACCACTAGGCACCGGACACAACAAAGGCAAACCAAGCCCAGTCAACCCTACAAAGTCCTCCTCACTAACATCCGGGGACTTGTGCCAAAACTGGGAGAGCTGTCGCACAGACTAGTTAAGCAACAGCCTGACATAGCCATACTCACAGAATCATACCTTTCAGCCAACGTCCCAGACTCTTCCATCACCATCCCTGGGTATGTCCTGTCCCACCAGCAGGACAGATCCACCAGGGGTGGCGGTACAGTGATATACAGTCAGGAGGGAGTGGCCCTGGGAGTCCTTAACATTGACTCCGGACCCCATGAAATCTCATGGCATCAGGTCAAACATGGGCAAGGAAACCTCCTGCTGATTATCACCTGCCAACCTCCCTCAGCTGATGAATCAGTCCTCCTCCATGTTGAGCACCACTTGGAGGAAGCACTGAGGGAGGTAAGGGCACAGAATGTACTCTGGGTGAGGGACTTCAATGTCTATTACCAAGAGTGGCTTGGTAGCACCACTACTGACCGAGCTGGCCGAGCCCTGAAGGACACAGCTGTCAGATTGGGCCTGCAGCAGGTGGTGAGCGAACCAACACGAGGGAAAAACCTACTTGACCTCGTCCCCACCAATCTACCTGTCGCAGATGCATCAGTCCATGACAGTATTGGTAGGAGTGACCACCACACAGTCCTTGTGGAAAAGAAGTCCCGCCTTCCCACTGAGGACACCATCCAACATGTGTCGCACTATCACCGTGCTAAATGGGATAGATTCAGAACAGATCTAGCAGCCCAAACTGGGCATCCATGAGGCGTTGTGGGCCTTCAGCAGCAGCAGAATTGTATTCCAGCACAATCTGTAACCTCATGGCCCGGCATATTCCTCACTCCACCATTACCAACAAGCCAGGGGATCAACCCTGGTTCAATGAGTAGTGTAGAAGAACATGCAAGGGGCAGCACCAGGCATACCTAAAAATCAGCTGCCAACCTGGTGAAACTACAACACTGGACTACATGCATGATAAACAACAGAAGAAACATGCTATAGACAGAGCTAAGCAATTCCACAACCAACGGATCAGATCAAAGCTCTGCAGTCCTGCCACATCCAGTCGTAAATGGTGGTGGACAATTAAACAACTAACGGGAAGATGAAGCTCTGTGAACATCCCCATCCTCAATGATGGCGGAGTCCAGCACGTGAGTGCAAAAGACAAGGCTGAAGCATTTGCAACCATCTTCAGCCAGAAGCGCCGAGTGAATGATCCATCTCGGCCTCCTCCCAATATCCCCACCATCACAGAAGCCAGTCTTCAGCCAATTCAATTCACTCCACGTGATATCAAGAAACAGCCAAGTGCACTGGATACAACAAAGGCTATGGGCCCTGACAACATCCCAGCTGTAGTGCTGAAGGCTTGTGCTCCAGAACTAGCCGCGCCTCAAGCGGCACTTACTCACCAATAACCTGCTCACCGATGCTTAGTTTGGGTTCCGCCAGGACCACTCTGCTCCAGACCTCATTATAGCCTTGGTCCAAACATGGACAAAAGAGCTGAAATCCAGAGGTGAGGTGAGAATGACTGCCCTTGACATCAAAGCAGCATTTGACCGAGTGTGGCACCAAGGAGCCCTGGTAAAATTGAAGTCAATGGGAATCAGGGGGAAAACTCTCCAGTGGCTGGAGTCATAACTAGCACAAAGGAAGATGGTAGTGGTTGTTGGAGGCCAATCCTCTCAACCCCAGGACATTGCTGCAGGAGTTCCTCAAGGCAGTGTCCTAGGCCCAACCATCTTCAGCTGCTTCATCAATGACCTTCCCTCCATCATAATGTCAGAAATGGAGATGTTTGCTGACGATTGCAGTGTTCAGTTCCATTCGCAACCCCTCAGATAATGATGCAGTCCGTGCCCGCAAGCAGCAAGACCTGGACAACAGCCAGGCTTGGGCTCATAAGTAGCAAGTAACATTCGGGCCAGACAAGTGCAGGCAATGACCATCTCCAACAAGAGAGAGTCTAACCACCTCCCCATGACATTCAACAGCATTACCATTGCCGAATCCCCCACCATCAATGTCCTGGGGGTCACCATTGACCAGAAACTTAACTGTACCAGCCACATAAATACTGTGGTTACAAGAGCAAGTCAGAGGCTGGGTATTCTGCAGCGAGTGACTCACCTCCTGACTCTCCAAAGCCTTTCCATCATCTACAAGGCACAAGTCAGGAGTGTGATGGAATACTCTCCACTTGCCTGGATGAGTGCAGCTCCAACAACACTCAAGAAGTTCGACACCATCGAGGACAAAGCAGCCCGCTTGATTGGCACCCCATCCACCACCCTAAACATTCACTCCCTTCACCACCGGTGCACCGTGGCTGCAGTGGGTACCATCCAAAGGATGCACTGCAGCAACTCGCCAAGGCTTCTTCAACAGCACCTCCCAAACCCGCAACCTCTACTACCTAGAAGGACAAGGGCAGCAGGCACATGGGAACACCACCTGCACATTCCCCAAGACACCATCCCGATTTGGAAATATATCGCCGTTCCTTCATCGTTGCTGTGGGAGAACCTTCACCACACGGACTGCGGCGGTTCAAGGTGGCGGCTCACCACCACCTTCTCGAGGGCAATTGGGGATGGGCAATAAATGCTGGCCTTACCAGTGACGCCCACATCCCATGAACGAATAAAAAAAAGTTTCCCCACCACCGAGGTTAAACTGACTGACTGACCTAAAGTTGCTGGGTTTATCTTTACACCCTTTTTTGAACAAGGGTGTAGCATTTGCAATTCTCCAGTCCTCAGGCACCGCCCCTGTATCTAAGGATGTCTGGAAGATTATGGCCAGTACCTCCGCAATTTCCACCCTTACTTCCCTCAGCATCCTAGGGTGCATCTCATCTGGACCAGGTGACTTATCTATTTTAAGTAGGCAAGCCTTTCTAGTACCTCTTCTTTCTCAATTTTTAGCCCATCCAGTATCTTAACTATATCTTCCTTTACCGAGACTCTGGTATCATCTTCTTCCTTGGTAAAGGCCAATCCAAAGTACTCATTTAGTACCTCAGCCATGCCCAATGCCTCCTTGAGTAGATCTCCTTTATGGTCCCTAATCGGTCCCACCTCTCCTCTTATTCCCTGTTTACATGTCTGTAGAAGACTTCTGGATTTCCTTTTTATGTTGTCCGCAAGTCTATTCTCATACTTTCTTTGTCCCTCTTATTTCCTTTTTCACTTCCCCTCTGAACTTTCTATATTCTGCCTGGTTCTCACTTGTCTTATCAACCTGACACCCGTCATACACCGCTTTTTTCCGCTTCATCTTACTCACTATCTCCTTTGTCATCCCAGGAGCTCTGGCTTTAGCTGCCCTACCTTTCTCCCTTGTTGGAATGTACCTTGTCTGTACTCGAATCATCATCTCTTTAATGGCCGCCCACTGTTCAATTATAGTTTTGCTTGCCAATCTTGGATTCCAATTTACCCGGGCCAGATCTGTTCTCATCCCACTGAAATTGGTCCTCCTCCAATTGAGTATTTTTGCTTTAGAGTGGTCAGGATCCTTTTCCATAGCTATTCTAAACCTTATGATACTATGATCACTGCTCCCTAAATGCTCTCCCACTGACACTTGCTCCACTTGACCCGTCTCATTCCCTAGAACCAAGTCCAGCAATGCCTCCTTCCTCGTTGGGCTGGAAATATACTGGTCGAGAAAGTTATCCTGAACACATTTCAAAAATTCCTCCCTTTCTTTGCCCCTTATATTATTGTTATCCCAGTCTATATTTGGATAGTTGAAATCCCCAGTTATTACTACTCCGTGGCTTTTGCACCTCTCTTATTTCCCTGCAAAGTTGCTCCTCTGTATCCTTCCCACTAGCTGGTGGCCTATAGAATACCCCCTGTAGTGTAATGGCACCTCTATTGTTCCTTAACTCTAACCAAATAGATTCTGTCCTTGACCCCTCCAGGAAATCCCCTCTCTTCACCACTGCCATATTCTCCTTAATCAACACTGCCACCACCACCCCTCCTTCCTTTCCTTCCCTATCTTTCCTAAACTCCTTGCATCCAGGAATATTTAGTACCCAATCCTGCCCTTTTTTGAGCCTTTTCGGGGGAGCAAGTTCGATTTCCACTACCCATTGTGTAATAAAGTGCTTCCTGATTTCACTCCTAAATGGCCTGGCTCCAATTTTAAGATTATGCTCTCTCGTCCAGGATTACTCCACTTGAGGAAATAGTTTCTCTGTATCTACCCTGTCGAATATTTAAACACCTCGATTCGATCACCTCTCAACCTTCCACAAACCAAGTTTATGCAGCCATAGCAACATAGAAAATATGAATAGGAGCAGGAGTAGGCCATTCGACTCTGCTCCATCATTCAATATGATGATGGCTGATCCACTATCTCAATACCATATTCCCTCGCTCTCCCCATATCCCTTGATGCCTTTTGTGTCCAGAAATCCATCTAGCTCCTTAAATATATTCAGTGACTTGGCCTCCACAGCCCTCTGTGGTAGAGAATTCCACAGGTTCACCACCCTGAGTGAAGAAATTTCTCCTCATCTCAGTCTTACATGTCCTACCCTGTAGCCTGAGACAGTGACCCCTCGTTCTAGACCACCCCAGCCAGGGGAAACATCCTCCCTGCATCCAGTCTGTCTAGCCCTGTCAAAATTTTATATGTTTCAATGAGATCCCCCCTCATTCTTCTAAACTCTAGTGAATACAGGCCAAGTCGACCCAATCTCTTCTCATATGACAGTTCTGCCATCCCAGGGATCAGTCTGGGGAACCTTCGCTGTACTCCCCTCTATGGCAAGTATATCCTTTCTTAGGTAAGGAGACCAAAACTGCACACAATTATCCAGGTGTGGTCTCACCAAGGTCCTGTATAACTGCAGTAAGACACCCTTGCTCCTGTACGCAAATCCTCTTGCAATGAAGGCCAACATACCATTTGCCTTCCTAACTGCTTGCTGCACCTGCATGTTTGCTTTCAGTGACTGGTGTACAAGGACACCCAGGTCCCTTTGTACATCAACAGTCCCCAATCGATTACCATTTATATAATACTCTGCCTTTGTTTTTCCTTCCGAAGTGGATAACTTCACATTTATCCACATTATACTGCATCTGCCATGTATTTGCCCACTCACTCAACTTGTCTAAATCGCCTTGAAGCCTCTTTGCATCCTCCTCACAACTCACAATCCCACCTAGTTTTGTGTCATCAGCAAACTTGGAAATATTACATTTGGTTCCCTCATCCAAATCATTGATATATATTGTGAATAGCTGGGGCCCAAGCACCGATCCCTGCGGTACCCACCAGTCACTGCCTGTCACCAGAAAAAAGACCCATTTATTCCTACTCTCTGTTTCCTGTCTGTTAACCAATTTTCAATCCATGCCAGTATATTACCCCCAATCCCTTTGCTTTAATTTTGCACACGAACCTCTCATGTGGGGCTTTATCAAAGGCCTTCTGAAAATCCAAATAAACCACATCCACTGGTTCTCCTTTATCTATTCTACCAGTTACATCCTCAAAAAACTCCAGTAGGTTTGTCAAACATGATTTCCCTTTCATAAATCCATGTTGACTTTGTCTAATCCCATTGATATTTTCTAAGTGTCCTGTTATCACATCCTTTATAACAGACTCTAGCATTTTCCCTACTACTGATGTTAGGCTAACCGGTCTGTAGTTCCCTGTTTTCTCTCTCCCTCCTTTTAAATAGTGGGGTTAAATTTGCCACCCTGCAATCTGCAGGAACTGTTCCACAATCTATAGAATTTTGGAAGATGGCAACTAATGCATCCACTATTTCTGTGGCTACCTCTTTTAGTACTCTGGGATGCAGATTATCAGGTCCTGGAGATTTATCAGCTTTCAGTCCCATTAATTTCTCCAGCACTATTTTTTTTTTACTAATACTAATTTCCTTTAATTCCTCCTTCCCACTAGTCCCTTGGTTCCCTGGCATTTCTGGGAAGTTATTTGTGTCGTCTTGCGTGAAGACAGAACCGAAGTATTTGTTTAATTGCTCTGCCATTTCAGTGTTCCCCATTATAAATTCTCCCTTTTCTGACTGAGAGGCCTACATTTGTGTTCACTAATCTTTTTTCTTTTTACATACTTGTAGAAACTTTTACAGTCCACTTTTATGTTCCTTGCAAGTTTACTCTCATACACTTTTTCCCCTCTTAATCAATCTCTTAGTCCTTTTTGCTGAATTCTAAACTGCACACAATCCTCAGGCTTGCTACTTTTTCTGGCAACTTTATGTGACTCCTCTTTGGATCTAATACTATCCTTAATTTCTTTTGTTAGCCATGGTTGGGCTGCATTTCCTTGTGTGTTTTTGTGCCAGAAAGGAATGTATAATTGTTGCAATTCATTAACCAGTCCTCATTATTATTCCACGCCTTGGTATCATTCCAGTGAATCTGCATATACATTTTCTATATTATAGCTGTAATATCTGTGCTGAATGTATCTTGCTGATAGATGAAAGATACACAAAACTTTCCAAAAAAACAAGAATTGTAAACTACAATGGAAAATGTAAATCTCCAAATAAAAAGTCTAGAAAGAGCTAACCCAATGTGGACTGCATCCAGAAGAGGATGGTTCGGAACAAATTCCTAATAAGAACAAGGGGTAGGTATGGGGACTTCCTGAATTCTGAACGTATGTATGAGGTTCACAGATCAACACATGTATACCTGAAATGTACAGAGGTACTCCTAACTCAAGCGGTATGTGTTATGTTTTACACCACTGACCTATGCAATTTGAAACTACATGAAATATTGATGACATTACACTGATACTATAAAACAAGATCAATATCAGCTCTGTATCCACAAAACTAAACATCTTTTGGAGCATGCCAGTGGTGCAATCAGTCACTGGTTGGTGTGATGGCCAGCCTCTCAGACCCCAAGTTACACCCTCCCCCCACCCCCCATCTTCTGCCGCTTACTCCCCCAAATCCTGGAGTCTCATCAAAGCATGATCCATACCTCAATCGTGTCCTCCATCCCCAGTCATTGTACCCAGTCACCATGCTGAGCTATGGAGCAGTCTGTTGCTGGTATATTCTCACAATCCGCCACTCAGGGAATCCTGACCTGAGCAAGGACACTGAACGACACACCAAGCAGAGGCCAGACACTTGCTCAGAGAGAGAAAGGGAACCATGGCACCTAGCAGTTTCCTATCTATGTTCCTCAACCAAGGGCAGTGCCTGATGCAGGTTAAGAGAAAGCAGATTTTTTTTAAAATATCTAATAGAAAAATGGGACATAAGTAACATTAAGATAGAAACAGAATCCATATGGATTGAGACAAAGGATAAGGGGGGATAGATCACGTTAATAAGTATATTCTATGGGTTACCTAATAGTGGAAAGGAAGTGGAGGATTAAATATTTAGATAAATCTATGAAATGAGTAAAAAAGCATCAAATAATCAAGGGAGATCTCAACCACCCCCAAATAAACTGGCAGGAAGAGGAGGTAGGGAAAGGAGAAAAGGGAATGGAGTTTTTAAACAGTGTGTACAGGATTCCTTTCTTACCCAGTATGTGAGAAGCGCAATAAGAGAGGAATCACTGCTGGATTTGGTAATGGGAAATGAACCAGAACAGATAAGAAGTACGTATGGGGGAACACCTAGGCAACAGCGATCATCGCATGATACGGTTTAAAATAATGAAGATGACATAAGTAAGACAAACACCAAAGTATCAGATGGGAAAAAAGCTAATTTTGAGGGGATGAGAATGAAACTAGGGAAGGTAAACGGGAAAAAAATTTTGACAAAGAAATAGAACAACAGTGGGTAATATTTAAAATGATCATCAAGAGAGTTCAGGAGAAGCATATTCCTCTAAAAAGCAAGAACAAACTAGTCAATAATGAAACAACATGGATGATTAAAGAGATACGGGTAAAACTGAAACTAAAGAAAAAGGCATACTCTAAGTACATAGACAATAAAGGAGGTTGACAAAAGGGAATGCGAAGGAAAGAAGTCAAAAAAACAATTAGGAAAGCGAAGAGGAACTATGAGATTAAATTATGAAGGAATATAAAATGGAATAGTAAAGTATTCCAGAGACACAAATAACAAAAGAAAAATCAGAATAGGAATCGGGCCACTAAGGGATGCACAAGATTAACTCACAGGTAAGAACAGCGAAATGGCAGAAATATTGAAGTTAATTTGCCTCTGTATTTATAAGGGAGACTAATGAGGTGGGCATGACATTATAAGAAATCAAAAAAGATCTTAAAAATTTTTAAGATAGAAAGCAGGGGGTGGGGGGGGGGGGGGAAGATAATTGAAAAACTAATCAAACTTAGGAAGGATAAGACCCTAGGGCTGGATGGATTGCATCCTCGAATGTTAAAAGTTAGGGAGGAGATAGCAGAGGCATTATTACATATATATAAAAATTCACTAGAAAAGGGAATAATGCCAGAGGACTGGTGGACAGCTAATGTCATTCATATATTTTAAAAGGGAGATAAGAACAGATCCAGTGAACTATAGACCAGTTAGCTTAACATCAGTGGAAGGAAATATAATGGAATCTTTACTCAATGATGTTATAGAGAGACATCGACAGAACGAAAAAATATAGAATAGTCAGCACAGATTTCAGAAGGGAAAGTCATGCTTGACCAACCTTACTGAATTCTTTGAAGTAGCAATTAATGTAATATATTTGGATTTTCAAAAGGCCTTCGATAAGGTACCGCATTGCAGATTCATGGCTAAGGTCAGAGCATATGGAGTCAGGACAGTTAGCAGAATGGATAGCAAGTTGGCCACAAATCAGAAGAGAGCAGGGGTTAAGGATAGCTACTCAGACTGGCAAAAGGTTGGAAGTGGTGTTCGACAAGGATCGGTGCTGGGACCACTGTTGTTCACAATTTAACATCAACGGTTTGGATTCGGAAATTAGAAGTACAATTTCAAAATTTGCAGACGATACCAAATTAGGGGTGCAGTTAATACAAAGGAAGAATGCCTCAAAATGTAAGAGGACATTAATAAACTTGCAGAATGGGTGTATAATTGGCAAATGAATTTCAATACAGATAACTTCGAGGTGGTGCATTTTGGTAAGAAGAATAAGGAGGCCACATACTGCTTGGATAATAAGAACTTAAACAGGACAGAGGAGCAAAGGGATCTCGGGGTACAGATACACAAATCACAAAGTAGCGACGCAGGTTAATAAAGCCATAAAAAAGGCAAATCAAGCACTAGGGTTCATTTCTAAAAGGGATAGAATTGAAAAGCAAAGAAGTTATGTTAAACTTGTATGGAACCTTGGTTAGACCACACTTGGGGAATTGTGCACAGTTCTGGTCTCCATATTATAAAAAGGGTATAGAGGCATTGGAGAGGGTGCAAAAATGATTCAGAAGGATGATACCAAAACTGAGAAGATACCCTTATCAGGAAAGGCTGAACAGGGTGGAAGCTGGAAAAGTGGGCTTGCGGTAGAGTGAGGTGCTGAGGTGCCCGTCTTTGATGGAGATTCGTGTGTCCAAGAAAGAAACTGATTCTGAGGAGTAGTCCATGGTGAGCTTGATGGTGGGATGGAACTTGTTGATGTTATCGTGTAGTCTCTTTAGTGATTCCTCAATGTACCGCAAGCCCACGGACAACCTTACGATGCTCCACTTTTCCAGCTTCCACCCTAACCACGTCAAAGAGGCCATCCCCTATGGACAGGCCCTGCGAATACACAGGGTCTGCTCAGACGAGGAGGAACACGATGGACACCTACAGACGCTGAAAGATGCTCTAGCAAGAACGGGATATGACGCTCGACTCATCGATCGACAGTTCCGACGGGCCACAGCAAAAAATCGCATAGACCTCCTCAGAAGACTAACACGGGACGCAACCAACAGAGTACCCTTCATCGTCCAGTACTTCCCCGGAGCGGAGAAACTACGCCATGTTCTCCGCAGCCTTCAACATGTCATCAATGACGGCGAACACCTCGCTATGGCCATCCCCACACCTCCACTACTCGCCTTTAAACAGCCACCCAACCTCAAACAGACCATCGTTCGCAGCAAATTACCCAGCTTTCAGGAGAACAGCGTCCACGACACCACACAACCCTGCCACAGTAACCTCTGCAAGACATGCCAGATCATCGACACAGATACCACCATCACACGAGAGGACACCACCCACCAGGTGCATGGTTCATACTCCTGTGACTCGGCCAACGTTGTCTACCTCATACGTTGCAGGAAAGGATGCCCCAGAGCATGGTACATTGGCGAGACCATGCAGACGCTGCGACAACGGATGAACGGACATCGCGCAACAATTGGCAGACAGGAGGGTTCCCTCCCAGTCGGGGAACACTTCAGCAGTCAAGGACATTCAGCCACCGACCTTCGGGTAAACATACTCCAAGGCGGCCTTCGAGACACACGACAACGCAAAATCGTCGAGCAGAAATTGATAGCCAAGTTCCGCACCCATGATGACGGCCTCAACCGGGATCTTGGGTTCATGTCACGCTACACGTAACCCCACCAGCGAACAAATGTTATCTGTTTTTAATATAATGCGTCATTTGCTGTCTTTTCTATGTTTCTGCCTCTCTGATTTTTTGGTGGTTTGTATATTCGGTGGCCTTTTAGGTAACACCTCTCTGTCTGCACACTGTGATTGCCGTGGCAACGGGCAGTTGGAAAGACTATCTGTAATCACCAGGCATTGTTCTGTGATTTATAAATGCGAAGGGTTCGAGGATTTCATTTCCACAACATTCACCTGAGGAAGGAGGAAGCCTCCGAAAGCTTGTGAATTTCAAATAAAATTGTTGGACTATAACTTGGTGTTGTAAAATTGTTTACAATTGTCAACCCCAGTCCATCACCGGCATCTCCACATCATGGCTACAATCGGATAGGTAAGGGCGAAACTAGGTGAGGCCAATACCATGGAGCTGGACCACGGAGGAAAGGCATTGGGGGAGGATGGTGTGGGCAACAATGTCGAAGACTGCAGAGGTCAAGGAGGGATAACGTCACATTCCACATGATGTCATTTGTGACTTTGGTTAGGGCCATTTCAGTGCTGTGGCGGAGATGGAAATCTGATTGGAGAAATTCAAACATGAAGTTGCAGGAAAGATGCGCATGGATTTGTGAGATAACATGTTCAAGAACTCTGGAGAAGAAAGGGAGGTTGCAGATGGGGCAGTCGTCTCCAAGGACAAAGCGGTCGAGGGTGGAGTTTTTGAGGATAGGAGGTGTTATCAGGAACAGTACCTGAGGAGAGGGAACTATTTACAACGTTGGCTAGCACAAGGACCAGGGAGGAGAGTTGGGTGGTCAGCAGTTTAGTGGGAATGGGGTCAAGGGAGCAGGAGATGGATCTCAGGGACAAGACAAGCTCGTAGCAGGCATGAGGGGCAATGAGAGAAAGTGGAAAAAGACACTTGGGCCACTTAGGTCAAATCAGCATCCAACAAATAGCAACATTTTGGGTGAATAGCCTTCATCAGAACAGAGCTCTGATGAAGAGTATGCACCCAAAATGTCAGCTGTCTTTTCTCCACAGATAATGATTGACATACTTTGTTTCTGCAGCCTTTTCTGTTTTTGCTTCAGATTTCCAGCATTTTGCTTTTTAATCCATAAACTGGCAGACAAGGTTCAAAGCTACTCAAAAACTCTCAACACTTAGATCATCCAGTACTTTGCAGCATTACTGTTGCTGACAGCAGCCCCAACTTCAATGTCAGCAAAGGCTAAGTAAATGAGGCAGCATTTGTGTCCCCAGAGGATCCAAGTCCCAGTTTTGTGCTGGCCAGCCTAAATATAACTTTACTTAGTCATTGTGAAAGATACTGCAACCAGAAACAGTCATGAAACACACATGCAGAAGCCTGATGTTCCTGCTGCTGTGCAATCTACTCCACAATAAAAGCTCTTATACTGATGTCAGTGAGATGCTTGTGCTGCCACAGCCAACCCAAAATCAAAACCGCTGGATTCCTTAAAGACAGCATCCAGGAAGACCTTTTTTTTCTTCTTAAATCAGATTTTCCTCAAAGCCAGCTCTGGCGAATACGTCAAGTTTACATTTAAGTTGCCACAGGTTGCGCAAGATCCATGCTTCAGGAATCAGTGGCTCAAACACCTTACTGGCACCAATGTAAAGCCAGCTATAAACAGAGTTTCCACAGCTACAGGATTGCGAGGCAATATGGCAAAATTACTTCTGTAACATGAATGAAGTATTGTGAAATGGTTCCAAATTTAAGGCAATTTTATACTAAAAGCATACTGTAGGCACGTGCTACTGCCACTGCCAATGGTACATTATATTACAAAGCAGATGAACATCCTGCCTTGAGCATTGTCCAGGGCCTAACTTTTGGTAGGCTGCAAGAGCAGAGGTATAGAAAACACAGACATCCTTCTAATGGCCCTAAAACAGGGACCATTACACAGGTGCACAAAAAGGGCAGCACTGCAGTCAGATTGAGTGCTGCCCTCCTGGAGCTTGAACATCAATATAAAAGTGCCTTTAATGAGTTCAGGGAGTGCTTCTAGCGAAGTCTCAATTTTCCTCATAGGCATACAGGAGGGCCATAGAGGGCATGGATCTAAAATTAAATCTACCCTATCTATAATCTGTTGAGCCCAAGACTTAGACAGATTACTTCAACCCCATGCTTTCCCCTTCCCCCTCCCTCCCCACCCCCTTCTCCTATTCCCCCTTTCTACCCTTCCCCCTCCCTCCCATTCCCCTCCCCCCCCCATTCCCCCTTTCTACCCTTCCCCCTCCATCCCATTCCTCTCCCCCCATTCCCCCTTTCTACCCTTCCCTCTTCTCCTATTCCCCCTTTCTACCCTTCCCTCCCCCTTTTCCCCCTTTCTACCCGTCGGGCACAGGATTTCCAATAAGCTGAATGAAACACCAATAGATTAGTCAAGCTCGTGTCACTTGAGGTTAAGATTCAAACTTACAAGTTGGACTCCATGGTTCCATTTATATTGGCAATTATGGGCTAGAATGGTCATGGAATTTGCCAAGAACCAACATCTGGCCAATAGTCCAGATGTGCTGAATTGGTCACAGTTTCAAGTAAATCCATTTCTGGACCAATTAAATAAATTTACACATCAAGGGTAACTGTGGTTAGGGGGGGGGGGGAATGTAATCTCAGTTCTGCAATATTGTCCAGTATCACTGGAGAGTAATATGTATTGCAAAAAAACTTTAAAATCTAGTTCTGCACAAGGATTAATTTTCCAATTGGCAAAATGCATGTATTAATATTTAACACACTTATACTACATTTCTGTGCCAGGTGTTAACCTATTTAAAATAGGTGGGTTAATGCTTGATTAAAAATAATGTACAGAGGAATGTAGCATGAGCACATTAAGGGTTCATACATGAAATATGCTGATCAGAAAATATACTCTATGGAATAGAGACAAAAATCAAGTGTTACTGCATTCCATTTACAATGCTGAAAATGAGCTGTGTGAACATTAAAAAGATAGCTTCACTCTGTCCACCCAGATTTACTTATTGATCAAAGATTAATAAACATGGCAGGCCACCTCTAAAACAAGAACGCTTGTACTTGAACTATATTTGCCACCAAGGATAGCATGGTTATGATCAAATTACAATTTCTCTTTTAACAAGCATATGGAATGCAACTTTTCACTGGAGATTAACCATTAATACTGGTCTAAATTTTAAGTACTTGAAAAGGTACAGCACAGAAGAAAAGTATGAACGCATCTTTATTTACAGAGCTGTGAAATACACAGATATGAAGCGCTTTTAATCTTTTTATGTTCTAGTCTCAAGAGAGCAACCTCCGTGCACTGCTCTCCCCAGTTAAGATTAGTCATGCAGTGCTGGTCTGTATACTGCTTCATACAGAGACCATATTGTTCAGAAGTGCAACCACATTTAACCTACATAACAAGAAGCACTTGATCCAATAGCAGCTTTGTACACACAATTTTCATGGGATTACAACTAGGTCTTTTTTGTTTAGGAGTGCAGCCGACAGCAGAACTGTGCATCTGTAGTTGGCTGCACTCCCTCAATGTGAAAGCATCTTCAGATTCACGATGGTTAGGACAGGGGAAGCTCTGCAGAGCTTCTGTCTGCTTTTATCTTGACCAGTGGCAGATATATTTGAGGCCAAATCTAAACAAGCTCAATACAATTCTTCTGTCTTCCTGAAGGCATTGATTCCCTCTGAGGAATTGTTCAATAGGCATCTTCCAGTACTTCATCCAACTATCTATTATTTATTCATGTGCGAGTCTTGACGGTGAGTGTCAGCAAGCTAGTTGACTGCCAGGTAGCATCACAAGCAAGCCTGATCTTGTTCTATGATACACATACATGTATACTTCAAGTAGGAATCACTGGATATTGATCAAAATTTTACCTTCTTTAACTCAGGGAACTGAGGCCAACTGAAGTGCCCCAGCCACTGCCTCAAATATGAAAAACTAACTCGGCAGAGACCAAGGATAGAATTTGGTACCTTCCTGGTATGTATGGCTCAGCTACTCACTGGATGGACTCGCTCAACCAAAGGGAGAGCGACATAATTAATTTTGAAGTGAAAAGAAGAAATATTCATTGCATTGTCATGTCAAAATATCTCAAAAGCATTTCACACAATGAATTTTTTTCAACTACAGTGATTCTTATGCACTCAAATGCAGTAGCCATTCTGTGCAAACAACATCTGACAGTCAGCAACGAGATGAATGACTAGTTATTCTTTTTTGGTATTGGTTGGGGGAGGAAATAATAGTCAGAACAGCCAAAGAACTCCCTGCTCTTCTTCAAATTGTGCCATAGGATTTTTTAACGTTCCTCTCCACAGTGTGTGTGGGTGCGGATGTGAGAGAGGACCAGCGAGAGCGAAATACGCATTCCCTGAATCATGTCACTTCAAAGGCATGTTTATCACCTCGGTTTTAGATGGACTGCCTAATGAACTGTTGACTGAGTTCACCCAGGTATTAGAAATAATGAATATTAATCATCAGGCCATCATTTATTTAAGTCTATCCATGGCCATTGCAATTGTTTCTTTACTGTACCCTGTAAGAGTGAGTAAATGACCACCTGATTTATTCCTATAATTCACTCCCCTGGCACCTTTGAAGTCTATTTTTGGTTGATAAGTCCAGCCAGAAGTTGCTGGAAACTGGACATAGCATGCTTTTGCTAGCTCGGCAGTCACCTTGCTCTGCCACCATGCAGCTACCAAAGGACTTGGCAGGTAGCCTAAACTACAGAGCATTACTAGAGTTTCAGGACTTTCATTGCTTTCAGGCAGATTTAACGTATTGGTGAGAAATTGAGTTTCGTTTTACTGTATTCAAACTGCTATGTTGTTCTTGCTTCTGTTCAGACGTTACTTCTCAATAAACTTGCTTTATAGTTGAACCGGAGTAAATTGACAAGCTGTACTATTTGCACATATACCTCAACGGAAGACCTTGGCTTGATGTCTCATTAGGAGGACAGCATTTCTGATAATGCAGCAATCCCTCAATACTGGATAGGAGTGCACACGTAAATTATAATCTCAATTCCTGATACGCGACCCGAACTCTCAACATAATGACCCAGTCAAGAATGCCACCAACTGAGCCAAATATAATACTGGTTTCCAGGATATGTTTATATTTTCTTCTACTAGAA
The DNA here is from genome assembly GCF_035084215.1 of Heptranchias perlo. Taxonomy (NCBI): domain Eukaryota; kingdom Metazoa; phylum Chordata; class Chondrichthyes; order Hexanchiformes; family Hexanchidae; genus Heptranchias; species Heptranchias perlo. Next base: position 99,344,761 of record NC_090327.1, read on the forward strand.
GTTCTTTGTATGCTTTATCATTGTGAAGAACATACAAAGTGTGACACCAACCAATATCAAGCAGGAAAAGAAAACAGTATAAACTATTTTATACACACAAATGCTCTGACAAACCTGGTTAGACAAATGGGTTCTCGCACTGCTGTCTGAGCTGAAATCACAGTCAGACAGATAACAATTATCAGAACTACTACTTCCTCCCACCTAGGAGAGTAATATTTTACAATGCTGGTAACACTGACATGTACAGAACCCAAGGGGCAAAAGCAAGGTTTCTTTCTGGACAGGAGCCAATGATGAGTTTGGCAGAACCCTTCGAGTGACTACATTAAACAAATACTGACACTTTGACTCATTCTTCCAAGTCGTATTCAAAAGCCAAAATGCCCCAAGAGTTTAACACTTACACTCTGTTAAGACAAATTTTCTAAGATAGTCACTAGCTTCTGAAGAAAGTTGAGTGGCAGCTCACAGCATAACAGGTAATATTAAAGTATTTGAACTGGTTAATCTGCCTGTGAATGGCCCGTGCAGGAGCTCCAGAAGCCTGGTGAGCAGAAGGGAAGCCAATAATGCCCCAGAGGTTAAATAGATTGAACGTACCAAACTTCAAACACTACTACTGAACAACACAGAACCAGGGAACCACTGCCTGAAACGAGGCTTCACTGCACAACCTCCAACTGGGCAAGGAGGATTCAAGCACTGAGCTATACCGCACACTTTCCCTTCACTGTCCTCCAGAAAGGGTTTCGATCAATAAGGAGAAACTGTTTCCACTGGCAAGAGGATCAGTAACCAGAGGGCACAGATTTAAGATAATTGGCAAAAGAACCAGAGGGGAGATGAGGAGAATTGATATTGATATATATATATATATATATATATATATTTTTTTTTTTACACACAGCGAGTTATGATCTGGAGTGTACTGCCTGAAAGGGTGGTGGAAGCAAATTCAATTGGAACTTTCAAAAAGGAATTGGATATAAGCTTGAAAAGGAAAAATATTGTAGGGCCATTGGGAAAAGAACAGGGGAGTGGGACTAATTGGATAGTTCCTTCAAGAGCCAGCTTGGGAAAATGGGCCAAATGGCCTCCTTCAATGCTGTCTGATTCTATGAAATGTCAAAAACTCCATATATTAACATCTGGCAATCTACATCTCAAGCATCTAGGGAACAGCAATATTGCATAGGAGATCTCCCAGAGACATTCACTTTGAGTAGGTCCAAGCCCTGAGAACTTAATCAGAAAATAAATATACAATGGGGAATTGCACAATATTGAGTTTATGTCACTCTAGAGAAGCCTACTTGTGCTTTAAGGTCTCCACTGTGTGGGGAATAAATTTGGTATTCCATGTTATCCCTACGGAGCTCTGATTTTACAGGCACAAATGATAACTTCAATCTGCTTTAAGTGTCATGTCACACAAGGAAGAATAGCTGCAGGTTTCCGTTTCTAGGCTGCCCATCACCCGAACCTATCCATCACAGCTGCAACAAATTCTGTCTATTCAAAAGCACAAAAGCTGACTAGCACCAAAGGGAAGGGAAAGGAAGACTACTTGGTTCAAGCTCTTACCCCCACTCCCACACACACCAGTGTTCACCAGCATGAAGAGACAACATGGAGTTAAGCCACTTTAAAGTATTTAGATGTACCTTGGTTCAAGTAGGTAAGAGTTTCATCATGTAGTTTAACAGCAGGTGATGTGGCTGCATAGAGCACATACTGGAATGGTGGATGCTTAGATTCATTCTCTGGAGGAAGGTTAGAGTCTTCTTGCTTGAAAATAGGTAACGCTAAGACATCACTGCAAAACAAGAATGTCAGTATCAATTTTGCCCACATCAAGGCAGTGTTAAATTTTAAGAAAAATAACAGATTCTGTTCAACAGAATGAGCAATTCAACAAAGGAATTTCTAACTGCAGTTTAGTATCTTAAAAATATAATTAGAACCAGAATATGTCATTCAAACCTAATGCATAATGCTGAGGTTGATTACATGGTTGTAAAACACCATACATTCAGATTATTAACCTTTTTCACAGACAAAACTGTCAAAATTTTCCATTTTCTCTCTTAAAAAGTACCTCTACTAAACATATTCAAAAATGGAATCTTTCACATTTTGTTTGTCTGGTAAGAGTTTGTACTTCTAAAGCTTTAATGGTACTTTGAAAGTTTAATATTTATTTTTCCTCTAACATGGACAACAAGGCCACTTCCAGCAAGATGTTAGTGTTCAGGTAACTGCATTGCATCACTACTATAAATACCAAGAGTTACACCAATCTCCTAAGTAATCTTAGTATCAAAAAAACATGGACTGAGTTAGGGTGCTGTAGAAATGACTCATGTAATGTAACATCTTATAAAAGATGATTAGTTGGTTATTTGTTTTCTTCAATTTGAGTACACTGCATGCTCCCAAATAGCAGGAACATACTACCAGAAGGAATATTATCAAAGTTTCTTTATTAAGTCATCAATGAGACAGTCAAAAAGCAAATCTCATTTCAATTAAAAGGGAGAAAAGAGCAAAAACAAAACCACACAATCGTTTACTCCAGGCCATGTAAAGGGAAACCAATAAATTACAGATTGGACAGTTCATGACAATATCATACATTAACTGCTCAACATTGTTGAAGTTCCTTATTTTACACAAGAGGAATGCAGCAAATGCACACGTGAAATGTCGCCTGTCAGCTGAAGTCTACAGTGTGCATGATCCAAAATTCAGCAAATCAATAGCATTGTAGATCCAGGAAAGTGCTTTTGGATTAAGGCTGCTGGTTTCAGTAAACACAGGAAGTCAGTCCCCCTCATTTGCAATTAGCAATATCAGTGAAACTGCCAGCAAAGAACCAAAAATAGAAACTTGTTTTATCCCTTTAAATCATCCAGATATGGTAACTGACTTTACTCTTAGAAATCTCTCCCTTCTTTTGTACATCTTGCCTGGGATTGCACCAGACTATAATTATAACCAGTTTGTTTAAGTTCTTAGGTTTCAACCGTGAAATGCGGGCCTCTACTGGTTACACCAGCTGCTTTTATATTGTTCTTTCAATTCAGTTCTCAGCATCCTGCATCCCAGGTGAACTGGGTCTACAAGCCTGCCACCGTGCAACAGAAAACAGATTTAACAGCAGCACGTGTGCCAGGAATGCCTCGTGGATACCAGGCTCCTGAAATCCAAATTAAAATATAAAAGCAGTCATCTGCTGCTGTTCCTCTTCAACTTGACTGGGTATGAAGACTGATGATGACTTGCTGTAAAAGGGGGAACTTTCTAAAAATGTTTAAAATAGGTTTTGTTTCATTTTTCCAGTTTCTTTGAATTCAAAACCCAAGAAACTCAAGCAAATTTGCATTGGGAGAGAGGCTGCCAATGGAGACCAACATCAAATATAAAATGGCTAGGGAAGGCAGAATCCCAAGTCAGGTACAGAAAAAAACAAAACTAAAAGCACCTACAGACTAATAAGAAGGTCCAGCAGACCACACACACCAGAAGATCCCAGATTCAATCTTGGGTCTGTGATGATTCAGCTGAGCCATTATAATTGGATTCAGTGAACCTTGGCTAAGGAAATGAAAAAAGTAGTAAAGGCTCCAGCTCCTATGCAATGTACTGACTCCTGCTGGAAAGTGTGCTGGTGCAGAATTGGGCTAGTTGCAATGAGTTCCATGAACTGTGTCAATCTGAAGCTGCCTGCACATTCACGGAATAGGCTACTTTAGATCTTGTCTTGTGTAATGAGATAGGGTTAATTAGTAATCTTGTAGTAAGGGATACTCTGGGAAAGAGTGATCATAATATAGGGTTTGACAGAGTAGATGTTTCGACTTATGGGGGTAACCAGAACTAGGGGCCATAAATATAAGATAGTCACTAATAAATCCAATAGGGAACTCAGGAGAAACTTCGTCATCCAGAGAATGGTCAGAATATGGAACTCGCTACTACAAGGAGTAGTTAAGGTGACTAGCATAGATGCATTTAAGGGGAAGCTAGATAAACACATGAGGGAGAAAGGAATATTAGGATATGTTGATGGGGTTAGATGAAGAAGGGTGGGAGAAGGCTCATGTGGAGCATAAACACCTGTTGGGCCGAATGGCCTGTTTCTGTGTTGTACACTCTATGTAATTCTAAAAAAAGATAGAATTTCACATTGAGTTCAAGAGTGACGTACTTAAAAACTAAAGTCTTAAAACTTAAATAAAGCCAATTACATAGGTGTGAGAGGCGAGTTGGCTACAGTAGATTGGGAAATTAGATTGAAAGGTATGGCAGTAGATAAGCAATGGCAAACATTTAAGAAATATTTCATGATTCTCAATGAACATATATACCATTGAGAAATAAAAACTCCAGTGGAAAAGTGATACATCTGTGGTTAACTAAAGAAGTTAAGATTAAAAGAAGAGGCTTATAATGTTGCCAAGAAGTGTAATAAGCCTGAAGATTGGGAGAGTTTTAGAAACCAGCAAAGGATGGACAAAAAAATTGATAGAGGGAGAAAATAGAATGAGAGTAAACTAGCAAGAAATATAAAAACAGATTCTAAGAGCTTCTACAAGTATGTAAAAAGGAAGAGTGCAGCAAAAGTAAATGGTGGTTCTTTAGAGGCTGAGACAGGAGAAATTAAAAGGGGGAAATCAGGAAATGGCAGAGACGTTAAACAAGTATTTTGTATCTATCTTAGAATCATAGAATGGTTACAGCAGTGAAGGAGGCCATTCGACCCATCGAGTCCATGCCTGCTCTCTGCAAGACCAATCCAGCGAGTCCCACTCCCCCGCCCTATCCCCATAGCCCTGCAAATTTTTCCCCTTCAAGTACTTATCCAGTTCCTTTTAGAAAGCCACAATTGAATCTGCCTCCACCACTCCCTCAGGCAGTGCATTCCAGGTCACAAGCACTCGCTGTGTAAAAAAGTTTCTCACGTCGCCTTTGGTTCTTTTGCTAATCACTCTAACCTTTCTATCTATGTCCTCTGGTTTCTTGACCCCTCCGCCAATGGGAACAGTTTCTCTCTATCTACTCTGTCCAGACCCTTCATGATTTTGAATACCTCTATCAAATCTCCTCTCAATCTTCTCTACTCTAAGGAAAGCAACCCCAGCTTCTCCAGTCTATCCACATAACTAAAGTCCCTCATCCCTGGAATCATTCTAGTAAATCTCTTCTGCACCCTCTCAAAGGCCTTCACATCCTTCCTGAACTGCAGTGCCCAGAACTGAACACAATGCTCCAGTTGTGGCCAAACTAGTATTTTATAAAGGTTCATCATAACCTCCTTGCTTTTGTACTCTATTTATAAAGCCCTGGATCCTTTCTTAACCACGTTCTCAACCTGCCCTACCTTCAACGATTTGTGCACATATACCCCCACATCTCTCTGTTCCTGCACCCCTTTTAGAATTGTACCCTTTAGGTCATATTGCTTCTCCTCGTTCTTCCTACCGAAATGTATCACTTCACACTTTTCTGTGTTGAATTTCATCTGCCACGTGTCCACCCATTCCACCAGCCTATCACTATCCTCCTCACTGTTCAGTACCTTTCCAAGTTTTCTTCATCTGCAAATTTTGAAGTTGTGCCCTGTACACCCAAGTCCAAGTCATTAATATATATAAAAAAAAAGCAATGATCCTAGTACCGAACCCTGGGGATCACCACTATATACCTGCCTCCAGTCCGAAAAACAACCATTCACCACTACTCTGTTGCCTAATACTTAACGAATTTCGTATCCAAGCTACCGCTGCCATTGCCACCTTTATTCCATGGGCTTCAACTTCAATGACAAGCCTATTATGTAGCACTTTATCAAACGCCTTTTGGAAGTCCATATACACATCAATCGCATTGCCCTCATCGATCCTCTCTGTCACCGAAACAAAAAACTCAATCAAGTTAGTTAAACACAATTTGCCTTTAACAAATCCGTGCTGGCTTTCCTTGATTAATCCACACTTGTCCAAGTGACCATTAATTTTGTCCCGGATTATCATTTCTAAAAGTTTCCCCACTACCAGGACAGGTAGATAAGGTGGCTAAGAAGGCATATGGAATACTTTCCTTTATTAGCAGAGGCATAGAATATAAATGTAAGGAATCTTACAACACCACGTTATAGTCCAACAATTTTATTTTAAAATCACAAGCTTTCGGAGATTATCTCCTTCGTTAGGTGAGTAGTCTACTCACCTGACGAAGGAGATAATCTCCGAAAGCTTGCGATTTTAAAATAAAATTGTTGGACTATAACCTGGTGTTGTAAGATTCCTTACATTTGTCCACCCCAGTCCATCACCGGCATCTCCACATCATAAAATATAAGAGCAGGGAGGTTATGCTGGAACTGTATAAAACACTGGTTAGGCCACAGCTTGAGTACTGCATACAGTTCTGGTCATCACATTACAGGAAGGATGTAATTGCACTAGAGAGGATATAGAGGAGATTTACGAGGATGTTGCCAGGACTGGAGAATTTTAGCTATGAGGAAAGATTGGACAGGCTGGGGTCGTTCTCTTTGGAACAGAGGAGGCTGGGGGTGATTTAATTGAGGTGTACAAAATTACGAGGGGCCTAGATAGAATGGATAGGAAGGACCCATTTCCCTTAGTAGAGGTCAATAACCAGGGGGCAAAGATTTAAAGTAATTGGTAGAAGGATAAGAGGGGAGCTGAGGAAAATTTTTTTCACCCATAGGATGGTAGGGATCTGGAACTCACTGCCTTTTTTTAAAAATTCGTTCATGGGATGTGGGCGTCGCTGGCGAGGCAGGCATTTATTGTCCATCCCTAATTGCCCTTGAGAAGGTGGTGGTGAGCCACCTTCTTGAACCGCTGCAGTCCATGTGAAGGTTCTCCCACAGTGCTGTTAGGAAGGAAGCTCCAGGACTTTGACCCAGCGATGATGAAGGAACAGCGATATATTTCCAAGTCGGAATGGTGTGTGACTTGGAGGGGAACATGCAGGTGGTGCTGTTTCCATGTACCTGCTGCTCTTGTCCTTCTAGGTGGTAGAGGTCGCGGGTTTGGGAGGTGCTGTCGAAGAAGCCTTGGCGAATTGCTGCAGTGCATCCTGTGGATGGTACACACTGCAGCCACTGTGCGCTGGTGGTGAAGGGAGCGAATGTTTAGGGTGGTGGATGGGGTGCCAATCAAGCGGGCTGCTTTGTCCTGGATGGTGTCGAGCTTCTTGAGTGTTGTTGGAGCTGCACTCATCCAGGCAAGTGGAGAGTATTCCATCACACTCCTCACTCGTGCCTTGTAGACAGTGGAAAGGCTTTGGGGAGTCAGGAGGTGAAAAGGTGGTCGAGGTAGAAACTCTCAACTCATTTAAAAAGTACTCAGATGTGCACCTGAAGTGCCGTGACAAGGCTACAGACCAAATGCTGCAAAGTGGGATTAGGCTGGGTGGCTCATTATTGGCCGGTGCAGACACAATGGGCTGAATGGCCTCCTTCTGTGCGGTAAATTTTCTATGATTCTATATCGAGGTTAAACTGACTGGCCTGTAGTTGCAGGGTTTATCCTTTTTTGAACAAGACTAACATTTGAAATTCTCCAGTCCTCTGGCATCACCCCCATATCTAAGGATGATTGGAAGATTATGACCAGTATCTCCACAATTTCCATCCTTGCTTCCCTCAGCAACCTAGGATGCATCCCATCCGGACAGGGTGACTTATCTATTTCAAGTACAGCTTGCCTTTTTAGTACCTCCTCTATCAATTTTTAGCCTATCAATTCTCTCAACTACCTCTTGACTGACTGTGATTTTGGCAGCATCTTCTTCCTTGCTAAAGACAGATGCAAAGTACTTATTTAGTACCTCAGCCATGTCCTCTGCCTCCCCGCACAGATCTCCTTTTTGGTCCCACCCCTCCTCTTACTACCCGTTTATGCCAAAAGACGACTTTTAGATTCCCTTTTATGGTAGTCGCCAGTCTATTCTCATATTCTCTCTTTGTCCCTCTTATTTACTTTTTCACCTCCCCTCTGAACCTTCTATATTCAGCCTGGTTCTCATTTGTATTATCAACCTAACATCTGTCAAACACCCCCTTTTTCTGCTTCATCTTACTCTATCTCTTTTGTCATCCAGGGAGCTCTGATTTTAGCTGTCCTACCTTGGTCCCTCGTGGGAACGTATCTAGATTGTATCCAAATCATCTCCTCTTTAAAGACCGCCCATTGTTCAATTACAGTTTTGCCCGCCAATCTCGGATTCCAATTTACCCGGGCCAGATCCGTTCTCATCCCATTGAAATTGGCCCTCCTTCAATTGAGTATTTTTACTCTGGAGTGGTCCATGTCCTTTTCCATAGCTAATCTAAGTCTTATGATACTACGATCGCTGTTCCCTAACTGACGCTTACTCCACTTGGCCCACCTCTTTTTCCAGAACCAGATCCAGCAATGCTTCCTTCCTCAATGGGCTGGAAACATACTAGTCAAGAAAGTTCTCCTGAACACACCTCAAAAATTCCTCCCCTTCTTTGCCCCTTACACTATGACTATCCCAGTCTATATTAGGATAGTTGAAGTCCCCCATTATCACCACCCTATGATTCTTGCACATCTCTGTAATTTCCCTGCAAATTTGTTCCTCTATATCCTTCCCACTAGTTGGTGGCCTATAGACTACCCCTAGTGTAAAGGCACCTCTATTATTTCTTAACTCTAACCAAATAAATTCTGTCCTTGACCCCTCCAAGACATCCTCTCTCTCCAGCACTACAATATTCTCTTTAATCAATACTCTCACCTCCTCCTTTCTTTCCTTCCCTATCTTTCCTGAACACCTTGTATCCAGGAATATTTAGTACCCAATCCTGCCCTTTTTTGAGCCAGGTCTCTGTTATTGCCACGACATCATATTCCCATGCGGCTAATTGCGCCTGCAGCTCACCAACCTTGTTTACTACGCTTCGTGTATTTACACAATGCACTGTAAACCTATCTTCGACCTTCTTGCATTCTCTCTTAGTCTGATCCCATCTGATACCGAACTATCTCTTACTCTAGGGCTATCTGCCTGTCCCAATCCTTTGTGCACCTTGTTTCTCCTTTCCAATGCTACACCCTAGTGCTAAATTAGTTTAAACCCTGCCCCACAGAACTAGCAAACCTCCCCGCAAGGATATTAGTCCCAGCTCTGTTGAGGTGCAAAGCATACCAGAAATAGTGGGGAAGCAAGGGTCCAATGTGAGTGAGGAACTTAAGTAATTAATATTTGTGAAAGGTAGGTCGTGCCTGACAAACCTGATTGAATTTTTTGAAGAGGTGACTAAAGTAGTGGACAGGGAAATGTCAATGGATGTTATTTATATGGACTTCCAGAAGGCATTTGATAAAGTCCCACATAAGAGACTGTTAGCTAAGATAGAAGCCCCTGGAATCGAGGGAAAAGTACAGACTTGGTTAGGAAATTGGCTAAGCGAAAGAGCGTAGGGATAACAGGTAGGTACTCACATTGGCAGGATGTGACTAGTGGAGTCCCGCAGGGATCTGTCTTGGGGCCTCAATTATTCAAAATATTTATTAACGACTTAGATGAAGGTATAGAAAGTCTCATATCTAAGTTTGCCGATGACGCAAAGATTGGTGGCATTGTAAGCAGTGTAGATGAAAACAAAATTACAAAGCGATATTGATAGATTAGGTGAATAGGCAAAACTGTGGCAAATGGAATTCAATGTAGACAAATGTGAGGTCATCCACTTTGGATCAAAAAAGCATAGAACAGGGTACTTTCTAAATGGTAAAAAGTTAAAAACAGTGGATGTCCAAAGGGACTTAGGGGTTCAGGTACATTGATCATTGAAGTGTCATGAACAGGTGCAGAAAATAATCAATAAGGCTAATGGAATGCTGGCCTTTACATCTAGAAGACTGGAGTACAAGGGGGCAGAATTTATGCTGCAGCTATACAAAACCCTGGTTGGACCGCACCTGGAGTACTGTGAGCAGTTCTGGGCACCGCACCTTCGGAAGGACATAATGGCCTTGGAGGGAGTGCAGCGTAGGTTTACTAGAATGATACCCAGACTTCAAGGGTTAAGTTACAAGGAGAGATTACACAAATTGGGGTTGTATTCTCTAGAGTTTCGAAGGTTAAGGGGTGATCTGATCGAAGTTTATAAGATATTAAGGGGAACAGATTGGGTGGATAGAGAGAAACTATTTCCGCTGGTTGGGGATTTTAGGAGTAGGGGGCAGAGTCTAAAAATTAGAGCCAGACCTTTCAGGAGCGAGAGTAGAAAACATTTCTACACACAAAGGGTGGTAGAAGTTTGGAACTCTCTTCCGCAAACGGCAATTGATACTAGCTCAATTGCTAAATTTAAATCTGAGATCACTAGCTTTTTGGCAACCAAAGGTATTAAGGGATATGGGCCAAAGGCAGGTATATGGAGTTAGATCACAGATCAGCCATGATCTTATCAAATGGCGGAGCAGGCACGAGGGGCTGAATGGCCTACTCCTGTTCCTATGTTCCTAGTAAAGAAGTAGTACTGGAGAAATTATGGGGAGGTTGTGATCTTCCAAAATTCCCTAGATTCTAGAATGGTCCCAGCGGATTGGAAGGTAGCAAATGTAACACCGCTATTCAAGAGAGAGAGAAAACAGGGAACTACAGGTCAGTTAGCCTGACACCAGTAGCAGGGAAAATGCTGTAATCCATTATTAAGTAACAGGGCACTTAGAAAATCATAATGATTAGGCAGAATCAACATCGTTTTATGCAAGGGAAATTGTGTTTGACATATTTTAGAGTTTTTTGAGGATATAACGAGCAGGGGAGATAAAGGGGATCTAGCAGATGTAGTATATTTGGATTTTCAAAAGGCATTCGATGAGGTGCCACACAAATGGTTGTTACACAAGATAAGGGCTCATGGGGTTGGGAGTAATATATTAGCATGGATAGAGGACTGGTTAACGGACAGAAAGCAGAGAGCAGGAATAAACGGGTCATTTTCAGGTTGGCAGGCTGTAACTAGTGGGGTGCCGCAAGGATCAGTGCTTGGGCTTCAGCTATTTACAATCTATATTAATGACTCAGATGAAGGGACTGAGTGTAATGTATTCAAGTTTGCTGACGATACAAAGCTAGGTAGGAAAGTAAGCTGTGAGGAGGACACGAAGGGATATAGATAGACAGGTTAAGTAAGTGAGCAAGAAGGTGGCAGATGGAATGCAATGTGGGGAAATGTGAAGTTAATCACTTTGGTAGGAAGAATAGAAAAACAGAATATTTTTTAAAATGGTGAGAAACTATTAAATGTTAGTGTTCAGAAAGATTTGGGTATCCTTGTTCACAAAACACAAAGTTAACATGTAGGTATAGCAAGCAATTAGGAAGGCAAATGGTATGTTGGCCTTTATTGCAAGGGGGTTGGAGTATAAGAGTAAGGAAGTCTTGCTGCAATTGTACAGTGCTTTGGTGAGACCACATCTGGACTACTGTGTACAGTTTTGGTCTCCTTACCTAAGGAAGGATATACTTGCCTTAGAGGCGGTGCAATGAAGGTTCACTAGATTGATTCCTGGGATGAGAGGGTTGTCCTATGAGGAGAGATTGAGAAGAATGGGCATATAGTCTCTGAAGTTTAGAAGAATGAAAGGTGATCTCATTGAAACGTATAAAATTCTTAGAGGGCTTGACAGGATAGATGCAGACAGGCTGTTTCCCCTAGCTGGAGAGTCTAGAACGAGGGGGCATAGACTCAGGATAAGGGATGGATGATTTAGGGCTGAGATGAGGAGGAATTTCTTCATTGAGGGTTGTGAATCTTTGGAATTCTCTACCCCAGAGGACTGTAGATGCTCAGTCGTTGAGTACATTCAAGACTGAGATCGATAGATTTTTAGCCTCTAAGGGAATCAAGGGGTATGGGGATCAGGCAGGGAAGTGGAGTTGAGGTTGAAGATCAGCCATGATCTTATTAAATAGCGGAGCAGGCTCGAGGAACCACATGGCCTACTCCTGCTCCTATTTCTCATGTTCTTATGCATCTGTGAAGCCATACCGCAGCATAAGTCTGCCCTTTCAGAAGGAGGCAGAAAATTAGTAAGAAATCAGAGATCATGCAGAAGAACTTCAAAGTTTCAATTATAGATTCAGGTCTGCAATCAATGTTAACACTTAAAAATGCACAAATTGTTATGGTTCCACAAAAAGAAACAGAAAATGTTGAGAAATACATAGCAGGTTAATCACCACCTGTAAAAAGAAAATACAGGATATGACATTTCAGGCATGTACCCTTCATCAGAATAGTTCTAAAAGGAAATTTAGTAGCATAGACAGAAAGTTGGTTGACAGACAGCAAACAAAGATTTGGAATAAATGGGTGCTGCTCAAGTTGGAGAAAGGTGGAAGTAGTGTACCCCAAAGGTCAATCTAATTGTCATTACAAGTGAGGAGAAAGGTTAGGAGAAATTTATTACGCACAGGGCTATTGAAGCATGGAATGCTTTGCCACAGTGAGTGATTGGAGGAGAAACCATTGCATCTTTTAGGGGAAAATATTCTGAAGCATAGGAACAGGAGTAGGCCATTCAGCCCCTCGTGCCTGCTCCGCCATTTGATAAGATCATGGCTGATCTGTGAACAAGAATACCGAGCTATGGGATGAAAGCCCAGCAAGGGAATGAGTTTTGGATTGCTCTAGCAAAAAGCTGGCACACACAATGTACTGAATGACCATTCCCTTGTGCTGTAAATTTTTGTGGTTCTCTATACAGATGCTGTATACAGCATTTTCTGTTTTTGTTTCAGATTTGCAGAATTTGCAGTTTTTTAAATATCCTGAGAAAACTATTAAGAATAAAATCTGCTAAAAGGAGCTGGAGCAACTTAAGATTACTTCACTGTGTTTCACGCACATGTTATTAAACACAAACACTCAATGGAAAGTATCCCTTTACTGTGGATTTTCCTGAAGAAAATATATTTATCCAAAGCTTCCTCAATCATTTTGGATGGAATGATTTCAACTAAGTTTTCAATTGTAATTACTTCATTATTAGACCATTTAAAAGATGAAATGTGTACCACTAAGTTAATTATCAAATGTGTTGCACATATTTCACCTCCACATTATGGTGTTAAGTGGATCCTACCTAGTGATGCTCTCCTACATCCCAAAAATACTTCAGTCTAACTATTTTCTATTCGTTAACTCACAACTTTTTATAATTATCATGAATAATTTTCAGATAAATCTGTTGCAATCATAACCTTTATAATCCCTTTTAGATATCAAACTCAATCTCCCCTAATGTTTATACAGAAGGCCGCATCATCAATTCAAGCATGCAAGGTATTAGCTCCCCTAACTGATCATCATCCACCCAGGTTTCACATCCAGCTGAAAATGGGAAGATTCATGTCATGTATTTACAACAGCCCAATATGAATCATCGGCTTCACATCTTCCAGCTAACTTCGTGACCAATTCTTGGAAATGTTTTTATTCCATACAATTCTACTTAGAAAAAAGTTGCATCATTACAAGCCAATCAGGAGCCCTGTTTTACAGTCCCAAAACATTAAGATAGTTGCCTGGAACATGCAGTTGTAAAATGTATCATCGCCATGGCAACTCTGGCCAGAACATAAAGGACTCTGATATAGCAATGTACAACTCAGGACAGTTGTACCAATGTAATGAACATTTTAAAAAGAGGAATCACTCAAAAGGCACATTAAGAAAAGAGACAATTCCATATCTGCTTTTATATTTCCAGCAAATTATCTTCCAAATATTTTTCAACCTTAGTCTTTGCATTCACCAATAATAAATAAATATATTAAAACATCTTGAGACCAGCTTCTCTCGATACACATTAATTCTAGTATGAGGGTCTTGAAACCAATGTTGTCACTACATTTACTTAGTTATTGGTACCAATACGCTGTAGAAAAAATAAATCATACTTAAGCAAATACGCTATACTGTGCCTGCACCTTTCTTATTACGCCTGTGCCTTGGGACATTATTCTACATTAAAAATACAATGCAAATGCAAGTTGCTGTTGTGTGATGCTCTTAATTCCTTACCCTAAATTGTTTCCACCACTACCATCAATAGACCTGTAACATCCACTATTAGCGCAGCTCAAAATGTGTTTTCAACAGATATACGGAAAGGCAAAATCCATACACCAAGACCCTCCAGTATAATTAGACATATTAAAATTTCATGTTTATTACACTTTACTGAAATCCTTGAGGAAATACTGCATGTAACTATTTAAATTAGAGCTTAATGTTGAAAATAGGAAGGCAGGACAGAATTAGGAACAATTTAGAAATTGGCATGGTCAAAAACAAAGAAAAAGCTGCAAATTTTGAAAATCAGTTTCCAATTCTAAAGAAGCATAATGCCTAAAACGTTAACCCTTCTCTGTCCCATAGATACCAATTGGCCTGCTATGTATTTCCAGCAGTTTCGATTTTTTATTTCATAATCATGTTTTTTAGGAAGGTAGGTGGTGACGAGTTGAATTTTCAATTCATTTGCCGCCTAACTCATTATCTGAAACCCTACTTCAACTAGTTAACAAGCTGCACATTGGAATGTAGGATGACTTACAAATCAAACCTGACTTCCTGGAAAGCATTAACTATAAAATACATTAAAAACAATACAAAGAAGACTTGCATTTATATAGCACCTTTCACGACCTCAGAGTGTCCCAAAGCACCTTACAGCCAATGAAGTACTTTTTGGAAGTGTGGTCACTTGTAGGAAATGAGCACAGCAACATCCCACAAACAGGAATGTGATAATGAGCAGAAAATCTGTTTTAGGGGTGTTGATTGAGGGATAAATGTTGGCCAGGATACTGGGGAGAACTCCCTGCTCTTTTTCCAAATAGTGCCACGGGATCTTTTACTGGTCCACCTGAGGGGGCGGACAGGACCTCAGTTTAACCTCTCATCCGAAAGACAGGACCTCCAACAGTGCAGCATCTTCCTCAGTACTGCACTGGAATGTCCGCCGGGATTTTGTGCTCAAGCCCGAGGGACTGGGCTGGTGAAACCCAAGAGATAAGGAACATACCAGCACACGTGCTGCTGAAAAGCAGAGCCCGTAGCGTAAAGTTCCCGATCTCAGTCATACATCTGATTCCTGCTGCGAAACAAAAAAAAAACACCGAGGTCCTAGGGATATCTGCAAACAAGCGGCGTGGGGCTCACATGACACGCCACAGCCCCTTCCATCCCACCGACCCCTTCTCCTCTCACCTCATGCTATAAGCCCCAGACCCGAGCTCCTGGCCGATGCCGGACAAACTGGAGTCGAAGTCGTGCACGAGCCCGGACTCGATTGCTTCGTCCATCTTCAGCACCCAGGCCATGGTCAGTGAGGGCGGCCAAGCCAAGGCCAGGCCGCGCCGAGCCGAGCCGAGCCGCCGGGGGTAAGGGGGAGCAGGCGTTTGCAGGCGGCGGTCCGCACGCTCTCCCCTTCCCCCCCCCCACCACCTCCCTCCCTGTGTCCCGGTTGCTAGGAGGCGGCCTGTCGTCGCTCGTGTGCTGTGCTGTGCTGTGCTCACTCCCTCCCTCCCCGGCCCGGCTCACACGGCCATGGCAACGCTGCGAGATTCAGACACGGCTGCCGTCCCTTCCTCTTCCTCTTCTTCCTCCTCCTCCTCCTCCCAGTAGCGGTTACGCCGGCAGACGTTGGCGGAACAAACTTCCGCTCGGCTGTGAACTCACGCACAGCTCGGCCGGCTGATGACGATGACGATATTGCCACCTCCTCCTCCGCTCCGTTCTCTCACCGATTCCGGCGCAAACATGGCGGCTCGCCGCTTTCAGTTGCCTCCGACGAACGGACGAAACAACCGCATCACTGCGCGCGCGCGCAGCGTCGCGGGCTCTCAATCCAACCGCATCACTGCGCGCGCGCGCAGCGTCGCGGGCTCTCAATCCAACCGCATCACTGCGCGCGCGCGCAGCGTCGCGGGCTCTCAATCCAACCGCATCACTGCGCGCGCGCGCAGCGTCGCGGGCTCTCAATCCAACCGCATCACTGCGCGCGCGCGCGCGCGCGGGTCGGGGGCGGGGCGGGGAGGTGAGTAAACGACGCTTTCTGACTGACAGCACCTCTCAGCTAATCAGCGTCGAGCTACCGCCCAATGGTACCGCCCAAGATTCGACAACGCTGCGACATCGACCAATCGGGAGGGGAGGCAGGAGTTCAAACAAGTTCGGTTGCGAGTCCGCGCGCTGTCAGGTGTGAAGGAACGAACCGCGGGGGGCGTGACCTCTGACGCGACCTCGCGCCGATCCGCGCCGCAGCCGGAAAAATGGAACGAAGCCCGGAAGCTGGAGGTCAGTCGCTGTCATCCAGCTGCTGTGGATTTCCAGCTGTTTTTTATTTCAGATTTCCAGATTTTTGCCCTGCAGCGGTGGCCCAGGGGCTGGCTGCAATAATCAACCCGCCTGAAGGAGAAGGGATAACGAACTATGCAAATGACCCATTGACCATCCAGAGCTGCGAGTTATAATCAACTCTTTACAAACCCATGGGAATCTGGAACTCTCTCCCCCCAGGTCAATTGGAAATTTCAAAACTGAGATTGATAGATTTCTATTAGGTAAGAGTGTTAAGGAATACAGAACCAAGGCGGGTTGATGGAGTTAAGATACAGATCAGCCATGATCTAATTGAATGGTGGGACAGACTCGAGGGGCTGAATGGCCGACTCCTGTTTCCGTGTTCCTATAACCAGCTCTATATGTTTAAACGGGCGTGCAAGTTGGAAATCTGAAATAAAAGTAACTGGAAATGCACAGCGGCTGGGCCATTTCCTTCAATGTGTATCTGAGTGTGACATTCTTCAAAATTGATCACATTTTAACCAAGGCGAGTGATTGTCATTCCAAAAAAGTGACGCTTGATGGATGTGCTACAACTGGAAATGAATCAGTGGCCAGATGTGAAGAGACCCAAACTGCATACCAACCACAAGGATTTTTGAATCATCAAAACTCACGGTTATACCTGGGTGCCTGTAATTCGTGAGATTGCCACTAAAATAGGAACTTTGTAGGTCACAGTATTAGAGTCGAGGACTTACTTCCAGTACCACACTAGTGCATTAGTATATATTTGGCCTTTTGAAAAGCAGTTTTAGGGAGATGAGTATTAAATATAAAACAAACCCAATTCATATCTGGTGGATGATCTGACTGTCTATAATTTCAGCGAACAGTTAATTTGTTATAAAATTGTTACGCCAAGAACACCAGTGGCCACATTAGAAAGCTCAGCAAATTCACGAAACTAATTATCGGGAGTTGTAAAGAACTTCATTTTTTGTTTTTTTACGGTTTTTTTTATCCCGTATACCTGCTGGTACTTAAAGATGCCAAATGTCAGTGGGTGTTCAAAATGGATTTAAAATGTAAGTGCTGAGCCTTTCAAAATTGCAGCCGCGATTCTGAAAATCTACGAGGACTTTTAAGTCAAATTAATTTGTGTGCATAAAGTCCAGCACTAAACACGGCCTGAGACCGTCGGCTCTCCTATTGTCCAGGAGGCTGCTGTGAACGGCAGAGATGGAATAATCACCGAAAATAGGAAGGGTTGAAGCAAAATTGAAGCCCCGAAACCCTGGGAGAAAGTGAAAAGCCAGTCCCCGATCCCAATGCCCCCTCTCTCACGCTCCACACCATCCCCCCCCCCCCCCCCCATTTGATTTAGCAGAAACAGGTAAAGTCTGCACCTGTCGGTTTTTTCCCTGCAAATTCCTTCATCAGATCCGTTACTATCGGAACCCAAAGCATTAACCTGTCTGATCTCTCTACAGACCTGCTGTGCGTTTCCAGCATTTTCTATTATTTTATTCCCAAGATCTTCAATCTTTTTTTGTGTGTGTTTTTAATCATCGTAACATGAACCAGTTTGCCTTTCCGCAATATTTTATAAACGTTTTGCAAAGTTAGTTGTGGTTTTATTTTGGGGGAATGAAAGAGGAGTGTGTACATTTAAGACTCAACATTACAATAAACGTGGCATTTCAGATTCAGGTCACCGTAAGCAGCGAGTGAGAGAGAAAAACTACAATCTGGGTTCGTCAAGTTAAAAGTTACTTGAAACAAAGGGCTCGGTTAGAAATATAGAGTTCATTCGAATGTTTTTAATGATTGAAAAGTTCGGTTTAGGATGGAGCATTAATCATCCTCCAGCTCTGTGTAAGGTAAGTAATACAAATATTAGAAAGGACATTCTTACCGGAGGTAGCTATTGCTGCTGGGGTATTGATGGTATTGTTCGGGTTGCGAGTGCCAGAAGAGCATTTTGTGATGTGATCCGGGGTGTTCAGCCGAGTGGTCACTGAAACGAGAATGAAAAAGCTCTTGAGATTCCCGGTGAGCCACCGTTTGCCTTGGTGCTTCCCCTGGGACCCACCGGCGACTTTATCACCTTTACCTGACGTCAGTTACACAGACAAGCACATCCAATGGGGCTGGGGTGGGAAAACTGCCCAATCACACAACGAAAGAGGAATCAGACGCTATAAAGTGCTATAAAGACATAAATATATATAGATAGATAAACATATATATAGATATATACATATATCTAAAATAAACTTAAAGTGATATTACAGGGAAACATTTGCCAATTATCCGATTTCACAAATATGCACTCAGTGTTCACTTTTCGGGTTAGAAATCGCTTGATGGTACGTTTAGACATGGAGTGAGTGTAATTTTCCCTTGGTGGTGCTTTTTTGAATCTCATTTTCTTTTTTACAATCTGAACTTGTTTAAACTTAAACAATTGCACATTCCATATCCCTTAGATTTGCTAGCTTTTTACTGCTGATCAGAATAGTGCATTGTAGCTTGCAAGCGATACAGTTGTTGTGATACAACGCTGATCCGCGCAAACCTGCTATTTGCGATGTGTATGTATCTCTTGGGTCGTACCTTTTGTAAGTCTTCTGGTTTGATCTTGTATTATACGTTTCCCAAATCCGCTGTGACAGGGGTGCCGGATTTCCTGCGGAATGGACAGCAGGGGGCGCTGTCTGTGCGGAGTGGACGGGGACGCTGACCTGGGTGCTGAGCAAAAACCATCAGAAAAGTGCGACTGCTGCCACCAACAGGTCGATTGCGGCAGTACTTCCATTTGGGATTATTTGCATTTTACGGTGCAATGCGAGGAATAAATGTTCTTGTCGGTCCATTTCTTTTTGGAAAACATTAAAAGGTCACTCTCTCCGTGGGAGGGAAACTTTTTTTTTGTCTACAGACGCGAAGTAATGGCAGAATTGCATTGAAAAGCATTGTGTCATCTGTGCTGACAAATTGTGAGAGTGATGTTGTTTCTCCATCACACAAATACTTTGCCACAGAGACAGTGCTCCTTTAAACTGTACCCTCATATCCCTTTGTTAATTTTCATCCTACTATAAAAGGAGTTCAATTTAAAAGAAAAAGAGATCAGTTTGAAAGTTTTTGCAGTACTGTTGACGTACATAATGTAAAAGTAGTAATTTTCAAACTTCTTTATGTGGGACCCCTGCCAATACTGACGGACTTCCAGGGTTGCCTGTCCTAAATGCAGGAAACATTGTTTAATTAGTATAACGTGCCAGCAAGTCAACAAATTCCGAGAAATTCAGAAATCTAATGATAGACGGACAGAAAGCTCTCCTATCCTGGGGTCAGAGATGCTGCACCCATTCTGGGATGGAACAGATCTCGTTTTTGTTTCCTGTTTTTGTTTGCTGAGTTAATTAGAAGGAGGGATGTAGGGCGATACAATAGGGTTAACTGGAATACTTTACCACATTTTATGATAACATCTTCCATTCTGAGCTGGATGTCAGCTTATGTTTAATGTACATTATTGTAGTTTGTAGTTCATTATTAAATAAGTAATTTTTAATTCATAAAAATAAATCCAGTGGCCTCAGGGATGCCCTGGGATCCCATTCAGACTGTCTAGGGTGCAGGGATCCTAGTTTGCAAACTGTGATATGGAGGTATTCGGAACTATAGAATTTGCTAGCATTACCAAATCAGTGCTAAACATAATGTGTAGAAAACTTCATTTAATTTTTTTAAATTTCGAAAATATATTTTATTTCATAGAATTTAAAGATACAAACAGTTCAATGTAAAAATCACAATTGCAAGCAATACAGTTCAAAATAATACAATACAGATCGTACGCAATACAATCCCATTATTACAATTCAAAACACAGTACGTATCTTATAATACAGGGTGTACAATTCAAAGGTGGGGTGGCCTTTCACAGTGGCCTTTCCCCATAGAGCCTTTGCATAGGCCGCACCTCGCTTCAGTGTCTCCCACAGCACATACTCCTGGGCCTTGGAGTGTGCCAGTCGACAACACTCAGTCATGGACAGCTCCTTCATTTGGAAGGCCAGCAGGTTTCAGGTGGACCAAATGGCCTCCTTCACCGAGTTGATGATCTTCCAGTAGCAGTTGGTATCTGTCTCAGTGTGCGTCCCGGGGAACTGTCCATAGAGCACAGCATCCAGTGTTACCGAACTGTTGGGGATGAACTGGGACAGATAACAACGTATCTCTCTCCACACCTTCTGCGCGAAGGGGCAGTCCATCAGGAGATGCACGATGGTCTCGTCCCTGCCGCAGCCTCGAGGGCACTAAGATGCCGTGCGCGCAGGAAAGACTGGATGGAAGGGCCGTTATCATCATCCAAGCTACATCCTGGTGCCTGTTGGTCAGTTCTGGTGATGAGATGCTCTGCCAAATGGCATTGTCCGTCTGGTAGGGGAACTGCCCGATCGGATCCAGCCTCTCCTTACCCCGCAGGACCCCCAGAACGTCCATGCCAACCGCTGTCTGACGGCCTTGTGGTCAAAGGGGTTCCTCTTCAGGAACTTCTCCACCTGGCACAGGTGGTGAGGTACGGTCCAGCTGGACGGGACATCCTGCGTCTGCTCAGCCAGCGTGGCCAGACCCAGCCTTCTCAGTGTGGTGGACAGGTAAAAACTCAGCACGTAGTGATACTTGGTGTTTGCGTACTGGGGCTCTACACATATCCTGAGGCAACCACACACCAAAGTGACCATGAGGATCAGAGCGGTGTTGGGGAAGCTCCTCCCCCCTTTGGGGGCTCGTACATGGTGACCCCGCAGACGTGTTCTACCTTGCACCTCCAGACAAAGTGGAAGATAGCTCAGGTGACTGTGACGGCGGAGCGACGGGGAATGGGTCAGACCTTGGCCACGTAGAGCAACACCACAAACAGCTCACACCTTATCACCAGGTTCCTGCCGGTTATGGAGAGGGAGCGCCCCGCCCCCATCCCACATACCAAGCTTCTGTTTGGCCTTAGCGACCCACTCCTCCCAGTTCTTGGTGCAGGACTGGGGGCCCCCTAACCAGATCCCCAGCACCTTCAGGAAGTCGGACCTGATGGTGAAGGGGACAAAGGATCGGGTCTCCCGCCTGCCGAAGAACATGGCCTCGTTTTTACTGTGGTTCACTCTAGCCCCTGAGGCCAGCTCGAACTGGTCACGGATGCCCATTAGTCTGTGGACCGACTGCTGATCGGAGCAAAAGATGGTGATGGCATCCATGTACAGGGAGGTCTTAACCTGAAAGCCTCCGCTGCCTGGGATCGTCAAACCCCCCCCACCCCCCTGCAATACCTGCGTCCTTCCTGATGGATGCGGTAAACGGCTCAATACAACACACGAACAAGACTGCAGATAGAGGACAGCCCTGCTTGACTCCAGATTTGATCAGAAAGCTCTCCGACTCCCACTCATGATTAGGACTGTGCTAAGGATGTCCGTGTAGAACAGTTGGATCCAATTGCGTATTCCCTCCCCAAAACCCGTTTTGGAGAGCACGTCCATCATGTACGTGTGCCAGATTCTGCCAAAGGCCTTCTTCTGATCCAAGCTGATGAGGCAGGTTTTTACCCCCTTGTCCTGCACGGAGGTGATCGTATCCTTGAGTAGCGTAAAGCTGGCAGAGATCTTCCTGCCAAGTCTGATCGGGGTGGGTCACCAGGTCCAGAGCAGACTTGAGCCTGTTGGCGATGACTTTAGACAGAATTTTGTAGTCGACATTTAGTAAGGAAATGGGTCGCCAATTTCTGATTTCTTCCCCCTCCCCCTTCCGTTTGTGGATGAGGGTGATGATGCCTTTCCTCATGGACTCTGACATGCTGCCTTCCAGAAGCGCACCCTTGTTCACTTCCAGTAGGTCTGGGCCTATCCAGTCCCACAGAGGCGAGGACAACTCGGCCGATAAGTCATCGCTTCCGAGCGTTCTACACTTCTCGCTGGACCGGACAGCCTTTATCAGCTTGTCCAAGGTCAGTGGCAGATCCATGCTCTTCCACTCGCTGTCCACTAAGACTTCCGTGATAGAGGACAGGAAGGACTGGGAGGCCGTGCTGTCTGTGGGCTTTGCGTCATACAGCCCGGCATAAAATGACTTGCTGATCCTCAGTATGTTGGCTTGCGAGGACATCACCGAGCCATCTTCCTCTTTCAGGCTGCTGATCACAGAAATCTCTCTGTGCAGCTTCTGGAAGAAGCGCGAGCACTTCTCGTCCTGCTCCACGGAGTGGACTTTGGACAGGAAGATGATCTTTGAGGCCTTGGAGGCAAAGAGTGAGGCTTGCTGCCCCTTCATCTCTCTGAGTTCCTCCCCGACATCAACCCCCATCGACTGCAGCTGGAGCAGGTCCTGCACGCTTTTCTGGAGATGCGACACTTCCCTCTGTCTCTCTCTCACCTTCTGAGCACCTTTGAGGATGAAGAACCTTTGATGTTGGCCTTGATTGCTTCCCACCAGTGCACCATGGAGTCAAAGAAGGGTTTCATGGTTCTCCGACATGTGTAATCCCCCCTTAGTTCCCCGATGTTCTGGCAAACCGAATTCAGTTTGCCAGACCAGTGTTCTGGCAAACCGAATAACTAGGGCGATAGAGAAGGCTTTAAACTAAATAGAGGGGGGAAGGGCTCAGATGGGGCTAAGTTTAGATTGATAAAGAGAAAAGACAAGGAAGTAGTACAGGAAAGTGATGGGGGTAATGATAAACAGAGTGTGTCAGGAAGGGACAGAGCGTACAAACATAAGAGTGCACTAGCAAATGGGGCCGGGGTAGGAAAGAATGGTAAAAAGACAAAATTAAAGGTTCTTTATCTGAATGCGCACAGCATTCGTAATAAGATAGATGAATTGATGGCACAAATAGAAACAAATGGGTATGATCTCGTGGCCATTACAGAGACGTGGTTGCAAGGTGACCAAGGTTGGGAGCTAAATATTCAGGGTTATTTAACATTTTGGAAGGATAGGAAAAAAGGTAAAGGTTGGGGGGTAGCTCTGTTAATAAAGGATGAAATTGGTGTAATAGTGAGAAATGATCTTGGCTCAGAAGATCAAGATGTCGAATCAATTTGGGTGGAGTTAAGAAACAGCAAGGTAAGAAATCACTGGTGGGAGTAGTATATAAGCCCCCTAACAATAGCTACACCGTAGGGCAAAATATAAATCAGGAAATGAGGGGGGGCTTGTAAACAAGGTAATGCAATAATCATGGACGGTTTTAACTTTCACATAGATTGGACAAATCAAATTGGCAAAAATAGCCCTGAGGAGGTGTTCATAGAGTGTATTAGGGACTGTTTCTTAGACCAATATGTCGGGGAACCAACCAGGGAACAGGCCATTTTGGATCTGGTAATGGGTAACAAAACAGGATTAATTAATGATCTCAAAGTAAAGGATCCCTTGGGAAGCAGTGATCATAACATGATAGAATTTCACATCCAGTTTGAGAGCGAGGATCTTGGGTCTGAAACTACTGTATTAAACTTAAATAAGGGCAATTACAAAGGAATGAGGGCGGAATTGGCTAAAGTGGACTGTGTAAACAGATTAGATGGTATGATGGTGGATATGCAGTGGCAAATGTTTAAAAAGATATTTTATGACTCGCAACAAAAACATATCCCTGTGAGGAGGAAAGACTCCACAAAAAGGGTGAACCAACCATGGCTAACTAAGGAAGTCAAGGATGGTATCAGGTTAAAAGAAAAAGCATACAACATGGCAAAGATTACTGGTAAGCCCGAAGATTGGGAAAACTTTAAAAACCAGCAAAGAATGACTAAAAGAATAATAAAGAGGGAGAAAATAAATTATGAGAGTAAACTAGCAAGAAATATAAAAACTGACAGTAAAAGCTTCTACAAGTATAAAAAAAGGAAGAGGGCAGCTAAAGTAAACATTGGTCCCTTAGAGGATGAGACTGAGGAAATAATAATGGAAAACAAGGAAATGGCAGAGGAATTGAACAGATATTTTGTATCTGTCTTCACAGTAGAAGACACTAATAACATACCAATAATAGTAGGAAATCAAGGGGCAAAGGGGAGGGAGGAACTAAAAACAACCACTATCACTAGAGAAAAAGTACTAGGTAAACTAATGGGTCAAAAGGCTGACAAGTCCCCTGGACCTGATGGCTTGCATCCGAGGGTCTTAAAGGAAGTGGCTACAGAGATAGTGTGCATTGGTTGTAATCTTACAGAATTCACTAGATTCTGGAAAGGCCCCAGCGGATTGGAAAACTGCAAACGTAACACCCCTATTCAAGAAGGGAGTGAAACAGAAAGCAGGTAACTATAGACCAGTTAGCCTAACATCTGTCATTGGGAAAATGCTAGAATCCATTATTAAGGAAGTAGTAGCAGGACACTTGGAGACTCATAATACAATCAAGGAGAGTCAACATGGTTTTATGAAAGGTAAATCATGTCTGACAAATTTATTAGAGTTCTTTGAAGAAGTAACGGGCAGGGTGGATAAAGGGGAACCAATGGATGCAGTATATTTGGATTTCCAAAAGGCATTCGATAAGGTGCCACATAAAAGATTACTGCACAAGATAAGAGCTCATGGTGTTGGGGATAATATACTGGCAAGGATAGAGGATTGGCTAACTAACAGAAAACAAAGAGTCGGGATAAAAGGGTCTTTGTCAAAATGGCAATCTGGCAAAGTGGAGTGCCGCAGGGATCAGTGCTGGGGCCTCAACTATTTACAATATATATCAATGACTTGGATGAAGGAACAGGGTGGCCAAATTTGCTGATGATACAAAGATAGGTGGAAAAGCAAGTTGCGATGAGGACACAAAGTGTCTGCAAAGGGATATTGACAGGTTAAGCGAACGGGCAAAAATTTGGCAGATGGAATATAATGTGGGAAAATGTGAAGTCATCCACTTTGGGAGGAAAAATAAAAAAGCAAAATGTTATTTGAATGGAGAAATACTACAAAATGCTGCGGTACAGAGGGATCTGGGTGTCTTCGTACATGAAACACAAAAAGTCAACATACAGGTGCAGCAGGTAATCTGGAAGGCAAACGGAACATTGGCCTTTATTTCTAGGGGGATAGGGTATAAAAGCAGGGAAGTCATGCTACAACTGTACAGGGTGCTAGTGAGACCACACCTGGAGTACTGCGTACAGTTCTGGTGCCCTTCTTTAAGGAAGGACATACTTGCATTGGAGGCAGTTCAGGGATGGTTCACTAGGTTGATTCCGGGTATGGAAGGATTGTCTTATGAGGAAAGATTGAACAGGTTGGGTCTATACTCATTGGAGTTTAGAAGAATGAGAGGAGATCTTATTGAAACATGCAAGATTCTGAGGGGGCTCGATAGGGTAGATGCTGAAAGGATGTTACCCCTCATGGGGGAATCTAAAACTGGGGGGCATAGTCGCCCGTTTAAGACGGAAATGAGGAGGAATTTCTTCTCCCAGAGGGTTGTGAATCTTTGGAATTCTTTATCCCAAAAAGCTGTGGAGGCTGAGTCATTGAATACATTCAAGGCTGAGTTAGACAAATTTTTGATCAGCAAGGGAGTCAAAGGATATGGGGAAAGGGCGGTAAAGTGGAGTTGAGGTAAAAATCAGATCAGCCATGATCTCATTAAATGGCGGAGCAGGCTCGAGGGGCTGAATGGCCTACTCCTGCTCCTATCTCTGATGGTCTTATGGATGTTCTCAGAGGTCAACAGTCTCACGTTCAGCTTCCATTGCCCCCTGCCCGCCTTCTGGTCTTCCTGTGATTGACAATCGGCCATTAGGAGGCAGTGGTCAGAGAAGAAAACCGACTGGGCTTTGGTGGATCTGACCTTGAGCGTTGGAGACACAAATAGGATGTTTATCCTGGAATGGACGGATCCGTCTGGCCTGGACCAGGTGTATCTGAGAAATAAGTCGGTGGCACTGGGAAATATTTTTTAAATTTCAAAATATACTTTATTTCATATAATTTAAAGGTACACGCTGTTCAGTGTAAATATCACAATTCAAAACCAGTACAATTCAAACCAAAACACTACAGATGGTACACAAAGCGATCTCATTATTACAATTCAAACACAGTATTTCTTATGACTCATGATGTACAATACAAGGCAGGGTGGCCTTACACGGTGGCCTTTCCCCACAGAGCCTTTGTGTAGGTCGCACCTCACCTCAGTGCCTCCCACAGCACGCACTCCTGGACCTTGGACTGTGCCAGTCGGCAACACTCGATCATGGACTCCTTCAGCTGGAAGACCAGCAGGTTTCGGGTGGACCAAAGGGCCTCCTTCACCGAGTTGATGGTCTTCCAGCCTCAGATGATATCTGTCTCGGTATGCGTCCTGGGGAACAGTCCATAGAGCACAGCGTCCTGTGTTACCGAACTGTTGGGGATGAACCAGGACAGATACCAAAGCACCTCTCTCCATACCCTTTGCGCAAAGGGGCAGCCCATCAGGAGGTGGGCGACTGTCTCCTTCCCACCACAGCCATGAGGGCAATTCACGGTGGCGCTGAGATTCCGTGCGTGTTGGAAGGACCGCATTGGGAGGGCTCTTCTCACCACCATCCAGGCTACATCCTGGTGCCTGTTGGTCAGTTCCGGTGACAAAACGTTCTGCTAAATGGCATCGACCATCTGGTCAGAGAAAAAACCAATCGAGTCCATCCTCTCCGTTCCTTGCAGGACTCTTAGAACGTTTTGTGCTGACCACTATCTCACGGCCTTGTGGTCGAAGGGATTCCTCCTCAGGAACTTCTCCACCTGAGACAGGTGGGGGTGGGGGGGGATGGTCCAGCTGGACGGGACGTCCTGCTCCTGCTTGGCCAGTGTGGCCGGACCCAGCCTTCTCAGTGTGTTGGACAGGTAGAAACCCAGCACGTAGGGCTCAATTTTCAAGCTGAAGTGCAGGTGCTTTGGAGGCGGGGGGCTCCAAAAATCAGGGAAATCCCAAGCGGGTGAGGAAGCCGGCTCCAACCCGCTAATTTCCGGGTTTCCCACAGACACGTCTGTGTGCGCGGGCCTTATGAATGCGGAAGCCCCACCGACAATTAAAACTGGTGGGATGATAGTTTACACAGTTATTTAGATAGTTTAAGTATATGAAGTAGTTAAATTTCATGGTGATTGAGGTAGGGGATATTTTCATTCAGCCTCAGCGTGTTTCCTATGCTGTGGGAAACATTTTAGTAGACATGTTTCAACCAGCAGCCAGTTGGACATTGAAATGCTCGTTGACAGATGGGGATAAAAGGTGAGTTTTGCAAAGGGCATTCTGGTCTTTCAGACAAACGTTTGGCTGGGAGATCTTTGTGTTTACACTGAAAATTCTTAGTTTCCACTCAGAGTTCTTCTATTGACGCATATTCACCAACTTTTCAGATCCCCTCAAACTGACACCATCAGGATGGGGGGGCGCCATTGCTGCATTCACCACTACATCCGAGGACGAGCAACATCACCAGCCTCGCCAGGCATGGCATGCACTTCTGCCACTTGGAGCTCCACAACACAGTGCTGCGCCACAGACACCTGCACAAGAGCACAGAGGGCAACAACAGAGGGAGCGAATTTGGAGGAGGCACTACCCTCGCCAGAGGGTCTACAGACCAAGGCTCAGCTTCCTGGACCTCTCTGAGGAGCAGTGCATACGGAGGCTCAGAGTGAGTCACCAGGTGGTCGCAGACATCTGCAGGCTCCATCGTGCCGAGCTGCTCCCGGCTGTGCCGAGCAGCATCTCATTACCTGTCGCTGTCAAAATCACCACTGCCCTCAACTTCTTCACCTCCGAATCATTCCAGGGTGCCACCGGGGACATCGCCGGGGTCTCTCAGTTGTCTGCACACAAGTGCATAAGGCAGGTCATCAATGGCTTGTTCCGCAGGGCCTCACAATATGTCAACTTCCCCATGGACGACCTCAGCCAGATGGAGAAGGCAGTGGGATTCCACTCTGTGGCTGGCTTCCCACGAGTGCAGGGTGCAATCGATTGCACCCACAAAGCAATACGAGCACCTCCACATGAGCCAGGACCGTTCATCAACAGAAAGGGGTATCATTCCATCAACGCTCAGCTCGTTTGTGACCACTGCAAAAGATTCCTTCACGTGTGCACCAGATTCCCTGGCAGCTGCCACGATTCCTTCATACTGAGGGAATCCAACATCCCAGGACTCTTCCACGCACCGAACACCCTTAAGGGCTGGCTCCTCCCGGGGACAAGGGATACCCCCTGCACACGTGGCTCATGGCACCTCTGAAGAACCCCATTACCGAGCAACAGCGTCTATACAACGACATCCACATCACCACCAGGTCTACAATTGAGCATGCTATAGGGCTGCTCAAGATGTGATTTAGGTGCCTTGATCATTCTGGGGGAGCGCTTTAATACGCATTATAGTCGTGTGTTGTGTCCTGCACAACATCACACAACAGAGAGGGGTGCCGCTTGAGGAGGCCCCATCCACATCTGCCACCCACATTGAGGAGGAGGAGGACAAACCCATGGCCAGAGCAGCGGCTCACCTGGCTGCTCGTGAGGCCAGGGAGTCACTGATATGTGAACGGTTCTCCTAACATCAGAAAGTGTGATGAGGCCAGTCCTCATCACCTGGAAAGAGCAGCACCCACAACAGTTCCCCCCCGAACCCCTCCCTGCACAAAACAGTCTCATATACACATACACCCACTGTAAAGTGACCCAATGGGTGGCATCAAGTGTCGCCGTTCATGGTGAACCTCATGAAAGGGCCCTATCACAAAAGCCAGTCAAGAAAGGGCAAGACGTGGTAGTAGTGGTGAGAATAATAACATTTAATGTGAATATAACAAAAAGCAAATATAAATGGAAAACATGACAGTCTGTCAGACACCCTTGTTCATACCCTTCATGATCACAAAACCTTAGCCTTCCTCTTCCTACCGCTTCAATGTGGTGCATCCCCTGTGGCTGCAGCAGAGGTAGTGGCAGGTTGTTCATGTTCGTGCCCTAACCCCCTCTGGGTTTTGGAGCCCCTGAGGGCTCCTCCAAAGACTGCTCCACCTGCACCTGTGAAGGGGCAGACTCGGCCACCTGGAGAGGAGGCAGCATTGCGGGTACTGGTCGAGAGGGGAGCAACGAGTGAGACGTGGGGGTGCTTTGAGTGGCGTCCCCACTTCCATGTCCCCTTTCGCCATCATCCCTCCCCTGGGCCAGGCCCACATCACTCCTACCACCCTGCTGGAGAACAGTTTGGAGGATAAGCGTGATGCCTTGGAAGGCTGCTTCTAAAGTATCTGTCAACATGTTTAAGGCGGCAGAATGTTGTTCCAAATGACCGTTGTCAGGGCCTGAATGGACTCATTTGTGAGCCGTGCTTGAAGCTCAACGGAGGCTGCCGTTCTCTCCATCGCAGACATTCCCGCACTTACCTGTGCCGCCATTCCACCAATACAGGAGTTGGACTCCTCCATCCTCTGCATTATTGTAGAGAGTGTGCATGGCACCTGTTCCAGTACCTCGCAAATGTGCTGCTGTCCCTCGATCATTCTCCTTTTAAAGAATGGACCCTGGGGTTCAGCATCTGCGTCCTGCTGAGCAGAGTCTGAAGAAGAGTGCGCCCACCTAAGCGGACTCTCCGCAGCTGCCCCTGCCACCAGTGTCTGCTCGTGCTCGCTTGTATGTGGTGACTCACCAGGTGCCAACCCAACTAACTGACTACTAGGACCCACTGTTAGCTAAGATAGAAGCCCATGGAATTGATGGAAAAGTAGGGACTTGGTTAGGAAGTTGGCTGAGCGAAAGGCGACAGAGAGTAGGGATAATGGGTAAGTATTCACATTGGCAGGATGTGACTAGTGGAGTCCCGCAGGGATCTGTCTTAGGGCCTCAATTATTCACAATATTTATTAACGGCTTAGATGAAGGTACAGAAAGTCTCATATCTAAGTTTGCCGATGACACAAAGATTGGTGGCATTGTAAGCAGTGCAGATGAAAACATAAAATTACAAAGCGATATTGATAGATTAGGTGAATGGGCAAAACTGTGGCAAATGGAATTCAATGTAGACAAATGTGAGGTCATCCACTTTGGATCAAAAAGGGATAGAACAGGGTACTTTCTAAATGGTAAAAAGTTAAAAACAGTGGATGTCCAAAGGGACTTAGGGGTTCAGGTACATAGATCATTGCAGTGTCATGAACAGGTGCAGAAAATAATCAATAAGGCTAATGGAATGCTGGCCTTTATATCTAGAAGACTGGAGTACAAGGGGGCAGAAGTTATGCTGCAGCTATACAAAACCCTGGTTCGACCGCACCTGGAGTACTGTGAGCAGTTCTGGGCACCGCACCTTTGGAAGGACATATTGGCCTTGGAGGGAGTGCAGCGTAGGTTTACTAGAATGATACCCGAACTTCAAGGGTTAAGTTACGAGGAGAGATTACACAAATTGGGGTTGTATTCTCGAGAGTTTCGAAGGTTATGGGGTGATCTGATCGAAGTTTATAAGATATTAAGGGGAACAGATAGGGTGGATAGAGAGAAACTATTTCCGCTGGTTGGGGATTCTAGGAGTAGGGGGCACAGTCTAAAAGTTAGAGCCAGACCTTTCAGGAGTGAGATTAGAAAACATTTCTACACACAAAGGGTGGTAGAAGTTTGGAACTCTCTTCCGCAAACGGCAATTGATACCAGCTCAATTGCTAAATTTAAATCTGAGATCACTAGCTTTTTGGCAACCAAAGGTATTAAGGGATATGGGCCAAAGGCGGGTATATGGAGTTAGATCACAGATCAGCCATGATCTTATCAAATGGCGGAGCAGGCACGAGGGGCTGAATGGCCTACTCCTGTTCCTATATTCCTATGTTCTGAGGTGTGAGTATCTGCACTGGTGGATGGCTCACTAATATGTGACGGTGCACCCTCAGATGCCGGGAGCTCCTCTGAGGAATCGCCCTCTGGTCGTTGAAGGGCCTGTAAGAGAACAGAAGGCAATATTAAGTATCATCACAGATGTGTCATGTTGCGATGAGCATACTGAGGTGTTGAAGATGGCAAGGCATATTAACATCAATTCATATTGTGTGTGATGAATGTTAAAGTTGTGTCACCAGACATTTGTAGGGTGCCAGTCTCGGTGTCCCCGACGGACAGGCACTCGAGGGTGCGGCTGATCTCCAGCACCTCCTGCTCCGCGTCTGTGAGGACCACTACCTGTTGTGGCCCCTCCTCCAGTCCTCGCCCTCTCGTGTGCATTTTGCGCTCTCTTCTCCTAGAAGGGGAGAAAGTACAGACGTGTGAGTGAGTGATGGTGAAGTGGTCAGCCGATGAATGCATTACTTTGGGTAAGGCTGACCGTGAAAGAGGTGCATCAGAGAGTGAGTATGAGACAGAGACATCACATTGGATTAGAATTGGGGTGAATGATAGTGGCGGGGTCACAAATGGGGAGGTGAGGAAGTGCTCAGGAAGTGAAGGTAAGTTGAGGATGAGCCTTAAGTGGGTGTGAGGATGATGTGATGGAGTAGTGTTAGCAGTGCAGAATGAGTTGGGGGGGTGGGGGTGATGTGGAACACAGAATGTCGGCGAATGAGTAAGTGTACTCACTTTTGCTAACCTCGTTAGGTCATTGAAACACTTCCTGCTCTGGACCCAGGTGCGGGAGATGTCGCTGCTCCTGGTGACCTCGTCTGCCACCTCGAGCCAGGCCTTCTTGAAGGCAGAGGCAGGCCACTTCCTCCCATCTGCGGGGTAAAACATTTCCCTCCTCCCCCTCACCCCGGCCAATAGCTGCTGCAGTGAGGCATCGTTGAACCTTGGAGCAGCCTTGCCCCTGTGCTGCTCCATTGTGCCTTTTTGGTCTTTGCTGCAGCAAAAGACTTTGGACCAATGGGCCCTTTAAATCGAGCTGCTCCAGCTGCCAGCCTGTCATGCGGGTGCGCAGTCCGCCCACTGTACAGCTTTCGGGCAGTAAACCTGAAAGCCACGTTAAGGGCCACCAATTTACTCGCAATCGTGTGGGTAAAGGTAAGATCTTATTAGTGAGGTTACCCGCGCACCCATTGGACCCCCGCTGCCATCCCGCCGCACTTTCAAAATCGAGCCCTTGGTGTTTGCGTACTGGGGCTCTGCACATATCCTGAGGCAGCCACACACAAAGATGGCCATCAGGATCAAAGAGGCGTTGGGGACGCTCTTCCCCCCCTTTATCTGGGGGCTTGTACATGGCGTGCCTGTGGACACATTCTACCTTGGGCCTCCAGACAAAGTGGAAGATAGCGCAGGTAATTGTGACGGCAGAGTTGTGGGGAATGGGCCAGACCCTGGCCATGTAAAGCAACACTGCCAGTACCTCACACATTATCACCAGGTTCCTGCGGTTATGGTGAGGGATCGCCCCCACCACATACCAAGCTTTTCTTTGGCCTTGGTGATCCACTCCTCCCAGTTCTTTGTGCAGGCCAGGGGCCCCCCGAACCAGATCCCCAGCACCTTCAGGTAGTCGGACCTGACTCCCACCTGCCAAAGAACATGGCCTCGCTTTTATTTTGGTTCACTCTGGCCCCCGAGGCCATCTCGAAACGGTCGCAGATGCCCATCAGTGTGTGGACCGACTGCTGATCGGAGCAGAAGATGGTGACGTCATCCATGTACAGGGAGATCTTAACCTGAGAGTCTCCGCTGCCTGGGATCGTCACCCCCAATATCTGCGTCCTTCCTGACGGACGTGGCAAACGGCTCGATACAACATACAAACAAGACCACGGAGAGAGGACAGACCTGCCTGACTCCAGATCTGATTGGAAAGCTCTCTGACTCCCACCTGTTGATTAGGACTGCGCTACGGATGTCCACATAGAGCAGTTGGATCCAATCACGGATTCCCTCCCCAAAACCCATTTTGGAGAGCACGTCCATCATGTACGTGTGAGATATTCCGTCAAAGGCCTTCTCCTAGTCCAGGCTGATGAGGCAGGTGTTACACGCCCCAGTCCTGCATGTAGGTGATCGTATCCATGAGCAGCGCAAGGCTATCGGAGATCTTCCTGCCAGGTACAGTACAGATCTGATCGGGGTGGATCACCCCTCCAGAGCAGAATTGAGCCTGTTGGCGATGACCTTAGACAGAATCATGTAGTCAACATTTAGCAATGAAATGGGTCGCCAATTTCTGATTTCTTCCCTCTCCCCCTTCTGCTTGCAGATGAGGGTCATGATGCCTTTCCTCATGGACTCTGACATGCTGCCTGCCAAAAGCACACCCCTGTACACCTCCAGTTAGTCTGGGCCTATCCAGTCTCACAGAGCCAAGTATAACTCGACCGGTAAGCGGTCGCTTCCAGGAGTTCTACTCTTCTCGATGGACCAGACGGCCTTTGTCAGCTCGTCCAAGGTCAGTGGCTGATCCATGCTCTCTCACTCGCTGTCCACTAAGACTTCCTTGATATAGGACAGGAAGGCCGTGCTGTCTGTGGGCTTTGCGTCGTACAGCCCGGCATAAAAGGATTTGCTGATCCTTAGTATGTCAACTTGCAAAGACGTCACCGAGCCGTCTTCCTCTTTCAGGCTGCTGATCAGAGGTCTCTCTGTGCAGCTTCTGGAAGAAATGCAAGCACTTCTCACCCTGCTCCACGGACTGGACTCTGGACCGGAAGATGATCTTTGAGGCCTCGGAGGCGAAGAGCGAGGCTTGCTGGTCCTTCACCTCTCTGAGTTCCTCCCCGATATCGACCCCCATCGACTGCAGCTGGAGCAGGACCTGCATGCTTTTCTGGATTGGGAACTCTGTCTCTCTCTCACCTTCTGAACATCTTTGAGGATGAAGAACCTCTTGATTTTGGCCTTGATTGCTTCCCACCAGTGCACCGTGGAGTCGAAGAGGGGTTTCACGGTCCTCCTACCTGTGTGATCCCTCTTTCGTTCCTCAATGTTCTCCAGGGTCAACAGTCTCACGTTCAGCTTCTATATCCCCCTGCTTGCCTTCTGGTCCTCCTGCGATTGACAGTCAGCCAGTGGGAGGCAGTGGTCAGAGAAGAACACCGGCTGGACGTTGATGGATCTGACCTTGAGAGTTGGGGACACAAAAAGGAAGTCTATCCTGGAACGGACAGACCCATCTGGCCTGGATCAGGTGTATCTTGGCGGCGCTCCGTTTGCAGGGTTGCTGAAGATGTCGTGAAGCTTTGCGTCTTTCACCGCCTCTATCAGGAGTTTGGACACGGTGCCCAGTATACCGCCGCCCCTGCAGGATCGGCCATCCGCATCAATGATGCAGTTGAAGTCTCCGGCGAGAACGATCGGTCTGGAGGTCGCCAGCAGTATTGGGAGGTGCTGGAAGACCTTCATCCGCTTGTTCAGAGGGTCGCGGTGTACACAATGATCAGTCGGAGCGGGGCGTTCTTGTACAGAACGTCTGCTATGAGCAGGCGGCCCCCCACCACCTCCTTAACCTTGATGATGGTGAATTGACCTCCTCGCAGCAGAATCCCCAGGCCCGAGGAACGACTATCATTGCCTCCCGACCAGATCGACTGCCCATGGGTCCGCATGCGTGACCACTGCAGTTAGTTGCTGAGCTGCAGGATTCCGCTCTCCTGCAAGAACAGCAGGACCCTCTTGACCCTGGAGGTAGTCCAGGGTCGTGGCACATGGAATAGTTGATTTGATGCTACACACATTTATGGATCCAATTTTTAAATCCATTTTAAAATACAGGGGAAACAAAACATTCAGTCCGGGCTCTACGTTACCATCCATTTGAGACCCTGGGTCCAGATTCTGCATTTGTGTGGTGTGCAGGAACTTCTGGACAGTCCTTGGGCTGAGGAAGGAGGCCTGTCCTCCGTTGGGGGAGGGTCCTCGCTTGGGGGTCGACGATGGCACTGAGAAATTACATTGATCTATTTTCTGGCTTTTACATTTCACCAATCCACTTTTTAATTGTGCATTTTAGAATTAAAATATTGACTGAATAAGCCACGTCTCCCAAATGCTTTAAGTCATTTTGCTTTTTAACAAATTTTAAAAAGTCCAGTATAAGAAGTAGTAAAATTAAGCTTTACAGGTTTTCAAAACAGCAGGGATTTAAATAACACACTCGATTTGCATTCTAGTTTTTGTTAAAGGTGGGAGCGGGGAGCTCCACATTCTTGCCGGGTTTAATTTTAGACAACAAATAGATGTAAATTGTTTCATGTTGTCCCCTTGATGCATTAGGAAAAATAAATCCAAGAGCCAGTGTGATTCAACAATAAACTTTACGCAATACACTAGTACCAACACAGTATCATAACCAAAATAAATGGATCATACATAAATGTACCAGGCAGAGACATAGATGGAGATATAATTGTGCTATGTTAATACTGAGATACTGATGCAAGTTTATGGTTAAATTCTGATTATTGAGCTTATTTATAAAGGCCAGTTCCTTACTCAGCCAGTTACCTGATGTTCTGTATGAACTTAGGAAAATATCACAATTACATCCTTTGGACTGAAATGCTACAAACAAGTGGCTGAAGAAATCATATGTGAGACAATAGATTTCAGTATCAGCTGTCAGCCGAGACTCAGCCACAGCACTCTCATCTCACCCCTAAGTTAGATGGTCGTGGGTTCAAACCCCATTCCAGGTATTTCAGCACATAATCTAGGCTGACACTTCAGTACAATACTGAAGGAGTGCTGCACCGTTGGAGATGCCGTCTTTCAGATGAGATGTTAAATCAAGGCTCTGACTGCCCTTTCAGGTAGACATAAAAGATCCCAAAGCACTATTCAAAAAAGAGCAGGGGAGTTTTCCCAGTGTCCTACCTAACATTTATCCCTCAACCAACAGATGATCTTTTCATTTATCTCATTGTTGTTTGTGGGATCTTGCTGTGCGAATTTGGCTGCCATGCTTTTCCTCCATTGCAACAGTGACTACACTTCAAAAGTAAACATTCATTGCTGGGGGTCCTGAGGTCGTGGAAGGCGTTATATAAATGCAAGTTCTTTCTATCAACGAATAATTAGCATCAGTGAATGGAAAATAGACATCACACCCTGAGCAAAATGGGTGAATTCCTTTTTTTGCATTACCTATGTAACGGAGCAAAGTCCTAGAGTTAAAAGGGATCAAGATAAATTTTCCACTTTTAAACCAATAATGCAAAATACCTAACTGCTAAATTTACAAAGTTTGAAATGCATACCTGTTACGTTAGTTGGAATAACATTTGCATAACTTGGTAATTGTATACAACATACTGGCATGGGCCATGTCATTTAGCTTAATTAGAAAGTAGGCTCTTCCCCAAAACTCAAAATCATAAGTTTGGTATTTATGAACTTGGTTGATACACTTATCAGGTATGGCATAACCGGTTGTATAGTAAAGCTGTCCCTTGTGCCTTAACCCCAACCTCAGGACAGTACTCCACGCAACCATTCTTGCTGCTTCTCCAGGCAAGATTGCCAGTTTACTGGCCATTTTGTGCCAAATTATGTGCAAGTTTGTGCTGTGGACACACACCCACCAGGAAGTAGGTTGAGACTCCACAAAGTCATTTCATTCCAGCTATCAGGAGGTGCCACAGAACGAGCCAATCAACTAACTCAAACAATTCTTTGTCTAATTTCTTTGACGGCCATTTTGTTTCCTCAGTTGGCCAACTATATGGATCTAAAAAATGCAACTTATAGTATCACAACTACATAGAAACTTGAATATAATTTGCAAAAAAATTTAATCTTTCGTATAAAATTATCCAAGATCTGTTGGAAATCATTCCAATAAGGTTTACCCCCAGAGGCCTACCCTCTTGCAGGGGGCTTGAGCCTTTCCTGAATTTGTTTTGTGCAGTTGGGCTTTTGATCCTGATTCACTTTGAGCCATAATGCATATGCCAACTGATTCCGCTCTGTGGCTGGATTTTAATTCTGCTTGCATCCCTCCAATTCCCCTGGATCACTGCCCATAGAAAAATATCTTCACAGCCTCTTCTGCTATGCGTCTTGCCTATTCTTTATTATTACTGCCACTTCCCAGCCATTCCCCACTCTCACCCATCATAGCACATCTACTGGGATTGTGGTTCCCACATGTGGCATGTACTTGGTGCCCATGCCTGGCTCCTGCACTGCCTTTAGTTTCACATCTCACCGCCTCCAGCCCCTATTTCTTCTATTCAATGCTTTCAAACCCTCTACACCACCTCAGTGCGACCACAATCCAGTCCTCCCGCATCCCACCTACCCCAGTACTTCCACGCCTCAAACCACCCTACTCCCAGCCGTCCACTTTTCCCACATCCCGGCTCCTCAAGTGCTTCCAGCTCCCCTTAAGCGTTCACCTCACCCCATCCGTGAACCTCCAGACACCAACCTCCCCAACAAGATCTCGCACCCCATCTCACAAGTACTTTCCCACAAGGCCCCCGCAACACAAAATCCCCTCAGAGTCCAGTCCTGCTTAGTCTTAACAGGCCATAAAGCGTGATCATAGTGACTGTTCACAGATCCCAACGTTCCCACATCCCATCTTGTATGATTATTCCTAGATTTAGCTCTCCATTTCCTTCAAGGTTCTGGTCCCCTCCATCCTTTCCCTTCCAGGCACCAACTCCAACTCCCATTTTTCCCTGGCCAAACTCTCCTGGTTCTGCCCACCCATGTCTCTCTTCATCCTTTCTCTTCCATGTGCCAAATCCAATCCCCGCTCCCTCCCAGCCTGACCCCAACTGCCTCCCGGCCTGACCCCCACTCCATCCCGGCCTGACCCCCACTTCCTCCCGGCCTGACCCCAATTGTCTCCCGGCCTGACGCCCACTGCCACCCAGCCTGACCCCCATTCCTTCCCAGCCTGAACCCTACTGCCTCCTAGCCTGACCCCCATTCCCTCCTAGCCTGACCCCCATTCCCTCCTAGCCTGACCCCCACTGTCTCCTAGCTGCACATGTTTTCACCGGTAGATGTTGCAGAACCTTTTCAACAGTCTTTCCCTGATCCCCATACTTAATGTCCAACCCAGTACATGGTGCCTCCCATCTTCTTTTGTATCCTAGGCCTCAGAAAAGGTAAAAGATAAATAATAATGATGGATGTGTGAGAGCCACACAGAGACATCGGAGAGATATAGAAAAGAGAGCGGAGACAGAGGGAAGGAAAATGAGAAAGAGTTGGATGTAAACAGCGAGATACAGACTCCACAATGAAGAAATTGTGTGACAGCCAAATAGATATATAATAGATAGATAGATAGATAGATAGAAAGAAAGAAAAGGGGGGGGGAGGAATGAAGGACAAACAGAAAGAGAGGGACACAAGAAGAATTAGAAAGTGGGAAATAAGCAGACAGAGCATTACAGGAAGAGAGAAATAAAATAAATTTTTGTCTATGAGCTATGCCAGGGAGATCAACTATTTTATAATACGGTATAATTCTCCCATCACTGTAAAACAGCATATTCAGCAACTCACCATGAGCAAAGCTGCAGGAGACCCTAGGAGTGTCAAACCCAGTAACACAAAGTGTTGTCATTATGTAATTTGGACGTAAAACAGAATGTCACTATTCTAATAAGACCTTAAGGGGAGTGGACTTCCTGACAGTGCACACCCTATAGCACTGACACAGTGGGCTCTGTTCTCTCTCCAAGGATGAGTTTCCTAGTATGTGGTCCCTTAAAGACCTTGTTTCACATCACTTTATAGTCACAACAGGGAACTTGAATATGAGACCCCACTTTCAGAAGAATTCCTATCTTCTCCCCAGCTTGCTACAATGTCTAACATTCTCATTGATTTCTTCATAACCTGGTGAATTCAAACATAACCCAGTTTCTCTTTGTGCATCAATACCTTCATACAAGGTGTGAAAACCAAAAGTGTCACTCGCTGTGTGCATTATGGCGTTCTTCATGAGCTGAACAGTCGACAGACGTTTCTAACTCTTCAAAACGTTAGACACATCAGATAATTGCCTGATTTAGAGTGTGAGCAAAACATAGACTACAATAGTATTTAAAATGAAATGAAAGGTACATTTTATATGCTCATGCATCTTGTATGGGGAAGTATTGGTATGAATGGAGATCAGTTGAGAATTACTATGATTAATCACCTTTCACTCGATAACTAGACTAATCTAAGTTGCACATCAATCACAGATGAAGTACTCAGATCTCAGTTATCTGTTAACACAACAATATATTAAGATGCATTGACCGAGATGTTAAACCGAGGCCCTATCTACCTGTTCAGATGGACGTCAAAATTTGAAAAAGAAGCAGTGTCCTGGTTAACATTCCTTCCTTAACCAACACCACCAAATACAGAATAGCTGATCATTCATATCGTTTCTGTTTGTGGGACATTGGTATGCACAATATGGCTCCTACATTTACCCACAGTGTGATTTATTCTATGTGAAGCGTTTTGGAACAGTTGAGATGTGGTAAGATGCCAGATAAATGTGCATGGAATAATATCAAATGATATAATGTATGTTGGTACATTGATGCCAAATTAAGTATGCATTTTTTAATAAGTTTATTCCATCCAAGTATTAATAGCAATGTAAATTAATCTGACATGTAATAATCGGGCAAGGCCATTGGGAATGGCCAGGACATGATGTCAGGACAATACTTAAACCGCAAAGAAGGGACAATACTGAACTGCAAGGGAACATGTGATACTCAGCAAACCCATTCCCCGAATAGAAGGGAACGGGAACCAAAACTCATCTCCCTACCCAGATATTATTGCTGCTCCATCAATGGCAGATCTTCTGATGTGATCACTTTTAAATGTGTGGCATTGACAGAAGTTGCTGAAACAGGTGAAAGCTTTTAACACATTACTTACTTGTTTCATTCATCCGTTCATTCGTAGCCTGTGCCAGCTTGGTTCTGTTGTTTGTGTGTGGCATACTGATGGTTGCTGGGATTTCATCATTGCAGAAAGGTAGTTGTTCACATTCCTGTGCATTATGCTGTCTCCTCGCAGTGCCCTCCTGTGAGAACCTGTTATGAGGAAACCAGAGCTGCCACTTACGCCAACACAGCCCCATACCATAATATCGGTGGGATGATTTGATTATTGTTGAAAAAGGTAACTGCTGAAACCTGCCATGGAAACATGAGGAGCATTCGCTACTGGTAACATAGCAACATAGGAATTGCTAGACGAAGAAAGACCAAGGTCCATCTGGTTCACCTTCTACCATCCTGGTAATCGCATGATACAATGAGAATGGAGTTGTTGATTAATCATGGCAATCAATCTCTATTAATTAGTCTAAAACAGGAGGCGAGGAAAACTCCAGTGGTGGAGAGCTTTGGGAACCATAGTCACCTGTTCCTCCCAAGCCTGTTACAGTTACCATATGTCATGTCTCAAATTACTCACATGCTGAATCCTAAAAAGTTATTTTCTGAAAGAAATCGGTCTAATTTACATTTGAATGAATCACTACTAACTGCCTCCATCATTTCCATGCTTTAATTCTTTGATGAAGTAATGGAGAGGGTTGATGAGGGTAGTAGTTGATGTTATGTACATGGACTTCCAAAAGGCATTTGATAAAACACCACATAATAGACTTGTTCGCAAAATTGAAGCCTGTGAGATTAGAGGGGGCAATGGCTGCATGGATACGAAATTGAATAAGGGACAAAAAACAGAGTGTAGTGGTGAACGGTTGCTTTTTTAGCCTGGAGGGAAGTGTACAGTGGTGTCCCCCAGGAGTCAGTGTTGGGACCACTACTCTTTTTGATAATATATTAATGATGTATACAGGGCATAATTTCAAAGTTTGCAGATGACACGAAACACAGAAATGTAGTAAACAGTGAGGCGGATAGTAACAGACTTCAGGAGGAAATAGACAGACTGGTGAAATGGGCAGACACATGGCAGATGAAATTTAACACAGGGAAGTGTGAAGTGATTCATTTTAGTAGGAAGAAAGAGGAGAGGCAATATAAACTAAATGGTACAATTTTAAAGGGGGTGCAGGAACAAAGAGACCTGGGGGTGCACATACACAAGACTTTGAAGGTGGCAGGACAAGTTGAGAAGGCTGTTGAAAAGGCATACAGGATCCTTGGCTTTATAAATGGAGGCATATAAATAGAGTACAAAAGCAAAGAAGTTACGTTAAACCTTTATAAACTGTTGAGGCCCCAACTGGATTATTGTGGGCAATTCTGGGCACCATATTTTCAGAAAGATGTCAAGGTCTTAGAGAGAGTGCAGAGGAGATTTACTGGAATGGTACCAGGAATGAAAGACTTCAGTTATGTGGAGAGACTAGAGAAACTGGGGTTGTTCTCCTTCGAGCACAGAGGTTAAGAGGAGATTTTCGAGAGGTGTTCAAAATCATGAACGGTTCTGATAGAGTAAATAAGGAGAAACTGTTTCCAGTGGCCAGGAGGTTCGGTAACCAGAGGACACAGATTTAAGGTAATTGGCAAAAGAATCGGGGGGGGGGGGGGGGGAGATGAGGAAACATTTTTTTCCACAGCAAGTTGTTATGATCTGGAATGCACTGCCTGAAAGGGTGATGGGAGCAGATTCAATAGTAACTTTCAAAAGGGAATTGGATAAATACTTGAAGGGGAAAAATTTGGAAGGCTATGGGGAAAGAGCAGTGGAGTGGGACTAATTGGATAGCTCTTTCAAAGAGCCAGCATAGGTACAATGGGTTGTATGGCCTCCTGTGCTGTATCATTCCATGATTCATTCTATCATCTCCCTAGGGATCCTGGTCCATAGATTTAGCACCCTCTGGGGTAGATCTTGACTTAGTGCGATAGTGTAAAATGAGAGATAGCGAGTACCAACGCTCGCCTGGGCTCTCTGTCTGAGTTCTATTTGCCAAGCATGCTCTTAACTTTGTTAATCGACTAGAAATACACAGGGTATATACTGAGAATTTCACACAGATTAGTGAACTTCACAGAGAATCCTCTCATTAAGATCACTCACTGCTCCAATGGCGGATTGAAATTAATCTTCACGGGAAGACATGATGGGTCGGAAATTCTGATGGAGCTGTCGGAGCCGAGGCAGAGCAAGACTTCTAACTTGAAGTCGTGGCAGAGACCCCGCTATAAATTGCAGCTTTGGTCAATTTAAATATGCCGAGGTATGTGAGGTAGTTGTGTAACTACAGACTTCAACACCGCAAATTCACC
Organism: Heptranchias perlo; assembly: GCF_035084215.1. NCBI lineage: Eukaryota > Metazoa > Chordata > Chondrichthyes > Hexanchiformes > Hexanchidae > Heptranchias > Heptranchias perlo. The sequence goes on from NC_090327.1 coordinate 99,387,347, forward strand.
CGGCGGGGGGAGTGGGGGGGGGGGGGGAGGAAATGGAAAATTCCAAAAGAGCTGGGAGATAGGCCCTTTAGTGGACCCTGAATGGCTGGGGGGGGGGGGGAAGCAGAAAATAAATGAGAGGGGATAGTCGGAGTTGGGGGGGTGAGGGTGGGGAATACCCGCAGGAGATGCTTAGACCTGGTGCAGCAGCAGAATATAAAGCCTACTGCTGCTTAAAGAGGCAAGCTAGACAACAAGGATGGCAGCCAGATTGAAGAAACAAGTGGCAAATTTCAAGGGTCTGGACTGCACGTGCTCCTAATGGAGATATGGATTAAGAGAGATTGGTTGTTTGGGGCCAGAGAAACAACCAAGAATATGATATGCACTTTGTGGAGAGAGATGGCTGCTGCACTGAGTAACCAAGGTAAGCTAACCACTCCCCCTGACCCTTCCTAGCCATCTTTTTACCTGTGTTGTACTCCTTCATTAATTACCCTCATGGTGCCAGAGGAATTTGTGGTGAAAGTGGGATCTGACAGCAGGGAGTGGAAGCTCTGCAGAAGTCAACTCCCCGACTCCTGGGCTGCAGACTCAGATCTCTGGGTTCATGCTCTAAAAAGGATGCTGGAACAGCATCACGCTCACATGAAGGACCAGCTCAGATGACCTGAACCAGATGGTAGGGGTTATGGTGGAGTCCAATGCTTTCCTCAATGCCAATATCCAAGAAGGATTCAACACAATGCCACGCTGTCTGGAGCAGTTGGTGGCACCACGAGCATCTGCAACCATCCCCCTAGCAGAGAGACCTCCACACCAGTCAGTACATCCAAAGTGGATGCTTTGACCACTGGCCTTCAGACCTTGGAGGTCCATTTGAAGAGAATTATGGAAAGCAGCTTCCAAGATCTCCGAGCCGAAGTCTCTCAGGGTTGACAAAATCCACCTCATACCATCAGGTCTTCCCTCGTGCTGATCAGTGGGCACTCAGATCCAAGACCAGCACAAGCAGCGTGTCCAAGAGGATGCCTTCATGATGCCTTCCTTCTTCCGGGTGACCGCTTATGTGTCCTTTCTAGCCAGCCCCCTCAGATACCTGCTCGTGTAGGTGTCAGAATACTGGACCAGGCTGCCCAACAACAGCAACAACTTGCATTTTTATAGTTCCTTTAACGTAGTAAAACATCCCAAGGCATTCACAGGAGCGTTATCAAACAAAATTTAACACCGAGCCACATAAAGAGATATTAGGACAGGTGACCAAAACCATGGTCAAAGAGATAGGTTTTAAGGAGTGTCTTAAAGGAGGAGAGAGAGGTAGAGAGCTGGAGAGGTTTAGGGAGGGAATTCCACAGCTTAGGGCCTAGGTAGCTGAAGGCACAGCCACCAATGGTGGATTAATTAAAATCCAGGATGCGCAAGAGGCAAGAATTGGAGGAGCAGAGAGATCTCGGAGGGCTATTGGGCTGGAGGAGGTTACAGAGATAGGGAGGGGTATGGCCATGGAGGGATTTGAAAACAAGGATGAGAATTTTAAAATCGAGGCGTTGCCGGACCGGGAGCCAATGTAGGTCAGCGAGCACAAGGGTGATGGGAGAACGAGACTTGATGCCAGTTAGGATACAGGCAGCAGAGTTTTGGATGAGCTCAAGTTAATGGAGGGTGGAAGATGGGAGGCCAGCCAGCAGAGCATTGGAATAGTCGAGTCAAGAGCCCACGACCTTGTGGTGGTGACACTGCCTGCTGAAGAATCCACCTGGGTTCCAAGATGCTCAGGATACCACAGCACGTCCCTGGCCCTCAGTTATCACTTTGGCATAGCATCAGGATAGATTTAGGAACAGCACAGAGAGGCACCAGGGGTAGGCACGACGATAAGAAGTATGTGCTGTAAATATAGATGTGCACAGTGAAACCACTTTGTTCTCAAGTGAGTCTGTTTTTGAGAGGATGTTTGGAGATCAGTTTACAAAGATAGACAGAGTTCCTTCTCTGCCACCTTACTGAATTACTGTTTCCTTAAGGAGACCTCTTCTGAGACATCACCGAGGGAGTGGCGTGATCTGTAGACTCTGGTGGGAAGTTACCTCCTAGTTGGTTTGCTCCTTTGGTGCAGCTTTATCTTGTGCACCGTCTCTGTCATTTCCTCTTTCTCCTGCTCATGGTCTGCCTCCATTATAAGAACATGCGGGAGTTCCATAGTGAATCCTATGGTAAGGGCTCCATGACAGAAGGGTGGAGAGCAAAATATATCCTTGCCTGAAACTACTAAAGGCAACTTGCAGAATCCTTTCTTAGCTGCACAGCTGAAAAAATGTTTTTGTAATCACTTCAGTCAAAGCTGATGTTTCAGACAATATTTAGGAACATTCAAAGCCGATGAGGGAGGTAGTTAGGTAGGTAGGGAGCGAGGGAAAGAAAGAATCAGAAGGGAGGCAACCTTGATTACATTCTGGGAGTTGTAGTGCACAGATTGCTTGCAGAGAGTGAATCTGGTGTGCTCTGGAAGTTTTTTCGATGGAGTGTGAGCAAGAAAGTCACATTGATACATTGTGAGCGTTGTAAGTAAGCCTTTTGATTGACAGAGTGACACAGGCACAACTATTGGGAGTCATCGATTGGCCAAGTCCCTCCCAACAGTTTAATCATGGTTTATGCCTCTCACTTTCTGTTACTCCCTAACTCTATATATGGTTGCATGACTGCAGTGTACGAACCTTGGTGAGCTCCAAGAAACCAAGCTTCTCACAGAGGGATAGGCCTTGGATGGAAAACATTGTCAGAAACATTTCAAGCACATTAAAGACAAGCACTTAGGTAAGTTTCATCACTTTCTTTTATTACCATGTCCTCAGTTTAACGAGAAAGCAAGATGGCATTGGTTCTTCTGCTCCTTTTTTTCATTCGTTCATGGGATGTGGGCGTCGCTTGTGAGGCCAGCATTTATTGCTCATATTAATTGCCCTTGAGAAGGCGGTGGTGAGCCGTCTTCTTGAACCGCTGCAGTCCGTGTGGTGAAGGTTCTCCCACAGTGCTGTTGGGAAGGGAGTGCCAGGATTTGACCCAGTGACGATGAAGGAACGGCAATATATTTCCAAGTCAGGATGGTATGTGACTTGGAGGGGAACGTGCAGGTGATGTTGTTCCCATGTGCCTGCTGCCCTTGTCCTTCTAGGTGGTAGAGGTCGCGGGTTTGGGAGGTGCTGTCGAAGAAGCCTTGGCGAGTTGCTGCAGTGCATCCTGTGGATGGTACACACTGCAGCCACTGTGCACCGGTGGTGAAGGGAGCGAATGTTTAGGGTGGTGGATGGGGTGCCAATCAAGCGGGCTGCTTTGTCCTGGATGGTGTCGAGCTTCTTGAGTGTTGTTGGAGCTGCACTCATCCAGGCAAGTGGAGAGTATTCCATCACACTCCTGACTTGTGCCTTGCAGATGGTGGAAAGGCTTTGGGGAGTCAGGAGGTGAGTCACTCGCCGCAGAATACCCAGCCTCTGGCCTGCTCTTGTAGCCATAGTATTTATATGGCTGGTCCAGTTAAGTTTCTGGTCAATGGTGACCCCCAGGATGTTGGTGGTGGGGGATTCGGCGATGGTAATGCCGTTGAATGTCAAGGGGAGGTGGTTAGACTCTCTCTTGTTGGAGATGGTCATTGCCTGGCACTTGTCTGGCGCAAATGTTACTTGCCACTTATGAGCCCAAGCCTGGATGTTGTCCAGGTCTTGCTGCATGCGGGCACTGACTGCTTCATTATTTGAGGGGTTGCGAATGGAATCGAACACTGTGCAATCATCAGCGAACATCCCCATTTCTGACCTTATGATGGAGGGAAGGTCATTGATGAAGCAGCTGAAGATGGTTGGGCCGAGGACACTGCCCTGAGGAACTCCTGCGGAAATGCCCTGGGGCTGAGATGATCGGCCTCCAACAACCACTACCATCTTCCTTTGTGCTAGGTATGACTCCAGCCACTGGAGAGTTTTCCCCCTGATTCCCATTGACTTCAATTTTACTAGGGCTCCTTGGTGCCACACTTGGTCAAATGCTGCCTTGATGTCAAGGACTGTCACCCTCACCTCACCTCTGGAATTCAGCTCTTTTGTCCATGTTTGGACCAAGGCTGTAATGAGGCATAGAGCCGAGTGGTCCTGGCGGAACCCAAACTGAGCATCGGTGAGCAGGTTATTGGTGAGTAAGTGCCGCTTGATAGCACTGTCGACGACACCTTCCATCACTTTGCTGATGATTGAGAGTAGGCTGATGGGGCGGTAATTGGCCGGATTGGATTTGTCCTGCTTTTTGTGGACAGGACATACCTGGGCAATTTTCCACATTATCGGGTAGATGTCAGTGTTGTAGCTGTACTGGAACAGCTTGGCTAGAGGCGCAGCTAGTTCTGGAGCACAAGTCTTCAGCACTACAGCCGGGATGTTGTCGGGGCCCATAGCCTTTGCTGTATCCAGTGCACTTAGCCGTTTCTTGATATCACGTGGAGTGAATCGAATTGGCTGAAGACTGGCTTCTGTGATGGTGGGGATATCGGGAGGAGGCCGAGATGGATCATCCACTCGGCACTTCTGGCTGAAGATGGTTGCAAATGCTTCAGCCTTGTCTTTTGCACTCAGGTGCTGGACTCCGCCATCATTGAGGATGGGGATGTTTACAGAGCCTCCTCCTCCCGTTAGTTGTTTAATTGTCCACCACCATTCACAACTGGATGTGACAGGATTGCAGAGCTTGGATCTGATCCGTTGGTTGTGGAATCGCTTAGCTCTGTCTATAGCATGTTGCTTCCGCTGTTTAGCATACATGTAGTCCCGAGTTGTAGCTTCACCAGGTTGGCACCTCATTTTTAGGTACGCCTGATGCTGCTCCTGGCATACCCTTCTACACTCCTCATTGAACCAGGGTTGTTCCCCTGGCTTGTTGGTAATGGTAGAGTGAGGAATATGCTGGGCCATGAGGTTACAGATTGTGCTGGAATACAATTCTGCTGCTGATGATGGCCCACAGCGCCTCATGGATGCCCAGTTTTGAGCTGCCAGATCTGTTCTGAATCTATCCCATTTAGCACGGTGGTAGTGCCACACAACACGTTGGATGGTGTCCTTAGTGCGAAGACAGGACTTCATCCCCACAAGGACTGTGGGTTGGTCACTCGTACCAATACTATCATGGACAGATGCATCTGCGACAAGTAGATTTTTCCCTTGCAATAGGTAACTGTTCGTTAATAGTTTATTTTTGGTTGGTAGTTTTTGAACTTCATTCCCAGCTTTTATTCCTGCTTTTCTCATTTTTGGTTGGTATGCTTTCTACCTGTTCAGCTGGGATTTGTTGCTGTTTTATGAATATGAAATTTGAGCCAATAGGTACAAGAGCATCACAGACAAAACTGAGAACTGTGGCAGCTGAAGCGTAATGTGAGAAAAAGCATGCTAGACACAGGACTTTTACGTATGGATACTGACTAACCCTTACTCGCCTGCCACGGGTCAGATTGCTTCTTGTGAGACACAGGAAGAAACTGGTCTTGTATCTTAAACAACCATCGTCCTCAGGCAACACGACAACTTCTGACAGTGGAGTTACTGCCATTTACTGAATATGGAAATATCAATAAAGAATTCCTATCAGTAAGTGTTTTACCTGGGCAGTTTTAATGGGAGTCTTTTGGCATTGGTTACTGGTGAATCACAAAAAGTCTCAAGCTTACATTCTCAAGATTCCTCAAGCTCTTCATCAGCAGAACTCAAGGCGCAATCCTTTCTGAGTGTTGGCTGAGTGACAGTCTCCCTGCTGATAACTGGCAAATGATGCTGTCCCCTGCACTGAGTCTGAGAAGCCACTTTATCTAAGATCGGAAGACCTAACTGTTCTTTCATTGACTGTGGCTCTAGTCACTTTGGGGCCAAAAATTCTTGGCCGCAGTCTACCGGTAAATTAGGGGCACAGCGTGGACACCCGCCAGAGTGGAGGGGATGGGAAAATCAGCATCGGCAAGTCTCTGGTACCACAGCCGGCACCACTAGCCAGTTTCTCAGTAAGGGGCATGGAAAGAGTACAAGTGCCAGCATTTTTTGGGGAGAGTGGATCCAGACCTACTTTTGTGGCTCAAAGGACCTGGGCCCTGGGTTCTTTTTGGCATCCAAGAGGGTGCTGGAGAGCCCAGGGCAGAGGAAACTCCCAGTATGGGAATTCCCCACCCCCTCCACTGTCATGAATCACATTTGGGGGCAGACGGCGGTTCTATTCCATCTGGGCCCCATTGGAAACTCGCAGCTGAGTCAAGACTTGGGCTATCGAGGTGTCACCCAATTTATAAGTCTGTACTTCACATCTATCCGAATTAAGCCAGGGGTGCGGAATTTCGGGGCCTATCACTCTGTGCTTTAAAGAAGCTGTCCTTTGATAAGTCACTGTTAATGTTGAGTGTTTTGAACTGCACTGTGTATCTAACAACAGATACACCTGGCTGGGTCTATTTTTGTGAGGTGCATGTTATGCACAGCATGTCTGGGTTGGTTCAACTGTAAATATTTCTTCAAAAAAAAAATGGGCTTATTTCCAAATTGCAGGCAGATGAGAGTTTCCTGCACCCTTTTGAATTGAAACGAAAACCAACAAGCTCAGACTAAACAAATGTGACCCAAAACGGAGTAACAGCTAAATTAAATCTGACATAAAGAGGAATAATAATCTAAAAGGGAGAAAGGAGAAAGGGTTCACTGGCAGCAATACAAGAAAATGCAAAAACAAATTAATAGAGTGAACAGAGGGGCTGAGGGAGACCTCAGGGAGAAAAACAGTGGCAGAGGCTAAACATAACAGTAAAATGTTCTTTCAGTACCACAACAATAAGAGACCAGTCAGAGGAGAGGTGAAAACCATAAAAGATGCAAACTAAACCAAAACTGAGGATGAGCGCAATAGAGTTAATATTCTGAATGATGACTTCCTTTAAGTATTCACAAGGAAAGACATGAACAACATGCCCTCCACGAACAGGGACATCTTGTCGATAAAGTAAATGCGGTGGAAATTCCTTTAGGCCCATTTTCAAGCCTGAAATGGATGCCACAGACCTCAGTCAGAGGCCCAAGGGCGGCCCGAAATTAATATTATTTGGGCAAGCTACCTATTGCACTTCCACAGGCGGCTCGCCCATTTTATAAAGATGAATGTCAGCTTGAAGGTAAGTCCAGGGACAATATGTGGAGCAGCAGTGGTGGGGGCCAATTGCCAGTACTGTGAAGTGGGGGTGGGCACTCCTGGTCCTTCTGGCTCCACAGCAACAGCTTTTGAAATTATTTTTATAAAGGGATCTTTTGTTGGCGGCTGCTGAAGAATCCTGAGTGAAGCAGGCCCAACACCTGCTCTGCTCCGCTCAATCCAAACCAATTTCTGCAAGGGGGCCTAAAAGAAGCATTAGGCTCCTTCTTGACATATGTAAGGGGCCTAAGACCCGCTTACCAATTTTAGGTGGCCACCCAGGATGCCTGCAAAGCCACCTTTACTAATGTGGTGGCGTCTGTAATGCAGGTGCAGATGACCGCCTGGAAAATGCGCAACGAGGAACAATTTATACCACAATTAATTCGATATAAATGAGATGGAAGTCCCAGACAATCTAAAAGGGCTCAAAACAAACAAATCACCTGGGATAGACGGTGTTTATTCCGGACAGCTTAAAGAGATTAGGGAGGTGATTTGTGAGGTACCGACAACCATTATAAGGGAGCTACCAGTAGATTGGAAACAGGTCAATACAGTGCCCATATTCAAATAGGGGGACAAACCGGGCAATTACAGACCCATCAGTCTCGCTTCCATTCAATGTACATTAAAGGAATCGATCATCGTTATGCTTGAGTATCAATATAATAATAACCTAGTTATTAGTTAACATAGACGCAGAATGGGAAGATCCTGCCTGAGCAACCTCCTCGACTTATTTGAAGAAGTAACATCCCAAATGTACTGTGGAAAGCCCTGTGACACAGGGTGCCTGGACTGCCAAAAGGCATTTGACAAAGTGCTTTGAACTCAAAGCTGTGGGGATTCAGGGTAGACCTTGGGAACGGATAAGAAACTGGTTGAAGGGTAGAAAGCAATGAGTACTTATTTGAGGAGTTATGTCGGGGTGAGGGGGAAGTACTGAGTGGGGTGCCCCAGGATTCAGCATTGGGACCACTACTGCTTCTCATGTACATAAATGATCTGGACTCAAACTCAATGCAAAGTGGTCAAATTTGCTGATGATACTAAACTGGGAGGGATAGTGGAATCGGAGGAAGCAGCTCAGAAATTACAGAATGAGTTGGAGAAAATAAGTAATTGAACTGATAAATGACAGGTGAAATTTAATGCAGACAGGTGCAAAGTACTGCACATAAGATGGAAAACTAAGCAACAAACTTGGTCCATGACTGGTGTTGAAATAGCTAAGGATGAAGTGGCAAGTGATCTAGAGGGTGAAATTGGTCTTGGAAGGTAGCGTAAACTGGCCAATAGTGAATCAGCAGACGATATTACTACCTGCTCGATTTTCTTTTTCATTGACTTCTTTGGAAAAGAAAATTGTGCTTGGTGTAAATCGGGCCGCTGATTCACTGTCACCTGTTTTGCTCTCTTGTCCAAGTCCAATTTCACCCTCTGGGAGTCTTAGTAGATTTGACGCTAAACATGCCTAACGAATGCAGAGCAGCAATCAACAAAACCAACAGAGTGCTGAACTGCATAGTCAAAACAGTAGAACGCAAATGAGTGGAAGTTGTGATCAAACTGTAGAGTGCTCTGGTCGGACCACACCTTGAGTACTGCATCCACTTCTGGTCATGGAGACATTCAAACACTTAAGGCAGTGCAGAGAAGAGCCACGAGGCTGATTCCTAGTGTCAGGAGTCTGAGATATGAGGAAAGACTGGAACAGAGGCATATGAGAAGTGATTTAATAGGTGTATAAGATAGTAAATGGTGTGGAAAAAGTAAACTGTGGGAGTAGGACCAGGGGACACAGATTCAAACTAGTAAAAGGTAATTTTAGGACTTATATCAGGAGGTTCTTCTTCACGTAGAGAATAATCAACATTTGGAATGGACTCTCAGATAGTGGTGGAGTCAATAATCTGGATATCATCTAAGAAACAACTAAATTCTGCAGGGTGGAGGGGGCTGCGTGGGGGACGTAGGGTGCTTCAGGATGATTAACTAATATGGGCCAAATGGTCCTCTTCATCTGTAATTATCCTGTGATCTTTTGTCATACCTGGGTTGCCTTATATTCACATTAATCTGGAATTTATGCATTGGTTTAATGAGCACTCCAATACAGCACTGGTAATAACTTTCCTTAATTAAGGTGCTTTGTCAAGCAAGTGTCATTTGTTTCATTGCCCTTGTAAATTGTAATGTGTTTACGAGTCATGTTAATGGCACAGAAATTATCTTGCATGAATATGGCCATTTTTGTTACCAACAAGCAGCCAGGTGCACGGGGTCATGTCCTTATATTGTACATTGATATTTTACTTTGTGCGGCTAAAATGATACAAGATTCTGAGGTAAAGTTATGTGCTTCTCGTCCCCCATCTGAATGGTATTTTATATTTTCAGTCTCAACAGCTCCGCGCGTCGCAGCTGATGGAGCAGAGAGGTGAGCTCTTTCTAGAAATTTGCCAATGGCATTCTTGTTACAGTCGTTAGGAGAGGAACAGTCTCCTTCCTCATGCGGAAGCTTCTGGCCTCTGTTCATTACCTCCAGGACTCAGTATGTAGGACAGCACCTGCAAGTATTTGACGTATTATTTCATTAACACAAATATGTTGCAATTTCATTCAGGGAGCAAATTTTCCTGCAATACTGAATTGTAGACTGATAATGCACCAGGATCTGAGTCTGTGAATTCAGGCTGGGTTCCAGCCAGAACTATTTGCTAAAAGATTATTTTAGTATTAAGTGATCCACAGAAATGTGTCAAAATCCTTGGAGATTTCGCCCTGAGATCTGCAGCAATTCTTATTGTTGCAGGAAAGTGTGATTAATTTTTGTTTGCAATTCTCGTCAGCTTTGAAACATTAAAATGAAGGCACAGATTTTCTGGGAAAAAGTAAAGTAAATCACACAAACCGTTCGCGTGAGCTTTCAACCTCTTTTGATATAAGAGTGGTGCCTCAGCCCTTCTACTTCAGTGCAGTACTGAGGCAGTGCTACATTGTTGGAGGTGATGTCTTTCAGACAAGATGTTAAACCAGGGTCTTGTCTGCCTGCTCAGGTGGACATAAACGATCCCACGGCACTATTCGAAGAAGAGCAGGAGAGGTCTCCCTGGTGTCCCGGGCAATATTTATCCCTCCATCAACATCACCCAAAACAGATGAAATGTTCACTTACCAAATTCACTGTTTGTGGGACCTTGCTGTGCGGAAAATTGGCTGCCATCTTTGCCTACAAAGCAACAGTGACTACACTTCAAAAGTAATTCATTGGCTGTGAAGTGTTTTGAAACATCCTAAGGCCATGAAAGGTGCTACATAAATAAAAGCTCTTTCCCACATTGTAGCACAGGTTGTGAGGTCAAAGTGTGACCAATATCAGCAGCACCACCTCTCAAACCTTGACAGATGTGGATAGTTCAATCCATTTGGACACATTCCAAGGATCCTCTCCAGACCTACTGGTACGTGTTGCCTCTCTCCAGCTGCTGAGCAGCTCTGCACTCTACCACAGAACGGCCTTACGGAAGACTTGGCTTGTACCAGCGTGTTCACAGTTGCAGCTGACAGAGGGACTTGCCTCCATCTGCTGTCTGCTGCTGAAGTTTGTTAAAAAAGTTTCCTCCCAGGTTTTGTTTTTTGACTGTTGTTTTTGAATCAAGTGTGCCCAGCCTGTGGCTGGAGATGTTCATGTTCCCGTATAAGGGGTAACTTTCTGACTCTGTGCTTCCAGTAGAGAGCCTTGCCTGCACGTCGGAAATTAGGGCACGTGCGGAGCACAATTTTCCAATCACTAACTTGTGCACAGTGGGCGCCTGAGAATCCAAAGTGCACTGCCATGGATGAGGCTTCCCAACAGAAGCCCAAAGTCAGAAAATTGCCTCTGTAACATATACATGAATTGTTAGGGTACAATGGACAGGTTTTGAAGGTACAAAGACTGTTTTGCGGAGATGAACCGGGTTTCTGTAGAGCAAAGATGATTTGAGGGAGGGGACATAGACCAGGTCTTTAAAATGCTGAGAGCCATACAGAATGTAGATGGAAGTTGGCTATTTGACTTGGACTCTGAGGAGCTAAGGGATAAAATTAACAGACCTCAACTGGGACTAGAGGAATGTCACCCATCACCACACAGCAGTAGGGAGCAGGTCCTAAGATAAGAGTTAATGCTACACTGGTCATTGAAAAGAAGAGCTAATAAATATCTGGTTCACGTGATTGGAAGTCATCATTTATGTACAAGCATGGATGGTCAAACACTCCACAAGCTCTGGTCATAGACTCATAGAAATTACAGCACAGGTGGAGGCAATTCAGCCCATCACGCCTGTGCTGGTGCTAGCTCTTCAACTGGAGTTATCTATTGTGGCCCAATTTGGCTGCCATCTCCTATCATATCATAGTAGGTACAGCACAGGAGGAGGCCATTTGGCCCATCATGCTTGTGCCAGCTCTTTGAAAGACCTATCCAATTCGTCCCATTCATTTGCACTTTCTCTGTAGCCCTGTGAATTTTTTCCCTTCAAGTATTTCTCCAATTCCCTTTTGAAAGTTACTATTGAGTCTGCTTCCACCACCCTTTCAGACAGCGCATTCCAGATCATTACAACATACTGCGTAAAAATGGTTCCTCATGTCACCTCTGGCTCTTTTGCCGATCATCTTTAATCTGTGTCCTCTGGTTACTGACCCTTCTGCCACTGGAAACAGTTCCTCCTTATTTATTCTGTCAATACCCTTCATGATTTCGAACACCTCTATCAAATCTCCGCTTAACTGTCTTTGTTCTAAGGAGAACAACTCCAACTTCTCCAGTCTCTCCACATAACTGAAGTCCCTCATCCCTGGTGCCATTCTAGTAAATCTCTTCTGCACCCTTTCTAAGGTCTTGACATCCTTCCTAAAGTGTGGTGCCCAGAATTGAACACAATACTCCAGCTGAGGCCAAACCAATGTTTTACAAAGGTTTAGCATAACTTCCTTGCTTTTGTACTCTATGCCTCTATTAATAAATTGTAAACAATTTTACAACACCAAGTTATAGTCCAGCAATTTTATTTTAAATTCACAAGCTTTCGGAGACTTCCTCCTTCCTCAGGTAAATGTTGAACATTTACCTGAGGAAGGAGGAAGTCTCCGAAAGCTTGTGAATTTAAAATAAAATTGCTGGACTATAACTTGGTGTTGTAAAATTGTTTACAATTGTCAACCCCAGTCCATCACCGGCATCTCCACATCATGTCTATTAATAAAGCCCAGGATCCCATGTGCTTTTTAAACAGCCTTCTCAACTTGTCCTGCTACCTTCAAAGATTTGTATATGTGCACCCACAGGTCTCTGTTCCTGCACTCCCTTTAAAATTGTACCATTTAGTTTATATTGCCTCTCCTCATTCTTCCTACCAAAATGCATCACTTCACACTGCTCTGCGTTAAATTTCATCTGGCGTGTGTCTTCCCATTTCACCACGCTGTCTATGTCCTTCTGAAGTCTGTTACTATCCTCCACATTGTTTACTACATTTCCATGTTTTGTGTCATCTGCAAACTTTGAAATTAGACCCTCTATATCTAAGTCCAGGTCTTTAATATATATCAAAAAGAGCAGTAGTCCTAATACTACTGGGAAACACCACTGTATATTTTCCTCCAGTCTGAAAAACAACTGTTCACCACTACTCTCTGCTTTCTGTCCCCTAGCCAATTTTATATCCACATTGCCACTGTCCCTTTAATCTCATGGGCTTTAATTTTGCTAAGTCTTGTATCCTTTTATATTTTTCCTTTTGAAATACTTATCCAAATTCCTTTTAAATGATATTAGAGTCTCTGCCTCAATAACCACTTGCGGTAAGCATTCTGGGGTATAATTTCTGCGGAAGGTTCTCTGATTTTCCAATGTAACTTCAGTGGAAGCTCAATGGAAACCCTGAAAGAATAGCGTAAATTACCGTTTACACCATTTCTCCAGGGTTTCCGTCGAATTCCCATTCCTGGGATCATTCTAGTGAATCTTTGCAGTACCTTTTCCATGGGTCTAATACCCTTCCTATAATGGAGTGACCAGAACTATAGGCAATACTCGAATTGTGACCTAACCAAAGTCTTCTACAAATTCAACATCACTTCATTACTTTTATATTCAATGGCTCCATGTATAAAATCCAGAATCCCATTTGCCTTTTTCTGGCCTTTTCTATCGTTACTTTTACCTTTAAAAGATCCATGTATCTGCATCCCTAGATCTGTCTGTTCACTCATTCTTAAGATGTACAATTTCGGGTATGCTCCCTTTTACTGTTCTTTTTCCCCAGAATGTAGTACTTCACTTTGTTCTGCATTGAACTAATTAGCTCATTATCTTCCTAGGTGTTTGCTAATTTCATCCATATTATGGACTCCAAAAGCTTTACTGTAATCGAGGTGTGGCTAACTGGCCTATAATTTCCTGGCTTACCAACATAGATCAGCGATCGCTTATCTAACAGTTCGAGTCTCTGAGGAGAGATAGAACGTGACCATATAATGAGAGATAACGAGTGCAAGGTTAGTTAAGCAAGTATAAGAGGGAGACAATGATCCTGGATGGCGATTCGCTACAGGCATCCTCAGAGATGTAACTAAGCATTGCAGAGGAATTTAAACAGCTAATGCAACAACAACCAGTCACTAGGACAAGATTGTATGTTTGTGTTCCTATCACTAAGGGAAAGCCTTCCTGTTCAAAGCTGGCAGTTTACCAGCAATACAAATTAAGTGTAACCTTGCTGAATATACACTGACCTGGGTCACTGTTTAACTGTTATACATTGAAACTCTTAACACAGATACTCCAGTACTCTTAACTTATGAATGCCTGGAATGATACAGACTCTTGCGGTTAGTACTGTAATAAGTACTTTATGATGGTGTTTATGTCGCCATATATGTGTTAATGAAGTGGCATTAGTTGACACAGCTTGTGTCTGACTTTATCTTTGACAACTCTGGTGATTAGGAGTTAATAACTCCACACAGTAGTGTACTATGTTCCTGTAGTTGGTTTGGTTTGTGTAACGTTCATATACTTTGGACTGGTTAACATAATACAGTTCAAATATAAGTTAAATTTTAGGCCTCTCATAACCTTAGATGTGGATAGTAAATCTTCAGTTTAATTCTCTGATGTGGATTTGAAGGAAAGGAGCAAAAGATATTTTTGATCTATATTCCTTACAGTCTATGGATTTACCTTTCCAGCAGCATTACATTTCCACACTTCTGCATGTGGAACACTCTCCCACTGTGTTGCATATTCCTAGTATGCAGACTGAAATGATCAAAGCACTGCATTGCATTTGTGTCCTTGCATGGATGGTTAACACCATCATGGACTGGTTGGGCTGAATGGCTTGTTTCTGTGTTGTAATTATTGTGTATTTCTATGCTTCTTTGGCAATCCCTTAGGGTCGAGGATGACTTGCTTCCACTCCGAGAGGGTAGGTTCTGCGGTGGCTGAATAGTCAAATCCTGGAGCCACAGACTCTGCCACAGGTGGGGCAGATAGTGTTTGACAAGACGGGTGGGTGAGACGCTCTGGATTCTGCGCGCTCTTTCCGCTGCTTACGCTTTGCCTCCACATGCTCCTCTCAGTGACGCTCGAGGTGATTGGCGCCTTCACGGATGCTTCTTCTCCAGTTTGGGCGTTCTAGGGCAAGCGATTCCCACGTGTCGGTGGGGATGTTGCATTTTTTTTTAGGGAGGCTTAGCGAGTGTCCTTATAGCGTTTCCTCTGCCCTCCTAGTGATCGCCTGCCATTGTGGAGCTCGAAGTAGAGCACTTGTTTAGGGAGTCTTGTGTTGGGCATGCGGACAATGTGGCCCGCCCATCGCAGCTGGTTGAGCGTGACCAGTGCCTTGATACTGGAGATGTTAGCCTGGGAGAAGGCTCACGTTGGTACGCCTATCCTGTATTTCTATGCATATAATTGGTTAATGAAAATATAATTGGAATCATTAATATTCTTTCACCTTTGTATGGTATCAAATAGAATTTACTGGAAGTAATAGGATTGTGTTAGAAGAGCTTTACAAGTTCATAGTTCCCTTCGTGAAAGATCCACAGAAATAGAAATCTTTGGACATGAGAGGCTTATTGAATTGCCAGTACAAAGGAGCATGAGGCGGTACTAATTCCAATTCTTTTTGTGACAACCAGGAGTTAGAGGGGTGGGAGGGAAAAAGAGTGAGAAAATGACTATCAGAACATATGGGCCGATTGGGGACAGTTACCCATAAGAATTCTGTACACAAATGCATGTAGCATAAGAAATAAAACGAGAGAGTTAGAAGCAAAAATTCAGTTTAAAGGCTACGATGTAGCATCCATGACAGAGACCTGGCTACAAGCAGGATTGGGAGCTAAATATACCCAGGCTATAGGATCTTTAGAAAAGACAAGGAAATCGGGAAAGGAGGGGGAGCAGCAATATTGATAAAAGGCACAATTACAGCAGTAGAAAGAATGGATTTCAGTAAGGGTGTTCAGGCAGTGGAAACAGTATGTGTAGAGTTAAGAAACAGCAAAAGATGCAAGACTCTGGGAGGAGTTGTCCACAGACCTCCTGATAGCAGTGATGTCATGGAAGATGTATAAATACAGAGATCAAGGAAGCATGAAGCAAAATCAAAGTGGCTATAAAAGGAGATAATGGGCTGGAAATTGCTCTGAACAGTAAACCAGCAGTGCTCGCCGCCCATTAGATTTAAAGTCGCCCACTAAGTTACCGCGTTCTTTTTGGTGGCAACTTCCTTGTAATCAGAGTTCAAATAACTTCAGCATTCTTTCATGGGCTGTGTAAGTGGTGAAGCGATCTCTAAGGCCCCTCAACCAACTAGCTTGAAGCAAGCCATGCTGAGAACCAGGAAGTGCAGTTCATTCACAAACCGTGAAAACTAGCAACCAGGAAGTGCCAGACAAGGTCAGTAAATGTACAATAAAATGAGATGGAGAAAGCCAAATAAAAAGAGGGTAAGATTAAAAAACTCCGCTAAGATACAAAGAAAAAGTTTAAAAAAAAACAACTTTTAAAATTTTTTCAAGAACTGTTAAGATCAGGAGTAATGAGACTTCACATTTTAAAGTTAATTTTTAATGCCAGCGAGGTTGTTTGGCAGTCCTTAATACTAACCAGGCTGTTAAAACTTAGCTTAGACCTAAAAAAACTCAGCGTACCTGTTTTGTGGCGAGATTAGTTCGTTACCAGCTGGGAAGTGCAGCAAGTTGGCATTGGCCCATTGATTCTATCCACGAGGTCCCTTTAACACGAAGCTGACAGGTCACCGGTGAATCAGGAAGAGTAAGTTCCGGATTTCCAAGTTTGCGCATGTGCGATTGCCGGAACTTGCTTTTCGATTTTGCCATTAATAACGGTAAGCGTTGTTAGGCTGATCGTTATTTTAGAAGCAATTTCCAGCCCATTAAGTTTCACATAGACTGGGAGAAGCAGAACAGCTCAAGTAGTATAGGCAATGAATTTCTAGAATGTATTCAGGACAGTTTTCTAGAACAATATGTTTTAGAACCGACAAGGGAACAGGCCATACTGGATTTAGTGATGAGTAACGAACCAGAATTAGTTAACAATGTGACTGTAAGGGAACATCTTGCAAATAGTAACCATATAATTGAATTTGATATCAGCTTTGAGATAGAAGAGAGTGTCACAAACCAAGGTTTTAAATTTAAGTAAGGCAAACTTTAAGGGATAAAAGAATGAACTGCAGTAAACTGTTAATAAGTAAACCTACAGACAGTGGGAAGTATTCAAAGAAGTATTTGGTAGTACAAAACCAGTACATACCCCTAAAAAGCAAAGGCTCCATTTGTGTTGTTAAGTAACCATGGTTAACAAATGAGGTAAGAGACAGAATCGAGCTAAAAAAGGCTCACACAAATGCAAGAAAAAGTGAAAATACAGCGGGCTGGGAGAGCTATAAAAAGCAACAGAAGAATACAAAGAAAGTAATGAGGTGCACAAAGGGAATATGAAAAAAAAGCTTGCTAGGGATATCAAAGCTAACAGCAAATGTTTTCATAAATATATTGAGAAAAAAAGTGGTAATGGGGAATGTAGACCCTTTAAAGACAGATAAAGGGAAGACTATGATGGATAATGAGGAAATGGCAGACTTGTTAAATATGTACTTTGTATCCATTTTCACAGTGAAGGGAGGGGACCAAATATCAGCGGTACAAGGGAACCTAAAAAAAAAAGTCGAGGGGAGGAACTTGATGGATTTTATATAAGTAATAACATGGTAATGGAGAAAATAATGGGCCTTAAGATAGACAAATCTCCAGGACATATTGGTTTCCACCCCAGCGTATTAAAAGAAATAGGAGAGGAAATTGCAGATGCATTAGTCACGATTTTCCAAAGCTCTCTAGATTCAGGAAGTGTCTTTGAATTGAAAAATTGCTAATGTCACTCCATTATTTAAGAGGGAGGGGAGGGAGGAGAAATCAGGGAACAACATATCTGTCAATTTAACATCAATTGTAGGGAAGTTACTGGAATCTATCATCAGAGACAGAGTGCCTGAGTATTTGGACAAGTACCAGCTGATCAAAGAGAGTCAGCATGGATTTGTGAAGAGTAGGCCATGTCTGATGAATCTAGTTGAATTTTTTTGAAGTCACTAGCATGGTGGATAGGGTAGTGTCTATGGATGTTGTACATTAATGACTTGGATGAAGAAATAGAGTTGTATATCCAAGTTTGGAGTCAAAAGGCACAGTAAATTGTATAAATGAGAGCAGGACACAGCAGGACAAAGGGACACAGACAGAATAAGTGAGTAGGCAAAATTATGGCAGATGGAGTTCAATGTGGGGAAGTGTGATGTCATTCACTTTGGATGAGAAAGACAAATCAGAATACTTTTTTACTGGATCTAGGTGTCCACGTACACAAATCACTAAAAGCTAGTGCATAGATACAAAAAGTAATCAAAAAGGCTTAAGGAATGTTGGCCTTAATCTTAAGTGAGTTGAGATTCAAAAGTGAGCAAGTGATGCTTCAGTTGTATAGAGCCATGGTCAGTCCCCATCTGGAGTACTGCGTTCAATTTTGGGCACCCAACCTTGGGAAAGATATATTGGCCTTGGAGGGGGTAAGTGCAGATTCACCAGAATGATACAGGGACGTAAAGGTTAAATTATGAGGGCAGGTTGTATGAATTTGGCTTGTATTTCCTTCAGTTTTAGAAGATTGAGCAGTGATCTAATCAATGTTTAAAAAGATAAAGAGATTCAATAGGGTAGATAAAGACGAACCACTTCCGCTTGTGGGGGAATCCAGGACAAGAGGGCATAACATTAGAGCTAGGTCATTTAGGAGTGAAATCAGGAAGCACTTTTTCACAAGTGGAAATCTGGAGTGCTCTTCCCCAAAAGGCTGTGGATGCTGGGTCAATTGAAATTTTTAAGACTGAGGTTGATACGATTTTTGTTGGGTGAAGGTATCAAGGAATATGAAGAAAAGGTGGATAAATGCAGTTGAGCTACAGATGAGCTGTGATCTAATAGAATGGCAGAACAGTTTTAAGGGGATCAATGGCCTACTCTTGTTCCTATGTTTAAGAACATCTACTGTGACTGTGTGGCAAATATATCACAGTTCCGAGAATCTCTTGCTCCGTCCTCCCCCTCCCCCTCCCCATAGGCGCACACACATCCTAAGACACAGTGCTCATTTTATCCATTTTATCAAAAACTAGGCAAACCCAGGGCCCACTGACCCCAACTGACTAATACCAAGTGCTATTTTTGGATACAAGAGCATGGTAAGTCTTTCAAAATGCAATTTATTTTTGTCCACTATGAATTCTGTAAGAACTACTTATCCAGACATCAAACAAGGCATATTGATTAACTATACCGTCCAAATCCCTGCAAGAGTTCGAACAACTAATATTCAGAGCAGATAATTCTCAACTTTTTCCCCTACTCTCTACAGATTGGACGATCGGGTTGGTAATATCTGAAAACAAATTTTCAGTGAAGTGAGACTAAGCGTAGAAGCCAGTTGGTCACAGGTGTCCTAAAAATGAGCCCCAAACACATATAAATGATTCAGACTTACACCAAAGTAAAAATACAGTTTATAAGAACTGACTGAAGTCATCCAAAGGGCATCAAGTAGAAATAACGAACACAGATGGTGGAACCCATATTCCACAAATTACTAAATTTTCACCATCATGGTAACAGAACAATGAATTGCATCATCTTCCACATGGACCACTCAGGATTACTCGATTTATTTCCCATTCCAGTCTTTTTCAAAACTTCATGAACATGGATGACAAAATAATCAATTTTGGTGACTCAAGAACGAGTTAATAATGTTATATACAGTTTATTGCCAGTGTATGCACATTTGTAAGCACATAACTATAAATACATCAAATAATACAGTGTAAACCAAATAAACATTCACATAACACTATATCCTTGATGCAGGTGCTAAAAAAAAAGCCAGTAACAGATAGAGACGGTTCCCTTAAAATCTTTAAATACATTTCTACAAATTTTTCATGAAACAAAAAAAGGGCAACTTTCTAACAGCAGCAAAACAACAGTCTGATCATGTTTTGCTTTTTCAGTTAGATTCAATTTTACTGGATGCATTCACTTTAGTTTTGGACTTCACACATCCAGCTCCACGAGCATCACCATCACAGAACAACTGGCAACAAAACTATTTCCAGTATCGACTTAGGACACGTTATTGAATGTTAGTCATTATAAAGGATTTTTATGACTCAAATGAGCAACCAGGTAAAATTAGTAGACTTTTTTTTAAAAAGCGAAAGGTACGTTAGCAGGTTGAAAGAATACCTGTTTGCAACAAGAGGTAGAGAGAACACTAATGCAATGTGCTGACATCTCCCTAGTGATCCATCTTATTTGCTTTCCCAATAGGACATTGTCAAAATCTTATGACC
Organism: Heptranchias perlo; assembly: GCF_035084215.1. Lineage (NCBI taxonomy): Eukaryota > Metazoa > Chordata > Chondrichthyes > Hexanchiformes > Hexanchidae > Heptranchias > Heptranchias perlo. The sequence goes on from NC_090327.1 coordinate 99,407,533, forward strand.
TTCACAGATGTATGGCGTACACATAGTAGCTATTGATGTTAAGCTTCCTGGAACGTCTACACAAAGCCATCACAGACAAGCAGGCCAGTAGCACCATCACCACAATTGTTGTCTACCTACTTAAAGTTACTGCTGAGGCAAAACTTGCCACATAGGCTTTTCTACCTGATGAAAGTGTGCATTCTACTAGAACTTTAGAAACACATACTAAATATAAACAAGTTACATACTGAGTGTGCTTGTGTGGAGCACTCCACTCCGATGCACCCTGCTTGAAGAAGAGGTGATGACATGTGTGATTCATGTCCATTTGGTAATGGTACAAGCCTCACGCAACCTGTACCTAGCCTCTTAAACCTACTACTGAGAAATAGGACACAGAGACGACTCGCTGCTGCTCAGGAATGCTCAGCTCTTCTACCTTTCTTCTGTTTAGTTTGCATTACTTTTATTGAGGGAACAGCAGAGTAAATTGGTGAATAGGCAAGTATATGGGAAAACTAGACAATTCCAGCCCCAGGTCTTGCACGACATGAAGTTACAATCCCTAAAGTTTTGTTATGACAGCATGCACCCAAAACAAGGCAGTTTGTTACTGCTTCAATCTGGTTCTGGTCTGACTTACTGGAGGCTTCTCCTTTACCGATGATTTGTGAAATCTAACCAGAAGTAAATTATGTAGTAAAAGGAAATTGTAATGCCACTGGATAGAAGCAAATAACTTTTCTGAAGCTTAAAGCATTCCTTTTTAATCATAATTAGCATTTTATTTATATAACTAACACTGGTAAACGTTAATTAGAAGACACGCAGGAGTCCGAGTGAGAAGAAAGATGAACTGATCTGAGTTTTATCTGGACTGACTGAAATACTGTCTCCTCTGATCTGGAATAAATTCTAGTGCAACAGTCACATGCAGGCTGAGGGAAGCCATTTGTTGTATACAGCTGTGATGAATCAAGTTCCAAAGAAGAGTCTGATCTTGAAAAATTGGTTATTCCTTCCCCAGAAGACCTATTTTAAAATAGCTATCTCTAGCTTTGACCAGTGAGGTCTGATGCTGAGCCACTTGTGCTGGAGCCAGTTTGTGCACGTTTAATGTACAAGTTTAACAATTTCATCTGAAACACAAAACAACATTAAGGAATGTGTTACTTTTTCAGTATACAGGGTTTGAACAGGGCTACAAACACTGTAGATAATCTAACTGCAAAAATTCAGAAGAAGCAACATTAGGTCAATAAGCTCGTTCCAGACACTCAAAGGGTGGTGAGTGTCTGGAACGAGCTGCCAGAGGCAGTAGTCGAGGCGGGTACAATTTTGTCTTTTAAAAAGCATTTGGACAGTTACATGGGGAAGATGGGTATCGAGGGATATGGGCCAAGTGCAGGCAATTGGGACTAGCTTAGTGGTATAAACTGGGCGACATGGACATGTTGGGCCGAAGGGCCTGTTTCCATGTTGTAACTTCTATGATTCTATGATTCTATAAGTAGAAACAATCTGACAAATAGGTCCTAGTATTACAACCAATATTTTACAGCAAGAATATGGAGATTTATGCTTTTGCATAAGATAATAAATATTCCACACGGTGTAATTTTTGTTTCAAATGTTGTCACCGGAAAAAGAGAAGAAAAGGAATTCACAAATAAAGGATCGAGCCCTGTCAAGAATACGAGCATTTGAACTAATTCAGAAAGACACCCCTGTTTCAGGATTTTTAAAAATTTGTTCATGGGATGTGGGCGTCGCTGGCAAGACCAGCATTTATTGCCCATCCCTAATTGCCCTTGAGAAGGTGGTAGTGAGCCGCCTTCTTGAACCGCTGCAGTCCGTGTGGTGAAGGTTCTCACACACATTTAAACAGTTCACCTGATACACCAATCACAAATACTTATGATAATACAGTATTACCAGTTATTCTCTAGCTTGAGAGAAGTGCAAGGCTATATATAAATTAAATTGCACAATATTACAATTTTAGCATTATTCTAATTTCCAACATTGATTGCATTCTAATCTGCATAAATGGCATCAAACGTGGCTTGTGCAAATTACTAGCTGCAATCTTGATTGGTGTTGTGGGACATGAGAGATGATTATAACAGAGATTTAAAGTACTATAGGATTGATAGAAAGGTACTTGTGGCGAAGGCACAGTAGTCCTTGCTGTTTATTACATGAAAATGGTGTCAGCAGTGTCATTGCACCACTGATTGCAACGCTATTGTAGAGAAAAAATAAGAGATACAGGCTTCAGTTTTTGTCATGAAGAAAACACGGAGTATTGAACTCTCATCCATCCATCGATAATGGGTGCACTGCGATTCACAGGCTTCATCATACACCTCATGTCATTTAAAGGGCTTTTGAGTCAGTTGGAAATTGTAAAATATTGCTTTCCATCAACTTTACAATCAAAAGCAGCACAAAAGAGTATAGGTTTTTTTCTAATTTTTGTTGTGGGGATGCTGGCAAGGCCGCATTTATTGCACAATCCTAGTTGCCCTATTTTGCAACTCACTGGCTTGTCAGGCCACTTCAGAATGGCATTAAGTCAATCATTTAGTGTGGGACTGGAGTCAGTGTGGGCCAGACCGGGTTGGGGTGCAGGGTCCCCATCCCGGAAGTGTTTTTACGACAATCATTTTCTTTTCTGGTGTCAGCTCACAAATTACCAAATTTATTGAATTCAATTTCACAACTTGCCAATGGTGGGATTTGAACTCTCTACCTTTGGGATGCTAAATCAGGTACTAGAACCATTACACTGTATTGATCAGGTCAATAATTAGTTAAAGGAAAAAAAAAAGTGTTTAATGATAGAGTATAATGCTTTGTAGCTTGGCTCCAGTGCAGTTGGATGAGGTTCTAGTTTGTTTATTGTGTGATGTGAATTTAGACTGCTTTGGATAGTCCCCTCAAATTCATTCTGAATGGAAGAAGAGTCATGAGGATGCTAATGTCTCTTTCAGGAACTTAAAATATGATGTCGATAAAATATTGACTTTTTTGCTTTTAGCATTGTAACAAGGAAGATAGCGAGAGTTCAAAATGGATGCCACAGAGCAAACACCTGAATGGCTCAGCAAATCAGTGCACCAATATGCTGCCCAACAGTGTTGACAGGACAAAGATTCACAACCTAAGTTCGTTGCACAATGCACTCTGATCTTAGCCTGGTTACAGGGTTAAAAATGAAAAAAAAAATCAAGCAAAGTAAATTCTTCTGGCAATCTTAATGTTCGATAGCAGTAACATTGGCAGTGGTCTGGGAGAGAATCACCTGTCTATCCTCGCAACACGGAATGAACTATGGAACCCTTAAGGTGGAATCCAGCATTTAGTGGAGACAGTTTTTCACTGCTTATCTAATGATTCTCGAAGAATCGATGAACAAGGCTAATTTCTTTCCCATTCTGCTCCATTTTAATATTAAACTTGTTAATCTCCTGTGGTACTGCACATTGAAACTGTTAAGACTGAGGTCAATACTATTTTTGTTGGGTAAGGGTATCAAGGAATATGGAGAAAAGGTGGATAAATGCACTTGGTCAACTGGTCCAAGACATGTAGACATAATTTAGTCCCTATTTTAAAGTCATATATTGATTGATATTTCCATTATAAATTCCTATATAAACATTTGTAATGGAACTGCCTACGAAAACTTGTCACACTGCAGTGCCTCAAGTAGAAGGTAGGGAGAATGAAATTAGAGCGTGGCATGTTTACATAGACAGTTCCCATTATAAATAGGGACACTGGAATTTATAATGGAAAAGTTGATAACGTGCATGCAGATGTAGGATTTTTAATTTACTTTTTTTTATTCGTTCATGGGATGTGGGCGTCACTGGCGAGGCCGGCATTTATTGCCCATCCCTAATTGCCCTTGAGAAGGTGGTGGTGAGCCGCCTTTTTGAACCGCTGCACTCCGTGTGGTGAAGGTTCTCCCACAGTGTTGTTAGGAAGGGAGTTCCAGGATTTTGACCCAGCGACGATGAGGGAACGGCGATATATTTCCAAGTCGGGATGGTGTGTGGCTTGGAGGGGAACGTGCAGGTGGTGTTGTTCCCATGTGCCTGCTGCTCTTGTCCTTCTAGGTGGTAGAGGTCGCGGGTTTGGGAGGTGCTGTCGAAGAAGCCTTGCCGAGTTGCTGCAGTGCATCCTGTGGATGGTACACACTGCAGCCACAGTGCGTCGGTGGTGAAGGGAGTGAATGTTTAGGGTGGTGGATGGGGTGCCAATCAAGCGGGCTGCTTTGTCCTGGATGGTGTCAAGCTTCTTGAGTGTTGTTGGAGCTGCACTCATCCAGGCAAATGGAGAGTATTCCATCACACTCCTGACTTGTGTTTTGTAGGTGGTGGAAAGGTTTTCGGGAGTCAGGTGGTGAGTCACTCGCCGCAGAATACCCAGCCTCTGACCTGCTCTCGTAGCCATAGTATTTATATGGCTGGTCCAGTGAAGTTTCTGGTCAATGATGACCCCCAGGATGTTGATGGTGGGGGATTTGGCGATGGTAATGCCGTGGAATGTCAAGGGGAGGTGGTTAGACTCTCTCTTGTTGGAGATGGTCATTGCCTGGCACTTGTCTGGCGCGAATGTTACTTGCCACTTATGAGCCCAAGCCTGGATGTTGTCCAGGTCTTGCTGCATGCGGGCTCGGACTGCTTCCTTATTTGAGGGGTTGCGAATGGAACTGAACACAGTGCAATCATCAGCGAACATCCCCATTTTCGACCCTTATATTGGCGGGAAGGTCATTGATGAAGCAGCTGAAGATGGTTGGGCCTAGGACACTGCCCTGAGGAACTCCTGCAGCAGTGCCCTGGGGCTGAGATGATTGGCCTCCAACAACCACTATCATCTTCCTTTGTGCGAGGTATGACTCCAGCCACTGGAGAGTTTTCCCCCCCGATTCCCATTGACTTCAATTTTACTGGGGCTCCTTGGTGCCACACTGGGTCAAATGCTGCCTTGATGTCAAGGGCAGTCACTCTCACCTCACCTCTGGAATTCAGCTCTTTTGTCCATGTTTGGACCAAGGCTGTAATGAGGTCTGGAGCCGAGTGGTCCTGGCGGAACCCAAACTGAGCATCGGTGAGCAGGTTATTGGTGAGTAAGTGCCGCCTAATAGCACTGTCGATGACACCTTCCATCACTTTGCTGATGATTAAGAGTAGACTGATGGGGCGGTAATTGGCCGGATTGGATTTGTCCTGCTTTTTGTGGATAGATAGATTTACTAAGATAGATTTACTAATCAAGTTGAAGTGATATCAAGGAGCTTAAGTTGTGATGTCTACTTTATGTATGCTTTCAATTTCTAGAGGGAAAACGATTTTACCTAATGGGGCTTCTGTTTTGGACCAATTAAATCACAGAAAAATTACTTTTTTAATATATAAATTGTTTCCAGTAAGAATAAATATTTTCATGGCAAAATTTCTTCAACTAAACTGAGAACAACACTGAAGCTTCAAAAGTTAGAATGAACTGACTGCAATAGAAAAATTGAGGACTTTTTGCTACTGTTGTTGGGAAGAAAAAAAAGTCCTTATATGAGATGGTCAAATGACTCTTGCAAAAATTCATAATGTGCAAAATGCTTGAGGATTCTGCTCAAGTAATTTTCCCCAGTTGGTGATGGATCTGTCACAATTAGGAGTAGGAAAGGCCATTAAACCCAGGAAGCATGTTCATTTAAAAAAAATATATAGTTCCATCCATCCAGCTACCCCATCTGACCATATTCCCTTCTCGCTTCAGAAATACACCTCATTATTTCTCAAAACTATCGATGTTGTCTGCTTCATTAGTTTCCCCTGGTAATTTGTTTCACAATTGTACTATGTTTGTGGTAAGCTAAATATGAACTCCCTTTCTTGAATCCTTTAACAGTGTGCTTTTCCAAATCACTAAGTCCATCAAAATTATTTCAAAGGCTTTCCTAACAGATTTTAACCTTACTGGTCCTAAGTTTCCAGATATATATCTTGACTCTTCATTAATAACAAACCTCTGTTAGTTACTTTTTAGTCCTCAGGAATGGCTCCCACATTCAGCAAACTTGCAAAAATGTTAGCTAAAGATTCACTAATTTCAAACTCATCTCATTTAAGATTTATAGGTGCATGCTGCCTGGACCAGGCACTTTGCAAGTTTTAATAGTATGTAACTTTTTCTTTTAATAACCATACTATACTAATCTCCTGTGGTGTTGCATGCGGGGAGTGAAGATCAAATGTAATCTTCATGTGATCGATGGCGGAGGATAATTAGAGCACAAAATGCAGATCTAAGATTTTTCATAAGATACATAGGTATATCCATCAATATTTGCATACCACCTAACTCCTCCAGTGCCATTTCTGGAAATCTTATGTGACTTATGCAACCTTCCTTCCTGAGTAATTAGCTATTTAATAATTACTGCCCCTTTGTATCTAGATTCCAGGGTTTTACATGGGACAATGCTTTTTCACTCCTTGTTTACTTCAATGGAAAAAACAGCTTCACTGGACTGGAGAAAACTCATGGCAATTTAAATTCAATGTTTCTTGTGGCTTCTCATCCTTTGGTTCACCTTTTTGTTTGTACTTTTGCTGCCTGCTGGATTCTTTCCAGGTTTTGAAAGTCTTTTGCTTATTCCTCATACTTTTCTTTATATTCCCACTTCATCATCTCGACCTCTATCGCCCTGTAACCAGTTTTGATTTGGCTGGAATGAAATTAAATTCTAGCCTCACCAATACTTTCTTAAATACTCCTCTATTGAAGGGCTGCCAAACATTGTCTTTAATTAACCGTTTGTAAGTCATTTCACATTCTCTGAAAGTCTGCTCTTTTGGAGTCCAATATTTTTGTATCACTACTCTTTTCTGGAACCTCATGAGTATTTTGGTTCGAAAAGTATAATAATCACTGCATCCTAGATAGTTCTCTAATTCCACTATATGCTTTAATAACTTGATCACTGCTAAACATTACATCCACAATAGCCTCTGGTTGTATTGGCTGTTTGTTTATGGAGCTGGTGCAAGACGGCTTCTGTACTCAGTTTGTCAAAGTTTTTCCCCTGCTATTTTTCCAATGAGTATCTGGGCAATTGGAATCCCCATGATCAATATTTTGGTCTCTTCACAAGTCTCCCTGATCTGAAATAAAATATCCTTTCCTGCTGCACAAGGTGCCTTCAACAACCTTCTTTTCCTTATTATCCTTGACCTTTGTCCAAACTGTCTCTGTTGCACCAATTCTCTCTATGGACACTATATCCTTGCTTGCTCTCATTGCCACTTCACCACCTGTTTTGCTTTGCTTAGTCTTTCTGTAGATCTGCACCCCGGTATATTAATCTTCCAGTTAATTACATATTACATAGAATGTACAGCATTGAAACAGGCCATTTGGCCCAACAGGTCCATGCCGGTGTTTATGCTCCACAAGAGCCTCCTCCCTCCCTACTTCATCTAACCCGATCAGCATAGTCTTTTATTCTTTTCTCCCTCATGTGTTTATCTAGCTTCCTCTTAAATACATTATGCTATTCACCTCAACTGCTCCTTGTGGTAGCGAGTTCCACATTCTAACCATTCTCTGGGTAAAGAAGTTTCTCCTGAATTCCCTGTTAGATTTATCCTTTTTATAATATGGAGACCAGAACTGTGCACAATGCTCCAAGTGTGGTCTAACCAAGGTTCTATACAAGTTTAACATAACTTCTCTGCATTTCAATTCTAGCCCCCTAGAAATGAATCCCAGTGCTTGGTTGGCATTTTTATGGTCTTATTAACCTGCATCGCTACTTTTAGTGATTTGTGTATCTGTACCCCCAGCTCCCTCTGCTCCTCTACTCCATTTAGACTCTTATTATCCAAGTAGTATGTAGCCCCCTTATTTTTCCTCCCAAAATGTAATACCTCACACTTATCTATATTGAAATTCATTTGCCAATTACACGCCCATTCTGCAAGTTTATTAATGTCTTCCTGTATTTTGTTGCAGTCCTCCTTGATATTAACTATACCCCCAAATTTGGTGTCATCTGCAAATTTTGAAATTGTACTTTTGATTCCAGAGTCCAAATCGTTTATGTAAATGGTGAACAACAGTGATCCTTGGGGAACACCACTTCCCACCTTTTGCCAATCTGAATACTCCAGCTTTTCAGAGTTTCAGCTATTCCTATAAATCACACATTTCCTTCAATGTTTTTTCAAATTCACAAACTTCTCAGGATTTATTTCAACAATGAAAGCATAAGGTGTGTGGGGGGTGAACAAATGAGGAAAATGACTTGGTAAAGAATTAAAGGAAAAGCTTGAAAAAAATCTTGACTTGAAGGCTAAAATGCAGATCATTCTGCCACAAACAGATGTTGAGCAAGATCTATAGATTTCTTTGAAAGGGAATTAGATGGTTGCTTGCAAAAGAGGAATATTAAATGGTACAATAAGCAAGTGCTGTCATATTAGGTGGCTGTTGTGAAGACAACCAGCACAACTGATGGGATGAATGCCTGGTTCTGTGTTGTAACGTGCTATAATTCTATTCTACTATATTTACTTTTCTTCTGTAACTGGCAAGAAGAAAAAAATTCTCAATTATGAAGTTAATGTTCTGTCAGGTACATTGTTCAGTAATTGAACTTTAACATCTCTCCTTCAACACTTAATTATCAGCCTGAAAAGTTGCCACATATTTTTGAAGAAAATTATATAACCAACATTGGCCATCTTAGCTGAAATTTCTGATGCATATGTTGCTATACCATGGAACACAAAAAACTATTTATAACTTTATTAACAAGTCTACAGCCATAGGTGCACAATACAAAATAGACAAAAAGCAAAACATTTAGTTTACCTTACTGCCAGTGAGTTGACCAAGATGGGGTTTAAGGTCTTCACCAATAACTGAATAGATGGCTACTAGGCAAAAGACACTTGCTTTGCGAACACTGCTCTCCGTATTGTCATAACCCTGAAAAAAATTGTGGTTGATTTAAACAGATTATTGTTATATTTTACTGCAACTGTGAAAGTTAAATTAACCTTTCTAGATCATGTGTAATGTTTAGAGAAACTTCAGTATTATATGTTTTACATGATTGCAGATATTCAGGGTAAATGTATTATAGAAATAGTTAGAGGAAGATAGGGGCAGTGTTTCATACCAAATTCCAAATGGGAGATGTTCCAAACTGAGGGGGAGGGGGGGGGGGCACCAACCAAGTGGGGAGCGACGAGGTTATCGGGGTTGGGGGGGGGGGGTACGAGGATGAGGTTGGGTCTGAACAAATATGAGTTGGGTGCATTTAATAAATGGCAACACCCACACCCAGGAATGAATGCAATGCAGTAAAGGGTAACTTTTTTGTTGCTGTTTTCATAGGAACAGGAGTAGGCCATTCAGGCCCTTGAACCTGTTCTGCCATTCAGTTAGATCATTGCTGATCTGTACCTCAACTCCATTGATCCGCCTTTGTTCCATATCCCTTGTTACCCAACAAAAAACTCCATCGATCTCAGTCTTCAAATTTTCAGTTGACCCAGTATCTACACTGGCGGGGGCGGGGGGAAAAAAGAGTTCCAGATTTTTTCACTACCCTTTGAGTAACAAAGTGCTTCCTGATTTCACTCCTCAATGGCCTAGCTCTAATGCCCTCTTGTCCCCCACCAGAGGAAATATTTTCCCAGCATCTACCTATCAAATCCCTTTATCATTTTTAAACATCTCGATTAGATCACCCCTCAATCTTCTATGCTCAAGGGAATGTAAGCGAAGTTTATGCAACCTGTCATAATTTAACCCTTTTAGCTGATCCGTTACCATCTGTTTTACGCCACTGTCAATGATGAAAGTTCCGTCCACTGTTTCTTAGAAAGACAGGGGGCGTATGAGATATGAATCTATAATGAGGAGCTCAGCAAAAAAGTTTGGTCACCTCTGTCAAAATGGATACTGGAGCCCAGCTATCCGCAGGACCAGGCAAGGCACTCTGATCTGTGGATTAGCCAGAATACTGAAGCTTGGTTCTAGATGTTACTGAAATTATTTTTGCTTTGAAGGGCAATAAGTGGGATTTGTAGATTCAAACTACTTAGACACGGGAATTCAATTAACATGGGTTCAGTTGTTCACAACAGTCAAAGTAACTGAGTTTACAGATGAAATTCGTTAACACTAATTGCTGAACTATCAATGTAGCTGTTTTAAGAGTTACGTTGGGCATTTTTTCAAAGCGGATATGGTTTGACAGTGTCTTTCAGGCAAAGCAGGAGAATGTGCAGGGAATCCCATATGGTCTCCTGTGAATTATACCTCTATTAAGTAGCAATTGATGGATAGTCAGGCTGTATTCATCAAAGTAGACATAAGGGTGCATGTTTCAATTCAAAGGAGACTTGGTCAAGCTTATGGAGATGGTTTTTCATAGAATCATACAGCACATCATGCCCATTCGGCCCATTGTGCCTGTGCCAACTCTTCGAAGGATCTATCCAATGAGTCCGACTCCCCTGCTCTTTCCCCATAGTCTAGCAAATTTTTCCTTTTCAAGTATTTATCCAATTCCCTTTTGAAAGTTACTATTGAATCTGTTTCCACCACCCTTTCAGGCAATGCATTCCAGATCATTACAACTCGCTGCTTAAAAAAATTTCTCCTCTTCTCCCGTCTGGTTCTTTTGCCAATTATCTTAAATCTGTGCACTCTGGTTACCAACCTTCCTGCCAGTGGAAACAGTTTCTCCTTATTTACTCTATCAAAACCCTTCATAATTTTGAACATCTTTATTAAATCTCCCCTCTATCTTCTCTGCTCTACGGCGAACAATCCCAGCTTCTCTAGTCTCTCTTCATAACTGAAGTCCCTCATCCCTGGTATCATTCTCATAAATCTCCTCTGTACCCTCCCTAAAGTGTGGTGCCCAGAATTGGCCACAATACTCCAGCTGAGGCCTAACCAGTGAATTACAAAGGTTTAGCATAACTTCCTTGCTTTTGTACTCTGTGCCTCTGTTTATAAAGCCCAGGAACCCACATGCTTTTTTTTTTAAAAGAACAGCCTTCTCAACTGGTCCTGCCACCTTCAAAGATTTGTGTATGTGAATCCCCAGGTCTCTCTGTTCCTGTACTACCTTTAATTTATATTGCCTCTCCTTATTCTTCCTTCCAAAATGCATCATTTCACACTTCTCTGCATTAAATTTAATCTGCCATGTATCTGCCCATTTCACCAGTCTGTCTATATCCTCCTGAAGTCTGCTACTATCCTCCTCATTGTTCACTACATTTCCAAGTTTTGTGTAATCTGCAAACCTCGCAATTATGCTCTTTATACCCAAGTCCAGGTCATTAACATACATCAAAAAGAGCAGTGGTCCCTGGGGGACACCACTGTATACTCCCTCCAGCCAGAAAAACAACCGTTCACAACTACTCTCTGTTTTCTGTTCTTTAGCCAATTTTGTATCCACGCTGCCACTGCCCCTTTAATCCCATGGGCTTTAATTTTGCTAACAAGTCTATTATGTGGCACTTTACCAAAAGTGTTTTGAAAGTCCATATACACAATATCAACGACACTAGACTCATCAATGCTCTCTGTTACTTCATCAAAGAAATCAATCAAGTGTTCCCTTTTATGTTACCTATTAATCTTTACTGATACATTCTCTTTGCCCCTCTTATTTTCTTTTTGATGTGAACACAATTAAATGTACTGGGAGAAAGCCCAAATCGTAACACCGTGTCCCCAAAATCAAATGTTATTCAAAGCCATATTAGATATAGACCATAAATTCAAATAACTGATACTCTGTGTTTAATAAAACAAGCAAAATACCAACTTCAAGTAATCCAATCTTCAAATTGAAGAGACAGAAATTAGAACCATGGTGTAGTTTATAATAAACTGGTCGATCTCCTATAGCATTGCACAAAAGCAGTTAAGACCAAGTGCTGTCTTTAGTTCAAGCAGGGTTAGAGGGTGGGAGCATATTGGGACCAAGGTGCAGGAAGGGGGTGGATGTGGCAAAAGGGGGAAAGGGAAGAAAGGAGGAAGGGATATGGTTGGGGGGGGGGGGGGGGAAGAGGAAAGAAGGAGGGAGTGGGGAAGCCAGGAGAGAGGAGGAGAGGGGCAGGATGGGTGGGGAAAGCAGGGGTGGGTGGGGGGGGGGGAAGAGGGTTAGTGCCTCAGTGAATGTGAGCCATTTATCAATTTTAATATATAATGTATTAATTTGCACTACATATCCAACACACCTTTCTCAACTTGTCCAATTCCCCTTTCAGATTCACTCAAACTACGATGTCACCTAAATGCTTTGATTGCTTTACATCACTAATACTCTGAAGCCAGTTATTTACCCACCAATTAACTTTTCAACTATAACTGATTTATTTTATGGGGGTTTAAATTAAAATTGTTATTTATATTTGAAGTTCAACTGCAGCTACATACCATCAACAGACCAGGAATCATTTCAGGCAACAACTGATTTAGAGTTTCTTTATGGACTCTCTCTATGACCTTGGTTTGCATTTTGATTGCTGCTAGGTTGATAGGACATTCTGCAGTCTGGATAATAGGACAAAGCACTTTAATACACTGCTCAGGGTTGATGGATGTCGCCAGGGCTGAAGCAGCTTCTTCGGCAGCTCTTACCACCTAATGAACAATACAGAGATGTTAGAACTCCATGAATCAACTCAGCAAGCACAATATTGCTTTTACCAGTACTGAAGGGGAAAAAAAAATCATTAATAAATATGTATAAAGGTCCTAGAGCTGTACAGAGTGATTAAAGAATAGCTCAATGCTTCTAATTCACTGAGTGAGCAGCTTTGTACCATTCCACTCTTAAATTGACTGCATCTCGGTGAGTAATAACAGTTTATTTGCCCCTAGATTCTCCCTTCTCCACCTTGTCTCTATTTGATTTCTTTCCAGATGGATTAGCTGAGATTAGTGGTCATGCCGAAGTATCATGTAATCATTCCACTGCTTAGTTTAAGTGGACAAACTCACTGTGCTGCAAAACAATCATCTCAATTTGTTATGTTACTGGACTAGTAATCCAGAGGCCTGGACTAAAATCCAGAGTCATGAGTTCAAATCCCGCCACGGCAGCTGGCGAATTTAAATTCAATTAATTAATTAAATTCAATTAATTAAATAAAAATCTGGAATTAAAATACGAGTATCAGTAATGATGGCCATGAAACGACCGGATTGTTGTAAAAACCCATCTGGTTCACTAATGTCCTTTAGGGAAGGAAACCTGCCGTCCTTACCCGGTCTGGCCGAAATGTGACTCCAGACCCACAGCAATGTGGTTGATTCTTAATTGCCCTCTGAAATGGCCGAGCAAGCCACTCAGTTGTAAAATCTCGCTACGAAAAGTCACAATAAGAATAAAACCGGACGGACCACCCGGCATCGGACCACTCGGCACCGGACACGACAACGGCAAAACACCAAGCCCAGTCGACCCTGCAAGGTCCTCCTTACTAACATCTGGGGACTTGTGCCAAAATTGGGAGAGCTGTCCCACAGACTAGTCAAGCAACAGCCTGACATAGTCATACTCACAGAATCATACCTTTCAGCCAACGTCCCAGACTCTTCCATCACCATCCCTGGGTATGTCCTGTCCCACCGGCAGGACAGACCCACCAGAGGTGGCGGTACAGTGATATACAGTCAGGAGGGAGTAGCCCTTGGAGTCCTCAACATTGACTCTGGACCCCATGAAATCTCATGGCATCAGGTCAAACATGGGCAAGGAAACCTCCTGCTGATTACCACCTACCGTCCTCCCTCAGCTGATGAATCAGTCCTCCTCCATGTTGAGCACCACTTGGAGGAAGCACTGAGGGTAGCAAGGGCACAAAATGTACTCTGGGTGGGGGACTTCAATGTCCATCACCAAGAGTGGCTTGGTAGCACCACTGCTGACCGAGCTGGCCGAGTCCTGAAGGACATAGCTGCTGGACTGGGCCTGCGGCAGGTGGTGAGCGAACCAACACGAGGGAAAAACTTACTTGACCTCGTCCTCACCAATCTAGCTGTCGCAAATGCATCTGTCCATGACAGTATTGGTAGGAGTGACCACCGCGCAGTCCTCGTGGAGATGAAGTCCCGTCTTCGCACTGAGGACACCTTCCAACGTGTTGTGTGGCACTACCACCGTGCTAAATGGGATAGATTCAGAACAGATCTAGCAGCTCAAAACTGGGCATCCATGAGGCGCTGTGGGCCATCAGCAGCAGCAGAATTGTATTCCAGCACAATCTGTAACCTCATGGCCCAGCATATTCCTCACTCTACCATTACCAACAAGCCAGGGGATCAACCCTGGTTCAATGAGGAGTGTAGAAGAGCATGCCAGGAGCAGCACCAGGCGTACCTGAAAATGAGGTGCCAACCTGGTGAAGCTACAACTCAGGACTACATGCATGCTAAACAGCGGAAGCAACATGCTATAGACAGAGCTAAGCGATTCCACAACGAATGGATCAGATCAAAGCTCTGCAGTCCTGCCACATCCAGTCGTGAATGGTGGTGGACATTTAAACAACTAACGGGAGGAGGAGGCTCTGTAAACATCCCCATCCTCAATGATGGCGGAGTCCAGCTGAAGCGTTTGCAACCATCTTCAGCCAGAAGTGCCGAGTGGATGATCCATCTCGGCCTCCTCCCGATATCCCCACCATCACAGAAGCCAGCCTTCGGCCAATTCGATTCACTCCACGTGATATCAAGAAACGGCTGAGTGCACTGGATACAGCAAAGGCTATGGGCCCCGACAACATCCCAGCTGTAGTGCTGAAGACTTGTGCTCCAGAACTAGCTGCGCCTCGAGCCAAGCTGTTCCAGCACAGCTACAACACTGGCTTCTACCCGACAATGTGGAAAATTGCCCAGCTATGTCCTGTCCACAAAAAGCAGGACAAATCCAATCCGGCCAATTACCGCCACATCAGTCTACTCTCAATCATCAGCAAAGTGATGGAAGGTGTCATCGACAGTGCTATCAAGCAGCACTTACTCACCAATAACCTGCTCACCGATGCTCAGTTTGGGTTCCGCCAGGACCACTCGGCTCCAGACCTCATTACAGCATTGGTCCAAACATGGACAAAAGAGCTGAATTCCAGAGGTGAGGTGAGAGTGACTGCCCTTGACATCAAGGCAGCATTTGACCGAGTGTGGCACCAAGGAGCCCTAGTAAAATTGAAGTCAATGGGAATCAGGGGGAAAACTCTCCAGTGGCTGGAGTCATACCTAGCACAAAGGAAGATGGTAGTGGTTGTTGGAGGCCAATCATCTCAGCCCCAGGACATTGCTGCAGGAGTTCCTCAGGGCAGTGTCCTCGGCCCAACCATCTTCAGCTGCTTCATCAATGACCTTCCCTCCATCATAAGGTCAGAAATGGGGATGTTCGCTGATGACTGCACAGTGTTCAGTTCCATTCGCAACCTCTCAAATAATGAAGCAGTCCGAGCCCGCATGCAGCAAGACCTGGACAACATCCAGGCTTGGGCTGATAAGTGGCAAGTAACATTCGCGCCAGATAAGTGCCAGGCAATGACCATCTCCAACAAGAGAGAGTCTAACCACCTCCCCCTGACATTCAACGGCATTACCATCACCGAATCCCCCACCATCAACATCCTGGGGGTCACCATTGACCAGAAACTTAACTGGACCAGCCATATAAATACTGTGGCTACAAGAGCAGGTCAGAGGCTGGGTATTCTGCGGCGAGTGACTCACCTCCTGACTCCCCAAAGCCTTTCCACCATCTACAAGGCACAAGTCAGGAGTGTGATGGAATACTCTCCACTTGCCTGGATGAGTGCAGCTCCAACAACACTCAAGAAGCTCGACACCATCCAAGACAAAGCAGCCCGCTTGATTGGCACCCCATCCACCACCCTAAACATTCACCACCGGCGCACTGTGGCTGCAGTGTGCACCATCCACAGGATGCACTGCAGCAACTCGCCAAGGCTTCTTCGACAGCACCTCCCAAACCCGCAACCTCTACCACCTAGAAGGACAAGGGCAGCAGGCGCATGGGAACAACACCACCTGCACGTTCCCCTCCAAGTCACACCCCATCCCGACTTGGAAATATATCGCCGTTCCTTCATTGTCGCTGGGTCAAAATCCTGGAACTCCCTTCCTAACAGCACTGTGGGAGAACCGTCACCACACGGACTGCAGCGGTTCAAGGCGGCGGCTCACCACCACCTTCTCGAGGGCAATTAGGGATGGGCAATAAATGCCGGCCTTGCCAGCGACGCCCACATCCCATGAACGAATTTAAAAAAAAAAATACCCTGCCTGGTTAAATATGTGTTTCCGGAATATTGAAAAGGGTCAATTTTACTCTCCTCCTTCCCATACGCACAGTGTTAGTATTGCAAAATGTTACTTATGGTAAAATTAGTTCGCTATATTGGATAATACAACCTCCTACTGTCGGGTAAATTTTCTGATATGTGCACTCTTGGAGCAAAACACAGCCTGCCAAGACTGCATGTCGGGAAGTTACAGGTTGGGTGCAGATGATTTCCTGATAAGTGCTCTTGGTAATGAGGTTTCACTCGGAACGCACAATTCGAAAAATTGCCCTCGTGTTTCTCCTCCTCACTTGCACTTTAATATTAATCAGAACCTGTTTAAATTGCTGGTCCTCTGTCTTTTCTGGCCACCTGAAAGCTGATCTTAGTCAACACAATCTCTGTTCTGCTCACCAGCAATGTTTAAAATTAGAGTCTGAATTAAACTTCTGGAGAGCAGATTGGAATGGAACATGTGACAAATATAAGCCAAACTGGTATGGTAACCTACAGTGGGGATCTTTTATATTTAGTTTGTCAATGAGAGAAACATAATTGAGGCTACGAGGTTGTGCAAACATGCATTCCTCACTGGTGGTGGGAACTCCATCTATATGTCTGGTCTCAAGGCAACTCTGGTTCTCCAGTACCATTCAGCAGCAATCACACAAGGAGAATCTTGAATCAATTACATTAGGAGAACCTGGAACACTTGGGAAATAGTGACCATAACTTAATTTGGAATATTTTACTTGAGGATAACTCCATCAGGTCTAAAATGGAGTCTGTCACCCATGTTCCTTGGGATAGGAAATATAGTCCCCACCACTTACACAGTCCACACTTATCCCGGGCAGCCACCTATATCGAGCAAATGGTGCTAACCATTTGCCATTACCATAGGCGTCAATTACAAAGGTGCCGCTTATACTGTATTTAGCACGCTGACTATGTTGGGCAGCTGTACGCACCTCGTTAAAGTGCGGCTGCGTAGCCCCGTTCAGCTCTCCAACAGTACAGGTGGAAATGATCAGACCGCTCGCTCTCTCCTGTTTGGATCATTACTGGGGCATTTAGACAGAGCGGGAAGTGCAGAAACAGAGGATGAAGATTCCCTCTGTGCTTTTAAACAATTTCTTGTTTACACTGGCCACCGCATATAGACACCAACGCACCCGCTATAAGCGGTGGGGACTATACCAGTGGAAGGCAGAACTTGCAGTTACCACATAAAAAAATGACTAGATTTCTGAGCGAACAGTGAAGAATAGTTTCCATTTTTTCCTCAATGTCCTTTAAAAACATACATTTCCTTTCTGCTACTCAAAGAAAATGAGAATTTCCTTCAGCCAAAATGGACTTGGTTGGCATCACAGAACCAGCAGTAGATAGAGCCAATGTAGGGTTTTATCTACTGCTGGCTGTGATGCCAACCAAGTTACATAATACAGGGTATTGAGGTGCCAATGTCCCAAGTGTCAGCATTTTTTAAAAAAAGGTAGTGATGATGAAGCCCATCGTAAATACTGTATTTATTCACTACGGCTCAAAGTGCAGTGCTGAAGGCATCCTTCAAAAAATATGAAAAATGGACCTATAGTCAACAAGTTATTCTTGCATTGTGTATTGGTAAGGAGGTCTGTCAGCCAAAAGCAATTACTGGCGTTCTACACTACAGCAGGAATTTTAAATCAGTGCTGAGCTGAATTAGATAACACTGGGTAAAGCAAATAGTTGAACCAAAGGTTTCAATGATTAATTTGGATGAAGACAAAGACTCTTATCATCACTCTGTCAGATGATAATGGAGCAACTGAAGAACCCGGAGATGAAACTGGTTTGTGAATAATGTTAGAGGAGATTTTGAAAGCCTTAGAGGAACCCAACACTTTCTGTCTGGTCACACAAGTCAATATGCAGTGTTATTGTGCTGGTGAACCTGTCTCAGAATGCAGTGAGGGAACACTCTATCTGAACCAGATTCATTTTCAGACCTGAAGCTAGAGTTCTCTGGAATTTTAGGTCTTTGAGTTTGGAAGAATGAAGTTTATACACTCTTGCCAATATGATAACCTTCTGGTGAGCAAGATGGCCACAATGAATTTGAAGCGATCGTTGCAGTTCTTCAAGTTGCATAATATCAAAAGACAATGCAAGTAGGTAGTGTGGTTGTTAACCAGTGGGAAGGATCCATGACATGTGATATAGATGTTGAAACCAGAAATTGAAATACAAGATGAATTGACAAGAACTGATCCAACCGGTGGACTGATCCTGAGACACAGAAAGTTGTATTAGCAAAATGGCAATTTTACATTGGCCATTCTAAAAATCAAATTTTACTGAGTTTTCAACTACACTATTTTAAACTTCAGGAAATTTTAACACTAAGTAGTGAACTACACTGTAAAACTGCACCATTTGACAGTGTAGAAAAGCACTGGAAATGGGAACAAAAAACCTTAATTCCTTCCTACATGCAGAAGTAGCAGTTCTGACTGCCGTCAACAATATAGGTAAAGAAAAATCCCTAATGCTGCAGTCCAGAAAAAAAGCTTTACATACAAAGTGTGAGGCAACTCAAACAATATGGCTGTGCAAGGGTGGAAATTTCTTCATGGAACATTCTCCTGAGGTGATTCTGCTCTTGCCCACCCCATCCCAAAGAATGGTACAAGTCTTAATTGCGTGAGAAGGTAGAACAAATAGCAGAATTAAGGGAGCGAGAAAGTGTGAACATGATTGTGTCCAGTTGATTCATCTTTGGGCTCCAGTTTCGGATTGCAGTATCTGCACCAAATGTCATAGTTCTCAGTGACTGTTATCTAAGATACTTCCATAAACTGCCTTTCGGAGTGCTCCAAAATTAACAGCCATTTTGTTTGCTGCAGGTGCAGAGAAAAAGAAAAGTATGGAATGACTGACCCAAGTAGGGAAAGGGTAGCAGGAGGAAAAAGATCATCAAACACAGTATATTTTGGGGAGGAAGAACATACCAGACAGATTGTAAAAATCAAAGGCAAGTGAGGTAGAGAGAAAAACTGGAATAATAAAATAATAATAAGGAGTAGCAGAGTTATGCAGAAGCCTCAATAAGATCCAACATCAAGATTTATTTCTTGTGCTCTGGTCAGCACAGTGGAGACATGATGGTAATGTACACATATGACAGTTTTCTCCATGTCCTACTGCTAGAACACTATTTTCCACAAATGCACAATTTTCAGCTATTTTTAAATGTACAAAGAACAATGGGTCCTCTCAGCAGTAAGTTCTTTCAGGCTTAACTGAAAATAATTCTATAAAAGGTATTATTATAGAATTTGTTTTCTTTTAAAACAATGTTTTCATTTTTTGTACATTTAAAATTGCTGTGAGCTCCAAGGCACTGGCTTGTTTCCACATTTACGAACTGTGCTGAAGGACAGCTTTGCCCAGTACCCCTTACCATAATTTGGTCTGAAGCACCAAAGAGTATCTTGAAAAGATTGCATGCAATCAATACAGTTGTAAAACTTTTTTTTTTGCTAGGTGATCAGTTAAAGAGTAATATTTGCAGAGAAACTTTAAAACAAACTAAATTTGCTATTCCTCCACTTTCAAAAAAAATCTGTAAACAACCAACCTCTTTTTGGGGATCTTTGTGAGCTTCCAGTGTCCTTATGATAGTGAGTTCTGCATAATTTTTGAATCTTTCTGGCTGGTGTTTTAAAATCTCTTTTAAAACTCGCAATGCCAATGCTCTGATTGTATGCTGTAATATCAAGAAAAAAGAAACTCAAAGCTAACAAATTTTTCATTTCACGAACTTTGAAGACAACGTATGTACACAAAGATGAACAGGAAGAAGGTTTTCAGAATTTGAAGTAATAGTTCACTTAAAGTGAATTCCAGAAAATATCAAGTCCCATCCAACAACAAAAGTTTCACACCATAATTATGGTTATTTGAAGGACAGGATGCCCCCAAGGGGTATGGCATTCTCCTAAAATGGGAAGGATGAAAGAAGAGAGAAAAAAAATACAAAAAACTTCAACATATTAACACATTGGGGTCAATCAGCTTACACATGTTCTCATGGCACGACACACATTGACATCATGCACACAATACATAAAAAAAAGTTAGCATTGAGAAAAGGAGATTTAGCTCATGAAATTTCAGTACCTTACTTATGGCACCTCAACTGCATCTTCTATACCCCAAAGTTTTTCCTCATTATCTTGGTTGGTGGAGTATTCCAAACATTTATCACTATGAATAAAATTTTCCCTGATAGCTGCTCTAAATGTGTTCCAGAAATTTCCATTTTGTTTCCTAGTCCTACTTTCTTGGCATTTTGATGTAATACTTTGGGTTTGTCTTTTTCGGTTTGTTTTATCTATACCATTTAATATTTTGTATACTCTGATGAGGTCGCCTCTGTAGCATCTTCCTATTAAAGTGCTAAATTTAAGCTTTTCTAACCTTTCCTCATAGCTCATCCCCTTTAAATCTGACAATAGGTTATGTTATCTTTTTTATGCCCTTCCTAATTGTTTTCCCTGGTGTGGTAACCAAAACTGAACACGATACTCTAAATGTGGTTTGCCAGTGCAGTGTAAGGCCTTTGCATAACTAGCGTAGACTTGTATTCTATTGTGCTAGCTTTCTGTTAACTTCTTTAAATGGCTTCACCACATTTTCTGGACATTGCAACACGAGTGTCAGCTTGGCTCAGTGGTAGTACTCTCACCTCCGAGTCAGAAAGTCGTGGGTACAAACCCCACTTCCAGGATTTAAGCACACAATACAGGCTGACACTTAAGTCTTGTACTTAGAGAATGCTGCATTGTCAGAGGTGTCGACCTTCAGATGAGACATGAAACCAAGGTCCCATATACCTGTTCAGGTGGACGTAAAAGATTCTATAGCACTATTCAAAGACAGAGGAGTTCTCCCAGTGTCCTAGCTAACATTTATCCCTCAATGCCATCAAAACAGATTAACTGATAATTTATCCCACTGCTGTTTTTAAGGCCGATGTGCAAATTGACTGCTGTGTTTGCCTACATAACAACAGTCGCTACACATCAAAAGTACTTGGAATCTTTAAAAGAGCTATCCAATTAGTCTCATTCCCGTGCTCTTTCTCCATAGACCTACAAATGTTTCTGTTTCAAGTATTTATCCAATTCCCTTTTGAAAGTTACTGTTGAATCTGCTTCCACCACCCTTTCAGGCGGCGCATTCCAGATCATAAGTCGCTGCGTAAATATTTTTTTCCTCATCTTCCATCTGGTTCTTTTGCCACCTACCTTAAATTAGTATCCCCTTGCGAGTGGAAATGGTTTGTCCTTATTTACTCTATTAAAACCCCTCAGTTTTGAAAACATTTATTAAACTTCCACTTAACCTTCTCTGCTCTAAGGAGCACAATCCCAGCTTCTCTAGTCTCTCCACATAACTGAAGTCCCTCATCCCTTGTACCGTTCTAGTAAATTTGCTCTGCACCCTCATCATATAACATGCTGATGTCTTCCTTTATGTGCCGTGTGAGTCAGGAGCAGTCAGTGCCTTGACATCCTTCCTAAAGTGTGGTGCCCAGAATCGGACACAATACTCCAGCTGTGGTCTAACCAGTGATTTATAAAGGTTTAGCACAACTTCCTTGCTTTTGTACTCTAGGCCTCTATTTATAAAGCCACATTCATTGAATATGAAACAATTTGGGGCATCCTGAGGATGTGAAAGGTGCTGTAAAAATGCAAGTTCTTCCTTTTTTTTGCTAATGACTGCTACTGACTTACATAGCACATAAAGGAAGACATCAGCATCTTATATGATGAGATTATTTAAGTACTTGTATAGCTAACAATGGGTCACTTCAACTAACCCAATATTAACTGATTGAGTACCCAAATGGAAGTGTGGTGACAGAATGTGAACTGGTAATTGAGACTGCTCAATGTGTTGAGGATCCCACCAGATAGAACTTGGTTCTTGCAAGCTATCAGGATGGCATTCATAATTTGTGAGCAATAGAATCTTTAGGGAACAAGTGACCATAGTATGATCAAATTTGACATCATCGGGCAATCCGTGTCAACGAGGAGTATGACATAAGTATGTAATTTCAAGAAAGTAGACTTCAGTGAAAGAGGGGCAAACCAAAATAAATGAAGAACGTAGTAAAAGGATGTGCCACCACTGAGCAACGGCTGACACAACAGCCACCTTCTTTCAAAGTTCCAACTTGACTCAATCAGTTGAACAGTCCCTGTTCTTAATCAACAATTATGGATTTGAATAATTGACAGCTAAATTCAAAAAGAGCTGTCAATCATACACATAATTGAACAACACAGCATTATTTATGTTTGAATTATGTGGCTTGGTTCCTCCCTCAAGTCTGTAGCCTTGGGAACAACTGAACAAATCTAGTCAACACTTGTGATGAGTTAAGCTGGGGATAGGATTTTGAATGTAGATGATTTTAAAACTCTTAGTTTTGTGACTGATTTACAGGGACTGCTACCAAATTGGAGACAGAAATGCTTAACCTTTGTCAAAACAGGTGTAGAATGAAGGGAATGGAACTTTGAAAGGAACTTGGGAGTAACAATGAACTTGATACTTTCAATGTCAAGACCAAATTGAGAGCAAATCAGAATTGCAAATAAAATGTTGGGATACATAACCAGAAGAGTGGAGTATAATTCTACTGAGGTTGTGCTGAGGCTTTATAAGGTACTATACAGACATCACGTGAAATACACCATGCAGTTCTTGTCATCACAGTTCAAAGGGATATACATTAGAAAGGGTGCAGAGATGGCCAATAAAAATGATCCCAAATGTAAAGGAGATAGGCTATGAGGAAGGTTAGGGAAATCTAAACTTTACAGTTTAAGAGAGAAGGGGATTAAGGAGTGACCATATTATTAAATGGCATTGTTAAGGTGAACTCAGATTATTTTTGTGAGGCGAGTTGAACAAGCAGCATAAAATTAAATAAGCAAAAATTACATTACAAAGCAGATTTAAAAAAAATTCTTGACTCCAAGAGTGATAATCTACCAAGCAAGGTAATGGAATCCAAAAACTTAAGGGGAGTTCAAGATGCATTTGACTGCTAGGCTCTGTTGATATATTGGAGAGACCAGCTTGATGGGTTGAATGGCCTTTTCTCTTCCTTGATTTTTTTTTCTTATGAGTGAAAGGAATCAACCTATTATTAATCCCAGATCCCTCTCAAAATCTCCCTGTAGTAATTCAATTCCATTCCATGCCATTCATTATGTTATGCACAATGTGCTGGCAAAGTTCTGCGTGGCCTGCGTGGCATTGGGCTCGAAGGGGTGAAACAGATTCTTGGCTGTGCCTCTGCAAGAAGGTAAATGGGGAGGGAGGGCAGAGTGTGAGTGGGGCATCCTGGCCGCTGTGGATGTGATTGTTCTGCATTTCAATTTGAAACGTGTTGCTCGGACCTTGAGACAGGAGACAGTGCTTAGTAGTGGTATACAACATGTCACACTGATCCTGAGAAGGAAATACTCGAAGATGAATGCATTTCCCTACATCCTCTATCTATATCCATTAAAGTCCTGGCACAGCAAGTTCACTTTCCTCAAACTCAGACTGCAGATGTAGTGGTTCCAATTTAATAACTGAAAGCTTGAACAATAAGGTGGGTTTTGAGAAAGTTTTTAAAAGGAGAAATGTCAGATGCACAGGTTCAGAGCGATAATTCCAGAGAGTAGGGCTGACTGAGGTGGCTAAAGACTCTGCCACTGAAGATAGGGGTGGGAGGGAGGGACGAATGCACAAAGGCCAGAGTCAGGCAGTTGAGTGCGGGAGGGTTTTTAGGGTTAAGAGACTTCACTTTCATAGGAAATAAACATATTCAGGAATGGTGGTTCTACTCCATGCTCTCTCTCACTCCTCTCGGACTGTTTTCCTGGCTTTTTTCACTGCCTTCCATTTGAAGCTAGGTTCATTTTTTGTTCTTTCCCTTTCTGAACTGCTGTTCAAACAATCACCTATCCAGGCCTGATCTCTATAAAGTGAAGGAAGGAACATAACAATATGGACTTGCACCAATCACAGAAGAACATCAGCTGCAGTAGGTTTTCCAGTTAAATAGATTGTGGGGACCAAATGTGGGACACACATTTGCTAATAGAAGAAGAAATATTCTGAAAGCAATTAAGCTAAATGGTAAATACCATTTAAATGAAAAGCCTGTGTACAAAGAAGCTTCAGAAAACAAACTGGAAAAAACAACTGCATTTTGGACCAGATTGATGCATCAAACTGGGAATTAAATTGCACCATTCCACAGAGTTGGCTGTGGACTTAGACCCATGATTCCCTATAAGGGGAGTCCCTGATCTCAACTAGAAGCCAGGTGTTTACCCACAGGATGGGAAAATTGAAGGCAGCATAAAAGGAAACTGCTCTGCACACCTCCGTGACCCAGTCCAATCCTACATTGGCCAGCAGCATAATCTGGGGAAATGGGTGAAATATAAAGGCACAGCATATACGTATATACGTAGATACAGACACAGCATACATGGAGACACACTGAAATGGCCAATTAAAATAAGAACCAACTTAACTTACCTCTCTGTCTCCAAGTGTCTCGAGAAGCAGCAGCAAAACAGTTTTGAAATGTTCATCCCACACTCCTAACGACTCTTCTTGAATTGATTTAAGGAGTTCATACATTGCTGCTTTACGTTCTTCTATTCTCTCATTGTGATTGGAAAGTTCCTTTAGCAGCTCTGCAACCAAATCAGACTGGTCCAAAGAAATATCTGATCACAAAAGATAAATAACTATTAATGCTTAAAATATGGGGCTGAGCAAATGGATGGAAATGTTTTTTCCTGTTCCTGAATATTCCTATGTTCCTTTTCACCAAGCACATAGATACAAGATTAAATATAAGAGATCTGGAACAGAGAACAGGAGAAACCTTTTTACACATAGGGTTATGAGGCTGTGGAATGTACTACTGGAGTTAGTGATTGAAGCAGAGAGCACGTCAACATTTAAAAATAGGATAGATAGGTGATTGAAAGGAAAACGGAATAAGGGTATGCAGGAGCAGGGTGGGCACACAGTATTAGGACTAATAGTTGCCAACAATGGGGCAAATCCAACAACGAAAGGGGAAGTGGTACCTCAATCAAGGACTTTCCAGCACACACGACTGCCTAACCAAGACAACCATGTTCAATTTTCCTTCCTCTGGGATGATAAAGTATCCACTCATCAGCTCAGTGCAACTAAGATTGGGACCAGAGTAGAGTGGCTGATTTGAATCTGCATCCTTCCACTTTGTGGCACTGAGCATTAGTGCTTCACAACACCAGCACAAGATAGTGCAGTTAGTTTAATCATTGCTATATAAATGGCAAAAAATGTGAAAAGCGCAGGTTAGCAATACAAGTCACACAAACCACTCCTTCCTGCAACCAATGTGCACTATGCAAATCTTTTAAATAGATTAGTTTCTAATTCATAGAATCATAGAAGGTTACAGCATGGAAGGAGGCCATTCGGTCCATTGAGTTCGTGCCGGCTCGATGCAGAAGCAATCCAGCTAATCCCACTGCCCCGCCCTATCCCTGTAGCCCTGCACATTTTTTCATTTCAAGTACTTATACAGTTCCCTTTTGAAGGCCATGATCGAATCTGCCTCCACAGGGCACAGAATGTACTCTGGGTGAGGGACTTCAATGTCCATCACCAAGAGTGGCTTGGAAGCAGCACTACTGACCGAGCTGGCCGAGTCCTGAAGGACATAGCTGCCAGACTGGGCCTGCGGCAGGTGGTGAGCTAACCAACACGAGGGGAAAAACCTACTTGACCTCGTCCTCACCAACCTATCTGTCGCAGATGCATCTGTCCATGACAGTATTGGTAGGAGTGACCACCGCACAGTCCTCGTGGAGATGAAGTCCCGTCTTCGCATTGAGGACACCATCCAATGTGTGTGGCACTATCACAGTGCGAAATGAGATAGATTGAGAACAGATCTAGCAGCTCAAAACTGGGCATCCATGAGGCGCTGTGGGCCATCAGCAGCAGCAGAATTGTATTCCAGCACAATTTGTAACCTCATTGCCCAGCATTACCAACAAGCCAGGGGATCAACCCTGGTTCAATGAGGAGTGTAGAAGAGCGTGCCGGCAGCAGGACCAGGCGTACTTAAAAATGAGGTGCCAACCTCGTGAAGCCACAACTCAGGACTACATGTATGCTAAACAGCGGAAGCAACATGCTATAGACAGAGCTAAGCGATTCCACAACCAATGGATCAGATCAAAGCTCTGCAGTCCTGCCACATCCAGTCGTGAATGGTGGTGGGCAAACAACTAATGGGAGGAGGAGGCTCTGTGAACATCCCCATCCTCAATGATGGTGGAGTCCAGCACGTGAGTGCAAAAGACAAGGCTGAAGCGTTTGCAACCATCTTCAGCCAGAAGTGCCGAGTGGATGATCCATCTCGGCCTCCTCCCGATATCCCCACCATCACAGAAGCCAGTCTTCAGCCAATTCAATTCACTCCACGTTATATCGAGAAATGGTTGAGTGCACTGGATACAGCAAAGGCTATGGGCCCCGACAACATCCCGGCTGTAGTGCTGAAGACTTGTGCTCCAGAACTAGCCGCGCCTCGAGCCAAACTGTTCCAGTACAGCTATAACACTGACATCTACCCGACAACGTGGAAAATTGCCCAGGTATGTTCTGTCCACAAAAAGCAGGACAAATACATTCCGGCCAATTACCGCCCCATCAGCCTACTTTCAATCACCAGCAAAGTGATGGAAGGTGTCGTCGACAGTGCTATCAAGCGGCACTTACTCACCAACAACCTGCTCACCGATGCTCAGTTTGGGTTCCGCCAGGACCACTCGGCTCCAGACCTCATTACAGCCTTGGTCCAAACATGGACAAAAGAGCTGAATTCCAGAGGTGAGGTGAGGGTGACAGTCCTTGACATCAAGGCAGCATTTGACCGAGTGTGGCACCAAGGAGCCCCAGTAAAATTGAAGTCAATGGGAATCGGGGGGGGGGGGGGGGGGAAACTCTCCAGTGGCTGCAGTCATACCTAGCACAAAGGAAGATGGTAGTGGTTGTTGGAGGCCAATCCTCTCAGCCCCAGGACATTGCTGCAGGAGTTCCTCAAGGCAGTGTCCTAGGCCCAACCATCTTCAGCTGCTTCATCAATGACCTTCCCTCCATCATAAGGTCAGAAATGGGGATGTTCGCTGATGATTGCACAGTGTTCGATTCCATTCGCAACCCCTCAGATAATGAAGCAGTCCGTGCCCGCATGCAGCAAGACCTGGACAACATCCAGGCTTGGGCTCATAAGTGGCAAGTAACATTCGCACCAGACAAGTGCCAGGCAATGACCATCTCCAACAAGAAAGAGTCTAACCACCTCCCCTTGACATTCAACAGCATTACCATCACTGAATCCCCCACAATCAACATTCTGGGGGTCATCATTGACCAGAAACTTAACTGGACCAGCCATATAGATGCTGTGGCTACAAGAGCAGGTTAGATGCTGGGTATTCTACAGCGAGTGACTCACCTCCTGACTCCCCAAAGCCTTTCCACCATCTACAAGGCACAAGTCAGGCATGTGATGGAATACTCTCCACTTGCCTGGATGAGTGCAGCTCCAACAACACTCAAGAAGCTCGACACCATCCAGGACAAAGCAGCCTGCTTGATTGGCACCCCAACCACCACCCGAAACATTCACTCCCTTCACCACTGGCGCACAGTGGCCGCAATGTGTACCATCCACAGGTGCACTGCAGCAACTCGGCAAGGCTTCTTCGACAGCACCTCCCAAACCTGCGACCTCTACCACCTTGAAGGACAAGAGCAGTAGGCACATGAAAACACCACCACCTGCACGTTCCCCTCCAAGTCACACACCATCCCGACTTGGAAATATATCACTGTTCCTTCATCGTCGCTGGGTCAAAATCCTGGAACTTCCTTCCTAACAGCACCGTGGGAGAACCTTCACCACCTGGACTGCAGTGGTTCAAGAAGGTAGCTCACCACCACCTTCTCAAGGGCAATAAATGCTGGCCTCACCAGGGACACCCACATCCCATGAACGAATAAAAAAAAACACTCCCTCGGGCAGTGCATTCCAGATCCTAATCACTTGCTGTGTACAAAAGTTTTTCCTCAGATCTCCTTTGGTTCTTTTGCCATTCACCTTGAATCTAAGCTCTCTGGTTCTTGACCCTTCTGCCAATGGGAACAGTTTCTTTCAATCTACTCTGATGTTAGACCCTTCATGATTTTGAATACCTCTATCAAATCTCCTCGCAACCTTCTCTGTTCCAAGGAGAACAATCCCAGCTTCTCCAGTCTATCCATGTAATTTAAATCCCTCATCACTGGAATCATTCTAGTAAATCTCCTCTGCACCCTCTCTAAGGCCTTCACATCCTTCCTAAAATGTGGTGCCCAGAACTGGACACAATACTCCAGTTGTGGCCGAACCAATTTTACAGAATAAATAAATTATGGTGCAATGAAACTAATAATATTTCAAACTTCTTGGGAATTCCTTTGTTACAACTGTAGATTTTTACAGATGCTGATTTATACAGCAGCTGTTATATTTTACAGAATGTTTTTGATAGTAAAAGCTAAAACGCAGTTAATAAGCAAACAATAACATTAAAAATTATTTCAAAATATCCTGAAAACAAGTCAATGTTATGTAATCTTTTAGTTCTACAATAAGGCTGGAACAAAGGACCGTGGAATGAAAATCAATGAGGGTTGAATACAGTCTTCCAGAAAGGAGCAAGTGTAAATATCTGCCCCTATCGTATTCCAGAAATGTAAAAACATGCAACAATCTCTTTTAGGAGTCCCATGGAGCAGCAAGCACATGGGGAAATTGCGTTAACCCGTGCTGCTGTCACCTTTTAAAAACTGCATCTGCTGGCCAAAATGTTTTGTCAACACAGTATTACCTGATTCGATGTTTGTGGTGCTAATATGTCAACATACATACATCAAATACAGGTATAGCACTTTTATATGCTTACATAATTTTAATTCATGACCTTGTGATAAACTTGGTCAGAACTAGTTTCCTGTAAATTTACAACACACCAAGTGTCCTGTTTTGCATTCATGAAGCCAAACCACTGAAATGTTAATTTACTGTTCTAAATATCTTTCTTCAAAGTGTTCAAGACATGCATCAATCTACTCAAGCAGTAAAAACATTTTTCCCATACAAGTCACCTTTACACAAAAGTATCACACACTACATTCAAATTACAAAACATTAAGATAACCAACTTATCAATGTAATCTCTCAATTCTTCCTGACCCTATCCCAAATTCATAGCTGTTAATAGTCATTGTCAGTAGCATATTGCAATGACAGACACTGACCAGCAAGTCCAAAGTTTGTATCATCAGCTTTCACAAGAGGTATGTATTAATCTTCCAGAAACATCACTTGGAAAAATGAAGGAACAAGACAAAATGAAAAACATTCTTGCAAAGTAAAAGATTGAAAGGCCTTTTCATTTGTTGTTTTAAACACAAATCATTTCAGACAAGAATCAATGTAGCTTGGGGGCCCAAGTAATTAAGGAATATAGCCAAATATTATTCACACAACATGCCACAACATTGAAAAACTTAATTTGACAATATAGCATGTCAACTCAATGTTCCTAAAAGGGCCCCTCAAACTCTTGAATTGCTTCATTTCAGTACAGTTCAAACTGCAAAAGTATTTCCCATGAGAGCCTACACAATTTTTTTCTCTCTTCTAACGGAATTATGTTGCAACTTCATTTAGTGTGAGAACCGCACCTTGGAAATGACATCATTTAATCATTCTGCATAAAAAAGTTAATTCTTGTGGAAAACTAATTGGAAAGGGATTTTTTTTTAGTAAAAGGTAGCATTATTTTAAATAAAATGGACATTCTCACTCAATGGATGGCTGATGCAGGAAATGGAAAATGTCACACCTGGTGCTTTTTCTATTGGGGCCAAGGCTTACTGTTCGAACAGAGGGGGCTTTGTTCTGCATCTAACTGTGCTATACCTAACCAGACAATGCTTGATGCTGACACTGGTTGCCCAAAGGAGAACATTTTGCATTCCCCAGTATTAACATCCTTCACCTTTAAAAACAAAATCACCTTCGCACTAGTCTCATAGCTTCATGAAAGGGATGGGTTCTGCAGCTGTACAACTAAATCAATGAGGTAGTTAATGGAGGAAAGGTAATAGTAATGGGAAATTTTAATTATCTACTAAGAGGGTGGATAAACAAGGGGCAGGCACAAGAAATGGGAGGCCCTCTAAAGACATTTAATGATTAATCAATTCTTGCTTCTAACGCAGCATATTGGGACGACAGGCAGTAATTGATTAGATTTAGTGTTTAATAATAAACCACAGCTGGAGGTGAGGAAACACATGTCCACCCCTACAAGGCAGTGAACATTCAGGGGGGTGATATGGAATGGGCCTGGGGAGATCAGAAGGGGGCAGTGGAAAAAGAGGCACAGGGAAGAGATTAGATTAACCGTAAGGGCATGAACGAGGCAAGACATTTGCTGAGAAAGGCAGTTGGAGTTGCTGTGGTGGGAGCCAGGAATGGGTACTGTGGAGAACACCTAATGCAAAGCAGAGGAAAGCTGTCCTGCAGGGCTTGAGGCTGGGACGCACCAGGAAGTGAGGTTGGCTGCAAAGAAGCATTTGTTGTGGTGGGAGGTTGAGAAGGTCATGAAGGGGGGAAATGTAGGATTCTGGCAGATAGAGGCAGAAGGAGATGGAAGATCAGTGAGAGCACATTGCGGACGGAAGGCAGCTGATACACGGACAGGGTGCTCAAGTCCAGAGCGGCAGCCAATATGTACATGCAAGTGGAAAGAGAGGAAGAGCATATAAGAACTTAGAAGGAAAAGTTTAATGTAGCTTGGAAATTCTTTGAGTAGGGCAATGAAGAGTACAGGTCGAAATCTGGAACAAATGGTGAGGTCAAGAGTCCGGGCTCGCCTCAAAGCTGAAATCGGTGTGATGATCAGGGCCAGGGCTCACGGTGCATGGAGAGAGAAAGCTGAAAAATATTTTTCCTTTCTATTCCCTCTTTTCTTGCAGTGTCATACTCTCTTCTTAGACATTGCACTCCTGGGAAGAGTTTAGTAATGACCAATCCACAACCACCGTCAAAACAGGACAAAGAGTTTACTCTTCTGGTGACACCTTGTGCTCATCAAGATAAGCACCAGTGAAATGAAAAGAGAGTATTTTTCCACTTTTTGCAGTTAAAATAAACATCAAACTCGCCTAGATCAGATAAAGGTGAATTAGATACAATGGTTAATTCCACAATCCTGTGCTCCCAGCAGGAATGGGCACATCAAAAATAGGGCTACAACACTTTAACCCTGATTCTCTGATCTGAGCTCCCTGCAAGCATAATTCCCTCACTGGGAGTGTAAAATTAGCCCTACAGAACAAAGTTTCTTCTGCTCCCACATTTTGCTTTAACCGAGAGACGTGCTCAAAAATTTTCAAACAAACTCAGCTCCCAGAACACAGGCCAAGTGGCATTCCTCCTGGGCAAAGAAAAACTTGCCCTTTCTGCAACTTTGTTTTGCTCTATTCTCTACTGCCCTCCATTCTGTCTCCTTTTCTATGTCTCTCAATTATTTTCACTTGTTGCTTCTCTACCGGTTTGATTCTTTTTCTCACACTCTCCTTTTGTGTAAGTCTCTCCTTGTATCCTCATGTCTGCAGGTCTCTTATCTCTTTATCTGCCTCTCTCACACATGGTTTATCTGTCTGTATGTCTCCACTTTTCTGTATGTTTGGCACCCTGTATGCCCCAGACATTTTCTCTTCTGCGGACTGCACGGTGTGCGGATAATACACAGTGTGCTGAGAGTTCGGTAAGTGTGGGAGTTTGGTGAAGTGGGGGAAGGAGGTGCTGCTTTGCCTTGCTTTTCCAAACTTTTCCTGCAGAGCGGTAGTGGACCTGAGAGTAGAAAACTGAGATTGTGGAATAAAAGCAGCAGCAGACCTGCACCAAGAGACAACTACTGTGCGACATCACAGGGACTTAACTCCTGGATCTAAGATAAATAAGAAGCAAAAAGTAATCCAAGTGGGACGTCACCAAGGAAGAGGTAAGTGATTGGCTGGTGAGTATTTTCCTGCTGAATTTGTCTAAGGTTAGACTTTGTGGATTCTCTGGTCTCTGTTGTGTAGTGGGGGACTGCTGTTCAGCAAGGGCCCTTGAGTATACCTTTTTAATTGAAGTGAAATTGGTGGGATTCATTTAATTTGAATTAATTAGTTAAAGGGTAAGTCATGTCAGGACAGCCCAGCCCCGTGTTATGCTCTTCCTGCTCTATGTGGGAAATCAGGGACCCTTCCGGTGTCCCTGACGACCATGTGTGCGGGAAATGCATCCAGCTGCAGCTACTGACAAACCGCATTGCGGCACTGGAGCTGCGGATGGATTCATTAAGGAGCATTCGCGATGCTGAGAACGTCGTAGATAGCATGTTTAGTGAGATGGTCACACCGCAGGTAAAGGTTGTACAGGCAGGAAGTAATTGGGTGACCACCAGGCAGAGTAAGAGGAGCAGGCAGGCAGTGCAGGGGTCCCCTGTGGCCGTCCCCCTCTCAAACAAATATACCGCTTTGGATATTGTTGAGGGGGATGACTTATCAGGGGAAGGCAGCAGCAGCCAACGTCCTGGCACCAGGGGTAGCTCTGCTGCACAGGCTGGGAGGAAAAAGAGTGGAAGAGCTATAGTGGTAGGGGATTCTATCGTAAGGGGAACAGACAGGCGTTTCTGTGGCCGTAAACGTGACTCCAGGATGGTTTGTTGCCTCCCTGGTGCCAGGGTCATGGATGTCACTGAGCGGCTACAGGGCATTCTCAAGGGGGAGGGTGAGCAGGCAGAGGTCGTGGTCCACATTGGGACCAACGACATAGGTAGGAAGGGAGATGAGGTCCTGCATCAAGAATTTAGGGAGCTAGGTAGCAGATTAAAGAGCAGGACCTCAAAGGTTGTAATCTCTGGATTACTCCCAGTGCCACGGGCTAGTGAGTATAGAAATAGGAGGATAGAACAGATGAATGCGTGGCTAAAGAGTTGGTGCAGGAGGGAGGGTTTCAGTTTCCTGGATCACTGGGCCTGCTTCTGGGGAAGGTGGGACTTGTACAAGTCGGACGGGTTGCACCTGAACCAGAGCGGGACAAATATCCTTGCGGGGAGGTTTGCTAGCACTGTTGGGGGGGGTTTAAACTAACTTGGCAGGGGGATGGGATACAGAGTGGAGCTACAATAGGGGGTGATGTGCAGCCAAATATAGAGAAAAAAACAAGTCAGCTTGGAAGACAGGGCAAATATGTGAGGGCAAGGCTGGATGGCATCTATTTTAATGCAAGGAGTCTTGCGAATAAGGTGGATGAACTGAAGGTGTTGATAAACACATGGGAGTATGATATTGTTGCTGTCACAGAGACATGGTTGAGGGAGGGGCAAGACTGGCAGCTCAATATTCCGGGGTACAGAATCTTCAGGCGAGACAGAGGGGGAGGTATAAGAGGAGGGGGGGTTGCAATATTAATTAAAGAATCAATTACTGCCATAAGGAGGGATGATATATTAGCAGGTTCCTCTAATGAGGCCATATGGGTGGAGCTTAAAAACAAAAAGGGGGCAAGCACTTTGATGGGAGTGTACTATAGGCCCCCAAACAGTCAGGGGGAGATAGAGGAACAGATATGTAGGCAAATCTCAGAAAATTGTGCAAATAATAGGGTAATAATAGTGGGGGATTTCAACTTCCCCAATATTAACTGGGATACTCAGAGTGTAAAAGGCTTAGAGGGTACAAAATTCTTAACGTGCATCCAGGAGAGCTTTTTGAGCCAGCATGTAGAAAGTCCTACAAGAGAGGGGGCGGTACTGGACCTAATTCTAGGGAATGTGGTCGGCCAAGTGGAAGAAGTGCTAGTAGGTGAGCACTTTGGTGACAGTGACCATAATTTGGTGAGATTTAAGGTGGTCATGGAAAAGGACAGGGAGGGGCCAGAAATAAAGGTTCTAAATTGGGGGAAGGCCGATTTTAATAGGATAAGGCAGGATCTGGCCAAAATGGACTGGGATCAGCTGCTTGTAGGAAAATCCGCATCGGAGCAATGGGAGTCTTTCAGAAGGGAGATTGAGACCATACAATGGCAACATGTTCCCGTAAAGGTCAAGGGTGGTTCCAAGAACTCCAGGGAACCTTGGATGTCAGGGGATATACGAGAATGGATTAGGAAAAAAAGGAGGGCTTTTGGCAGATACAAAAGGCTAAAGACGGAGGAAGCCCTAGAGGAGTACAAAAAGTGCAGGGGGATACTTAAAAAAGAAATTAGGAGATCAAGGAGGGGCCATGAAATAACACTGGCGAGCAAAATAAAGGAAAATCCTAAGATGTTTTATAAGTATATTAAGGGTAAGAGGATGACTAGGGAAAAAATAGGGCCCATTAGGGACAAAAATGGCAATCTGTGTGTGGAGCCGGCAGATGTAGGAGGGGTTCTAAATGAATTTTTTGCATCTGTTTTCACTATGGAGAAGGACGATGTAGACATAGAAATACGGCAGGGGGACTGTGATATACTCGAACATATTAACATCGAGCGGGAGGAGGTATTGGCGGTTTTAGCAGGCCTAAAAATGGATAAATCCCCAGGCCCGGACGAAATGTATCCCAGGCTACTGTGTGAGGCAAAGGAGGAGATTGCGGGGGCTCTGACACATATATTCAGAACCTCTCTGGCCACAGGGGATGTGCCAGAGGACTGGAGAACCGCTAATGTAATACCATTATTCAAGAAGGGGAGTAGGGAAAAACCGGGGAACTACAGGCCAGTGAGCCTAACATCAGTGGTAGGAAAATTATTGGAAAAAATTCTGAAGGAGAAAATTAGTCTCCACTTGGAGAAGCAAGGATTAATCAGGGATAGTCAACATGGCTTTGTCAAGGGAAGATCATGTCTGACTAATTTGATTGAATTTTTTGAGGGGGTGACTAGGCGTGTGGATGAGGGTAACGCAGTGGATGTGGTATACATGGATTTCAGTAAGGCCTTCGATAAAGTCC
Organism: Heptranchias perlo; assembly: GCF_035084215.1. Lineage (NCBI taxonomy): Eukaryota > Metazoa > Chordata > Chondrichthyes > Hexanchiformes > Hexanchidae > Heptranchias > Heptranchias perlo. Next base: position 99,443,085 of record NC_090327.1, read on the forward strand.
CCCACAGGAGACTGGTCAAGAAGGTACGAGCCCATGGAATCCAGGGTGCCTTGGCACTTTGGATACAAAACTGGCTTAGTGGCAGAAGGCAGAGGGTGATGGTCGAAGGTTGTTTTTGTGACTGGAAGCCTGTGGCCAGTGGGGTACCACAGGGATCGGTGCTGGGTCCCTTGCTGTTTGTGGTCTACATTAACGACTTGGATATGAATGTAAAAGGTATGATCAGTAAGTTCGCTGATGATACAAAGATTGGTAGGGTGGTAAATAGCGAGGAGGATAGCCTCAGTCTGCAGGACGATATAGATGGGTTGGTCAGATGGGCGGAACAGTGACAAATGGAATTTAACCCGGAAAAGTGCGAGGTGATGCACTTTGGAGGGACTAACAAGGCAAGACAGAGGGTCAGAGGGATCTTGGTGTGCAAGTTCACAGATCCCTGAAGGCGGCGGAACAGGTAGATAAGGTGGTAAAGAAGGCATATGGGATACTTGCCTTTATTAGCCGAGGCATAGAATATAAGAGCAAGGAGGTTATGATGGAGCTGTATAAAACACTGGTTAGGCCACAGCTGGAGTACTGTGTGTAGTTCTGGTCGCCGCACTACAGGAAGGATGTGATCGCTTTGGAGAGGGTACAGAGGAGATTCACCAGGATGTTACCAGGGCTGGAGCGCTTCAGCTATGAAGAGAGACTGGGAAGATTGGGTTTGTTTTCCTTGGAGCAGAGGAGGCTGAGGGGGGACATGATTGAGGTGCACAAAATTATGAGGGGCACAGATAGGATGGATACTAAGGAGCTTTTTCCCTTCGTTGAGGGTTCTATAACAAGGGGACATAGATTCAAGGTAAAAGGCGGGAGGTTTAGAGGGGATTTGAGAAAGAACTTTTTCACCCAGAGGGTGGTTGGAGTCTGGAACTCACTGTCTGAAAGGGTTGTGGAGGCAGGAACCCTCACAACATTGAAGAAGCATTTGGATGAGCACTTGAAATGCCATAGCATACAAGGCTACAGACCAAATGCTGGAATATGGGATTAGAGTAGACAGGGCTGATGGCCGGCGCGGACACGATGGGCCGAAGGGCCTCTATCCGTGCTGTATAACTCTATGACTCTATTCTCTCTCTACCTCTTCTGTTTTAGCTGCATGACTCACATCTTTCCTCCCTTGGGGCTTCAAAATTCTTATAGGTAGAAAAATTATCTTATCTTTCTCAGGGAGCGAAGGAAGAGGATTCCTGGCATCCAATTTGACTACGGCAGAGGAGGATGGGATTAAAAACTTCAAAAGGGCTATCTTGCTAGTGCAATTGATTACAGGATGACACTAATTGACGACCACTGTTTTTCAATCCCATTCTTGGAGGACTCGATACCTCCCAAACCTGCCCCATCAGGTGATAAGTCAATGCAATTGCACACAAACAATTTCACCCCACCAATACAGCACCAACTATTGATAAAACATACCCACAGTCAGGAAACAGTGGGAATGCACAGTAATTGCTTTCAACAAGACGAGAAGGAGGGGGAAGCTTGGATGCACTGCTGTTGACAGCACCTGAGCTCCTATTGCTGAAGTATAAGCTTTAGTTGATAAATGTACAGTTGGAGAGCTGCCACCTAAACATTGTTCAGTATTATAGCCATCCTGATTCACATCCCATATATTTTGCAGAACTATTGCTACTTGAAGCGGTTTTGCAATGTGTTGGTTCTGAACTCATCCCACCATGAGGCAGAGTAAGAGCAGCAGCTGTCTGATCCATCGTGGGCACGACAGTACATTACTGGCTGTAGAACTTTGCCGATGATGAGGAAGATCCGTACAGGTCAGTTGTGCAGATATGGAGTACATTCGGCTGAGAGCTCAGCCTGCCTGGACTGACTCATGCTGCCACCGGCGGCCAGTTACAGGGACTGGATCCACTCGTGGCCCCTGACACGCCCTAACGCCGCCCCTGCTGTGAGGGCATCTTCAGAATTCAAAAGCAGTTTTATGACGACTTGGGGTCTGATCCAACAGGCTGTAGCAAAGTCCCATCTGCATGGAGATTACAAAAGGCACTGGAGTGTGCTACATAAACAGAAAGCCTTAATGAACCTGGGAGAAAGTGATCTCCATTCTGTTTCTTCCAACGAACGGTAAAACTGCAGCATTGGATTCATGCCAAATTCCTATAAGCTGTTGTGTGAGAGAAGAACACCACTAGTCTTGAGAGATCAGTGACTGAACCACAATTTATTGCAGCGTGACTGTGTGGAGAGAAAAAATACAAGAGGCCAGTCAGAGGACTGGATGTCCTAGAAAGGTGGCATAAGGCTGAAGCCGGTTGCAGAGGTAAGAGGGGAGGGTTGTGAAGTGGTGGAGTGATTTGTAGGCGAGGGCCTATGCAGGACAGTTTACGATGTGTCAACTACCTTGATGTTCAAGATATCCAAGTCCAATGTACCAGGGTTACTTATTACCAAATGATCTGGGTCACCATATAAAGGGCTTTGGCAAATAGATATGATAACCATGTGTAATCCTGATTTATTTTGCAAGCAAGAAAGAGTTGTTCACATTGTTAATTCTGTGATCAGAAACAGACCAGACGAACACAAGTTGCTTTTTAGGTTATAGCACTTATATTAAACACTTTTCTTTTACACTTATGAAATAAATAATTCATAGAATCACAGAAAGTTAAGGCACAGAACGAGGCCATTCGGCCCATCACGTCCACGCCGGCCGAAAAAGAGCTATCCAGCTTAATCCCACTTTCCAGCACTTGGTACGGAGCCCTGTAGGTTACGGCACTTCAAGTGAACAGCCAATACTTTTTAAATGAGTTGAGGGTTTCTGCCTCTACCACCCTTTCAGGCAGTGAGTTCCAGACCCCCACCGTCCTCTGGGTGAAAAGAATTATCCTCAGCTCCCGTCTAATCCTTCGACCAATTACTTTAAATCTATGCCCCCTGGTCACTGACCCCTCTGCTAAGGGAAATAGGTCCTCCCTATCCACTCTATCTAGTCCCATCATAATTTTATATACCTCAATCAATTCTCCCCTCAGCCTCCTTTGTTCCAAAGAAAACAACACCAGCCTATCCAATCTTTTCGCATAGCTAAAATTCTCCAGCCCTGGCAACATTCCCGTAAATCTCCTCTGTACCCTCTCTAGTGCAATTACATCTTTCCTGTAATGTGGCGACCAGAACTGTACGCAGTACTCAAGCTGTGACCTAACCAATGTTTTATACAGTTCCAGCATAACCTCCCTGCTCTTATATTCTCTGCCTCGACTAATAAAGGAAAGTATCCCGTAGGCCTTTTTAACCACCTTATCTACCTGACATGCTTCATGGATCTGTGGACATGCACTCCAAGGTCCCTATGTTTCTCTACATCTCTCAGTATCCTCCCCATTTATAGTGTACTCCCTTGCCTTGTTTGACCTCCCCAAATGCATTACCTCACACTTCACTGGATTGAATTCCATTTGCCACTGTTCTGCCCACCTGACCAGTCCATTGATATTGTCTTGCAGATCTCCTTGCAATTGTCAACATGGACAAAAGAGCTGAATTCCAGAGGTGAGGTGAGAGTGACTGCCCTTGACATCAAGGCAGCATTTGACCGATTGTGGCACCAAGGAGCCCTAGTAAAATTGAAGTCAATGGGAATCAGGGGGAAAACTCTCTAGTGGCTGGAGTCACACCTAGCACAAAGGAAGATAGTAGTGGTTGTTGGAGCCCCAGGACATTGCTGCAGGAGTTCCTCAGGGCAGTGTCCTCGGCCCAACCATCTTCAGCTGCTTCATCAATGACCTTCCCTCCATCATAAGGTCAGAAATGGGGATATTCGCTGATGATTGCACAGCGTTCAGTTCCATTCGCAACCCCTCAAATAATGAAACAGTCCGAGCCCGCGTGCAGCAAGACCTGGACGACATCCAGGCTTGGGCTCATAAGTAGCAAGTAACACTCACGCCAGACAAGTGCCAGGCAATGACCATCTCCAACGAGAGTGAGTCAAACCACCTCCCCCTGACATTCAACGGCATTACCATCACCAAATCCCTTACCATCAACATCCTGGGGATCACCATTGACCAGAAACTTAACTGGACCAGCCATATAAATACTGTGGCTACAAGAGCAGGTCAGAGGCTGGGTATTGTGTGGCGAGTGACTCACCTCCTGACTTCTACCATCTACAAGGCACAAGTCAGGAGTGTGATGGAATACTCTCCACTTGCCTGGATGAGTGCAGCTCCAACAACACTCAAGAAGCTCGACACCATCCAGGACAAAGCAGCCCGCTTGATTGGCACCCCATCCACCACCCCAAACATTCACTCCCTTCACCACCGGCGCACTGTGACTGCAGTGTGCATCATCCACAGAATGCACTGCAGCAACTGGCCAAGGCTTCTTCGACAGCACCTCCCAAACCCACCCCTACCACCTAGAAGGACAAGGGCAGCAGGCACACGGGTACAACACCACCTGCACGTTCCCCTCCAAGTCACACACCATCCCGACTTGGAAATATATCGCCGTTCCTTCATCATCGCTGGGTCAAAATCCTGGAACTCCCTTCCTAACAGCACTGTGGGAGAACTTGCACCACACAGACTGCAGTGTTGAAAAATGGCGGCTCACCACCACCTTCTCAAGGGCAATTAGGGATGGCCAAAAATGCTGGCCTCGCCAGCAGCACCCACATCCCATGAACGAATAAAAAAAATAATTAAATGACCATTCAGAAATTTAAAGACAGATCTACGCAACAGTAAGCCATCAAATAATAGCTTCTGAACAAACTGTACTACCACCAACTAAAGGTTCTTAATCCTGAAAAATGTCTGTTACTTACCATCAGGAAACTGTTCAGCATCATCATCAAACATGGCTTCTTTTAAGGCAGACTTATTGACAGAAGTGCTATCAGAATAGTTGTAGGGATTATAATCGCGTGGTCGTGGACTACTGCGTTGGGGCATGGTGTTCAGTAGTGAAGTCTTATTGTCTAGGGCTGTTCGCCCTGAGTCAGTGGCATCACCGCCTCCTCGGATATCGGCAACACCACCAGTGGCCTATTGAACAGAAGCGGAAAAATAAGTTCCGTTAGTAAAAGCAGGGTTTAAGGAATTGCAAAGAAAATATTCCTCCCCTTTTTCCCGCACTTTTTTCCCCCCACACCCTACTTTCTCCCCATCGCTCCTAAAAAGAGTGACTCGTTTTGAATATACTTACATTCGTAGTGCTTGCTCGTTGGTACCTCATCCAAGTGCCCATTCTAAATGTGTGAATCTAGAAATTAAGTGCTTGGCAACTCGCTGAACTGTGGGGTGCATCACACCCAAGTGTGACCCTGTCCTCACCCGACATCCACATTTGCCCACAAGGAACACTTAACGAAGAGTGATCAGAAGTGGGAATCATTGCTGATTTTTACCCTCCCTAACCCAGGCACATGTAGGCCAACTATACCAGCTCACCTTCAACGAGATCAGCTAACTCAGCACAGACCAGGGATTGAACCTTTACCTTGCTGGTCTGTATGGATCAGTACCATGGGCACATTTCCTTATTTCATCTTTGAGGAGAAAGCTTTTTAAAAAAATTGGAGAATGTAAATCCTTGTGTCATACCTCTTTATCCATATTATATTTTACCTCTTCTCCCAAGCCAGATAACATTTCCCCAGATAGAGGATGAGCAAGTCCACTGTTCAGTGGATTCTATTATTATCGTTCTTAAGTTGGCCACTAGGTGGCAAGTCAGAGTTATCCAGAACAAACACTTTGATTTTCCCTCCTTCACACTCAAAACTTGTCCAGTTTACAAAGAAGTTTACATAGAATGGACAGCACAGAAACAGGCCATTTGGCCCAACTGGTCCATGCTGGTGTTTATGCTTCACACGAGTCTCCTCCTACCCTACTTCATCTCACCCCATCAACATAATTTTCTATTCCTTTCTCCCTCATGTACTTATCTAGCTGCTGCTTAAATGCATTCTCCTGCCCAAGGTGGTCCACCTGCACTTGCTTGTAATCATGTGCAGACAATCCGCAGATGCTTACTGTGCGACAACCAGTCAGGATAACTTGCATTCACAGTCTCACCCTAGCAGCAGAATTAAGACCAAGAACTCATAACATCCATGTCCCATTACAGGCACAGCATGTTGCAATATCATTGCCGACCCTCCTGGATTGGGGCATGAATCAGGCCGGGAGAACTATGTGCTTTGAATTTCCGGCAGCAGCAGTCTCTTCACTCCGTGATGTGACCCACCCGCCGCCACAGGAAGCTGGCCCCCACTTAGAAGTGACTGGAAACGGGACTGTCTGGTTGCCGGTGGGGAAGAGTCGGAACGGGGAGAGGTGCAGGGCGAGGTGAACAGGGGCGAAGGGTAGAAAATAGGTGACTGGGGCTCGGACGGGGAAAGAAAGTGACAGTGAAATGGACACCAGGGAGGGAAATGGGACTGGGCGGGTTGGGCGAAGGGAGACTGGGGAATGGGGTTGAGGGATGGAGCTCAGCATTTCCTGCAGGACCAGCAGCAACGTGGTGAGTAGGACCGCGGTGCTCAGAAAGAGTCATAGAGTCATACAGCACGGATAGAGGCCCTTCGGCCCATCGTGTCCGCGCCGGCCATCAGCCCTGTCTACTCTAATCCCATATTCCAGCATTTGGTCCGTAGCCTTGTATGCTATGGCATTTCAAGTGCTCATCCAAATGCTTCTTGAATGTTGTGAGGGTTCCTGCCTCCACAACCCTTTCAGGCAGTGAGTTCCAGACTCCAACCACCCTCTGGGTGAAAAAGTTCTTTCTCAAATCCCCTCTAAACCTCCCGCCTTTTACCTTGAATCTATGTCCCCTTGTTATAGAACCCTCAACGAAGGGAAAAAGCTCCTTAGTATCCATCCTATCTGTGCCCCTCATAATTTTGTACACCTCAATCATGTCCCCCCTCAGCCTCCTCTGCTCCAAGGAAAACAAACCCAATCTTCCCAGTCTCTCTTCATAGCTGAAGCGCTCCAGCCCTGGTAACATCCTGGTGAATCTCCTCTGCACCCTCTCCAAAGCGATCACATCCTTCCTGTAGTGCGGCGACCAGAACTGCACACAGTACTCCAGCTGTGGCCTAACCAGTGTTTTATACAGCTCCATCATAACCTCCTTGCTCTTATATTCTATGCCTCGGCTAATAAAGGCAAGTATCCCATATGCCTTCTTTACCACCTTATCTACCTGTTCCGCCGCCTTCAGGGATCTGTGAACTTGCACACCAAGATCCCTCTGACCCTCTGTCTTGCCTAGGGTCCTCCCATTCATTGTGTATTCCCTTGCCTTGTTAGTCCCTCCAAAGTGCATCACCTCGCACTTTTCCGGGTTAAATTCCATTTGCCACTGTTCCGCCCATCTGACCATCCCATCTATATCGTCCTGCAGACTGAGGCTATCCTCCTCGCTATTTACCACCCTACCAATCTTTGTATCATCAGCGAACTTACTGATCATACCTTTTACATTCATATCCAAGTCGTTAATGTAGACCACAAACAGCAAGGGACCCAGCACCGATCCCTGTGGTACCCCACTGGCCACAGGCTTCCAGTCACAAAAACAACCTTCGACCATCACCCTCTGCCTTCTGCCACTAAGCCAGTTTTGTATCCAAAGTGCCAAGGCACCCTGGATTCCATGGGCTCGTACCTTCTTGACCAGTCTCCTGTGGGGGACTTTATCGAAGGCCTTACTGAAATCCATGTATACCACATCCACTGCGTCACCCCCTCAAAAAATTCAATCAAATTAGTCAGACATGATCTTCCCTTGACAAAGCCATGTTGACTATCCCTGATTAATCCTTGCTTCTCCAAGTGGAGACTAATTTTGTCCTTCAGAATTTTTTCCAATAATTTTCCTACCACTGATGTTAGGCTCACTAGCCTGTAGTTCCCCGGTTTTTCCCTACTCCCCTTCTTGAATAATGGTACTACATTAGCGGTTCTCCAGTCCTCTGGCACATCCCCTGTGGCCAGAGAGGTTCTGAATATATGTGTTAGAGCCCCCGCAATCTCCTCCTTTGCCTCACACAGTAGCCTGGGATACATTTCGTCCGGGCCTGGGGATTTATCCATTTTTAGGCCTGCTAAAACCGCCAATACCTCCTCCCGCTCGATGTTAATATGTTCGAGTATATCACAGTCCCCCTGTCGTATTTCTATGTCTATATCGTCCTTCTCCATAGTGAAAACAGATGCAAAAAATTCATTTAGAACCCCTCCTACATCTGCCGGCTCCACACACAGATTGCCATTTTTGTCCCTAATGGGCCCTATTTTTTCCCTAGTCATCCTCTTACCCTTAATATACTTATAAACCATCTTAGGATTTTCCTTTATTTTGCTCACCAGTGTTATTTCATGGCCCCTCCTTGATCTCCTAATTTCTTTTTTAAGTATCCCCCTGCACTTTTTGTACTCCTCTAGGGCTTCCTCCGTCTTTAGCCTTTTGTATCTGCCAAAAGCCCTCCTTTTTTTCCTAATCCATTCTCGTATATCCCCTGACATCCAAGGTTCCCTGGAGTTCTTGGAACCACCCTTGACCTTTACGGGAACATGTTGCCATTGTATGGTCTCAATCTCCCTTCTGAAAGACTCCCATTGCTCCGATGCGGATTTTCCTACAAGCAGCTGATCCCAGTCCATTTTGGCCAGATCCTGCCTTATCCTATTAAAATCGGCCTTCCCCCAATTTAGAACCTTTATTTCCGGCCCCTCCCTGTCCTTTTCCATGACCACCTTAAATCTCACCAAATTATGGTCACTGTCACCAAAGTGCTCACCTACTAGCACTTCTTCCACTTGGCCGGCCACATTCCCTAGAATTAGGTCCAGTACCGCCCCCTCTCTTGTAGGACTTTCTACATGCTGGCTCAAAAAGCTCTCCTGGATGCACGTTAAGAATTTTGTACCCTCTAAGCCTTTTACACTCTGAGTATCCCAGTTAATATTGGGGAAGTTGAAATCCCCCACTATTATTACCCTATTATTTGCACAATTTTCTGAGATTTGCCTACATATCTGTTCCTCTATCTCCCCCTGACTGTTTGGGGGCCTATAGTACACTCCCATCAAAGTGCTTGCCCCCTTTTTGTTTTTAAGCTCCACCCATATGGCCTCATTAGAGGAACCTGCTAATATATCATCCCTCCTTATGGCAGTAATTGATTCTTTAATTAATATTGCAACCCCCCCTCCTCTTATACCTCCCCCTCTGTCTCGCCTGAAGATTCTGTACCCCGGAATATTGAGCTGCCAGTCTTGCCCCTCCCTCAACCATGTCTCTGTGACAGCAACAATATCATACTCCCATGTGTTTATCAACACCTTCAGTTCATCCACCTTATTCGCAAGACTCCTTGCATTAAAATAGATGCCATCCAGCCTTGCCCTCACATATTTGCCCTGTCTTCCAAGCTGACTTGTTTTTTTCTCTATATTTGGCTGCACATCACCCCCTATTGTAGCTCCACTCTGTATCCCATCCCCCTGCCAAGTTAGTTTAAACCCCCCCCAACAGTGCTAGCAAACCTCCCCGCAAGGATATTTGTCCCGCTCTGGTTCAGATGCAACCCGTCCGACTTGTACAAGTCCCACCTTCCCCAGAAGCAGGCCTAGTGATCCAGGAAACTGAAACCCTCCCTCCTGCACCAACTCTTTAGCCACGCATTCATTTGTTCTATCCTCCTATTTCTATACTCACTAGCCCGTGGCACTGGGAGTAATCCAGAGATTACAACCTTTGAGGTCCTGCTCTTTAATCTGCTACCTAGCTCCCTAAATTCTTGATGCAGGACCTCATCTCCCTTCCTACCTATGTCGTTGGTCCCAATGTGGACCACGACCTCTGCCTGCTCACCCTCCCCCTTGAGAATGCCCTGAAGCCGCTCAGTGACATCCATGACCCTGGCACCAGGGAGGCAACAAACCATCCTGGAGCAGCAAGTAAAGTGGTGAGTGAAACCTGGGGACTTTACTGTGAGTAAAGAGTGAAAGATTGTTCCCACTGGTGGGCAAATGAGGAACAAAAGCACAGAGGCCAAGGATTCTCACTGGAAGAACCAACGGGGAAGGGAGAAGGAAGGTTTTTGAACTGAGGGCTATTATTGGGATGCTTCACCACAAGTGGCTATTGAGGCAGAGACTAGATCATTATATAAATGGGAATGGGATAAGCGTTTGAAAATAAGAAACATAAAAGGATCTGGGGAATGGGGGTTACTGGAAAGAGCACCGCAAGTGCCAGGGGCCAAATGACCTCCTCCTGTGCTGTAATTTCTATCATCCCTCCCAGCCCAGGGAATGGTTCAGAAATGTTGTTGCTGAGCTGAATTTAGGACAATGTCCCTTGAGAGAAGTGTCCCAAACACCGAGCCCACTGCCCTTAGTGCGATCACTCAGTTTGGTTCAGGTGTGCCAGCCGGATTTGACATGTGACATCTAAGTACAGATTGGCTCTGACTAAGGCTCCCAATTTAGAGTTGTTACTTTCATATCGAACCCAAGTCCAAGCCAGAGCCCAAGGAGATAGAGAGAGAGATGGGCCAATTAAAAGTGGCATGGACTGGGGAGCCTGACCACATCTTGTGCAGTGCTGGGGGATTCTAGCTGTAGTTACAAGGGGAATATCAGAGGGTTATAGGATTGCTACGAGATATAGATAGATATTGGGATGTTACACCAATTGCTAACAGTTACATATAGACTCTCAGTGAGTTATTGTATTACTGTTGGTTATGAGGGGAATCCGAGAGTTACCAGTATTACTATTAGTTATCAATGCAATTTCAGTGAGTTACCTATTAGTTACTGGTGGAATCAAAGTTCCTCCCACCTCTGGTTTCCCCCCTCCCCCATCTTTGGTTTCCTCTCTTCTCCACCCTTGGTTTTCCTTCTTCACCTGCTCATGGGGAGCCTCCTGATTCTCGGAACTTCTCAAACAACGGCTGCGGGCGTGAAACCACGAGCAAAGATACTCAACTGCAGGAGACCCAACCGTTATAATGTAAATGCAGTAACATTTGCAGGCATCACGTGATCATTCATCATGTGATCAAACCTCCAGGAATACTTCCAGCCAGAGTTGGAATGCCTAATACACAGCATTACCAAGCTACTTAATAAAATAAATTGGATTTTTTAAAATGTGCATTCTGAAAATATGCAGAAGTTGATCCATTTAGTCTCAAAGTAAACTTCATCAACAGCAAGAACAGATTTGGAACATATTCCACTGTTACATTGAAGGTCTTGCCTTAGGTGTTCTCTTGGATACGGCAGGACTGGTTACGTCCATAAGTGGTCCGAGCATCTTACATTTAGGGGTGTGACTGTACTGCTTAATATTTGACCATAGGATGGTGTAACTTAGGGGTGTAAGAATTGTACCCACTTATGATCTGAGCCAGACTCTCATATCTTTTTGCACGTGTGCTTCTTCAATCTCTAGATGTGGACCGAGAAAACACTGATGAGATAAGGCCAGATATGAATTGTTAAGATGCTTTATCTCACAGTGAGTGAACATACAGAGCAATAGTTATGATCAGATTCACTTGGTTCAATCAGTATTATGTGTCTTTACATAATACAAAATAATGAACCATCCCCATTTTTCCACATCATGTTTGGCTTAAGCAAAGTAACTTCCACTTATCCTACATTCTAATCTTCTTGCAGACTTTCCCAAACTTGACTGCCTTTGCCGTTTCCTGTTTTTTAAAAAAATGTTTATACTAGTTCCTTACTTATAATTTTAGAACAGAAAAAGTGACAGTAAGTATTTCACAATATAAAAAATAATGCTCTTTGGTTCTTTACAACACTAGCTGTCTCTGCTTTCAACCTATCAAATTAAACATAGCTTTAAGGAGTGTAGTTCAATGCATTTGTGCAATTTCCAATGCTATTGGGATTTAGTGATCTGTTTCAAAATATGGGGGAGAATCAATATGCTGGGGAGCATAAGCTTGTTAATGTACCCATGCCATAATGCACCGTTTGGGAACAGAATTTGTTGCATATTCTGGGAAGACAGTAAGCTTATTTCCTGGCTTTAGCTTATTTCTAACCACCCAGCAATGTGATTTATGCACTTACATAACTGAATGTGACGTAGTGATTTAACACTTGTGCAAACTACAAGGGGATGAGAGTCATGCACCGGGACTACCCATCAAGTATCAAGGAATGCAACAAGCAGTGAACATAATAAAGAATTCAGTTTCTCTATCAAGAAATCATAGGCATGATGTGGAGATGCCGGTGATGGACTGGGGTGGACAAATGTAAGGAATCTGACAACACCAGGTTATAGTCCAACAATTTTATTTTAAAATCACAAGCTTTCGGAGATTGTCCCCTTCGTCAGGTGAGTAAAGAAATCATAGGAACAGATGTAGGCCATTCAGCCCCTCAAGCCTGTTCCACCATTCAATTAGATCATGGCTGATCTGTATCTCAACTCCTGTATTTGCTCCATATCCTGATTTGCTTACCTAATAAAAATCTGTCTATCTGTCTTGAAAATTCCAGTTGGCCCAGCATCCACAGGCTTTTGGGGGAAGAGTGTTCGAGACTTCCACTACCCTTCGTGTGAAAAAGTGTTTCCGGGTTTCACTCCTAAATGGTCCAGCTCTAATTTTAAGATTGTGCCCCCTTGTTCTGGATTCACCCATCAGAAGAAATAGCTTCTCTGTATCTACTCCATTGAATCCTTTTATCGGTCTTTAAACCTCACATTTGCTTGTGTGCACTCAAGGAATACAATGTTTTTTCTGCTCCATGCAAATCTCATTATTGGATAGCCGCAAGGAAACTATTGGAAACAATTAAATAAGTACTGTATATTTAAGATAGTTCGAGGGAGAGCAGAATATATTCTGACTACAATTCCTTACTAAATCCAGGAAAGCAAACCACAGGAAATAACAACATGTATTTACATGAAACTTTTAATGTAGAAAATGTCTCATGGTATTTTACATAGAGGGAAGAAGAAAATAAATAGAAGGACTAAAGGAGCAGATGGTGAGAGAGATAGGACAGGTGACTGTAGGATTCATCAAAGATGGGTTTTGAGAAGGTTTTTTAAAGTAGGGCTATGTGGCTGAAGGCTCTTCCTGCAACGGTGGGATGAAGAAATGGATGCACAAAAGGCCGGAGTCAGAGGAGTGAACTATGCAGGTGCAGATATAAGGCTGGAAGAGGTTGCAGATAGAGGGTGGGGCAAGGCACGCCCTTAAGGCATCTGAAGACACGGACGAGAATTTTAAATTTAATGCTTTGCAAAATACATTGCCAATTTGGTCAACGAGGGTGGGAGTGAAGGGCAAGCTGGATAGGATAGGGACATGGGAGTTTTGAACAAGTTGAAGTTTATGGAGGGTAGAAGGTGGGAAGCTGGCAAAGAGAACATGGGACATCAAGTCCAGAGATGATAAAAGTGTGTTTAAGGGTTTCAGTACAATGGCAGTGTAATATGGACAGAGGTGGCAATATTGCAGAAATGGAATTAAATGGTTTTGGTGAGGAATGTGATGTGGGTTTGGATATAGACAGGGTAAGTGAGTGGGCAAGAAGGTGGCAGATGGAGTATAATGTGGGGAAATGTGAGGTTATTCACTTTGGTAGGAAGAATAGAAAAACAGAATATTTTTAAAATGTTGGTGTGGAGAGAGACTTGGGTGTCCTTGTACAAGAAACACAAAAAGTTAGCATGCAGGTACAGCAAGCAATTAGGAAAGCAAGTGGCATGTTGGCCTTAATTGCAGAAGGGTTGGAGTACAAGTGTACAATTGTACAGGGCTTTGGTGAGACCTCACCTGAAGTATTGCGTACAGTTTTGGCCTCCTTATCCAAGGAAGGATATACTTGCCTTAGAGGCGGAACAACGAAGGTTCACTAGATTAATTCCTAGGATGACTGGGTTGTCCTATGAGAAGAGGTTGAGTAGAATGGGCCTATACTCTCTGGAGTTTAGAAGAATGAGAGGTGTCATTGAAACATATAAGATTATAAGGGCGCTTGACAGGGGAGATGTCAAGAGGCTGTTTCCCATGGCTGGAGAGTCTAGAACCAGGGGGCATAGTCGCAGGATAAGGGGTAGGCCATTTAAGACTGAGATGAGGAGGAATTTCTTCACTCAGAGGGTTGTGAATCTTTGGAATTCTCTACCCCAGAGGGCTGTGGGTGCTGAGTCGTTGAGTATATTCAAGGCTGAGATACATAGATTTTTGGACTCGAGGGGAATCAAGGGATATGGGGATCGGGCAGGAAAGTGGAGTTGAGGTCGAAGATCAGCCTTGATCTGATTGAATGACCAAGCAGGCTTGAGGGACCGTGTGGCCTACTCCTGCTCCTATTTCTTATGTTCTTATGGGTTTGAAGCTCAGCTCTGGGTTGACCAGAATTGCAAGGCTGCATAGTCTGGTTCAATGTTTTAAAAAATATATACTTTTTGTTCTCGGCATGTGGGCGATGCTGGCATGGCTGTATTTGTTGCCCCGAAGTGGTGGTGGGCCTTCTCCTTGAACCAATGCAGTTCTTATGGTGATGGTACTGGGTATGGAATTTCAGTGTTTTGATACAACCAAAAAACACCAGTGTATGTCCAAGTCAGGAAGTGGTGTGATTTGGAGGGGAACTTGGAGATGATGGTGTGCCCATGATATTGTTGCGAGTCTTTCTTGGTGGTACAAGTTATGGGGCTGGAAGGTGTTGTCGAAGTAAGCTTTGCCAGTTGCAGTTCATCCAGTTGATAGTACATACTGCTACCACAGTACACAGGTGGTGGAGGGGGCAGTTATTGAGTGCAGTGGTGGGGGTGACAATTAATTGGACTGCTTTGTCCTGGATATTATTGAGTCTCTTTAGTATTGGTGCAGCTCCACACATTTAAGTGAGGGGTCCACATTCCGCACTTGAGCGTTGTAGATGGTCAAGAGGCATTGAGTGGTTAGGATGTGAGCCACACTGCAAAGTACCCAGCCTCTGCCCTGCTTTTGTAGCCAGTGTTGATATGGCTGGTTCAGTTAAGCTTCACTGATAA
Source organism: Heptranchias perlo (assembly GCF_035084215.1). Classification (NCBI taxonomy): domain Eukaryota; kingdom Metazoa; phylum Chordata; class Chondrichthyes; order Hexanchiformes; family Hexanchidae; genus Heptranchias; species Heptranchias perlo. The sequence continues at coordinate 99,458,199 of NC_090327.1, forward strand.
CCTCCAGGATGTTGATGGTGGAGGACCCAATGATGGTGGTGCCATGAAGGTCAGGGAGATGTGATGGGTCTTTTCTTGTTGGAGATAGCCATTACCTGGCACTTGTGATGTGAAATGTTATCTGCCATTTCTCAACCTAAGCCTGTATGTTGTCTAGGTCCTCCTAAAGGCCGGCACAGGCTGCATCATTATTGGAGGAGTTGTGAATAGAAATGAATGTGGCAGAATGATTATCAAACAGCCCCACTACTGACCTTATGACATAGGTAAGATTATTGATGTAGCGATTGAATGCAGAGAAGGCTGTCTGACAGCGATGTCCTGGTGCTGCGATGTTTGACCTCTGACAACCACAGCCATCTTCCTGTCCATCAGGTACAATTCCAGTCACATGATGGTTTTCCCACTGAGATCAATTTTGCTAGGGCTCCTTGGTGCCATACTTGGTTGAATACTGCCTTGATGTCAAGAATAACTAATCACATCTCAGCCTGAGCAGATGACCGGGGAAGGAGATAATGGCTAAGAAATGGAGTTTATGGTGGCGGCCAAAAAACAATGGGCCTGAGATACCTCTTAAAGCAACACTTATTGTGCAATGGAAGAAATGTTCATCTTTTATACTGAGCACAAAATGAAATGCTTTTGTTTGTAAGACGATGGAAGCTATTCTTAACTTTCAAATTAAGTTGTGACCTAATTCACGATCAGCAAAATAGTTTTTAGGAATGGGCATTCCACTGGTTAAATTATTGTTTATGTTATGTTTTTTTTATTCGTTCATGGGATGTGGGCGTCGCTGGCAAGGCCAGCATTTATTGCCCATCCCTAATTGTCCTTGAGAAGGTGGTGGTGAGCCAGCCGCTTTCTTGAACCGCTGCAGTCCGTGTGGTGAAGGTTCTCCCACAGTGCTGTTAGGAAGGGAGTTCCAGGATTTTGACCCAGCGACGATGAAGGAACAGCGATATATATCTAAGTCGGGATGGTGCGTGACTTGGAGGGGAACGTGCAGGTGGTGTTGTTCCCATGTACCTGCTGCTCTTGTCCTTCTAAGTGGTAGAGGTCGCGGGTTTGGGAGGTGCTGTCGAAGAAGCCTTGGCGAGTTGCTGCAGTGCATCTTGTGGATGGTACACACTGCAGCCACACTGCACCGGTGGTGAAGGGAGTGAATGTTTAGGGTGGTGGATGGGGTGCCAATCAAGCGGGCTACTTTGTCCTGGATGGTGTCGAGCTTCTTGAGTGTTGTTGGAGCTGCACTCATCCAGGCAAGTGGAGAGTATTCCGTCACACTCCTGACTTGTGCCTTATAGATGGTGGAAAGGCTTTGAGGAGTCAGGAGGAGAGTCACTCGCCGCAGAATACCCAGCCTCTGACCTGCTCTTGTAGTCACAGTATTTATATCGCTGGTCCAGTGAAGTTTCTGGTCAATGGTGACCCCCAGGATGTTGATGGTAGGGGATTCGGTAATGGTAATGCCATTGAATGTCAAGGGGAGGTGGTTAGACTCTCTCTTGTTGGAGATGGTCATTGCCTGGCACGTGCCTGTGCGAATGTTACTTGCCACTTATCAGCCCAAGCCTGGACGTTGTCTAGGTCTTGCTGCATGCGGGCTCGGACTGCTTCATTATTTGAGGGGTTACAAATGGAACTGAACACTGTGCAATCCATCAGCGAACAACCCCATTTCTGACCTTATGATGGAGGGAAGGTCATTGATGAAGCAGCTGAAGATGGTTGGGCGTAGGACACTGCCCTGAGGAACTCCTGCAGCAATGCCCTGGGGCAGAGATGATTGGCCTCCAACAACCACTACCATCTACCTTTGTGCTAGGTATGACTCCAGCCACTGGAGAGTTCCCCCCCTCGCCCCCGATTCCCATTGACTTCAATTTTACTTGGACTCCTTGGTGCCACACTCGGTCAAATGCTGCCTTGATGTCAAGGGCTGTCACTCTCACCTCACCTCTGGAATTCAGCTCTTTTGTCCATGTTTGGACCAAGGCTGTAATGAGGTCTGGAGCCGAGTGGTCCTGGCGGAACCCAAACTGAGCATCGGTAAGCAGGTTATTGGTGAGTCAGTGCCACTTGATAGCACTGATGACAACACCTTCCATCACTTTGCTGATGATTGAGAGTGGATTGATGGGACGGTAATTGGCCGGATTGGATTTGTCCTGCTTTTTGTGGACAGAACATACCTGGGCAATTTTCCACATTGTCGGGTAGATGCCAGTGTTGTAGCTGTACTGGAACAGCTTGGCTAGAGGCGCAGCTAGTTCTGGAGCACAAGTCTTCAGCACTACAGCCGGGATGTTGTCGGGGCCCATAGCCTTTGCTGTATCCAGTGCACTCGGCCGTTTCTTGATATCACGTGGAGTGAATCGAATTGGCTGAGGACTGGCTTCTGTGATGGTGGGGATATCGGGTGGAGACCGAGATGAATCGTCCACTCGGCAATTCTGGCTGAAGATGGTTGCAAACGCTTCAGCCTTATCTTTTGCACTCACGTGCTGGACTCCGCCATCATTGAGGATGGGGATGTTTACAGAGCCTCCTCCTCCCGTTAGTTGTTTAATTGTCCACCACCATTCACGACTGGATGTGGCAGGACTGCAGAGCTTTGATCTGATCCATTCGTTGTGGAATCGCTTAGCTCTGTCTATAGCACGTTGCTTCCACTGTTTCGCATGCATGTAGTCCTGAGTTGTAGCTTCACCAGGTTGGCACCTCATTTTTTGGTACGCCTGGTGCTGCTCCTGGCATGCTCTTCTACACTCATTGAAACAGGGTTGATCCCCTGGCTTGTTGGTAATGGTAGAGTGAGGAATATGCCGGGCCATGAGGTTACAGATTGTGCTAGAATACAATTCTGCTGCTGCTGATGGCCCACAGCACCTCATGGATGCCCAGTTTTGAGCTGCGAGATCTGTTCTGAATCTATCCCATTTAGCACGGTGGTAGTGCCACACAACACAGTGGATGGTGTCCTCAGTGCGAAGACGGGACTTAATCTCCACGAGGACTGTGCAGTGGTCACTATTACCAATACTGTCATGGACAGATGCATTTGCGATAGATTGGTGAGGACAAGGTCAAGTAAGTTTTTCCCCTCGTGTTGGTTCGCTCACCACCTGCCGCAGGCCCAGTCTAGCAGCTATGTCCTTCAGGACTCAGCCACTTTGGTCAGTAGTGGTGCTATCGAGCCACTCTTGGTGATGGACATTGAAGTCCCCCACCCAGAGTACATTCTGTGCCCTTGCTACCCTCAGTGCTTCCTCCAAGTGGTGCTCAACATGGAGGAGGACTGATTTATCAGCTGAGGGAGGGCGGTAGGTGGTAATCAGCAGGAGGTTTCCTTGCCCATGTTTGACCTGATGCCATGAGATTTCATGGGGTCTGGAGTCAATGTTGAGGACTCCCAGGACCACTCCCTCCTGACTGTATATCACTGTACCGCCACCTCTGGTCGGTCTGTCCTGCCGTTGGAACAGGACATACCCAGGGATGGTGACGGAAGAGTCTGGGATGTTGGCTGAAAGGTATGATTCTGTGAGTATGGCTATGTCAGGTTGTTGCTTGACTAGTCTGTGGGACAGCTCTCCCAATATTGGCACAAATCCCCAGATGTTAGTGAGGAGGACTTTGCAGGGTCGACTGGGCTTGGTTTGCCTTTGTCGTGTCTGGTGCCTAGTGGTCCGCTGCCAGGTGGTCCATCCGGTTTTATTCTTCTCTGTAATGCTGCTCTTTAACACCTTAGTGAATCATCCTTCGGTGCCTTGGCTTGTTGGATAACTCAAAAGCCAATAAAAGTGTTTGGCACTATGAACTTTTAAACACGTTAGCATCATATCGCCTGCACCAAAACGATGCTCAGGGCCGTCTAGATACTTCTGGTTTACTTTAGAGATTGCCAACCACCCAGCCTGTGGGTTAAATCTGGCTTGTTTCTCAATTTTAAAATGGGCTGCAAAGCAGCTCCTGACTGAAGAAAAATTGCTTTGCCAACCCTGCCAGCAGAAGCAGCTGATCGGCAATTCACATTATTCATGAGTGACATCCAACCTTTTGACTTAATAGGCCACTTAATTGCACATCATGGAATCCGACATGCATTATACTCTTAATAGTACAATTACCAAATTCAAGGCATATACGTAAAATGATTTTTGTATAAGCCAAATTACAGGCTTAAAATTTAAAATTAAACTTAGGCAGTTTAAAAAAAGCACAAAAGCATTCTCCCTTCCCCAAGCTAATTTGCAAATTAACTTTTTGAATTTGCTGTTCCATTTCAGGAATGCAGTGCAAGATCAAAAATCAACTGAGCTTTCCAGGTTGGGTAGTGAGGTTGTAGGCCTCATTAGGCTCACCGATTGTAGTTTAGATAGCTCTGACACAGAGTGTGGACTTCAGTGATTATAAAATTTGCTGATGATGCCGCGCTACGCTGGCCATCTGAATAATGTAAGGAAGATTAATAGCATTCAAAAGGGCCAATTAATGTCTAAAGAGTATGAAATGGATTTTCATGTAGATAACTGGCCTGAGGGCCACTTTGAAGCCTGCCGGCCCCTAGCTACAAGCTGGAAAATTTGTATAGTGTCCTGGGTTAGCTGACATCTGGGTGGTTTCATTACAAGCAACATGGGCCTCAGCTTCAAAGTGGCCAGAGAGCCACTCTGGAGCCAGCTGACTCAGGGACAGCATGCTGCAGGCGTATAAATTTGCATGGTTTCCTCGGTCAGCAAGCTCCAGAGTGTCCTTCAGCTGGTTCAAAGTCTTTGTTTGTAGTGGTGTTGCTCCACGATGCTCCCTATAATTGTTATGATCGGAACATTCTAGGAGGGCGGGAGACACAAATGAAGTGTCTCCACCTTGGCCGAGAAATTGCTATGTTTTTTGCAAGTCAGATAAATCTAAACTAAGAGCATGATTTTCTTCTTGAAAGATAAGTCCCCAACCCTGTCAACATTTTGCTTCACCATTTAGATTGATGCAAGGGTGCAAAAGAGTTTGCAGTGCCCACTCATATTGCTGTCATGTGGAGGCAGCCGATGTATATGTATTTGCAGATATATGTATAATTTAATGCAGGTGCACAGCACTGCGTTTCACTCTGCAACTATGGTTAATACTTTTAACCACCACAGAGCTGGAGAAAGTGGTCAGCGTTTTTGGTGTTAGAAAATGTACACCAGAGTTTCCATTTGATTAACATTTTTCAAACTGCTGCAGTTGATGCACATTATTATGTGTACCAACTCTCCTTAACAAATGCCATTTCCTTGGCAACCAAGATGCTGGAATATTGCTGCCAAAGTATATAGTATACTCAGTCAGGTTTGAAGCTGGAATTTTGTGTAAAACTACCAGTCGTGACATCACAATGTTGCACTCCTAGCTTTTTTTAATTGAGCCCATCTATGATCCCCTCTGGAATATGATTGTTTATGGTCAACCTTTTGATCTGACCGACCAGTTAGACACCTTCCAGTACAGCGACTGTTTGAACCAGCTTTAGTTCTGACCTCTGGCCCAATTCATGCCTTCACCCTTCTGACTTGAGCTACGAGTTCAGCTTGAAGCTGTTTTATTTAATTTTACTGCTTTTTAAAAAAAAACACTTTGCATAGGACTCCAGGCATAAATTGACATAGGATATAAAAAAAGTCAGTGGAGCTGAGGGCAGGTGCATCGAGGGGAAGCTGGAATAGGTCAGAAGTCTGGAAGGAGGAACATGATCACTGAGAAGGGTGAAGAAGTGAGAGAGAGCAAAAGAAGAAAGAAAATGAGAGAAAGTAAATAAAAAATGAGAAAAGAGGCAAGTTGAGGAGATGAGAGAAAATGAAGGAACTCGAAGAAGAGAAAAAATCTGAAGCAGAAAAGAATTAAATCTCCTCTTTTGATGAGGAACTTGCTGATGGTGGAGGTAATGAGTTGAGTGAGCACGTGTTAGGATATAAGTAGATGGCAGATTGCTTCACATTATGTCCATGTGTTCACTTCCTGACATTTATGCTGATGAAGCAATCTGACATTTATATACATATGCGCCTAATTTGATGTTTTCCCCATCAAACTGATGACATGAAATTCATGTTGAAAAACTCAAGGAGGAAATACTTTTTTAAAAAAAATTATTCATTCATGGGATGTGGGCATCGCTGGCAAGGCCAGCATTTATTGCCCATCCCTAATTGCCCTGGAGAAGGTGGTGGTGAGCCGCCTTCTTGAACCGCTGCAATCCGCGTGGTGAAGGTACTCCCACTGTGCTATTCGGTAGGGAGCTCTAGGATTTTGACCCAGTGACGATGAAGGAACGGCGATATATTTCCAAGTCAGGATAGTGTATGACTTGGAGGGGAACGTGCAGGTGGTGGTGTTCCCATGCGCCTGCTGCTCTTGTCCTTCTAGGTGGTAGAGGTTGCAGGTTTGGGAGGTGCTGTCGAAGAAGCCTTGGCGAGTTGCTGCAGTGCATCTTGTAGATGGTACACACTGCAGCCACAGTGCGCCGGTGATGGAGGGAGTGAATATTTAAGGTGATGGATGGGCGCCAATCAAGCAAGCTGCTTTGTCCTGGATGGTGTCGAGCTTCTTGAGTATTGTTGGAGCTGCACTCATCCAGGCAAGTGGAGAGTATTCCATCACACTCCTGACTTGTGCCTTGTAGATGATGGAAAGGCTTTGGGGAGTCAGGGGGTGAGTCACTTGCACAAATGGAGCAAGTCATACAATTGGAGCAAGTAATCCCATTTGGTTTTTTTATAAATTAATCTTGGGTAATGTGTCAATTAGGACAGCTTCAATTTTTTTACAATTTCCCAGCACTATTTCTCGCTAACCGTGACATGTTCTATGTTCCATTAAGATTGATGTCATATTTTTGTATTTACCAGTTCTTCAACTTGTCCAAAATTCTGTTGCACCCACCCTGCCATGAATGAAGTCCCGCTCACCTACCACCTCTGTCCTTGTCAACCTACATCTACTCCCAGTCTCCCAACAGATCAAATTAAAAATCATCGCCCTCATTTAAGAGTCCCTCCAATGTTGTACCTCACCCTGTCTCTGCAACCTCCTCCAGCCTTATCATTCAGACCATATTCTTTGCAGCAATGACTCTGGCTTCCTGTGCACCCCATTTTTCCATTCTACTATTGTGGCAGAGTATGAAGCCGTCTGGCCCCTCTCAACCCATCTGACATGATACCTCTTTCCTTGCATTTAAAAAAAAATCGTCCTCAAAATCTGTCTCTTGAAAATATGCCTTCATTCATCTCCTAACTTTTCCCTTTCTGCTTGCATCTGTTTTTTTTCCTCTGTGAAGCACCTTGGGACATTTTCTATGTTATAGGTATTATATATTTGCAAGTTTTGTTGTGAATTCTGATATCTTCATGTACAATGTTGCAAATGATTGTATTTTTATCTCCAAACATAAAGCCTTAGAGAGGGTGCAGAAACGATTTACTAGAATGATTCCAGGGATGAGGGACTTTAGTTATGTGGATAGACTGGAGAAGCTGAGGTTGTTCTCCTTGGAACTGAAAAGGTTGAGAGGAGATTTGATGGAGATATTTAAAATCATAACTGGTCTAGACAGAATAGGTAGAGAAACTGTTCCCATTGGCGGACAGGTCAAGAACCAGAGGACAAAGATTTAAGGTGATTGGCAAAAGAACCAAAGGTGACACGAGGAAAAACTTTACACAGCGAGTGGTTAGGATCTGGAATGCACTGCTGGGAGGGGGTGATGGTGGAGGTAGATTCAATCGTGGCTTTCAAAATGCAACTGGATAAGTACTTGAAAGGAAAAAATTTGCAGGGCTACGGGGATAGGGCGGGGGAGTGGGACTAGCTGGATTGCTCTTGCATAGAGCTGGCGCGGACGGCCTCCTTCTGTGCTGTAACATTTCTATGATTCTATTTCTATGATAAATTGCAAGGCAATGTAAGCATCCATCAGCAAAAGGTGGGAATTGGAATTTTAGAAGAATTCAGGATCATTCACTGAAATTATCTTGTAAATGCCGTTTCCAGCAGAACTATACAAGTACTGGAAAACAACTTAAGAACATTTACAATGTCTACATATTTGGGAACCTTACCATAAAAGGCATACTAATGCACTGAAGATTCAAGCACGGGTAGCTATTTCATTGTGTAAAGTATTATAGTTAAGCCTGATCCTATCCTCACCTGACTTCCACAGATTCATAATTGCCAACTATGGTCACTGGATAGACTTCAGGAGTGGAAACCCTGGATGATTTTCCCACACCCAGCCCAGGAGTGCTGACACCAACTGTAGCACCTCAGCTATTGCCCCAGCTCAACTAACTCATTACACAGGCTGGGAATCGATTTGGGGCTTTCTGGCCTGGGTGCCTCAATTATTCATTATCTTTACGGCCATTTGGGAGCAGGGGGAGTGGTGGAAGAGGGGGGAAGCACTACATATTTTTGCATATTCAAAGAAATATCCTCCCCAAGTTCGCATCAACTGAAGTGAAATACTTTTAATAGAAATGCATAAAATGCTCACCAGTTCCCCATCATCGTCTTTTTTAGCATCCCGTCTCAAGGGTTCATTCATTTCTTCTTGACTAAGGAAACTAAAGTTCTGGATTGCTTCGGTCATTCCTCGAAGAGAGCTGTATATTTCTTCTGAATTCATGTTCTCTGTGTCATAGTTAAATGCACTGTTTACAGAACAAAAATTACAAATTGTTAAAGTTTTATTGCAGAAGTTTCTGTTGATTAAAATCTACATGTAATTAAAATCACATCTAAATTTATTGCATTATGTTGGATAAGGAAAGCACAACACAAAAACTAACCAAGGAAAACATGCTCATAGGTTCTGTCGAAACTTAACACTATACCAATGCATTAACACCCAAACCAGTAGTACAAAGAGAAACTTTATTAAGCCCAACTTGTATACAAGTGAAAGAGCACCTCAAAACAATGGTTGAGGGTACAACTTCTTCGAGTCAGTGAAACAGCTCATGTTTATACAGTCCAATAAAGAATGCCCATCTGCTACAGAATATGGGCATACACATACATTCTTTATTGGCTCAGGTAGTTGGTCAATCAAGTAGCGAGCCTGCCCCCCGAACATCCATAGCCATCTATTACTTTTGCACGTAGGCCTGAGCATTCCCTTCCTCTCTACATTCCTGTCCTTGTTATCAGTAGGGCTGAAGTCAGTCTCAAGGCCACATGGCCATTCAAGAAACTGTATTCTCATTGTATTCTTGTAGTCAGCAACACCCTTATCTGCTAGAGAGGCCAGGCTGTACTAAGCACCTGTTCAACTAACTTAATTATCAACATACCAAGGCTTAAACGTAATTACACAATTGTGCTTCTCTGTGTGCTGTAGCTAAACCTATTATGTGAGTTAAGTGAGTTAATATGGTCAAGTATCCCTTCATGCACTTCCCAGTTCCATATTGCTACAACTGCCTGGTTTTGAGATCATGTACGGTATTGATAAATAATAATACTAATATGACTTAAGGCGGGGAGGAAATAGGGTCTGGGAGAGATTGGCTGAAAATTATGATATGCCATTTATTTGTTAACATGGCCATTTAGGTTTTAGATTTGATGGCCACATTTGTTACATGGTAAAAGGAAGATTTTGTTGATGGAGAAGCTGCACAGGAAGGAAACCAATAATGCCAGTCTCTCCTTTTTGCCCCAATCCCCTGCCCTACTGTCACCAAAAGAACGTGCATATATTTTTTTCCTTTTTTGTAATTTTTGTAGTCAAATGCATCTATCTTCTCCTCAACCCCCAGATGCTGAGCCACACACTAGCCAACTTATAAATGCAGCTCAAACTTGTCCACTAATTTGTACAGGGCACTGCTTACTGTCACAAACATACATATCACACCCACTTGGAAAAGTATTACGCAAACTGACAGAAAGAAAAACATGAAAAGGCACTTAAGTATTGTGAATAGGTAGAAAACAATAAAAAGGCAGAGATGGTTGGGCAACACGGATAGTGACCTCAAAAGGTAACAAACAGAAGTAGGATGATTTTCTAAATTTCACAACAACTTGCATTTATATAGCACCTTTAACATAGTAATACATCCCAAGGCGCTTCACAGGAGCGTTATCAAACAAAATTTGACATACAGATATTAGGACAGGTGACTAAAAGTTTGGTCAAAGAAGTAGGTTTTAAGGAGCATCCTAAACAAGGAGAGGTAGAGAGGTGGAGAGATTGAAAGGAATGAAGTGTTCAATGAGCAAAGGACACATTTTAAATTACTGAGGTGACAAAGTTACATTTACAGACAGATGGGTAGCAGAGAAGTACTGCAAAACAAAATATGTAATAAACATATTAAAAATGTAATTTTGCTTTTCCTTAAACCTAATTGCACATGCCAACATTCTTACCAAACCCTAAAGAATAACAAATTCTCATTATTTTTTCTCACTGAATCCAATGACTAGGGTACAGTTCCAAAGGTGGTTACAGCCCACCATACCTCATGCAGGTAGCTATTCTTCATGTGTTCGCCTAGATAGTGTTGGTTGGCCATTAGACCCATGAAGGAGAGCATCACAGCCAAGTCCGATTCTATCCGCACACGTTATCCACATACACGTACATTGCGGCAAGCGTACAGCAAGTAGAAGCTGGAACCCTGCCTGATGTTTTGCTGTTTTAGCCGAAGGACACTGGCAACTCTTAGCTCTCCACTCTGCTGCCCAGCCGAGATTAGCTAACTCAGCAAAAATTAGGGATCAATCTTGTAACCCGCGTGATATGCATGATTAGAATTTGCAGAGAAAATTCTAATCACATTCCCTTGGATTAAAAAAAGCAAATTCCCCGTTCCAAGTACGCAAACTAAGCAAATGGGATTAGAAAAGCAAACACATGAAGTGGATAAACTGATTTATGTCAAAATATATCACTTTCTAAGCATAGTTGTGCACATATGTGTTAGCCGTGGCTCAGTTGGTAGTACTCTTGCCTCTAAGTCAACCCACTCAGTTGCATCAATCTACATTACTTTCTCATAGGGCATCTAGTGATTGGTAATAAATGTTGGTCTTGCCAGCGATGCCCACATCCAGAGAATGAATGAAAGAGAGCTGGACCACAGATCTATCTACAATTGACCAATGCCAGGTTTTTCCTGCCTGCATATTTCAGTATTTTTCGTTTTCCTGCTTACGATAAAGGAGCATTCTTCTGAAAGTGAGGCACTTCATTAGCAACCTGGTTGAAAACTGACAAAACATATTTCAACACTGAACAGGCAGCCTCAGGAACAATTGTGGTAAAAGCAGAGTTTTCATCCTGCTTCCAACAGGAAAAAATTCTGTAATATATGTACAGAAATTATATATGACTTTAGATGGACAGTGTAACTACAAATTATAAATTGCCTTTCATAGCTGTATCTTGAAAAGAATTCCTTTGTCTCTGTGCTAGGAGAATGGCCAGTCACAAAACTGTCCTAACTCATCCACATTATTTATGAAAGTATCTACAAGACGCAGGCAGGCTCTTTGATCTGCAGATCAGCTGGGATGCAGGTTTGGTCTATTATACATGGACAATGCATTAATTAATGTCAGCCTTGGCTCTGTGGTAACACTCACTCCTGAGTCAGGTTTGTGTTCAAGCCCCATTTGAGACTTGGGCACATGATTTAAGCTAACACTTCAGTGTAGCACTGAGGGACCATTGCACTTTCAGAGGTTCAGTCTTTTGGATGAGACGCTAAAACAAGTTCCTGTCTACCCTCTCAACCGCACATACAAGATTCCAGAGCACCTATTCGAAGAAGAGCAGGGAGTTCTCCCCGTGCCTAGGCAATACTTATCCCTCATCCACCAAAAATAGATTATCTGGTCATTTATCACAATTGCTGCCTATTGGACCTTGCTGTGCACAAAACTGGCTGACATGTTTCCCTATATTACAACAGCAGCTACATTTCAAAATACTTCATTGGCAGTGAAGCGCTTTCGGATGGCCGAAGTTATATAGGCGCTATATAAATGTAAGTTCTTTATTCTTTCTTAAAAGATATGCAAGGTCTGGGGGGTTTGTGAATAGTAGCACATGAAGTGATTCAGACACAGGATGCACATTGTATCTTTGGATTTGATTGGCAGCTATTCATTCAGACTCCTCTTGCCAGGGTTTTATTGTATCTTCAGTTCAGTTTATTCAGCTTCTAAAACAGATACTTGGATTCGATGCAGTGGGCAGGAATATCACTTCACCCATCTACTAACAGGGAGTTAACACAAGACCGCTTCCACCAAAAGTATTGCAGATTATCGAACTGTGTAAAATATTCTCAGATATTTTAACTCCTTGTGGACTGACTCATTATTGTTTTCCAAGTATTTGTACCATTAATAATTTCCCATCATTTTGCTTCTGGGCAATTTCTGGTTGCAAATATTGATTTTAAAACCAATATTTACCACCTTTCAGAGAAGACAGGAGAATGCAACGCATATTCCACATGGTCATTGGTGTAATGCACTTTAGATAACAATTAATGGTTAGTTCCGTCACATGCCTTCCCACTCACAGCAAGCCTGAATGTGCAGTCTTGGGTTCAAAGGAGACTTAATCTCCATTGGAAATTGCTTTTTTGTCATATTAGTTGGGAGAGAGCTCGAATTATAACAGCAAACTTGGAAAAAGGCTCAAAAATTCCGATGTTTCTAGCTTACCCTTTAAACCAGGGATACTTACAGGCCAACGCAATTCTTACACATCTGTGCTACTGCCCTCAGCAAGGTTCAAGGCAGTCTTGCTTTTCTGCACTGCTTTTGCACATTGCGCTTCAACTCTCAATCCCGCTCTTGAACGAGTGTCACTATTTCTATTCACGTGCAGAAATAGCAAAAGGACTAATCTACCAGTGGATGTCTGTTCACATACAGTTGGATTGATGAGTGTTATTTAGTATAGCCAGTTCATCCCGTTGCATTTTGTCTCCTTTGTGTTGTAGCTAAACGCGAAATTCCACGCATGTCTGCTCCATGGCAAGGAGAAGGATTTAATTCCTAGCCTGACTACTTGAAATATGTGAGATGCCCAAGATGAAGCCATTGGTGCTGTTGGTGTTTAAAGGCAATTCAGTTCACTATCGATCCTGCTAGCGTCAGAGGCTCATGCCTCCTGCATTCCCCCATTAAGATCTTCCCTAAAATACACAAATTCAAGTGGACATTTATGATTTGATATTTTAATCAATCAATGCTTTTAATTAAATCTACCGACATGAATGTGTAAATAACCAATGAGAACTTATTTCTGGGGCTGCAAAAATTCTTAGAAGTGATGCTTGAATACAAGTCTGCTAGCTGATTCATCAATAACTGGAGGTGTCTTGCCTCTTCAGTTCACATTACCTTGGTGGTAGAGTATTCTGAGTTGCGTTGGTTGGTGAAGTGAGGGGACTGGACCACCCTGCAGGTGAACGCGGTGTGCTTCGTGCTATAGAACTGTTGCCAGCTCCCTGCTATGTAAAACAAAAAAGTTAAATGCGATTAAAATTTAGTCAAGCAATTTCCCAATTTTATCTAAAGCAAAAGTTACCATCAGAAAATTATTTGATATTTCAAATCAATAGGTGTAACATCTCAAAAAATATTTTTTTCCAGTTCATTAGTTCATGATCTTATCCAGTTTGGTAATCTACATGACCGACAGATCACCATTTAGTTATTTCCAACATTACATCAAATAGCGCAATACATGTATCTCGCTTTCTCAGAAAATGCTAATATACTTTAGCCAAAAACAGTTTATGTTCAAGAATACAACTAAAATTCACTGACAATAGCTCATGTGTATGGAATGATGGTGTGTGAGCCCTCCTGTAGAGCTTTACAGCACAGAAAGAGGCTTTTCAGCCCATCAAGTCTGTTTTTCTTCACGAGCAACCTAGTTGAATCTAACTCTCCTGCTTGTTCTCCAATATTCCTCTTCTTTAAGCAACTTTTTAATTCCCATTTGAAATTGCTTATGGACTTGGCTTCAACAACCCCTTCTGTGTAAAGACATTTTTTTTTACAAATCTCCCTTTTAATTCTTTTAGTGATTTATCTTAGATTTGTGCCCTCTTGTTACTGTTTCACCAACCAGTGAAAACAATCTATCATGACTTAGTCTGTCAAAACCCTTACTAATATTGAAGATCTCGATCAGGTCACCCCTCAGCCTTCTTAGCTCCAGTGAAACTTCTCAAGCCTCTCTTCCATAATTGTAACCCCTCACCTGGTAACATTCTAGTGAATCTGCACTGCACCTTTTCCATTGGTTTTGTATCCCTAATATAATGGAGTGTCCAAATTTGCACACAATATTCCACAACTGCGGACTAATTAGGGTCTTGTACAAGATCAACATTACCTCCTTGCCTTTGTAATCTATAGATAAAAAAAAAATAAAGATTCTGGTTCCATTTTTAATGGCCGTACCTGCTTCCAGTGCCTCCAATGGTCACCTCCAATTACCTATTTGCACACCAACGCCCCTCTGCTTCTCTACTCCATTTAAAATCTTACCATTTCTTTTACCCATTTTTGATTCCAAAATGTAATTACTTGACATTTCTCCACATTGAGTCACATCTGCCACCAATCTGACCATCCTGCAGGACTATCTGTGTTCTTCGACAGTCTTTGAAGTCCTTGTCACAATTTTCCATACCTCCCTATTTTGTGTCATCAGCAAATTTCAATATTGTTCCCTCAAGATCAAACTCCAGATCATTTATATATACAGTAAAAGAACCCTCAACTCAGACCCATGTGGAACATCACTCATCACGTTGTTCCAGTCTAAGGAACATCCGCCCTTTGTTTCTGCCTTCCAATCATCTCTTTATCCATCTGGCCATATTCCCTTTAGTTCCATGTGCCAATCCAGGGGACTGGAGGCCAATTAGCTTAACGTCTAAAGATCATGGAATCCTTACTCAACGATATAACAGAAAAACATCTAGAAACCGAAAATATAATAAAGATTAGTCGGCACGGATTTCAAAAGGGAAGGTCATGCTTGACCAACCTTATTGAATTCTTTGAAGTAGTAACAGAAAGGATAGACAAGGGTAATGCAGTAGATATAATATATTTGGATTTTCAAAAGGCCTTTGATAAGGTACCACACAGTAGACTCATGACTAAGGTCAGACCATATGGAGTCACGGGACAAGAAGCAGAACGGAAAGCACGCTGGCTACAAAACAGAAAACAGAGAGTAGGGGTTAAAGGTAGTTACTCAGACTGGCAAAAGGTGGGAAGTGGTGTTCCACAAGGTTCGATGCTGGGACCACTGTTGTTCACCATTTACATTAACGATTTGGATTCAGGAATCGGAAGTACAATTTCAAAATTTGCGGACGACATCAAATTGGGGGGTATAGTTAATACCGAGGAGGACTACGACAAAAAAACCAGGAAGACATTAATAAACTTGCAGAATAGGTGTATAATTGGCAAATGAATTTCAATATAGATAAGTGTGAGGTGTTACATTTTGGTAGGAAGAATAAGGGGGCCACATACTGCTTGAATAATAAGGGTCTAAATGGGGTAGAGGAGCAGGGAGACCTTGGGGGTACAGATACACAAATCACTAAAAGTAGTGACGCAGATTAATAAGGCCATAATAAAAAGCAAACCAAGCACTGGGGTTCATTTCTGGAGGGATAGAATTGAAAAGCAGAGAAGTTCTGTTAAACTAGTATAGAACCTTGGTTAGACCACACTTGGAGTACCGTGAACAGTTCTGGTCTCCACACTATAAAAAGGATGCAGAGGCACTGGAGAAGGTGCAAAAAAGATTTACTAGGATGACAACAGAACTGAGAGATTATACCCATCAGGAAAGACTGAACAGGCTGGGGCTCTTTTCTTTGGAAAAGAGAAGACTAAAAGGTGACCTGATAGAGGTCTTCAAAATTATGAAAGGGTTTGATAGAGTAGACATGGAGAAGATGTTTCCACTTGCAAGGGTGACCAGAACTAGGGACCATAAATATAAAATAGTCACTAATAAATCCAATAGGGAATTCAGGAGAAACTTCTTTACCCAGAGTGGTTAGAATGTGGACTCGCTACCACAAGGAGTAGTTGAGGTGACTAGCATAGATGCATTTAAGGGGGAGCTAGATAAACACATGAGGGAGAGAGGAATAGAAGGATATGTTGATAGGGTTAGATGAAGTAGGGAGGGAAGATGCTCGTGTGGAGCATAAACACTGGCATGGACTTGTTCGGCTGAATGGCCTGTATGTGTGCTGTAAATTCTATGTAATTCTTTATCATAAGTCTCTTATGTCCTACCTTATCAAATGCATTTTAAAAATCCATATAAACCTCAAAAGGACACTTCTGAAATACTAGGTCTGAAGCCAAGTAATAATACTCATAGCTTTTCTCTAGGACACAGAATTGAAAAAAAATGTCCTGTGTTGTGGTATAATGGCCAAGTGGCAGTCTCCTTTAGATGCACAGTGGTCAACTAGTCTCCTGGACAATCTGTCCAGATGATAAATTGGCAGGTTACTATCCTGAACAGCTACTTTTTTGGAAGTGTGTTTGTTCAAATGATAAAGATGAAGGATGGGTGACATTCTCACAACCTTTAAGATATGACAGCAGCAGGAGTACAATGCTGGTCTCCTGGGGGAAGGAAGGAACTTGGTCTATCACATGTGCACACACTGCAAATTGATTTCACTGCTCTCAACTCAGAGCACTCCCACCCTGCAGAATTTGGGGAATCCATTGTGGAATGTTGGCGATATTCTGGATCTGTTGTCTTAAAACACAGGCATCTGATGATAATTATCTGAAAACTAGGCTGCTTTCTAATAGAACCTATCTATGCAGCTATGCTTGGATGTGGGGTAATGTCAATGCTGAAAAGTAGAGGTGGTGGGTGGTTGCATGCTTCTGACTTCCTGCCAGTGACTGCCCTATAACACCTAGCAAGTGGGACAGTGGCCTTCAAAGGGCTGAATACTGATCTGAAGCACATTTCGTTTCAATTTGAAACAACATTTGGACGGTTTTGGTGAAAATTATTCTGGTAGGTTATATTCCAGGAGTGCCAGAGATGTTTTTGTGCCCTTTCTAGCCCCCAGAATCACATTGCAACACAATTGCCAGAACATCATAGTTGACCAGGAAATAATCTGGGTTGATAACAAAATGATACGTGTGAATCGAAGTGATTTTATAGAACAGGCATTTACCATTTCTTTTCTTTTGAGGTAAATCAGTACTATGTTGTGATTACATTAATCATGCAGTTTGGTGGAATATCAATAGCTACATTTTCTGCTTTTAGAAGGAGTTTGTAATCTCCCCCTTCTTTATATTGATGGAAACAAATTTGAACGATGCTGACCTGTGCACTCAAAAATGTACATTTTGCACCTCCCAAGGGGCGATGCAGCCACTTAACTAGCCAAGGCCATTCATCCAACTGGAGGGAGGTCTTGGAAAAGTGTTACAACCTTACCAGGGGACCATGCGGAGTCAGTAACATTACAGGAACATTGTCTCAAAGGACAGATATAGGGAGGAGGATCATGTACGATAACAAGTTGCAAGTTTTGTGCCTCTACTTTTGTGGTCTGCAAAGGAATTCTTTACATTAGTTCATTATTTTTTTAAAATTCGTTCATGGGATGTGGGCGTCGCTGGCAAGGCCAGCATTTATTGCCCATCCCTAATTGTCCTCGAGAAGGTGGTGGTGAGCCAGCCGCTTTCTTGAACCGCTGCAGTCCGTGTGGTGAAGGTTCTCCCACAGTGCTGTTGGGAAGGGAGTTCCAGGATTTTGACCCAGCGACGATGAAGGAACGGCGATATATTTCCAAGTCGGGATGGTGTGTGACTTGGAGGGGAACGTGCAGGTGGTGTTGTTCCCATCTGCCTGTTGCTCTTGTCCTTCTAGGTGGTAGAGGTCGCGGGTTTGGGATGTGCTGTCGAAGAAGCCTTGGCAAGTTGCTGCAGTGCATCCTGTGGATGGTACACACTGCAGCCACTGTGCGCTGGTGGTGGAGGGAGTGAATGTTTAGGGTGGTGGATGGGGTGCCAATCAAGCGGGCTGCTTTGTCCTGGATGGTGTCAAGCTTCTTGAGTGTTGTTGGAGCTGCACTCATCCAGGCAAGTGGAGAGTATTCCATCACATTCCTGACTTGTGCCTTGTAGATGGCGGAAAGGCTTTGGGGAGCCAGGAGGTGAGTCACTCGCCGCAGAATACCCAGTCTCTGACCTGCTCTTGTAGCCATAGTATTTATATGGCTGGTCCAGTTAAGTTTCTGGTCAACAGTCAATATTATTTGGCTTTTGTGCTATTTTCAGAAAGGACAGTTACTATTCAACGTTCATTTTGTTGTAATTTGTTGTAAAGCTTAATCTTTCCCAAATGCTGAGAAAGACCGCAAATAAATAGCTAATTTATTTTCTCATCCAAAAGTGAAGAAAAGTGACTTTTAGAAGCCCACTTTTTAAACACAGCATGAAAAGCCATATGTGAAGGTAAATTCAAACAGTTTCTTGTTACTCACTTATACAAATTAAAGACTTACCAATGAATACCTAGGAGCAACAAGCACTCAGTCATACGGGCTACTGTTCCTATTTTCATAGAGATGGTTGACCCTCCTATTTCCTATGCAGCCCAGAACTGCTTTGCAGCAACCCCTCTATGATATTTCTTTGATGGGAACATCGAGTTTAAGAACAAATCACAAGGTCCCTTGCCCAAATTTTCAGTTATTATTTTTGAAACAATTCTTTCAACTTTTTTCTAATCTCATCATTTATTTTGTCTGTTTTACCATATCTCTTTTCCATTAGTTCATACATTCAACATTTAACTGTACACTTTTAGCCTCAGAATTTCATGTCTTCTCCCATCCTCCTTTCTATGATTTCCTTCTTGTCAGACAAACTCCCGTTAAGAATCTCCTTAGTCACAGCTGAGCATAAGACTCTGGCCCCATTCAGAAAAAGGCATAGCTTCAAGGTGCTAATTGCATCAGAGCAAAAACCACATCATTTAGGATCATTACTATCATCATAATTATCACTGGATGAAATTACTTTCACTGTCTTCCTTGGAGAGGTCAGAAATGCAGGTGTCAGCACAGCATCTCTTAGTCACAAATCAGATGTGGAAAATGATTGTTTATATGTCCAGAATTATTCCAGCATTCATTTTGTCAGTACTGCAATGTTAATTCTGCATTTTAGCAAACCGTCATTAAGCTAACACCATTACATTTCACTCTTGGTAGAAAATAGTGTGTTTCATTCAAGTCATGAGGAATAGTTGCACAATTTCCCAAGTAATGAAGCATCCTCACCCTCACCCCCCAACATGATCCTTGATTATTTGAACACGATCATTATTTGGTCTTGGCATTAGAACCAAGGACCAAGAGATTGGCTTTATTTGGGCATTTTATTCAAAAGCAAAATAAACTCAACAATTTAAAGACTAAACTCAATGCTTTCATTGGTGCCAACATCTGATGGGTGCAACCTTTTAGAAAAAGGTTGTTTCTTTCCGGCAGGACAATGATTAAAGTGTACATACTTACATTAATACAAGCAAAACAAAAAAGTCACTTCTATTAAGTTGCTGGAGTGAAGAGGGTACAAAGTAGTTTTATGTAGAATCAAAGAATGATACAACACAGAAGGAGGCCATTTGGCCCATCGTGCCTCTGCCGGCTCTTTGAAAGAGCTATCCAATTAGTCCCACTCCCCTGCTCTTTCCCCATAGCCCTGCAAATTTTCTCCCTTCAAGTATTTATCTAATTCCCTTTTGAAAGTTATTATTGAATCTGCTTCCACCACCCTTTCATGCAGTGCATTCCAGATCACAACAACTCGCTGCGTAAATTTTTTTTTCCTCATCTCCTCTTCGGTTCTTTTGCCAATTACTGTAAATCTGTGTTCTTTGGTTACTGGCCCCTCTGCCACTGGAAACAGTTTCTCTTTATTTACTCTATCAAAACCATTTATGATTTTGAACACCTCTATCAAATCTCCTCTTCACCTTCTCTGCTCTAAGTTCTCTAGTCTTTCCACGTAACTGAAGTCTTTCATCCCTGGTACCATTCTGGTAAATCTCCTCCGCACCCTCTCTAAGGCCTTGACATCCTTCCTAAAGTATTGTGTCCAGAATTGGCCACAATACTCCAGCTGGGATCTAACCAGTGTTTTATAAAGGTTTAGCATAACTTCCTTGCTTTTGCACTCTATACAGCTATTTATAAAGCCAAGGATCCCGCATGCCTTTTTAACAGCCTTCTCATCTTGTCCTGCCACCTTCAAAGACTTGTGTACATACAGCCCAGGTCTCTCTGTTCCTGCATCCCCTTTAAAATTGTAACATTTAGTTCATATTGCTTCTCTTCATTCTTCCTACCAAAATGTCTGACTTCACACTTCTCTGCGCTAAATTTCATCTGCCATGTGTCTGCCCACTTCACCAGTACGTCTATGTCCTCATTGAGTCTGCTACTATCCTCTTCACTGTTTACTCCAATTCTGAGTTTCGAAAGAATAGGATGGATTTCTAACAGGGTTTGATGAAAGTTATGTAATATTCCAAATATGTAACGAAACAATACCTTTCATGCACAATATAATGAATAAGGTAGTCCGTGCCTTTTCTAAATTTTTCCCTCCCACAGAAAAAAGTGAATTATAAGAGCACAGCAACAGTCATTATGCTTGTTTTGTGCATCTACTGGTCTTCCCATGATCGAATAATTGGAAAGATGCTCAAATCTATACACTACAAGAATTTTTCCACAAGGAGTACTCATTTTAATTTTATTAGGTGCTTATGTTGAGCTCAATTGTTCACAGGAAAAATATTGAAAACCAATTCAATAAAACAAAGATGCTGCAGGAAAACTGTTTTCTCTGGTTGCTGAAATATCTCAACATATAACCAGAATCCACAAGCCATCTTCAGTTACAAAATACTACAGGGTAAAGATACAATGTCTCCTGCAACAGCTGTGTTGTAACATCCTAAAAACCTGATCATCAATACTTTTCATGTGCTGAGGTCAAAAATAAGCCACATGGCAAGCCTATCTCAAATGAGATGGTTGAACTACATTAACTACCTGCTTTAATTAAATCAAAGTTAAACAAATTATCCGTTATATAAACAGGTAGTTGGAAACAAGTGTGCTAAATTTGCAGTTTAGATGATCACATGAGCTAGGCTTGTTCAAGTTTTGCTCTTGTAGTTCATGATTATCCTGATTCTCTAGTGTTCATCTGCCAGTAACTCACTGAGTTATCCATTATTGTAAATGCCATATAAAATACCTGGGTAGTGCTGCTTGAATTACGAAGATGAGTTTGAAGAAGTTTGGTGGCTCCATCCTGGAACGTTTTGGGTAGAGCTCCAAGTAGCATGCTGAATTCTGGAGTGTTGAGTTGAAACAGGCATATCAAAACTGCTTGAGCTGCCTAAAAGAAGAAAAACAGTCTTTAAAGTGTCAGCAAGAGGAAAAATTAGTTCCATCCATTATCATATCTATAACTTCAATAAAACAACTTGTGCAATGTTTCTCCAGTTTCACATTTATCTTTCACTATCATTCATTTAAATATCTTTTTGCTTAAAAGGAGCAGTAATCCTTAACTGACACTAGCAGTCAGAATTCTGGTACTATGGCCATCAACAATTTTCATATTAAATTCATTTTAACCAATTTCTAGCAGAATAATACTCCTACACCCCTCCCTGCAATGCTGTTTGCAGAAGAGACTTCATAAACTACAGATGCACATTATTGTCCACTAAGTTGGAGATGTTAAAAGCTCACCTGAATGATGGGCTAAAGATATCCTTAAAGTTTCCTAGGTCCTCAATATTCCCTAAATATCTGTTTCTCACTGGAAGCTGACATTTCAGTGCAGTGTTAAGGTACTACTACACTGTCACAGGTGCTGCCTTTTGGATAAGACAGTAAAACTGAAGCCCTATCTGCCTGTTTACAGCACTATATCGAAGTACGGTGGAAAATTCTCAGAGTGCACTGCACAACATTCATTGCTCAAACATCACCAAAACAAACTACCTGGTCACTTATGTCATTTGTTGTTTAGGAGACCTTGTGTGCAAAATAGTTACCGTATGTGTGATCAAAACAGTGACAACACTTTTAAAAACAATTCAGTGGCTACGGAGCACTATGGGGTTTCCTGAGGATGTGCAAAGTGTTATATAAATGCAAGATCTTTAATTGTTCCTACTGCTCTGCAGACAGTTTCCATTTTAGGCATCAATACCAACATCAAACCGACAGATATAGCACAGCTAGAATCAGAGTAAAGCTCCGTCTACTCTGTCCAACAACGTGCCTCAGCACTCACGACTACACCAATGTGACATTTTTTCCATTTCTTGCACCAACTGTCCTTACACCTGAGTGTAGATTCAGATGGGACAGAATCAGAACTGGAGATAGAAGGCAGGAAATTAGTAAGTGACTTAGAAAGGCAAAGGAAACAAAGGTTAGAAAATAAACAGCAAGGGAATTTGGCAGTGCTTAAAGGTATATACCTTAATGCAAGGAGTATAGTGAATAAGGCAGATGAGCTGAGGGCACAGAGAGACACGTGGCAGTATGAGAGAGGAAGTATTAAGGGGATAGCATCTTTGAAAGTAGATAAATCACCAGGGCCAGACGAAATGTATCCCAGGCTGTTACAAGAAGCAAGGGAGGAAATAACAGAGGCGCTGACCATCATTTTCCAATCCTCACTGGATACAGGCGTGGTGCCGGAGGATTGGAGGACTGCTAACTTTGTACCATTGTTTAAAAAGGGAGTGAGGGATAGACCGAGCAATTACAGGCTAGTCAGTCTAACCTTGGTAGTGAGCAAATTATTGGAATCAATTCTGAGGGACAGGATAAACCATCACTTAGAAAGGCATGGAGTAATCAAGGACAGTCAGCATGGATTTGTTAATGGACGGTCGTGTCTGACTAACTTGATTGTATTTTTTGAGGAGGTAACGGGGGGGTTGATGAGGGTACTGCTTTCAATGTTGTCTACATGGATTTTAGCAAGGTTTTTGACAAAGTTCCACATGGCAGACTGGTCAAAAAAGTACAAGCCCATGGGATCCAAGGGAGAGTGGCAAGTTGGATCCAAAATTGGCTCAGTGGCAAGAAGCAAAGGGTAATGGTCGACGGGTGTTTTTGTGACTGGAAGGCTGTTTCCAATGGGGTTCTGCAGTGCTCAACACTAGCTCCCTTGTTTTTTGTGATATATATTAATGATTTGGATTTAAATGTAGGGGGCATGATTAAGAAGTTTGCAGATGATACAAAAAGTGGCCGTGTGGTTGATAGTGAGGAGAAAAGCTGTAGACTGCAGGAAGATATCAATGGACTGGTCAGGTGGGCAGAAAAGTGGAAAATGGAATTCAATCCAGAGAAGTGTGAGGTAATGCATTTGGGGTGGGCAAACAAGGCAAGAGAGTACACAATAAATGGGAGAGGATACTGAAAGGCGTACAGGAAGTGAGGGACCTTGGAGTGCATGTCCACAGATCCCTGAAGATAGCAGGACAGGTAGATAAGGTGGTTAAGAAGGTACATGGAATACTTTCCTTTATTAGCTGAGGTGTAGAATATAAGAGCAGGGAGGTTATGCTGGAACTGTATAAAACACTGGTTAGGCCACAGCTTGAGTACTGTGTACAGTTCTGGTCACATTATAGGAAAGATGTGATTGCACTGGAGAGGGTCCAGAAGAGATTTACGAGGATGTTGCCAGGACTGGAGAATTTTAGCTATGAGGAAAGATTGGACAGGCTGGGGTTGTTCTCTTTAGAACAGAGGAAGCTGAGGTGTACAAAATTATGAGGGGCCTAGATTGAGTGGATAGGAAGGACCTTTTCCCTTAGTAGGGAGGTCAATAACCAGGGGGCACATTTAAAATTATTGTTAGAAGGTCAGAGGGGAGCTGAGGAAAAATGCTTTCACCCAGAGGGTGATGGGGGTCTGGAACTCACTACCTGAAAGGGTGGTAGAGGCAGAAACCCTCAACTCATTTAAAAAGTACCTGGATATGCACCTGAAGTGCTGTGACCTACAAGGCAATGGACCAAGTGCTGTAAAGTGGGATTAGGCTGGATGGCTCATTTTTGGCCGGCGCGGATACGATGGGCCAAATGGCCTTCTTCTGTGCTGTAAATTTTCTATGATTCTTTCTATGACCTGTCTGAATGACATTGTCAATTGTTGCCAAATGAGGGGCAGTTTTGTGCTCTGGCCTATGTTTAGTAGGAACTGGATTGAGAGTACCCAAACTCATTTCACATAGTTATCCTTACAATCAGCAGGTCAACAAAATTTATCAAAATCAGCCCGGGCTTAATTTAAAACTGCGCCCAGAGGTGAAAGGACAGTGTTCAACCCACTATATAATATTCTTCTTGCAAATATCCCTATACACACTTATTGTACACTGCCCATTGCATATGCTTTGCCAAAGTTTAAGGATCAGCCTTGGCTCAGTGGTAGCACTCTCATCAATTAGTCAGGACATCGTGGGTTCAAGTCCCACTCCAGAGATTTGAGCACATAATCTAGGTTGGCACTTGAGTGCAGTACAGAGGGAGAACTGCACTGTTGGAGGTGCTGTCTTTCAGATGCAACGTTAAACAGAGGCTCGGTCTGCCCTCTCAGATGGACGGAAAAGATCACATGGCACTATTCAAAGAAGAGCAGAGGAGCTCTCACTGTGTCCTAGTCAACATTTATCCCTCAAACAACATCACGAAAACAGATTATCGGGTTATTTATTTCATCGTTGTTTGTGGGAACTTGCTGTGCGCAAATTGGCTGCCGTGTTTCCTAGATTACAATAGTGACTCCATATTAAAAGTACTACGTTGGCTGTAAAGTGTTTTGGGACGTCCTGAGGTCATGAAAGACACTACATAAATGCAAGTCTTTCTTTTAACAATGAACAGTTTAAAAAACTTTTTAGCCTGGTTGGAGTGGATTTAGACAAATCACCTAAAATTTCTGCAGGATTTCTCTTGATCTACTGCCATAACCTCAGTGGAAAATTGGGCCCCCCAGCGAAATGGTACATATTGCTAATAAAAGGACTGTTTATGCCATTTCTCCAGGGTTTTCACCAATCTTATGCTGAAGCTACGGTAGCAGATTGGGAGAACCTCCATAGAAATTGTCCCCCAATATCTTTTGAATAAGCCAAAGAACTGCTAAGATTAACAGATGCTCCTGGTACTGAATACTTAAGTTGCAATAAGAATAAATTAAAACTTTCTATCAAGTGAATAAGTCTCAAATGAATTTTACCAGTTTGGTAAAGACCCAATCTTTGGTTGGCCCTTGAGTGGTCAACTGCTATCTAGTCTATGCTCTAAATTGTCAATAGATGGATGTGTAAAAATACAAGTGCTTTATTTGCTGGATTTTCTTGAGTTGCAAGGAAGCACATGTCCAATAAGTAGGATCTGCTGGACTGATGTATGCAACATCTTTGACAATCTCATCAATTAGATCTGGAGCATCCAAACTTCGTTTACACAATGCACTTAGTTCTATACCTGTGTGTAAACATGTAAACAATTATAATGCAAGGCACCAATCCAACTTTGCTAATTTGAAAACTAACTGAGAAAATTCACATAAAAACACTTAACCCAAGGTAAGTTACAGATGGATTTAAAAGATTTCCACCAATATATTGGAGCAGTACAGAGAACAGACTTTTCTAAACTGTCACGCGCATCATAGGAAGAGTAGGCCATTCAGCACCTTGAGCCTGTTCCGCCATTCAATCAGATCATGGCTGATCTGTACCTCAACTCCAGTTATCTGTCTTTGATCCATATCCTTTGATACCCTTAATTAACAAAATTCTATCAATCTCAGTCTTGAGCATTTCAATTGACCCAGCGTCCACCGCATTTTGGGGGAAAGAGTTTTCCAGATTTCCACAACCCTTTGTGTGGAAAAAGTGTCTCTTGATTTCCCTCCTGAATGGCATAGCTCTAATGTTAAGATTGTGCCACCTTGTTCCGGATTCCCCCACAAGAGAAAATAGTTTCTCAGCATCTACCCTATCAAATCGTTTTGTCATTTTAAACACCTCGATTAGATCACCCCTCAACCTTCCATGATCAATGGAATACAAGCTAAGTTTTGCAACCTGGCTTCATAATTTAACCCTTTAAGCCCCGGTATCATTCTGGTGAATCTGTGTTGTACCTGCTCCAAGGCCAATATATCCTTCCTGAGGTGAGGTACCCAGAACTATACGCAGCACTCCAGATGGTGCCTTACTAAGGCTCTATTCAAACTGAAGCATAACTTCCTCCCCTTTATATTCCAGCTCCCTTGAGGTAAAGGCCAACATTCCATTAGCCTTTTTGATTACTTTTTGTACCTGTTCACTAGCTTTTAGTGATTCATGTACACTGACACCCAAATCTCTTTGCTCCTCCACAGTTCCTAGTTTCTCACGATTTGTCTTTCTTGGATCCAAAATGGATGACCTCACACTTCCCTACATTGAACTCCATTTGCCACAGTTTTGCCCACTCACATAATCTGTCCATGTCCCTTTGTAACCTCCTGCTCCCATCTGCACAACTTTCTGTACCTCCTAACTTAGTGTCATCTGCAAACTTGGATATACAACTCTATTCATTCATCATTGATATACATGGTGAAAAGTTGAGGCCCCAGTACACGTCCCTGGGAAAAACCACTTGTCATATCCTGCCAATCAGAGTACATTCCCTTTATCCCTACTCTCGGTTTCCTACCTCCCAACCAATTTCCAACCCATGTCGCAAGGTTGTGTCCAATTCCAAATGCTTTCATATTTGTCAATAATCTCTTGAACGGAATCTCATCAAATGTCTTGAAGTCCATATAGACAACATCTATAGACACTCCCTTATCAACTATGCAAGTGGCCTCAAACATTCAATTAATTTGTCAGACTTGATTTACCCTTCAGAAATCCATGCTGACTCTCCCTGATCACCTCATACTTGTTCATGTGCTCAGGCAGTCTGCCCCTGATGACAGATTCCAGTAACTTCCCCACAACTGACTGCACTTGTCCAATAGATACGAGGTTCTTGCAGCCCTTGTGGACGAGTGCAGGGACTGCAGGGAGGATGAGCAAACTGGCCACGGCATTGTGGTTCAGGAGACCATTTAACTGGGGGGAGTAAAAAGGAATGTGGTTGTAGTATGCGATAGTATAGTTCGAGGGATAGACACTGTTCTCTGCAGCCAAGAGCGAGAGTCCCGAAGGCTGTGTTGCCTACTGGTGCTAGGGTTGTAGAGGAACTTGGAGTGGGAGGAAGAAGATCCAGTTGTCGTAGTCCACGTAGATACCAACGACATAGGTAGGACTAAGAAAGAGGTTCTGCTGAGGGAGTTTGAGCAGCTAGGGACTAAATTAAAAAGAAGAACCACAAAGGCAATAATCTCCGGATTATTGCCTGAGCCACGAGCAAATTAGCACAGGATAAATCAGATCAGAGAGATGAATGCGTGGCTCCAAGATTGGTGTGGGAGAAGTGGGTTTCAATTCATGGGGCACTGGCACCAGTACTGGGGAAAGAGAGCATCCATCGGGACAGGCTTCACCTGAACAATGCTGGGACCAGTGTTCTGGTGAACTGAATTACTAGGGCAGTAGAGAAGGCTTCAAACTAAATAGAGGGAGGGAGGGCGGGGGGGCGAAGTTTAGATTCGTAAAGAGAAAAGACAAGGAAGTAGTACAGGAAAGTGATGGGGGTAATGATAAACAGAGTGTATCAGGAAGGGACAGGGCATACAAACATAAGAGTGCACTAGCAAATGGGGCCAGGGTAGGAAAGAATGGTAAAAAGACAAAATTAAAGGTTCTTTATCTGAAATGCGCGCAGCATTCGTAATAAGATAGATGAATTGATGGCACAAATAGAAACAAATGGGTATGATCTCATGGCCATTACAGAGACATGGTTGCAAGGTGACCAAGGTTGGGAGCTAAATATTCAGGGCTATTTAACATTTTGGAAGATTCTGAGGGGACTTGATAGGGTAGATGCTGAGAGGATGTTACCCTTCATAGGGGAATCTAATACTAGGGGGGCATTGTCTCAGAATAAGGGGTCGCCCGTTTAAGACGGAAATGAGGAGGAATTTCTTCTCCCAGAGGGTCATGAATCTTTGGAATTCTTTACCCCAAAAAGCTGTGGAGGCTGAGTCATTGAATACATTCAAGGCTGAGTTAGACAAATTTTTGATCAGCAAGGGAGTCAAAGGATACGGGGAAAAGGCGGGAAAGTGGAGTTGAGGTAAAAAAAAAATCAGATCAGCCATGATCTCACTAAATGGCGGAGCAGACTCGAAGGGCCAAATTGCCTACTCCTGCTCCTATCTCTTATGGTTAGAGAGATATGCCTTCTTGAACCGCTGCCATCTGTGTGGTGAAGGTACTCCCACAGTACTGTTAGGTAGGGAGTTTCAGGATTTTGACCCAGCGACGATGAAGGAACAGCAATATATTTCCAAGTCAGGATGGTGTGTGACTTGGAGGGGAATGTGCAGGTGGTGGTGTTCCCATGTGCCTGCTGCTCTTGTCCTTCTAGGTGGTAGAGGTCGTGGGTTTGGGAAGTGCTGTTGAAGAAGCCTTGGTGAGTTGCTGCAGTGCATTCTGTAGATAGTACACACTGCAGCCACGGTGCGCCAGTGGTGGAGAGAGTGAATGTTTAGGGTGGTGGATGGGATGCCAATCAAGCGGGCTGCTTTGTCCTAGATGGTGTCGAGCTTCGAGTGTTGTTGGAGCTGCACTCATCCAGGCAAGCGGAGAGTATTCCATCACACTCCTGACCTGTGCCTTGTAGACGGTAGAAAAGCTTTGGGGAGTCAGGAGGTATGTCACTCGCAGCAGAATAACCAGCCTCTGACCTGCTCTTGTAGCAACAATATTTATGTGGCTGGTCCAGTTAAGTTTCTGGTCAATGGTGACCATCAGGATGTTGATGGTGGGAGATTCGGCGATGGTAAGGGGAGGTAGTTGGACTCTCTCTTGTTGGAGATGGTCATTGCCTGCCACTTGTCTGGCGCAAATGTTACTTGCCACTTATCAGCCGAAGACTGGATGTTGTCCAGGTCTTGCTGTACATGGGCATGGACTGCTTCATTATCTGAGGGGTTGCGAATGGAGCTGAACACTGTGCAATCATCAGCAAACATCCCCATTTCTGACGTTATGATGGAGGGAAGGTCATTGATGAAGTAGCTGAAGATGGTTGGGCCTAGGACACTGCCCTGACAAACTCCTGCAGCAATGTCCTGCATCGGAGGGGTGTTGCTTCGTTGGTGGATAAATTCTAACGAACAACACCATGATCTGTTACAATGAAGAACATTAGATACATGCAAACTAATGGGAACATCGATTTAGAAGGATATCTTTTCAATAAGTAGGCTTTTTTTTGGGTCACGCATGTCCATGTAAAAAAGAGAACTGGATCTTTTACTGCCAAAACAAACGTATTTTTTTTATTTGTTCATGGGATATGGGCGTCGCTGGCGAGGCCGGCATTTATTGCCCATCCCTAATTGCCCCCGAGAAGGTGGTGGTGAGCCGCCTTCTTGAACTGCTGCAGTCCATATGGTGAAGGTTCTCCCACAGTGCTGTTAGGAAGGAAGTTCCAGGATTTCAACTCAGCGATGATGAAGGAATGGCGATATATTTCCAATTGTAAACAATTTTACAACACCAAGTTATAGTCCAGCAATTTTATTTTAAATTCACAAGCTTTCGGAGACTTCCTCCTTCCTCAGGTAAATGTTCAGGAGCTCCTCGAAGCCTCCGCATTTATACATATAGAACAATACATGGTGTTTACAGAATGCCCCTGCAACTGCCCGTTGCCAAGGCAATCACCGTGTTCAGACAGAGAGGTGTCACCTGCAGAACCCCCGAATACACATTCAACAAAAAAACAAACAGGAAAAAAAACAGAGAGAGGCAGAAACATCCGGAAGGCAGAGAAAGCCAGCAAATGACCCATTATATTAAAAACAGATAACATTTGTTCGCTGGTGGGGTAACGTGTAGCGTGACATGAACCCAAGATCCCGGTTTCCAAGATCCCGGTTTCCAAGTCGGGATGGTTTCCAAGTCGGGATGGTGTGTGACTGGGAGGGGAACGTGCAGGTGGTGTTGTTCCCATGTACCTGCTGCTCTTGTCCTTCTAGATGGTAGAGGTCGCGATTATAATCTAGCTTTCGCTGGCTTTATTCAGATTATGTAAAATTTTAATGCATATATTGCAATTTACACTACAAACATAGCACAAATTATATTTACACAGAGGAA
This sequence comes from Heptranchias perlo, assembly GCF_035084215.1. Lineage (NCBI taxonomy): Eukaryota > Metazoa > Chordata > Chondrichthyes > Hexanchiformes > Hexanchidae > Heptranchias > Heptranchias perlo. The sequence continues at coordinate 99,488,652 of NC_090327.1, forward strand.
TTGGTTAAGTCACCAAGCCCTGATGGCTTGCACCCTAGGCTATTGAATAAAGTTAGAGGAGTTATAGCAGAGTCTCTGACCAAAGTTTTTCAATTCTCAGATTTGCAAATTGTGCTATGGGACTGGAAGTTGTTGATGTAAGGGGGAGAAGGATAAACTGGGTAATAGACCTGTTAGTATAACATCAGTTGTGGGCAAACTCTTAAAGCCTATAATTTAAGATAAAATTAGCAAGCATTTGGAAATGCAAGGGTTAATCAAGGACAGCCAGCACAGTATGTGTTAACTGATTTGTTTATATAAAACACAAATGAACACCAAGCAGTTTTCATATTGAAAACAATCAATTTACAACACCTTGGTTATGAAAAATAAAGCTGCAACTTACTGGCTCTCTAAACATCTTGAGGTAAGCTAATTGAGACAGATCAGAGAGAGAAAAGAAAAAGAGAGGAAAAAAGAGAGCCCCTCTTCTTCAGTCTAAAATGGGGGGAGCTGGTGTTACCAAGCTCAGGGAAACATTTGCTTTAGTGTGAAAGGAACGGATTGACATCCGGGCCTTTGGGGGTCGAAAGGAGGGATCTTCTCAAGCTATATGAAATATTTGAGATGTACATAATAACCTTACCTCTGTATACTATAATTTTTGTTCGGTAAGGGTATCAAGGGATTTGAAGCTAAGGCAGGTTAAATGGAGTCGAGGTACACACCAGCCATGATCTAATTGCATGGTGGAGCAGGCTCAAGTGGCTGAGTGGCCTTCTCATATTCCTATACTAATTAACACTTCAAAGCACCATTTTGTGTCTAAACAAACTTTTAATATGCTGTCATTTTGAGCCAAAAGGTTGAATCTAGATTACAGAAATATTATAAATTTTAAAAATCTAACTCAGGCAAAGATAAAGTCCAATTTTCTACAGTCAGGTTAGGGAACAATTGGAAGCAGACACCCTCACAGGCCAGTGCTGGGTCCACTTTTGTTCTCCGTATAAATAGATGATTTTCACTTGGGCATAGGGAACACAATCCTGAAATGTACTGATGACACAAAAGTTGGAGGTTTGGCAAACAGTGAGGAGGACTGTACATGAAATTATGAGAACATTGACAGGTTAGTAGAATAGGCAGAGAGGTGGAAGATGCAATTTAATGCAGAAAAATGTGATTTTTCTCCCCTCCCATAATGTATTACAAGGAACCTGAGTGTACGCTTAATGAAATACATAATTCCTAGAAAGTGCTAAAGCAGGTGGATAAAGCCATAAAAAAGACAACATCATTTTCAGTTTTATGAAAAGTGTCACAGAGTGCAAAAATAAAGAAATAATGATAACTTTGTGCAAGGCAATAGTTTGACCACATGTAGAGTGTTGTGTGCAGTATTGGGCATCCCATTAGAGAAAGGACATTAAAACTATGGAGAACTTCCAACATAGATTAATAAGAGCGATGCCAAGGATGTGAAACTATAATTTCACATTTTTTGTGATATTCTGTGGGAGAACCTTCACCACACGGACTGCAGCGGTTCAAGGCGGCGGCTCACCACCACCTTCTCAAGGGCAATTAGGGATGGGCAATAAATGCTGGCCTTGCCAGCGACGCCCACATCCCATGAACGAATAAAAACAAAAATTAATGATTTGGACTTAAATGCAGGGGACATGATTAGGAAGTTTGCCGTTGATACAAAAATTGGCCATGTGGTTGGTAGTGAGGAGGAAAGCTGTAGTCTGCAGGAAGATATCAATGGGCTGGTCAGATGGGCAGAAAAGTGACAAATGGAATTCAATCTGGAGAACTGTGAGGTAATGCATTTGGGGTGGGCAAACAAGGCAAGGGAGTACACAATAAATGGGAGGATACTGAAAGTGTATAGGAACAAAGGGACCTTGGAGTGCATGTCCACAGATCCCTGAAGGTAGTAGCACAGATAATTAAGGTGGTTAAGAAGGCATATGGAATACTTCCCTTTATTAGCCGAGGAATAGAATATAAGAGCAGGGAGGTTACATAGGAACTGTATAAAACACTGGTTAGGCCACACTTGAGTACTGTGTTCAGTTCTGGTCACATTACAGGAAAGATGTGATTGCACTCGAGAGGGTATTGAGGAGATTTACGAGGATGTTGCCAGGACTGGAGAATTTTAGCTATGAGGACAGATTGGATAGGCTGGGGTAGTTCTCTTTGGAACAGAGGAGCCTAGATGTGCACCTTTAGTGCCGTGATCTACAAGGCTATGGACCAAGTGCTGTAAAGTGGGATTAGGCTGGGTGGCTCATTTTCGGCCACCAAATGGCTTCCTTCTGTGCCGTAAATTTTCTATGATTTTATAGTTATGAAGAGAGATTTGAGATGCCAGGACTCTTTCCACTGGAGCAGGGAAAGCTAAAAGGAGATTTAAAAGAAGTTTTTTTTAAATTATGAAGGATTTTAATAGGGTGAATAAGGATAGACTATTTTCTTTGAGAGGGGTCATCAATTTAAAATAGTCACAAAGAATGAGGAGAGATGTTGAGAGCAATTTCTTTCCTCAGAGGGTTGTTGCTGTGTGGAATGATCTGTTGCAGGGAGTAGTTGACCAAGAGATCATTGCATATTTTCTTGAAAACTTGGATAACAAATTAAAGCTGAGAAAGATCCAGGGCTGTGGGGAAAGAGCAGGGCAGTGGGATTAGCTTTGGACTGCTCTGGCAACAAAACAGCATAAACTCAATGGGCCAAATGGCTTCCTTCTGTGCTGTAAACTTACAGTTCTAGGATAATTTAAAAGCCGGGAGGAACTATTTAACAGAGCACTGAAAATCCTTAACAGATTTCAAAATATGTGCATATTTTCTTTCGTACATCATTTCAGCTATTTCCTTTCATTCTTTGAATGTAGTTCAACTTCCCCATACAAATGAATACTCTGCAAACTGGGGGAAAACCACTTGGGGCAGAGTCCATTTGCAAGATTAGCATTGAAAATACATGGCACAGTTGATAATTCTGATGCCCGGTATAGAATTGAGCCACACAAACTATGTCCCAGACTACATCCTAAGTCATTGGGTAACATCAGCGGTGCTACAACTGGTTGGGGTGTGTGGGGGGGGAGGGTAGAAAGACATTAAATCAGCCGTTGTTCCCTGTCCCTATCACTATCTAGTGAATCCTACTGCAATGTATAGTTGTGTGGAAAGTGGTTGAGGAAAGGATCAATCTCAGTTTTGAAACTATTTATGGTTGAATATTCTGCCAACAATCACTATCTAGGCTCATGGGAAACAGCTACTTGGGCATGGTAGACTCAGTGGCCAGCACCTGTGGAACCTCAACCCTTCAGAAGAGGAAAGAAAATTGGTTTGATGGTGAAGAGGGGAATAAGAGAGACTGGCACTATACAGGAGCCACTTCGGTTTGCTGGTCTTTCCAGCCCCTCATCATACACATACAGTCTTTTTCTGAATAATAGCTCTGTTCTCAATTGAAGGAGGCAGAAGAGAGGCAGTTGAAAGACTTAGAACGTGGTTATGTTGCACTACCAATCTGAGACAATAGCTGCACCATGAAGCACAGTCAGCAGATGAGATACGCTGAAGGTTTCAAATGGCACGCTGCCTGGCATAACATGGGTGCTGTGAACTGTGCTTTACGCTGCAGCTACCAGTTTCAAATTATTAGCGCAACTTAATCACATGTTGGCCTTTCAGGAAAGAGCTTTGTGTGTGCATGCATACATTTTTAACATTGAGATTGTGGGCAAGGAACATCAAATAGCCAACTGGTCCATAGTACACTTTTTAAACCTCACGAGCAGGTCAATCCCAAGCAGTGACACTGCCTTCCTTAACAGGCACACCCTGCTTCACTTCAGTGTTATGGAGTCAGCTCAGGATCTGACTCTAGAGTCTTGCTGCCACTTCTGTGAACTGCAGTTGAAGCTGCTGTGCATCAATGCAAAAAGTGGTAGTATAAATGAACTTTACAGTATGGTGGCAAACTGCAAGATACACTAAATTGGAAAGCAAGTTGAAAGGAAACAGGGAGAGGGGTGTTTTATGTGAAGGCAGAATCCAAGTATTTCTCATTTGTGCAACCTCTATGTAAAAATGGATAACACCACGATGTAGTCGAGGGGTCAAAGACAGAATCTATTTGGTTAGAATTAAGGATCGATAGAAGAGCTATTACGCTACTGGGCGTAAACGAAAGGCCACCAAATATTGGGAAGGAGATAGAGGAGAAAATTTGCAGGCAAATTACAGAAAGATGCAAGACCTATAGAGTAGTGGCAATGTGGAACTTCAATTATCCCAATATAGACTGGGACAGTAACAATGTAAAAGGGGAAGGAATTCCTGAAATGTGTTCAAGAGAACTTTCTGAAACAGTGTGCTTCCAGCCCAACCAGGAAGGAAACAGTGGTGGATCTAGTTCTGGGGAATGAAGCTGGCCAGGTGCAGCATGTTTCATTGGGGGAGCATTTGGGTAACAGTGATCATAATATTAGGTTTAGAATAGTTATGGAAAAGGACAAGGAACAATCAAATGTGAAAATGGTCAACTGGAGGAGGGCAAATTTCAATGAGTTAAAAGGGAATTTTGCCCAGGTGGATTGGAATCAAAAATTGGTGGGCAAAACAGTGACTAAACAATGGGAGGCCTTCAAGGAGGAAATGGTTTGGGTACAGAGTAGGCACATTCCTACGAGGGGTGAAAGGAAAGGCATCCAAACCTCGAGCTCCCTGGATGACAAAAGACAGAGATTAAAATGAAACAGAAAAAGGAGACTTATGACAAATGTAAAGTTCATAATACAATAACGAACCAGGCTGAATACAAAAAGCACAGAGGAGATCTAAAAAAGGAAATAAGAAGGACAAAGAGAGAGTATGAGAATAGATTAGCAGCTAACATAAAAGGGAACCCAAAAGTCTTTTATAAACATATACATAGTAAAAGGAAGGATGGGACCGATTAGGAAGAAAAAAGAAGATCTTCTTGTGGAGGCAGAGGGCATGGCTGGAGTACTAAATGAATACTTCGCATCCGTCTTCACTAGAAGAGGATGGTGCCATTGTAGCAGTAAAGGAGGAGGTAGGAGCGATATTGGTTTGGATAAAAATAGATAAAGGCGGTATTTAAAAGATTGGCAGCACTCAAAGTAGAAACGTCACCCGGTCCAGATGGGATGCATCCTAGGTTACTGAGGGAAGTAAGGGTGGAAATTGCTCTGGCCACAATCTTCCAATCTGCCAGAGGACTGGAGGATTGCAGGATTGCAAATATTACACCCCTGTTCAAAAAAGGAGAGAGGGATCAACCCAGCAATTACAGGCCAGTCAGCTTAATGTAAGTGGAGGGGAAGCTTTGAGACACAATAATCTGGGACAAAATTAATTGGCACTTGGAAAAGTATGGGCTAATAAATGAACGTCAGCACAGATTTGTTAAAGGAAAATCGCGTTCGACTAACTTGATTGAGTTCTTTGACGAAGTAACGGTTGATGAGGGTAGTGTGTTTGATGTTATGTATATGGACTTTCAAAAGGCATTTGATAAAGTACCACATAATAGACTTGTTAGCAAAATTAAAGCCCATGGGATAATGGCAGCGTGGATACTAAATTGGCTAGGGCACAGAAAGTCATGCTGAACGGTTGTTTTTCAGACTGGAGGGAAGTATACAGTGGTGTTCCCCAGGGGTTAGTATTAAGGCCACTGTTCTTTTTGATATATATTAATAACCTAGACTTGGGTATGGAGGGTATGATTTCTAAGTTTGGAGATGACACTAAATTCGGAAATGTAATAAACAGTGTGGAGGATAGTAATAGACTTCAGGACATAGACTGGTGAAATGGGCAGGCACATGGCAGATGAAGTTTACGGCACAGAAGTGTGAAGCGATGCATTTTGGTAGGAAGAATGAGGAGAGGCAACATAAACTAAATATTAGAGGGACCTGGGTTGCACATACAAAAATCTTTGAAGGTGGCAGGACAAGTTGAGAAGGCTGTTAAAATGCATATGGGATCCTGGCCTTTATTAATAGAGGCATAAAGCACAAAAGCAAGGAAGTTATGCTAAACCTTTATAAGACTCTGGTTAGGCCTCAGCGAGAGTATAGTGTTCAATTCTGGGCACCACACCTTAGGAAGGATGCCAAGGCCTTAGCGAGGGTGCAGAAGAGATTTAGGAACGTAGGATCAAGAGTAGGCCATTTAGCCCCTGGAGTATGTTCCGCCATTCAACAAGATCATAGCTGATCTGAGACCTAACTCCATAAAAATACCTTTGCTTAACAAAAATCAATCTCGGATTTGAAATTAATTGAGCTAGCATCAATTGCCATTTTGCGGAAGAGAGGTCCAAACTTCACTACCCTTTGCGTGTAGAAGTGTTTCCTAACTTCACTCCTGAAAGTCTTGGCTCTAACTTTTAGCTCATGTCCCCTAGTCCTAGTGGAAATAGTTTCTCTCTATCTACCCTATGAGTTCCCCTTAATATCTTGAAAATTTCAATCCAAAACTGAGCATCCATGACGCGCTGTGGGCCATCAGCAGCAGCAGAATTGTATTCCAGCACAATCTGTAACCTCATGGCCGGGCATATTCCTCAATCTACCATTAGCAACAAGCCAGGGGATCAAGCCTGGTTCAATGGGGAGTGTAGAAGAGCATGCCAATATCAGCACCAGGCGTACCTAAAAATGAGGTGCCAACCTGGTGAAGCTACAACACAGGATAACATGCAAGATAAACAGCAGAAGCAACATGCTATAGACAGAGCTAAGCGATTCCACAACCAGATCAAAGCTCTGCTGTCCTGCCACATCCAGTCGTGAATGGTGGTGGACAATTAAACAACTAATGGGAGGAGGAGGCTCCGTGAACATCCCCATCCTCAATGATGGCAGAGCCCAGCATGTGAGCGCAAAAGACAAGGCTGAAGCGTTTGCAACCATCTTCAGCCAAAAGTGCCGAGTGGATGATCCATCTTGGCCTCCTCCTGATACCCCCACCATTACAGAAGCCAGTCTTCAGCCAATTCGATTCACTCCACGTGATAGCAACAAACAGCTGAGTGCATTGGATACAGCAAAGGCTATGGGTCCCGACAACATTCTGGCTGGAGTGCTGAAGGCTTGTGCTCCAGAACTAGCCGCACCTCCAGCCAAGCTGTTCCAGTACAGCTACAACATTGGCATCTACCCGACAATGTGGAAAATTGCTCAGGTATGTTCTGTACACAAAAAGCAGGACAAATCCAATCCGGCCAATTACCGTCCCATCAGTCTACTCCCAATCATCAGCAAAGTGATGGAAGGTGTCGTCGACAGTGCTATCAAGCAGCACTTACTCACCAATAACCTGCTCACTGATGCTCAGTTTGGGTTCAGCCAGTAGCACTCAGCTCTAGACCTCATTACAGCCTTGGTCCAAACATGGACAAAAGAGCTGAATTCTAGGGGTGAGGTGAGAGTGACTGCCCTTGACAGCAAGGCAGCATTTGACTGAGTGTGGCACCAAGGAGCCCTAGTAAAATTGAAGTCAATGGGAATCAGGGGGAAAACTCTCCAGTGGCTGGAGTCATACCTAGCACAAAGGAAGATGGTAGTGGTCATTGGAGGCCAATTATCTCAGCCCCAGGACATTGCTACAGGAGTTCCTCATCTTCAGCTGCTTCATCAATGACCTTCATCCCATCATAAGGGTTGGAAATGGGGATGTTCGCTGATGGTTGCACAGTGTTCAGTTCCATTCACAACCTCTCAGGTAATGAAGCAGTCCATGCCCGCATGCAGCAAGACCTGGACAACACCCAGGCTTGGGCTGATAAGTGGCAAGTCACATTTGCGCCAGACAAGTGCCAGGCAATGATCATTTCCAACAAGAGAGTCTAACCACCTCCCCTTGACATTCAACGACATTACCATTGCCGAAACCCCCACCATCAACATCCTGGGGGTCACCATTGACCAGAAACTTAACTGGACCAGCCACCTAAATACTGTGGCTACAAGAGCAGGTCAGAGGCTGGGTATTGTGCAGCGAGTGACTCACCTCCTGACTTCCCAAAACCTTTCCACCATCCACAAGGCACAAGTCAGGAGTATGATGGACTTCACCATTGGCGCAACGTGTACTATCTACAGGATACACTGCAGCAACTCGCCAAGGCTTCTTTGACAGCACCTCCTAAACCACCTCGGATAAGGGCAGCAGGCACATGGGAACACCACCACCTGCACGTTTCCCTCCAAGTCACACACCAACCTGACTTGGAAATATATCACCATTCCTTCATCGTCGCTAGGTCAAAATCCCGGAACTCCCTACCTAACGGCACTTGTGGGAGAACCTTCACCATACGGACTGCAGCGGTTCAAGAAGGTGGCTCACCACCACCTTCTCAACGGCAATTAGGGATAGGCAATAAATGTTGGTCTTGCCAGCAACGCCCACATCCCATGAACGAATAAAAAAAAAATCAAATCACCCCGTAATCATCTAAATTCCTGGGAACACTTTACTGGAATGGTACCAGGGATGAGGGACTTCAGTTATATGGACAGACTGGAGAAGCTGGGGTTGTTCTCCTTAGAACAGAGAAAGGGAGATTTCATAGAGGTGTTCAAAATCATCAACGGTTTTGACAGAGTAAATAGGGAGAAACTGTTTTCAGTGGGAGAGGGTTTGGTAACCAGAGGATACAGACTTAAGGTAATCAGCAAAAGAGCCAGAGATGACATGAGGAAACATTTTTTAAAAAAATGCGGCGAATTGTAATGATCCGGATTAGACTGTCTGAAAGAGTGGAAGAGTGGTGGAAGCAGATTCAATGGTAACTTTCAAAAGGGAATTAGATAAATACGTGAAGGGAAAAAATTTACAGGGCTATGGGGAAAGAGCAGGGGAATGGGACTAATTGGATAGCTCTTTCAAAGAGTCGACAGAAGCAAAATGGGCCGAATGGCCACCTCTTGTGTTGTACCTCCTATGATACCATAGTGGAACAGAAAATCAGAAGTAGCAAACTGTTAGGTTTTTAAGTTGTTATACTAGATATACTACTTGGGTTCAGTATCAAAGACCATTGCATAAGGGGACCTTGCACCCCCTACAAAACAGAGTATGTCTTTATCTGGCCGATATCTAGGTAAATGTAGCAAGACCCCAGGATTGTCAGGGAGAACTGTTGCCACTCTATTCCAGCTTCCTGGAATGTGTCACGTGCTGTCACACGGCCTCGTCTTCAGTAAGCAGATGAACATAAACCAACAGGCTGAAGCTCAGGATATAAATCAACAGACAAATTAATTTAACATTAAATAGGTAAATGAACAGCATGCATTACAGTGTATTTGCTGTAATTAAAATCTTTACTAATCTCTTCAAAATGTCAAAGGCTCTTTTCCTGTGCTCTTTCAACATAAAATTGAACTTTCCAACATTTCTTCTTACTTGGCAAAATGCTACCTTATTGTCAGATCTAGCTTATTGTCTTTGCTCACTTTAAACTCATTGACTGACTTCCAAGGTAAAGACAGCCTCAGATATATTATTCAACAACCTTTGAAGATATACTGAAACAAAGCTTGAACAACTGTATCTCTCAATTACAATCATATCAACAGCCATTCACAAGTTATCAATTAATAATATCTTTGGTTATCAAAAATCTATCAATCTTGGATTTAAAATTAACAATTGTGCTAGCATCAATTACATAGAACGTTTGTCCACACAAATTCGTCTACCATTTCAGACCAAGTTCTCAAGATGTCCAAACTGAGCAGAATGACAAATAAGCAGCAAGGTGTCAAGTAGTAATTTTCTGGAACTATGCATCTAAAAAGAGAACATTTTACATTCCAAACCCACTTGTGTTGAGACCATGAAATTTACAAAATGTTCATAGAAAAATGTTGCCTCTGTCATATGTCTATAATGTACAAATACAAAGGTTCTAAAGGTAATTTGTTATGGTTTTCCTCTACTCCCCCTAATTTCATAGCAAAACTTATAAATTGAACACTACTTGCTAGATGTATCCAATTATCAGCATCAATTTAAGATACTGTTTATTGGTACCACCTTCCCAGTCGTCTTTCACCAAGCCCACTGCAACCCTGAACAGTCTTTGGGTAATGCATGGTATCTGCCCAGATTGCAGTGTCAAATTCCCTACCTGGATAAGTACCTGACCTCCACTGCTGCTTTCCCACCAATCTAGCTGAGAGTTTATATTTGGATTGTAAGGAATTGCCAGAATAAACTGCACCCTTGCCTCCATGGTGCAATGTAGTGTGTTACGGCTTTTTAATTTAATAATGTTAGAATGTGGATTGCTGCCGATCTAGCAGCCAGATAACATTTTTAAAATTAGTTAGTATTCTAAATGTCTAGGACCTTTAAAGATTATATCAGAGCTATATCATGTTAAGAGTGGATTCAATACAACAATCTGCCCTACACAGGTGGAAATGATGCTCCAAATGTTTTTTACCAGTTAAGTCAAAAGACCATATGGTAGCGTTAGACTTGTGGTTTGCCTCCTTTAACATACTGCTATTAATTACCTATTTTCGATGAGAACACAACTTATGAACGCCGGGAATTAAGCTGGTAAATTCTTTGTTGGATGCGCAAGTCCAATAAATACAAGAATGCCTTTTTATTGCCAATCCTAGTATGTGTTAACCTATTTTTAATACTGATCTAGATGAGATTTTTAAAAATAATATTCAATGAAACTGAATGCCTCAATGTTGTAAATGTCTGAGAGAATGCTTCCAATGTGAAAACATTTTTAAAAAATTTTTAAACCACTTCTAGAAAACCCATAACTAAAGCAGTCTATGTAGGAGTTTATTCAGCATGTGACCACTGTTTGGCTATTCTTCATTGAAAGTAGGAAAGTGTTATTTTTTGGCAGTGTTAGCAATAATCATTGAGCTGTCTGATGATTCAAATTACCATTTTCTGCTGGCTATTTCAACTGACTGCAGACAAGCATAGCTCTGTGTCATCCACTGTACCAGGGTGTACAGGCAATAATTATGTTATCTTAACCATCATGGTGCTGGCTCATAAAACATAATTATTTGTAATTACTAGAAATTTATAAAGACAACAAAGCAACTTCTCAAAACTAGATGTTTAGTCATATTCTGGGGGCAGGGGAAACTGCAGCAACACTGCTAAGTTCTCTAAAGGAAGCTGCATCTTCATATTTTTGCCAATCTGTAAATTGTGCTGACTGATTTACTCAAACATGCACAACCAAAAGCTGTGCTACATAAACTGAACAAAACAGCCCTCTCGTTGCAATTGGGATGAGCTCCAATTTGCAGAGTATTACAAAACAACAAAACTATCATCCTGATGATGCAAAAAGGAAATATATGAATGAACCTTCTTTCTTCCTGTTGACTAATCAACATCTTGCATTTAGGTAGTGCCTTTACCATGGAAAAAACATTCGAAGGTGTTTCTCAGAAGAGCAAGGAAAAAATGAACATCGAGCCAAATATTAGGTAGGACGACCAACAACTTGGTTAAACAGGTGGGTTTTATGGTGCATCTTAAAGGAAGAGAGGGAGGTGGAGTGACAGAGGGGCTTAAGGAGGGAATTCCAGAGCGTGGTCCTAGGTGGCTGAAGATACAGCTGCCAATGGTGGAGAGAAGGAAAATACACAATAGACCAGAGTCAGAGAAGCAGAGTTCGAGGGCGGGAAGTGTAGGGCTGGAGGAGGTTATACAGATAGGGAAGGGTGAGGCCATGAAAGGATTTAAACATGAGGAGAATTCTAAATTTGAGGCACTGGGGACTGAGAGTCAATGTAGCTCAGAGATAACAGAGATGGATGAGCAGGTCTTGGTGCGGGACAGGATACAGACAGCAGAGTTTTGGATGAGCTGAAGTTATCAGAGAGTTGAGGACTGGAAGCTAGCTAGATCACCATTGGAATAGTTGAGTCTGGAAATGACAAAGACATGAATGAGGGTTTCAGCGGCAGATTGTCTACCTGTTTCCCTGCCTCAGCCAATGTTATAGTTGGAAGTCGGTGGTCTCTGTGATGGAGGATATATGGGGTCAGAAACTCAGCACAGGGTCTAACAAGATGGCGAGGCTGCAAACAGTCTGGTTCAGCTTGAGACAGTAGATGGGGAGGGGGATGAAATCGATGGCAAAGGTATGGAGTTTGTGGTGGGGACTGATGATGATGCCTTTGGTTTTGCTATGTTAAGCTCATGGAAACTCTGGCTCATCCGAGGCTGGATGTTGGACAAGCAGTCTGACAACATAGAGGCAGCGGAGGGGTTGAGAGAGGTGATGGAGAAGTAGAACTGGGTGTTGTCAACATACATGTACTAAGATTATCAAAAAACCCGTGTTGCTTATAAACTTAACTCTTGTGTAAGGTGGAATATGTTACACAGCTGAGGGAAGGTGTCAGTCTGACCCTTATGGAGTGGCTGGCCTACTAACAGTATAAGTCAATGTAACATGTTCACTTTCCTTAACAACTCTAGAATTTAGACACTAAGCCACAATTTTAATCATGGCCAAAGATATTTTCCAAAAAAACAATTCTCATTGTTTTGTGTTTGCAACATGTCATTGAACCTTTATTTTGTGTTTGGTTAATCTTTTGTTGCTTTGTCCTTTATCAGCCTGTACCATTTTAAACTTGTATATTTTTAAAGATTATTCCCTTTTAATTATCTCTCCCTTCTCCTAATGTTGCTAATTTCTCATTATGGTACGTTTCATCTGTCTAAGAGGCCATTCTTCACAGGCGAGCCTAGGCCATGTGTGCAGACAGCTTATTTGACCTCCGGAGACTGAGTCTGGGGAATTAATAATGGAGAATAAGGAAATGGCGGATGAACTGAACAGATATTTTGCGCCGGTCTTCACTGTAGAGGATACAAATAACATGCCAGAAATAACTGTGAATCAAGAGGAGGGAGGAACTTAAAACATTTACAATCACAAGGGAAAGGATTCTGAAAAAAATTAGAACTAAAAGCTGACAAGTCCCCAGATTCTGACAGACCTCATCCTAGGGTCTTAAATGAAGTGGCGGCAGAGATAGTAGGTGCATTGGTATTAATTTTCCAAAACTCCCTAGATTCTGGAAGGGTCCCATCATTTTGGAAAATAAGGAATGTAACTCCTCCCTCCAAGAAAGGAGGGAGACAGAAAGCAGGAAACTACAGGCCAGTTAGCTTTACATCTGTCATAGGGAAAATGCTAGGATCTATTATTAGGGAGGTTATAGCAGGGCACTTAGAAAATCGCAATGCAATCAGGCAGAGTCAACACGGCTTTGTGAAAGGGAAATCGTGTTTGACTAATTTATTAGAGTTCTTTGAGGAAGCAACAAGAAACGTGGATAAAGGGGATCTTGTGGATATGGTGTACTTGGATTTCCAGAAGGCTTCTGACAAAGTGCCACATCAAAGGCTACTACACAAAATAAGAGCTCATGGTTTAGGGGGTAACATATTAGCATGGATAAAGGATTGGTTAGCTAACAGGAAGCAGTGAGTAGGCCTAAATGGGTCATTTTCAGGTTGGCAAGATGTAAGGAGTGGAGTGCCACAGGGATCAGTGCTTGGGCCTCAACTATTTACAATCTGTATCAATGACTTGGATGAAGGGACTGAATGAATGGTTGCTAAATTTGCTGATGACACAAAGGTAGGTAGGAAATTAAGTTGTGAAGAGGGTATAAGGAGTCTGCAAAGGGATATAGTTAGGTTAAGTGAGTGGGCAAAAATTTGGCAGATGGAGGATAATGTGGGAAAATGTGAACTTGTCCACTTTGGCAGGAGGAATAGAAAAGCAGTATATTATTTAAATGGAAAGAGACTGCAGAACTCTGAGGTACAGAGGGATCTGGGTGTCCGAGTACATGAATCACAAAAAGTTAGTATGCAGGTTGAGCAAGTGATTGGGAAGGCAAATGGAATGTTGTCATTTATTGCAAGGGGAATGGAATATAAAAGTAGAGATGTTTTGCTACAGTTGTACAGGGCATTGGTGAGACCACATCTTGAATACTGTGTGCAGTTTTGGTCTCCTTATTTAAGAAAGGAGATAATTGCTTTGGACGTGGTTCAGAGAAGGTTCACTCGACTGATTCCTGGGATGAGAGGTTATCTTATGAGGAAAGGTTGGACAAGTTGGGCCTGTATACACTGGAGTTTAGAAGAATGAGAGATGATCTTAATGAAACATATAAGATCCTGAGGGGACTAGAAGGGGTAGATGCCGAGAGGATGTTTCCCTTTGTGGGAGAGACTAAAACTAGGGGCCACAATTTAAAAATAAGGGGTCTCCCATTTAAGACGGAGATGAGGAGAAATTTTTTCTCTCAGCGGGTCATGAGTCGGACCTGTGGAACTCCCTTCCCGAGAGTGGTGGAGGCAGAGTCATTGAATATTTTTAAGGCTGAGTTAGGTAGATACATGATTAACAAGGGAATCAAAGGCTATAGTAGGTAGGTGGGAAAGTAGGGTTGAGGTCGCAATCAGATCAGCCATGATCTTATCAAATGGCAAGAGCAGGCTCGAGGGGGCGAATGGCCTACTCCTGTTCTTAATTCGTATGTTCGTAAGTTCGACAGCTGGTGGGACATCACAGCTGAGGCCAATCTTCTCCTCACCTCACATACTAACTTCCAGCAGAGGTTGGTTGCTAGACAGTGATCAGAAAAAAAGAGGCGCTCCTGGCCAATTTTCCTCTCCCTAACCCAGAAGCATTGAGGCCAATTGTACCCTTTGCTTAGCTGAGATCACCTAGCTTACCAAAAGCAGAGCATTAAAAATCTCAACATACTTTGGAGAAACATGTATTAAAAATACATACGCAGCAAAATTTAAGTTATGTGACCATAAGCTGAATATCTGCCAAAATTGTCTGCTCTGGTAACAGGACATCCAACTTGAATTAACAGCAGACCAATAAGGTTAAACTGCAACCTCAGAACCTCCCTTTACAGCTGACAAAAGTGAAAAGGGATTGGAATGTATAAAAAGAGTAAATCAATGCCTCAAGGATCATGTAATTTTATCTAAATTATCCCCAAAATAACCCTAAATTCAGAATGCAAAGGCATGGTACTTGAATTCTGATTGATGGGATTATTCTTAAAAGATAAGCACATGTTGTTAACTACAGAAATAAATTCTCTTTCAATGACATCCCAGTCAAGAGAAACACTATCCAGGACCATAGATATGAGTAACTCTGAAACATTCAGAAGGATACGGGCAAGACTAAAGCACATGCATGAATATAGCTTTGGCAGTTTTTTGCCTTACTGCCCGTAACCTGCTATTACCCATAGTACTACATTCTTGACTATCAACAATGATTACTCGAGGGAAAAAATTAGTACGATTTAATCTTGGTTTGATTTCCATTAGTGTTTTAAAAAGTTAGGCGTTTCAATTATTCTGTTGTTGTTTTGTCATCTGAATACTCTTCTAAGTAAACAAAATAACTGATTTCTACTGCACTATTTTTATCTGCTTTGACAATCATGGTAGGACACCTTCAAAATAAAGAAATAATGGAGTAGTTCTTTTCAATTATTCAGTCTACTGTGACCAAGAAAATAGTACAAAGCCAAAATGAAATATGAAGTAAGGGAAACTTGTGGTCATCTTCTCCCCCTCCAAATCTTTTCTCAGTTTAGAATCCTGTTCAACCTTTTTTGTAAAAATAAGCATCAGTGTATGCACCTCTCAAGTTGAAGAGTCAAGTCACTGAGAATTTTTCTTTCTTTCTCTCCCTTCCTCCCCTGAGATATTGTGAATTCTTGCAGCGCATTCTTCTGCTATAGTGAATCTTTTGCAGAGGAAGGCTACCGTAGCACATTCTACACTTAGAGCTGAATCCTGTTTAACTTTTTTTGTAAAAATAAGCATCAACGTATGCACCATCCAAGTATCTACTTTTAACAATGCTTCAGGATAATTATTTTGAACTACAGTATTCTTTTACTGTTCTGTGCAATATGGTAGCAGATACACAGCACATTCACCATCAGCCATAACAGGTACCTTTCTAACATCAGAACTTTTTGGCTCTGTTGTCCAGGTGATGATCCGTGATACTGCCAGACGTGTTTCACTAGAATTTACAAAATCTGCAGGGTCCATCTGTAGAGTCAAGGTCTCAATGTATTTCAAAATGGCAACTTTCACCTGTAACCAAAAATCAGTTGATGTTGCTTTTCTCTTATGCATAAAGCCATAATTTACACAAAGTTAAAACCTTCTCCAGGTTTGCCAAGAACAAGTATCTGTATTATTAGTAATCAAAATGAATTCAGAAACTATCAAGGGGAATTCAAAGGGAGTAAAACCAGGATGTCCTCGCATTTTATTTATCAGTCTATAAATTCTCCCCACCCTGCTTTATTCACTTTTAAATTTAAAAGAAAGTTGTGTTGAATTTCCCATTTGAATTGCCAAATATTGAGGACACACAGGTGAACCCCTGCATAGGTTCACATTTTTGGGGGAGTGAAAAGGAAGAAGGGAGGCTTTTGTTTTTCAATTTGACTTTGTCAAGATTTGCAAGAGATCAGAAATTGACAGTAAAAGAAAACAAACTGAAAACCAAGAGTGAGTTTTCCTTTTTTGGAGGGTGGGGTGAGAAAAGTTCATTGAAGGAAAGACAGAAAGGACTAGGAAAACTAAAAGACCATAATCCACAAAGCAATCAAAACATATCCTAAGATTACAGACGCTAAATCTGATGGTTTTCTATGCATACACAACTAACCTTCAAATTTGGAGTCTGTGTCTGATCAACCGTGAATCTCATCAAAATACTGAACTGAAGGTCATTTGGGAAAGACTCTCTGCAAAATAATGTTTAAATGTGTTGTTAGCTTATTGACATTTATCAAACTTCCTTGTACTTTCTCGGTGCTTATCCATACTTTAACACAAATTTTCTTAAAGTTATCTGGTGTTTTCTGTGAAGGTTGAAAATATATTAAATGGCACAGTTTGTTGCTGCTACAGTGTAAGCATTTGGTAACAAAAGCTCAATGGCATTATATTTCTCCATCAAAAGGCAGGATTTTGGCACATCTGTGGAATTCCCCAATCTTTCCAATGTGGAAATGTACCATTGTGCTGCCAGTCAAGCAGCCGTACGCTGATAATAGTTCCACATTGTTAGTGGCACAGTGCTGGTACTGAGTTGCCATTTGAAATCAATTAAAAAGGAAACAGATAACTCTTCCCCTTCAAAAATGCAAGGAACCTATCTGTTCAGTGTATAATTTCCAGACAAGGTTAGATATATCACTGATGGAAAAAGCTGAAATTTTGGCAACAAGCACAGCTGAGATTTTCCCTCTTCTCTGTTGTGATTTAACCCCAGCACCAAAGTGACATTTTGAATTGTCAAACCAGCCATCCCCATGTTCTCCAGTTGCCAATTTTTGACTATTTCGGACCAGTTTTGAACTAGAGGCCTGTGTTAGGTGGAGATTTGGCAGATGCAATACAATATTGCACTTTGGCAGGAAAAATCAGAGAACAAGTTATGATCTTAATGGCAAGAAACTGGAAAGTACTGCAGTACAAAGGGATCTGGGGGTCCGAGTGCAAGAAAATCAAAAAGTTAGTATGCAGGTGCAGCAGGTGATCAAGAAGGCCAACGGAATGCTAGGGGGATAGAATATAAAAACAGGGAGGTATTGCTGCAGTTATATAAGGTATTGGTGAGACCGCATCTGGAATACTGCATACAGTTTTGGTCTCCATACTTAAGAAAAGACATACTTGCTCTCGAGGCAGTACAAAGAAGGTTCACTCGGTTAATCCCGGGGAGGAGGAGGCGGACATATGAGGAGAGGTTGAGTAGATTGGGACTCTACTCATTGGAGTTCAGAAGAATGAGGCGATCTTATTGAAACATATAAGATTGTGAAGGGGCTTGATCGGGTGGATGCGGTAAGGATGTTCCCAAGGATGGGTGAAACTAGAACTAGGGGGCATAATCTTAGAATAAGGGGCTGCTCTTTCAAAACTGAGATGAGGAGAAACTTCTTCACTCAGAGGGTAGTAGGTCTGTGGAATTTGCTGCCCCAGGAAGCTGTCGAAGCTACATCATTGAATAAATTTAAAACAGAAATAGACAGTTTCCTAGAAGTAAAGGGAATTAGGGGTTACGGGGAGCGGGCAGGAAATTGGACATGAATTTAGATTTGAGATTGGGATCGGATCAGCCATGATCTTGTTGAATGGTGGAGCAGGCTCGAGGGGCTGATTGGCCTACTCCTGCTCCTATTTCTTGTGTTCTTACACTGAGTTGAAACTGCTCAAGCCAATTTTACCTAGTATTGCTACAGGTGTTAGAGACAAAGGCTGGAGTTTCCTGCTTGTGTGTTCGCCAACTTGCAATTTTCCCCCTATTCATTTTAATGGACAGAAAAATCACAGGCTGGCGAGCGTAGAAGCGGAAAACCCAAGCCAAAGACTTCAATGACACCAGTCTGGGCTGGGTCCAAACACAGGTCCTAGAAATGAAAAGACAGTGTGCTATCCCACTGTGCCACGTTGTCCCTGGGCAAGAAACATTAGCCTAGAAATTTGGACACACCCAATTTTGGGTGCACGGGGAGCACAGGGTACATTCACCTGTGCCTGATTGGTGAGACCGAGCCACACCCAATTTTGGACCTCAGGCCTCATTTCCATCGAGCGAGCAAGTTGTGCAGAGCTGCTGGCGAAGCGTAACTGAAGATCAGGCTGCGACGACATTAGCAGCAGCCCTCAAGTAAATGAGGCAACTGGGTCAGAAGGAGGGGCGACAGGGTCGGGAAGGATGAGCGACTGGTTCAGGAGGTAGCGGTGGCTGGGGGGGCAGGCAGCAGCAGCCCACGTTCTTTTTAGTGTGGCTCCTCCCAGCTCCATATTCAGGTAAGTATATTTTTAAAATTTACCCTGTTGGTTATGGCCTGGTATTCGTGAGTGGCCTTTACCAATATGGTGGGGGGCGCACTCCGGCTTGTAATGAGCTAGTGCTTCCTGTCCATCATATTTGAGGCTTATAAGGTCGTGGAGGCCATTAAACACCCAAAAAACAGGTGCTGTGAAGCCGAATTTCTAGGCCATTGTTAAGATATCTCATTCTAGGTGAAGTGTTCTTTAAATGTCGTTCAACCACAACAAATAGTTAACCTGTATAAACACTTTCATTCAATGGTGGTAATCTCCTAACACTATACCTTTTAAGCATTTTATGATGACCATTAGATGGAGTGATCAGGTGGTGTTTTCCACTCTGTTGTATATAAGGCCCCATTGTGGATTGGTCAGAAGACAGAGTAGATATTGTTGGGATGTGTTAGGAGACAACACAGTAGAAATGACAAGTGAATGTAAACATACACACTAATAATTTTAATCCCAAGCAGCATAAGGTCAGGAAGAGAATCAAAGAGTAGGCTGGGAAGAATCTCAAAAGTAGCTGAATTTAAACATTTCAAGAATAAGGAAGTCCATGCCAACAGTAGATATCATTTTCCTCATTCATTGTTACTACAGAATGGTTGGACATGCCTCATCACTGGAATCCCCTCCTATACTGTTTTTCAATATACTAGCACACCAAACCTGTAGAACTCCACGAGTGGTCCTCCCCTCCTCCAGCAGAACCTTTCCCATTGATCCACCAATTCACAGCTAGCTGATTTTCCATCAATTCCAAAATCTTCGTTAAAAGCTTTAAGCAGCCAGCCTCACCAAAATATAGCCCCTGAAAATCCAGGTAGATTAGATACTCAAAGAATTCTAATGGATGTGTGAGACATGACCTGCTCCAAGTCCATAGAAAATATTGTTTATGGCCTCAGTGCTCTTTACATGAACATTCCTAGATTGCCATAAAATACTATCAAGCATTTTCCCCACTATCAGCAATAGGCTAAATGGTCTATAATTTCTAGGTTCATGCCTCACTGCTTTTTGAATAACATTTGCTGTCCTCCAATCCTCACTAAGCTCCTGTATTTGTGAAACACTAAAATAAACTAACAGAGCCACAACTATTTTCTCTTTAACATCCAATGACTACAGAGTGCATACCATTTGGTCCAAGTGCCCGATAAACATTTAATTCCTTGTGTTTCTTCATAACATATATTTTACTGACATCGTCATGTTAAGATCCGGAGTTTGTTGACCATCTTTTGTGAAGAAAATTTACCCAAAAACTCTGCCACTTACATTTGCGGCATGAATGTAAAATTGTACAAAGTATGGAGCAAAGTGTATAAAAGGGTTTTCTACTTTAGAGTTTAATAGAAAATCAGGACAAACTCCTAAACCACATATACTTACTTTAAACAAGTGCAATTTTATTTAGAAACATATTATATGTAGAGTGAAAATGTGACATTTGTCACATAATGCTGACCTTGCAATATCAAGTGCTTTCTGTACCTTTGCCTGTACAGAACCAAGCAAATCAGCACCCATTTTCTTCAATAGTTGAGTCAGTAAAACAAACAACCAGTCTTGAAGGTCTTCCTTATGGACATGAATGAAGTCAACCAGTGTTTCCAAAAACATACTGAAAACCTGAAAATATGCACATATCAAGAATCATGATCTTGTAGCAAGCCTCATACTTGAATAATAATTTCACTGAATTCACTAAATGCCAACTTTTGCAGCCAAGCAGAAAACTCTGGGCAGATTTGCATGTGTATTATATAATGTATAGAGTTATTTTTTGGATTCTTGCATTTTGATACCCTCAAATTTTCATGCAACTGCAGTATCTAGAAAGCTTTAACATTTTACTTGATGCTAAGAAAATGGTTTCCCAATTTAAAAAGTCAGGTTAAATCTGAAATTTTGTCTCTTATTTGTGTTATATAACCACTATGCAAAGTGGATTTGGGTGAGCATCATCATGAGAGTGGCAGTGTAAGTCAGGTTAGTAACCTGACTCTCGCCTTGAAGCCATGCAGGTGTGAGACCACTTCTGGTATGTAGTTTCCCATGCATGGGCTTTGCATTGGTGCACTACAACTGCAGCATGGTGCAAAACCAAGTTTAAAATGTACCCAGTCAGCTTACTGCACTTGCAGGGAACTTGTTTTTCACCCAATTTTTTTTGTATCAATTTTCTTGCTCCTCTGAAGGCATTGACTCCATGCTGGGTCATGGTCCCACAGGCACGGGTTGCTGTCCAATGCCTCTCCCAAGTAGCCACAATTCATGCGTGCACCTTGACAATAGGCTATTTGACAGCATGATGCATCATGTTTTCTCGTAATCCAGCGCCCACACACATGCATTTCCAGCAGAGGTCATCAAGTGGTGACCAGGAGCAGGGAGTGTGATACTGCAGAGATCTTCCCCCTCCTTATCCTGGTGATGCTGAAGCTAATTGCATTCTGCCACCAATATGGCCCAGATCAACTAACTCAGCCTAGACCAGGGAGCAAACCTGGGATTTTAATTGTTTGTATAGCTCAGCTACTCACTAACTGAGCCAGAGCATCTGGGAACTTTTTAAACTTAGTATGGTATCTTGTTAAAGTTATGAGAGAAGCAAAGCTCACATTTATTGCCTAGTAACATTAAAAGTTAGCCACCTGGGAAGCATGCATGTTCCTCTGTTGTTTGGGTCTGTGGGGTGCACATCACACTATACATATACTGGTCTTAGACTGGTATCTGAATTTTAACAACACCCCGATGGAAAAATCTGACAAATACTACCTTATACGTGATTGTGTAATACTTCACTACATTCATTGCATTACTTACATTAAACAAAAACATTGATAACAGTTCTAATACAACAGGTGATTAGTTGTGACATTTGTAGCTAAATACAAACAGTTTCTCTACACTTCTGCTCCATCATGGCAGAGTTCTACAATTATTCATTAATTTTACTGTACAGGAATAAAATTGAACCTCTTAATAGCAAGGTGAAAATGAGATCACACTGCTGACTGTGGGTTTATTTCGTAAATTTGAAAAGGCCCACAGCTGATGGAACAACTGCACAAATGTCTTAAGGTATCTTAAGTAGCAGAATAATAGCAGTAACACATAACCAATGCAATATCTTGTCACTGGTGATCCAAATACTTGGGTTGCGCTTAAAGCAATTTTAGTTATTGACCAACGGGGAGAACATGAGATATAGCTTAAAAGACACACCAATCTTGGACACTGCAGAAAGAAAAGTAAATCCAACAGAAAAGGGAAGAACAGTGTGAAATATAAAGTAGTATACACCATAAACCATGAAAATGGACTGTTAAGAAGCTACAGCAGCAACAGCATTGCATGGTTTGTTTTAGAATGCATAAGTCACTGCATTAGGTTCATAGCATAACAACTTTCCTGAAGGACAAAGGAATTCCAAATCGCTCAACTTAATGGTCCTCTATTTTTTTAAACCATCCTTTCTAAGTGAACCACTTTTACATGCCCCTGAAGACATGGCGAATACTGAACATTTACTGAGACTGTAAGTGTTCACCCATGACCCACCACTCAGTAGCACAGAACATTGCAAATCCAATGTACGCTACTGCCGTGGAATTTAGTACCTATATTTTATCTGCTTAAATAAACTCAGCCCACCAAAAGAATAGGGTGACTTAAGCCCCCTGGTCCAAATAAAGTTTGAAGAAACTTGAACTCCAGCTCTGTCAAACACATCTGGTGGAGTGCTGATGCAATTACATTGTATGCCCAACTATTACCCACTTCACCTTTTAAAAAGGTGAGCTGTTTATTTTCATCCATTCTCTAACATGCTTAGCCATGTATTTCCAATGAGATAATGGGCCTGATTTTAGCAGGCCTGCGGGTTTCCGGCGGGTTGGGTTTCGGGTGCGTGGCCTCTGCGCCCGGTGAAATTAGTGGGTTTCCCGCGCGATCGGAGCAGGCAATCCACTAATTGGAGCTACTTACCTGGTCCTCCGGGGTCCGAGCTGCTGGTCTGCGCGTCGGGCGGGCTGCGCATGCGCAGTACGATCTGTCAGCTAGAGGCTCTCTAGTTAAAGGGGAAGTCCTCCACTGACAGATGCTGCAACCAATGGAACAAATTACAGCATGGAGCAGCCCAGGGGGAAGGCTGCTCCCAGTTTAATGATGCCTCACCCCAGGTATCATCAGATGGGGTGAGGAGGAGGGGGGGGACAGAGATCTTCCACCCGGCGGGCGGGAGGAAGCGGCCTGCCTCTGCCACCAAGAAGGCCTGGCTCGAGGTGGCAGAGGGGGTCACCTGCGCCACCAACATATCGCCCACCTGCATACAGTGCAGGAGGCGCTCCAATGACCGCAGTAGGTCAGCCACAGTGAGAACACGTAGTCTTTCCCCTACACTCTGTCTGCCACAACACTGCCCCCACCCCACATCTCCTTCGGCACCGCCAACACTACTCTGTCACATCACCCCTCATACCCACTCAAACCCCATCCTCATCTTACCTGCACCTACTCACCTCGCCAGTACTCACCCCGCCACTAACACGCAACCCAATCCTCATACAATCTCATGGCTCTATCCCATACTCACCCTCTCGTGCATCTCCCTCACGGCCAGCCTCACTCAACCTGCCACCACCTGTGCTGCAGCCACAGGGCATGCATCACATATGTGCAGTAGGCAGCGTAAGGCAAACGTGTCGTGAGCATGAAGGGGATGCACAAGGGTGTCTGAGGGTTTGCCATGGGTGTTACCTATATTGAATTTCAGAGCAACAAACATCACACATTATATTGGCACCACCACTGCCATGTCTCCGCGAATCCTGTCTGTTGTGTCCAATAATGCCCGCTCCTGGGTATCACTATGAGGACCCACCACTGATGCCACCCATTGTGTTACTGCAGAGTAGGTGCAGGTGTATTTGCAGGGCTCTTCCGCACAGACGACTGAGAGACATCGGCGGTGTACCCGGCTGCACCCTGGAAGGATGCGGAGGAGAAGTTGTGGAGGGCAGTGGTGACTTTGGCAGCGACAGGTAAGCAGATGGTGCTGGGGCCAGCCAGGAGCAGCTCGGCATGAAAGAGGCTGCAGATCTCCACGACTACATGTCGAGTGAATCTGCGCTCTCCGTGTGCACTGCTGCTCGGAGAGGTCCGGGGAGCTGAGCCTCCGTCTGTGGATCCTGTGGCGAGGGTAGTGCCCTCTGCGACGCATCTCTCTCTGCGGTAGCCCTCCCTCCCGCTGTACAGGTGGATGTGTCACAGCACTCTGTTGTGGAGCTCCACGTGTCAGAGGTGGACGGCGTGGATGGCGAGGCTGGTGATGCTGTTCGCCCTCCGAGGGGGTCATGACTGCAGCTACGGCGGCCCCCATCCGCAATATGTACATCTGAGGGGGTCCGCAAGGTAGGCACATGTCTCCGGACCCCGGGGTGACTTTGACCGTCAGGAGGGGGGTGGTGGAGGCCACACTTTGTCCCAAGTGACAGAGTGGCCTCCTGCAATGGGTGAGGGTCTCCACCCCCCACCTGTCAAATGGACCTTTGCAGCTGCCACAGGCTGACGGCTGCAACACGTCCAGTTCAACTAGGACTGTTTCCCCCAGTGTGTGAAACAGTCCCATGTTTCCCCAAAATCACACACAGTCCCTTAATCAGGTCATTTAATGACCTGAACAAGCAAAATAAATAACCTCAAGTGGCATCCCGCTGGCTTTAATTGCCTGCGGGATTCCCACCAGCGGGGGCCACGAACGCACCCCCGCACGTCATCGGGGAACCCGGAAGTGGGCGGGATCGTGGCGCGATCCGGTCACGTGACTGGATATTGGGATTTTCAGGGACCCCCCGCTGGAAACCCACAGGAAACCCAACGGTAAAATCGAGCCCAATGAATCAAATCTTAAATCTGTTGGAAAACCCTCATCACAAACTGGTTAAAATTCATGTACGGAGGGGTTTTTTTTTAAAAGAGGAGGGGAAAGAGAGGGCAAATAGCAAGATTGTTTAGCTGGTAGGGTGCATTCATCCTTAAAATATAATGCCACGTGATCTCTTCCAATACAACACAATATGTTTTATCACACGATGCCACATGCAAAAATTTTAAACCATCAACATGAATAAAACCACTGAACTGTATACACTCATGACTCACAACAGAACACAGAGGCTTACTGGGAAAGATACAAGTTGCAAGAGATGTTTCCATTTGAACAATTAAGACAATCCTACCAAGCAGGCAATTTATCTTCCTTCTTTATTTCCACATGCTCAACATAACATAAGGAAAGACATCAAGGAACTGTTCCTAACTTGGATGAAACTCTTTCTGCAAGGTACAGACAATAATGGTTGATCGACGTGAGCCAAGTAGCAAACTTCCAGACATCAAAAAAGACCTTCTTTAGATTGGCACAAGATGCAGCAGTGGATCTGGTGGAATGATTCCTGCCTAGATGATGCAACAGTTCAAAATGCTTTCAACATCCATTTTTTCCATCTTTATTTGGAAATAGCAGATGTTCCCAAGACACAAATTGTCAGGTCTTATGGACAGATTTAGTTCCACAAATGAAGACCAGGACTATTTAGCATTCATCTGATGTAAGTTCCAGGTAAGGCTAATAAAAAGGTACACAGAAAGAGGGGGTAGTAATTTCATTTAAAGTAAATCTGCTTGGGTCTGTGGGGTGCCAAGCAGTACCAAGAATCCAGTTCTTCACATAAGGATCTTCAAATTACAGTAAAATGAAGGGTGATAAATTTAGCACAAGTTTAATCTTTCACAAAGCAAAGGAGAAGAAATTCCTGAGAAAAAAACAAAAGAAAGCAACAAGCAGCAGAGTACACCCTGACAGAGATAAAAATAACTGTGAATATTGGAAATTTGACATAAAAACAAAACTGTTGGAAATGAAATGCAGGTGATATATTTCATCAGAATGATTTTGCTGGATTTTGAGGTGTCTGTGCACTGAGCTTGAAGATTATTACATTTCAAAAGCAATTCAAAGTGTCTGTTAAGCACATTGGGACATCCTGAAGACGTGAAAGGCACTAAATAAATGCAAGCTTTCTTCCTTTGGTGTCCAGTATCCTATTTCCAACAATTGAGGCAATCACACTGAATCCTTGGTATATCTAAAAAGGCTTCACAAATGGAAAAAAGTTACTTAACGAAAGGCAACAAAGACAGATGTTCATGCGTGTCTTCGGTTCAAAGAGATTTATTCAAAACAACTTTTGATACTGACCAATGGATGCATGTTTGAGGTTGACTTAAGTAGAATTGAGTAACCTGCAATCCAAGAGGGTATCAGCAGAAATGCCACAGAATTTTATTTTAGCCTTAAACAACTTAAATTTGGTAAAGTCAAAAACATGAATAACATTTGCCTTCTACACGTCCAGGGACTGAAGGACTGGTTACACAGTTGTTAATAGCAATTAACCTTATATCTGGTGTGGGAGGCAACAAATCAAGCTCTGCTGCCAACAAAAGAAATGCAAACCTGTTCCAGAAATACCGTTAAGAAAGCAGGATGAGAAGAACCATCCAAATTCCCAATGCTTCAATTTCTAAAAAGGGAAGTGTTCCAGGTGATTTCCCTTCACTCTTAAAAATGGGAATGAATAGTGAGTTACACTGTGCAGCTACTTCTGGTTTAATGGGCCCTCAGAGGAAGTCACGTCCGGTTTATGGGACCTCAGATGATATCATGTCCGGGCCAGGGGCTCTGATGATGTCACTGTCTCCTGCAAAGTTCTAATTTGCAGGAGCTCAGTGCCTTGCTGCTGCTTTTTAGGATTCCTGCTTTTCTTTGCAAGGATCCATCACAAACACCAAAAATAGCTGCTTTTGATTCGTTTGCTTGCAATTCATAGTTGTACAATTGATCGTCTGATTAACCAGTTCAGTTGTATAATTGTAGTGGTACTAATCTTAGTCGTGGCAGGCATGACTGCATTAATCATAGTGACTCATTGGTTCCTAGTCATTACACGAGACTGGTCCTGTGCTTCATGTGGCCACACATTTTTCCCAGCTGCCCTGTGCTCACTGACTTACATTAGCTCAGGATCTGCCATGCCTCGATTTTAAAATTCTCAACCTGGTTTTCAAATCCCTCCTGTGGCCTTGCCCCTCCCTATCTCTCTGACCTCCTCAAGCACCACAACCCTCCGAGATCTCTGCACTCCTCCAATTCTGGCCTCTTGTGCAATGCTAATTTTAATCACTCCACCATTGGCGGCCGTGCCTTCAGCTGCCTAGACCCTAAGCTTTGGAATTCCCTCCCTAAACCTCTCCGTCTTTCAACCTCTCTCTCCTCCTTTAAGACGCTCCTTAAAGACTACCTCTTTGACCAAGGTTTTTGTCACCTGTCCTAATATTATTGTGGCTCGGTGTCAAATTTTGTCTGATAACACTCCTGTGAAGCGCTTTGGAACGTTTTACTACGTTAAAGGCGCTATAAAAATGCAAGTAGTTATTGTTGTTCAGGCATCAAGGCACAGGGCTCCTGGAAGGTTGAACTTCGGGGTTGAGAAAGTCATCAGCGGACCTGACCGTTCACGTATGAGCAGGGGAGTGGTGTTACCAAAGGTTCCAAAAACTGGAAGTGGCTGCATAGTGTTGCTAATCACCCCACATAAAAAACCCATCACCTTTTCCCTTTAAAGTGTCGCTCTGAAAATGAGGATGGGGTTGAAATTGGTCTTTGGCGGTAATGCAAAACGTGTTGGTGAATCGACAGCCCATGTTATGATGATTTTAGTGGAAAAGAAAATCATGCGAGGTGTAAAATGGGATGTCCATTTGCGATCCTTCATTTTGCATTACTGCCAAAAACTAATTTCACTCTGCAGGGTCCCCCTGCATATTGCTGAGCACTTCTGGGACTGCCCAGGCGGAAAGCACACCTGTCCTTACCGTTCCTGAAAGTGTCAGCCAATGGCTCCCCTCTCTTCTACTTTACTCACTGCGACTCTTGCATGCCTGTCCTCTCTACCTGCACAGGTCAGATCACAGCGCGTACTCGCAGTCGTCTGTTATCAATGAGCAGAATAAACAAGGTTTGAGCTGAGTGTGGATCACTGTGCCTTGTTTTAAATCGGGAGTGTCATCACAGTGCATTGTCTTAAATCAGGAATGTACAGAGCTTCAATGCAATACAGCCTGACTGCCACTGACTGGATTAAATTACACATTCCGAGCCGAGTGCTGGATGAGTGGTGTCCAATTACAGCTCCCACTTCCCTGCGTTGTCAGTACAGTTCTTTATTAGGCAAAACGTCATGGTCAGCAAACGCAGCCTTTAAAAAAGGTAGTCATTTCCTATCCATTAGTGGAAATGTAATGAATGTGAAAGAGTGGATATCTACTCTTAAATTTCAACTTGAAATATGCAGGATTTTCTCAACCCATAGAAAGATGTGTCGAAGGGAAATTTTATTTGTGTTTTTCAATTCTACCAAATTTGAGTTGTTTTAAGCTAAAAACAAAATCTGCACAATTCCTGCTGATGCCATCTTGGATGTGACAGGCTGCAAAATAATTATTGCTTCTACCTAGTTCTTTGATTGAATGCAGGAAAGCCAAATCAAGAGGGTGGGCCAACACCAAGGGTACCTGCACTCTTGGTATTGGAGCTGCTTCATAGAGTCATAGAAAGTTACGGCACAGATGGAGGCCATTCAGCCCATCATGTCCGTGCTGGCCAAAAAAGAGCTATCCAGCTTTATCCCACTTTCCAGCACTTGATCTGTCGCCCTGTAGATTACAGCACTTCAGGTGCACATCCAAGTACTTTTTAAATGAATTGAGGGTTTCTGCCTCTACCACCCTTTCAGGCAGTGAGTTCCAGTCCCCTACCATCCTCTGATTGAAAAAGTTTCTCCTCAGCTCCCGCCTAATCTTTCTACCAATTACTTTAAATCTATGCTCCCTGGTCACTGACCCCTCTGCAAAGGGAAATAGGTCCTCCCTATCCACTGTATCTAGTCCCGTCATAATTTTATATACCTCAATTAAATCTCCCCTCAGCCTACTTTGTTCCAAAGAAAACAGCACCAGCCTATCCAATCTTTTCTCATAGCTAAAATTCTCCAGCTCAGGCAACATTCTTGTAAATCTCTTCTCTACCCTCTCTAGTGCAATCACATCTTTCCTGTAATATGGTGATCAGAACTGTAAACAGTATTCAAGCTGTGGCCTAACCAATGTTTTATTCAGTACTAGCACAACCTCCCTGCTTTTATATTCCATGCCTCGGCTAATAAAAAAAAAACTATCCCGTATGTCTTTTTAAACCACCTTATCTACCTGTCCTGCTACCTTCAGGGATCTATGGACATGTACTATAAGGTCCCTTTGTTCCTCTACACCTCTCCTCCCACTTATTGTGTGCTCTCTTGCTTTGTTTGCCCTCCCCAAATGCATTACCTCACACTTCTCTGGACTGAATTCCAAATGCCACTTTTCTGCCCACCTGACCAGACCATTGATATCTTCCTTCAGTCTACAGCTTTCCTCCTCACTATCAACCACACAGCCAATTTTTGTATTATCTGCAAACTTCTTGATCAAGCCCTCCACATTCACATCTAAATCATTTATATCACAAAAAGCAAGGGACCTAGTACTGAGCCTTGCGGGACCTTTTTTTTTATTTGTTCATTGGGTGTTGGCGTCGCTGGCCAGGCCAGCAATTATTGCCCATCCCTAATTGCCCTCGAGAAGGTGGTGGTGAGCCGCCTTCTTGAACCACTGTGGTCCATGTGGTGAAGGTTCTCCCACAATGCTGTCAGGTAGGGAGTTCCAGGATTTTGACCCAGCGACTATGAAGAAACGACGATATATTTCCAAGTCACACACCATCCCGACTTGGAAATATATCACCGTTCCTTCATCGTCGCTGGGTCAAAATCCTGGAACTCCCTTCCTAACAGCACTGTGGGAGAACCTTCACCACACGGACTGCAGCGGTTCAAGAAGGCGGCTCACCACCACCTTCTCAAGGGCAGTTAGGGATGGGAAATAAATGCCAGCCTCGCCAGCGACGCCCACATCCCATGAACGAATAAAAAAAAAGTCGGGATGGTGTGTGACTTGGAGGGGAACGTGCAGGTGGTGTTGTTCCCATGTGCCTACTGCCCTTGTCCTTCTAGGTGGTAGAGGTCGTGGGTCTGGGAAGTGCTGTCGAAGAAGCCTTGGCGAGTTGCTGCAGTGCATCCTGTGGATGGTACACACTACAGCCACAGTGCGCCGGTGGTGAATGGAGTGAATGTTTCGGGTGATGGATGGTATGCCAATCAAGCGGGCTGCTTTGTCTTGTACAAGCCCACTGGAAACAGCCTTCCAGTCACAAAAACACCCGTCAATCATTACCCTTTGTTTCCTGCCACTGAGCCAATTTTGGATCCAACCAGCTACTTTCCCTTTGATCTCATGGGCTTGTACTTTTTTGACCAGTCTGCCATGTGGGACCTTGTCAAAAGCCTTGCTAAAATCCATGTAGACTACATCAAACACGTTACCCACATTGACCCTCCTTGTTACCTGCTCGAAATATTCAATCAAGTTAGTAAGACATGACCTTCCCTTAACAAATCCATGCTGACTGTCCGTGATTAACCTGTGCCTTTCTAAATGACGATTTATGCTGCCCCTCAGAATCGATTCCAATAATTTGCCCACCACCGAGGTTAGACTGACTGGCCTATAATTACTTGGTCTATCTCTCACTTTTTAAATAACGGTACAACGTTAGCAGTCCTCCAATCATCCGGCACCATGCCTGTAGCCAGGGTGAATTGGAAAATGATGGTCAGAGCCTCCTCTATTTCCTTCCTTGCTTCTCTTAGCAGCCTGAGATACATTTCATCCAGGCCTGCCGATTTATCTACTTACAAAGATGCTTGTTCCAGAAGTTCTGAAAGGGCTGCTGGTAGAGGCCTTGCCTGGGCCACCAGACAAGGCTACCTGTAGCCCAGTGCATAGGCCTGTCCCTCAGTAGCAGCCCACAGTTAGAACTGAGGCTTGGTTGACAGCATTTATAACTCCATACTGCAGTAACTCAACTTGACTAAAAAGCAACTCTTAGCAGTTTGTTCTGGGAGAATAGCCATACATAACTAATCATGCTGGTCAATCACAATACTGCAAGAAGTAGTCCACAGTCCTTGGTTCAGGGCATCCACTGCAATATTCAGCCCTTCGTCCACTGCAAAGGAGATTCTCCACCAAAAGGAGGGAGATTCCCTTGTCTGGGCAATCCTGAGAATAGAAGACCTGTAATTTTGTTTGGTGAGAGAAACCTTTCCAGTGACTATATGGTGGGCTATCCTCATTTGTACAGCATCCTCTGGAATATCTCTACAACTCTTTGTTTTTAATTGTCAAGACATCAGATTTCTTCATGGTACTTCCATTGCACTTAGTACACCATGTTCAATTCGTTATTGGTACAGGTACTCTGATATCAGGAAGTTCATTTTCACAGAGAGTGATCAGTACTTGAAATGGACTTCAAGGTAGAGTGGTGGAGGTGAAAACCCTGGAATCATTTATGGAACAATTAGATGTAGCAATGGGGGGAGTGGGTGGATGAAATAGGATTAGCCAAAGCTGTAAGTATCATGTAATGAAAGTCGATGGACCAGATGCAAGCAGTTCATCATTTCAAATTGTTGTTCAGCTGCATCTTGCCATACCTCCCTTGTGGTGATCCAAGGATGCCAGGTCAAATATCAACTTGAATGCCGCTGACAACTGAAGAACTCAACATGACATTCAGGCTTACAAAGGAGCTAATGTCTTAGCAGAAAAGTTCAGTTTGGCTGTCTCAAGTTGCATCTCAACATTACTTGCAAGTTTCCAAACTTGTAACTTTCAGAAATAAGGAGGGGCCTGGACTCACCAAGTGTTAGTTCCATCGGAAAAAAAGTCAAAATGCAGGACACTATAAAAGTCCAAAGAATGGGCAGGAGTTCCAACAACCAGCTCCATATC
Source organism: Heptranchias perlo (assembly GCF_035084215.1). Classification (NCBI taxonomy): domain Eukaryota; kingdom Metazoa; phylum Chordata; class Chondrichthyes; order Hexanchiformes; family Hexanchidae; genus Heptranchias; species Heptranchias perlo. The sequence continues at coordinate 99,520,664 of NC_090327.1, forward strand.
AGAGAAGGGTGATCAATACTTCAACTGAGATAACATTGGAATCTCTGGAATCTGGATCAGTCTCCAGGACTGTGGAAGGCAGTGCCAGAATTGTGCTCAAGCTCAATGGAGCAAAGAGGAATAAATGTTATACCAATTAAATGTTACTGATCCTGAGGTCTCCTCCATTTAATCAGCCCTAGCACATTTAGAAGGAGCTGAGAAACATCCCTATTTTTGCATTCCGAAATTTTCACCTGGACACCAGCTAAGAATGCTAAAGGCAACTACATGCAAAATATAAAAGAGCTGAAAAAGCAGCAGCATTAGTCCGTAGAATTCTGCAGTTACTGTGGCAGCATGGAACTACTTATCAGCTGCCACCAAACTGGAGCAGTATGCAGTACCAGCCAGTGCTACGTCTAAAATACACTGCAGCAATACTTTGGAGGGCACAATTCCTCAATTGTTACAACCAAACTTAGCTGACACCTAGGCCTGAACTTGTGGTAAGCTGTTTCAAGCTACATCGTCCCACTTCTGTTGCTTATCGCAATAAATGAGGCAATGTTAAAGCCGCAGAAACAATTATAATGCCCATCTGAGCTGTTAAATTTGAGAGTGAATTTCGTGCAGTGTTTGATTCCAGTTGATCTTTTATCAGCTGCTTATCACTGAGTTTTTTTTAAATTCTCTGGACAAGAAATAATTCATCACATAATTTTACATGAGAATTTTTCCAACCAAGTAAAACTGGGAGAAGCTCTCCATTGATGAATTGAAAAAGAATTGCACAGCAGCTGCTGGAGGCCTTGCCTGAACATGGTTTGCCTATAGTCCAGTGCATAGATGGTCCGTTGGTAATCGCTCTTTATATAGTGCAGAAAGGAAATATCACACAGATGTTGCCCCAATGTCACAAACATCAGAAACATCTTCAAAAGTACAATACTGTCATGATTTTCCTCGTTGAGAACCTCGGCTGATGTTCTGGAGGATGCTGGACTAAGAATTTTTTTCTTAGAAAATTAATACTAAGGTCATAGTCCTACAATAATCAGAAGTTGTTAAACCCTCAAGCTGTTATTAAAATGGCCAAGTTAAGTACCTCTGAGAAAATTAAGTCTTGCTTTGCATTCACTCTAATGAGGGAAATTACGGCTGATTGAACTGAAATATTACATCTAAGTTACTGAGGACCTCTGCCTGCTGAATGATAAATTTAAAGCTCAAATACTCCAGGCTTGAAGTGAGGAGTACCAGTACTTTCAATGGAAAATATTCACCATTGAATTTAATGACACAATTGTAAATTTTACCACTTGTTTAATGCAAGACACTTTCTTTTGCCGAAACACTGTGGGTCTTGAAACTGGCCAGGAATGTACTTATATAACTTACTTCAACACTTCTCATTTGTCTATGCCATCAATTTAAAAAAAAATGTTTATTTGTAAGCACCTTTCTGATTTCAAAGGAATCAACAAAAATGGTTCAAAAGTATTTTGGCATCATTGACGTTATTCCTTAACTGTATGACGGTATTGAATATATTGAACAAATTCTGATTGTGAATTAATTTCTTAATTAGGTAGCTCCTACTAATGAATAAATGACATCTCTACCCTGCAACAAGGCAGTGAAATAATCAATTATTGTTGAATAAATGAGTCATGTTACTTTTGCTGTACTGATTTTATAAAGTTTGAAATTTAACACATTGTAGCAAACACAAACCACCTGTAAGTACAGTATTCAAATAAACTAGGTTAAATGTACGATTGGGTGGATCCAATCTAAAATGCTGGATGTCTGAAGTTCTAAAGAACCTGGTTAAAAGGTAAGACTTATAATTTATCTCAATAGATATGGTGATGCACACAAAGACCAAACATGCTTTGGGAAGGAGGGACAGAGATTGACCCTTTTTAGACCTCAAGCTTCTTGTGCAATTTTATATATTCCAAGCACATATTAATATCCAGCCAAATAGGAAGTGCTCTATTGCTGTGCCAAGCATCATAATACAGAGACAATGTAGGTAAAGCACTTGACAAGCAATGTCAGTTCATTAGTAGATCACAGTGCACACTATTTTAGAATAAAATTAACAACTGCTTCTCAATTATGCAGCACTATTCAAGCTTCTCGAATGACAAAAATTGTGATCAACAGAGCGCAAAAGGTTAATTTCTGTCATGCAAAGGTTAGGCTTCCAACAAATACTGAACACACTTACTCTCTATTGAGAGTTCCAACACAGGGGTTTGCATGCAAAAAAAAGATAAACAGACTAATTAGTTGCCATCAATAAGAATACCTATGGGGAAGAAAGCATATTTAACATTTTTCTTACCACATCAAGATATGCAAGTTTGATGCAGGGCCTATTCAATTTATATTGTACTGCGCTCATACAAAAGCTTCCTTTTTGCTTGTGTTGCAATCCATTAATGGCCTCACCCCTCTCCACCTCTAACCTCCTCCAGTGCTGCAACCTCTCCCAAAAAAATTCCATTTCCTCTGATCCCTACCTCTCATGTATTCCCTCATCTCTTTGCCCCGCCATTGGTGACCATGTCTTCAGCCACCTAAACCTCCACACTGGAATCCTCGACCTAACAACCTCCCTCTCCTCCTCAAAACTCATCTCTTTGATCAAGCTTTTGGTCACTCATCCTAATATATCCTTCTTTGGATTGGCACCCTTTTTTTTCCTTACGTGTGAAGCGTCTTGTAACATTTTCCTACTTTAAAAGTGCTATATTATTGCAAGTTGTTGTATTTTCTCTCTTTCCTTGTACCACCGTCACCTCACTTCAGTAAATCTAACCCAACAATTCAAAGTCTAAATCTATACTTAAAACAAGTTAACAAAAACTTGAATGGTGCAGCACATTACAGCAACAGCATGCTGTGATGCATGCATCTATATAAGCTCCCAATTTTAGCCAAGATACTGTTCGGCAGGCCCAAGTAGTGGCAGAACAATTACTCTCAGCAGTTATAAACAATTTTACAACACCAAGTTATAGTCCAACAAATTTATTTTAAATTTCACAAGCTTTCGGAGGCGTCCTCCTTCCTCAGGTGAATGTTTTGGAAATGAAACGTCACGCTACACGTAACCCCACCAGCGAACAAACGTTATCTGTTTTTAATATAACGGGTCATTTGCTGTCCTCCTTCCGGACGTCCGGAAGGAGGACAGCAAATGACCCGTTATATTAAAAACAGATAACGTTTGTTCGCTGGTGGGGTTACGTGCAGCGTGACGTTTCATTTCCACAACATTCACCTGAGGAAGGAGGAAGCCTCCGAAAGCTTGTGAAATTTAAAATAAATTTGTTGGACTATAACTTGATGTTGTAAAATTGTTTACAATTGTCAACCTCAGTCCATCACCGGCATCTCCACATCTCAGCAGTTAGTTGCTGAGCTGTTTTGGAGGACTTTGGCCTTGATCACACCACTGGATTAAACACCAAGTGGAGGCAAGGATTCTCTTCCCGGTCCCTTTTTTTCCCCAAAGAAAATGGGGAAAGAGAACCAACAGTGGAACTTGCCCACTCATTCATGTTTCTTGTTGCCCAACTGCATAGCTGCATTGATGGACGTTATGGGGACAGCTACATCCTGAACAGTCCGAGATGAAGTGGACCCGTGTTGTGGGAGCAGCATATGATACTATCAAGTTGGATTTTAAAAAAACTAGAGTTTGTTCAATCAAATGCTATTGTGTTAAACTGTTGTGTTCCACTGTTGACGTACAGTAAAACAAGTAAACAGTGAGTTACTGCTTCACTTTGTAATTATTATGATAACTTTTTAAGCTTATCCATATTTAGAATGTCTTGCCTTTCTCCTCAAAGTCCTCCTGTGGTTTAAAACCTACATTTTCCCCACATTACAATATTGACACTGCCTAGTAGTTAGCATCACTCGCAATTAGATCAACGTTCAAATTGCTCATTTGACATTGGCTGGGTTTACCCCATGAAGGAAAGTTGCAATAGTTTCAACCACAGTCTGAAAAAGAACAGAGAGGAAATACTGTCTCTTTGTACCTTTACAAATCAGATATAGCTCCTGGCAAATTACCAAGAAGCTACATTGACAGTCCATGGGGTGTGCTATGCAAGAGATTACCAGATTTTGCAACAAACTACCACCATGCTAACCTAATTTTCATTCTTATTTTGACTTACTTGCTGTTAAGCATTACAGTGATGAGATATGCTACAGGTATTATAATTTTCACAGCTGTATTAATAATGTCACATGGTAAGATAGAATTCTGAGTGAAGCACAAGGGACACTGTCAGTAAGATATCAGGGAATACATGTTGTCATCCACACGGTCTTCCCTTTCCATTAGGTATGGTGGTGCATACATAAACATTAATAATGAAACTAGGGGCATAGTTTTGGGCAACATTTTTGCAATTAGAGGATACTTCTATTCAAAGAAAGAACATATTATCCAACTTGCTTCTTCATTCCAGTATGCTCCATATACTGCACGAGTCTGGCTCAATAATACCTCAAGGGAAAGACGGACTTTCAGTCTAAAACATCTGCACCTCCCATTGAACTGAGATGAAGTAGCAATGATGCTTAATAAAGCTATGGGGTTTTGCCAAGCAGCAAGCCATCATATGTGAAAACTTACCATTTCAACAATAGCCCATCTGATTGTTGCAGTGATTGACTAGCTAAATGCACCAGCGTGGTATGTTACGAAGCCATATATCCCAGGAAGCTTACAAGTTCATTCCCTTATCTGGGGCAAGTTAGTTAATTTCAGCCAGAATAGCAAAGGGGCACTTTAATTTTCCCTAAGGGTCAGAAAACAAAAATATCAGGATTTCCCACCCAATCATTATCCAGTGAACCCTATCAGAAAACACATGTGAATGTTGGATAAAACGCCAGATGGTATAAGCTAGCAAAGCTCACTTCTCCAACAGCTACTTGTGAGGTACTGGAAGTTTCCTGGAATCCAGAGGACTGTGGCCAGCATGAATCACACTCTTTAAGAAAGGAAAAGAACAGAAAGTTGAGGAGGGATGTGTGTGAAGAGAGAGAAATAGCCAACAAGTTACTACTGTTCCATTGGACCTCTCCTTAACATTGCCCAGAGGTTTTCCATCCCACATGCGAGAACAATGGAGAGTACAGCCGCTTTGCCAGAGTCAGTCTATCCTCACTGAGAACAGGAAATAGCTTGGAGACCATAGTGGAAGATATTTCTTTGCAAAAATGTCATGGTCTTGCATCTGATACCTCAGAAAGATGCCATTATTGTCACACAATAAGCATAAAATATTGATCTATTAATCAGGAGGCAACTCTCAAGCTGTATGAAGCTGGGTGCTAATAATGTCCTTCCCTACTTCAGATCCAGTTGAAATTTCTCACAACTAGAAAGTCAAGACTTTGCAAACTCCTTACCAAGCAGCTTAAACAAGGTGTTCGGATGAGGCATGTATGCACTGCTCTTCGTGTATATGGGGAAGAAGAAACTGGAAACCAAACAACCAGTGACGAATTTGGATGTGGTAAGGCTGTGGGGGGTCTTAAAAGTGAGGATAAGGATCTTGGGAGCCAATTTTCCAAGGCAGAGGAAACAACTGGAATAAGCTGGGATGCACGTGATACAACTGCAATTTAGGGCGGTAAGACTGAAGAAAGCTTTTAGGAAATCGGTCCTCAAGGTGGTGAAAGCATGGATGAGGGTTTCAGCAAGGAAAGGGGTGACGTAGTAACAATGAAAACAAAGTTCTGAAGATGGGATATAAAGTTTCGCTCATGGTCAAATGGAAAGGTGAGGCTGCCCACTGCCAGGCATAGCCATAAGGCAACCAAGGAGCTTGTTGGAATCTGAATCACAGGTAACTAAGTTATTAAGACCCAATTTTACTGATATTGAGCAGTAGGAAATTATAATTCATCTAGGACTTAATGTCAAACAAGTAGTCGGACGGTATAGCAACAGTACAAACACCAATGGTGGCAGACAGAGTGTTGTTTGTCATCGATATACATGCAATGATTTCACTCAAAGGTATAAATGAAGAATAGAAGGGTGCCGAGAGCTGAGGTCTGCAGCATATCAGAAGTGGCTCTATCGGCGTAGGAGAAGAAACAGTTACAAGTAATACAGGGGTTGCACTGGATAAAGTGGTGTCACAGAGGTGCACCATGGAGGAAACTGGTGGAGAAGAATGGAATGGTCAACAGTGTTGAAGGTGATGGAGAGATCTCGGAGGATTAGCAAGCCATAGTTACAGTCACATAGGATGTCATAGGTGACTTGAAATCATGGAAACCCGGTGTTATGGGCTGGTTGGAAGCCAAATTGAACCGTCTTGAACAGGGTGTCATAGGAGAGGTCAAAACATATTTAAGTGGCAACAATGCATTCGAGCATCTTAAAGAGAACGTGAAGATTAGAGGCAGGATGCCTGTATGTGAAGTTAGAAGGGTTGAAGGTGCGCTTTTTAAGGAAAGGTTGATGATGCTGGTTTTAAAAGGTTTGGGAACAATGGCTGAAAGTGAAAAGGTGACAATGTCAGTAAGCACAAGGCAGAGAAGGAAAGTTGAGAGTTCAGAGGCTAGGTTGGAAGCAGGTTGAGGGGAGCATGTGGTGGGCTCCATAGAAGAAATAGAAGTCTTACGAGGGCTGCAGAATGTAAAGGCCTTAGCAGCAGAATGGACAGTCTCAATTTTGGAACGAAGTCTATGAGCTCCTCACATCAGAAGTCTGGGCGACAGAAGTCAAAGGAAATTGTTTGTGGTGGTGAAAAGGAGTTTGGGGTTTCCTTGTGCATCCAGGATGACCCTGGAGTAATGGGAAAATTTTCCCACAGAGAGGCTGTAACATGGTAACAGGGAGGAGACCACCGTTGGTCCATCTAGCCCACCTATCCATAGTATTCCCTTGGTGCATATTTAAAAACCCTGAATCTCATTTGTTGACAAGAGTCTGTCTAGATCCTTCTTGCAACCCATTAGGGTTTCTTGTCCACCACCCATGCCAGCAATCTGTTCCAAATACTTGCCACCCTTTTCATAAAAAATCCTGCTTTTCCTATTTTCTTTTGTTGTCCTTAATTTGTAAATATGACCCCTTGTGCTTAAATACGACAGAAGACAGAAAAGCTTACTTGGATCCAATTTGTCCAAAACTTTCATAATTTTAAACACTTCTTTCAAATCTTCTCACAGTCTTCTCTTTTTAAAGTCGATCTTTCCTTGTGTCATTTCCTTAAGCTCTGGGATCAACCGTGTAGCCCTTCTCTGTATCCCAATAACTGGATATCCTTTTTGAAATAGGGAGATCAAAACTGCATAGTACTTCAGATGTGGTCTCACCGTAGCCAAATACAGTTTTAAATTGACCTATGTGTATTTATAGATTATACCCCTTGGTATGCATCTTAATATTCTGTTTTTTCAAAAAACTGCCTGGGAACACTGTGCTGATGGTTTTAATGACGTGTCCACTAAAATCGCAACATCTCTTTCCTGCCTCAAGTACATTCCCACTTAGCACATAATCCAAAGCAACCTTACATTTCCCTGTACTAAACTGCGTCTGCCATTTCTCCGACAACAGGTTGAGCTTGTCAAAATCCTTTTAAATTTGTGTGCATTGATAGGCTTGGGCCTTTATGTTGTGGCCAATATGTGGAATAGTGCCAAATGCCTTCTTGAAATCCAGGTCGGTAACATCCAATCTCTCCCCTATCTGCTCGGCCTGTCATCTCCTCAAAGAAATCTAATAAATTAGTCAAGCATAACCTCCCACTCCTAAAACAATCCTGACTGTCTTGGATTAGCTCATGTTCCCTCAATATGCTCCCTTATATTATCCTTCATAATACTTTGAACCAGTTCCCCAACAGTGAAACTAAGGCTTGCAGGTCGAGAATTTGTTGGTTCATCCCTCAACCCTTTTTTTTGAAGATGGGAGTCACAATTGCTATTTTCTAATCCTCTGGGATTTGGCCACAGTCCAGTGAACTGTTTTTAAAAAAAAAATCTGCAAATCATTTTTAAAAATTATTAATTCTCAGGTTGTGGGTATCACTAGCAAGCCCAGCATTTATTGCCTATCCCTAGCTCTCCTAAGGTAGTGGTAGGCTTTCTTCTTGAACCACTGCAGTCAGTGTGGTTTGTGGTGGTTTACTAGAACTAAGTGTCTTGCTAAGCCACTTCAGAGGACAGTTAAGAGTCAATCATGTTGGCATGGGATCGAAGTCACAAATAGGCCAGGCCAGGTTTCCTTCCCTAAAGGATATTCACAATCAGTTGAGCCAATTCCTTCAAAACCCTGGGATGAAAGCTGTCAGAGCTAGGAACCTGTCTTACTTTTATTTTGCCCCTAACCTATTGCAGGGATAAATTTATTTTCCATCTTTAAAACTATCCCTTTGAAACTATTCCACTTTCCTTCCACATCGTGTCCTTCCAGTATCTGTTGCCATTTTACCATTCCTATGCATTGTCTCATACCCTTAAAATCATCTTGATTAAAATTTTGCTTCTTAATTGGTATCCTTTTGTTTTTTGCCCTCATATGTACCCTGGACATCAGAATGTTATGGTCATTGGATTCCAAATGTTCCTGTACTTTGCTTATTATTCCCTCCTCAATTGTTAAGACTAAATCCAGTATTGCATTACCCCTTGTGGGTTACATAACGTACTGTTTTAGAAACAAATCCCTCACAATTTCAATAAATTCCTGTGCTTATTGTGCAGTCTAGTCAATATGAGGAAGATTGAAATCCCCCAGGATTACTATGGAAGATTTGGCACACATCTGTCTTATTGTCTCCCACAAAACTGCATCAGCCTCCCTTAATTATTTGGTGTCCTGTAATATATTCCTATTACTAAATTTTTCCCTTCACTTCTATTCAAACAGACTCAGTATCCAACTCCACTGTAACTAGTCCCTCTCTAATAAATAGTGCCATCCCGCCTCCTGCCTTAACTTCTTGGCCCTTCCTAAAGCACACAAAAACCTGCATGTTAATTCCTAATCATCATTTGATTTCAACCAGTCATTCCTACAACATCTATTTATTCCCGACGAACCAGCATTTCTAACACACCAATTTTATTCCTTATAGTTCTTATCCATATAAGCACAATTTAGGTTATCCGTTAATATCCTTACTCCTTCTTCCCTAATTATGCTTAACCATCAGTCTGTTCTGCTTTTCCTTCCCCGCTGCTATGCTAGTTTAAATCCACCCACTTCCTTATTTACCCTTTCAACAAGAGCATTGGTACCCCTCCAATTCAGGTGAAGCCTGTGCCTCCTGAACAGCTTCCCTCTGTCCCAGAACTGGTCCTAATGTGCTAGGAATCTAAAATCCTCGCTCCTCCACCATCTCTCAAGCCACACATTAATGGGTTTACTCTGTACTTGCCTAGCCTGTCCAATGCGGGCACAGGAAGTAATCCTTTGATAACACCTCTGGCTCTTCAGCCTTGACCCTAACTCCTCATACTGCCTCTGCAGGATCTCCATGCTACTCTTTCCCATGCCACTGGTTCCTACATGGACCAAGACCTCTGGTTGTTCTCCCTCCCTTTCCAAAAGTATTTCCATCCGCTCCATTATGTCCTTTGCCCTGGCATCAGGGAAGCGATACGCTATTTGGGACTTAGTCACAGCTACAAAAAGGCCATCTCTTCGTCTAATAATTGAATCACGTACCACTTCCACTTGCCTATTCTCCTCTTTCTTTTTGTCCCCCGGGAAGTACTTGTTCCATTGTACCATGGCATTACTTATGCTTATTCTCCCCTGTATCTCTGATTTTGTCCTCATCACAGATACGTAGCACTGAATAACAATTGGACAGTTTCCAATTAACAGGGATTCCTTGCTCCTCTCTTGCCTGCCCTACGGGGGATCACCCATTTCTCCTGTTCCCAACTCCTCTCTGCCTGTAACCACTTCCTGGAACTTATGTTCCACAAATTTTTCTTCCTTCTATCTGGTGCGCAGTGTGTTCAGCTCATGCTCGAGCTCAGCATTTTTCTGCTCAAGCAACACAACCTTCTAACAATTCATACATTCATACTCCTGCTAGATATCTTGTGGATCCAGGAAGGCCCACAGCATGCCACACACATAACTGGCTTTGCCATTGTATTTGCCATTTTTCTAAATATAACTCTCTGCCTTAGTTTCTAAAAGTAAGTAGATTTTTTTTGTTGGGTGGAAGAGGGGTTGGTGGGAAAACAATGTAGTAATACATCGTTGGGCTTTACAATGAAAAAGGCGGCTGACTAAGCTGCTAGCACTTCAAACTCGTGGTGACGCTGTATGCAAATTCCTGGTCTACGACGTGCAATATCATACCGTATGCAAATTAGTAAATCAGAGTGTTGGGGAAAAATCCCAGCGTTCATCCAGTCAGAAATGTGGTCATGTTAGATATGGTGGTCGACAATCAAGCCAGGTGTATGCTATATGCTGTTGTAACCGGGGTAGCTGTAAAGGTAGGAGACCCCATGTGATTTGATGCAGATGTGTGTATTCAAGTTGGAAGAAAACTAGCTGTTGGGCCCAATGATGATGCCGATTGTGGACCAGAAAAATAGATTGAGGATTGAAGAGAGCGCTGGAGAGGAGGTTACTGGATAGTTTTTTTCTCTGGAGCAGAAGGTAAAAGGGAAGAGATTAGTGACAGGGAAAAGAACATGGCTGGTGAAGGGATTGTTGGAGAGTATAGCCTTGGAGATGGTGAGGCCTACGCGAAAGCAAGTTTGAGGGAGTGACTACATAGGTGGTTGAGAGTTTTTAAATTGGACTATCAGGCTGAAGAAAAAAAAATAAGGCAAAGAACTTGGAACAGAACCAGGAAGAATTAAAAGGATGAGAAGTTGCTTAATGCAGAGGCTGAGTGACAACAGTAGGGAGGCGACTCTGTCAAGGGAGGCATTGATTGGACAATGAGAATTCTGAAGGAAAGGTGAGATGTTAGAAGTATTAGTAACTCAGAACAATAGACAGGCAGTTTGTGAACATTCCAGGGGCAACAATAAGATCACAAAGGAAGAAATCTGCATTGGTAGCTCTTTCCCATAGATGAACCCTCAAAACTTTTGATACTGTAGGCAAAGTAGTAACATACATCTTTGACTAATGACAACCAGCCAATCTCTCAGACAGATTGTCTGGATGATTTGAAAAGAGTGGCCATTTTGAATTTCACTTGCTTGAGCAATTTAACAGTTGCAGCTTGAGGATAGGATAGAATATGCCATTTTGGGGGGGGGGGAAATCACAAAGTGGTCCTTCATTTCCTTTCTGCTCTGTAATCCAAGTGCAGCATATTGCTGATTTCAGCAGATGTCTGCAAGCAGACAGTTCCCTTAGTGATCTTAGTGGACAACTCCTATGAATATGGCCAATTGAAATTCAAAATGTGAGGGCTGGAGACTTTTGACTGTTTTCCTAAACCAGGAATCTCCACTGATTCCCTTCCATTATGGTCTGTAAAGTTGCAAGCAGCCCCATCTTGCTTCCGCATATGATGGGTCTGCAGCTGTGGTATCAGTGTTGAGTAGTTGGTGCAGGACCACCAGATGGCTTGGACTTGGGTTGAGCACCTCAAGAACCTGCAAAAGGAAAATTTCCAAGTGTTTCTGGTGCAATCTCTGTTTAGGCCTTTAGACAGGGCAACCTACTCCCCAAGAATTAGGTCAGTCCCTAGATGCCATCCTTGAAATGGCCTTCAGGTTCTGCCAGAATCTCAACCTGTTAATCAAACAGTCCTTTGCCATCAAAGGACAACAACTATGTGAAAACCACAAACGACTGCTCAGAGGTAGAAGTTGGACCCCATGAAGGTGGTCCACCTTGGCTGTTCCCAATAATCTGCCAGATCACTTTGTCACAGTTATTTCCCATCCCAAGTAAAATGTTCAATTTTTCAGAAGCCTTCCATTAAATGCATAAAACATATGCAATGATGACCTCAGTGAAGACCCTCCTTGTTTCATTCAGAGTCAGATAAGGTATACTTGAACTCCACAAGGGACGCAGGAGGCTTCCTCTGATTTGACGCTCAAGGACGGACAAGCAGGACCCTTGAAAGCTAGACTTCCCACAACATCTCCTGTGAGTTCTGGAATAGAGACACTGACCACAGAAATCTTGCAGCTAAGCAAACTTCCAGTCGTGGAAATAGCCTCCCTCTGAGTATAAGTGGCCATGATGGGGATCGTAATTAACCTTGGCAAGCAACTAAGTGTGTAAAGAATTCATGGGAATGCTTGCAATCTAACCCACAGTGAAAATGGCTGAAAAGGGATCTCCTGTATCAGCCACTGCTGAAGGAGCTGTCAGGCTTCATTCTGCTGGGGATGGGGGATGCTAATGTCCCTGGAGTCAATACTGACTACAAATATACAACCTCATCAGGAAACGATAAACATTTCTTTGGTGCAAAGGATGAATAGCTCTCATTAAGGAAAGACCAGAGTACTGCACGGTTTTCTGTTTTCTTAAAGAATGGACTAAGAATCATCAGCATCAATATCTGTTCTTGTACATCCACAGTGGTCAATGCCACAGATTTTTAAAGATTGGTGCTAAAAGGTCCAGCCAACAAGAACTCCACTGCAAGTCTATGTTGTTTCTTGGACAGAATTACAAATTACTTCATCCAGTCAGCATTTTTAGTCAATGATGTTAACATAATGTTTATATCAGCAACAAACAAGCCCCACTGGAAAGGTCCAGTGCTGCCCCACCCATTTATTTGCCAATCTCCGCTCACTTTTATAGCACATATTCTCCTGAAGGATGGCTTCCAGAAATGCTGGAGTCAGTGCCATCTCTATGGGGGAAGAATCTCAGTCCCAATTTACAAAGTGCTACGTCATATTTACACTGATTTGAGAGACATCCAAGGTATGAATTTCACAAAGGTGAAGGCCAAAGAAAACACATAGTATGGTATTGAAATCTGAACATCTTGGGCATCTGGGTACACCTGCTTTTGACTGAAGCACCATGTAGAATAAAACAGATGAACAACAACTTAGTCAAATGAAGAAGAATGACTTTCTGCACTTGAGGACAGCAACAGCTAGTGTCCACCTACCAACAGGAAAATAAATGAAAGAAAGAACCTGCATTTATAAAGAGCCTTTCATGACCTCAGGATGTCCCAAAGAGCTTTACAGCCAATTAAGCACTTGTTGAAGTGCAGTCACTGTTGGAATGTAGAGAAACAGGTCAGCCAATTTGCACACAGCAAGGTCCAAACAGCAATGAGATAATGATCAAAATCTGTTTTAGCGATGTTGGTTGAAGGATAAATATTGGCCAGGACACTGGGGAGAACTCCCCTGCTTCTCTTCTTCGAACAGTGTCATGGGATCTTTCACATCCACCTGAGAGGGCACACAGTGCCTCGGTTCAATGTCTCATCCGAAAGTTGGCACCTCCGACAGTGCAACACTTCCTCGATACTGTACTGAAGCATCAGCCTGGATTATATGCTCAAGTCTCTGGAGTGGGACTTGAACCCACAACCTTCTGACTCAGAGGTGAGAATGCTACTACTGAGCAGAGGCTGACACCCAAGAAGCAACACAGCAAATCAAAGAAAGAATCTCCACAGAGCACAGAAAGGAAAGATTATGTGGGTAATTTCCCAATGTTTGTGTTCAAACTTCTTAACAGGGCTGTCCAGTTTGCCATTTTCCTTGTTCCTTGGGCTTGTTCCTGCAATATATGGAGGGTACTGGAATGTTGCAATGACATGAAATGATAGTTCTTGAAGGGAATAAAATATTTGGCCCATTGTCATCCTGATGTAAAGTAGTCACTGGTTTGAAAAAAAATAGATCTTTTGATTTCATTTGTCAATTAAGATTGGTGTGCTGTATATCATACTTTTAGAAGCCAATAAGATTTAAAAGTTTAATTCATTTTCCTTCCTTAAGCATCCATACTATAGAAATATGAAGAATACCATTTATTTTGTTACATGGAATTTACCACTTAGCATCTGTAGTTGGTTGAAAATCAATTAAACTAGGAAAATCAATTAAGTTAGGATAAGTGATGTCAGGAGATGGGCATCCCAAATTAATTACATCAAGAGGTTCAGATAATTCTGTGTTTTGACTATAGTATTAAATGTTAAATTATCAAAAGTTCTGAAAATAGATATTACTTTGCAATCATATTTCAACCTTGATGTTGGCAAGTATGAAAATTGTGCATTCCAGCAACATTTGAATCTCGTGATCCTTAAAATCACCTTTAAATAAAACTTGCACGGAGAGGTTGGTGGGAGGCAGCTACGTTCTGCAATGTTCAGCGCTCGAGTACTGTGATTGTAGAAGGAATTTCTGTGCTTGATGTGAGGAATTTAAACATGGAGAACTCTGCTTAAAGTTTTAAATACAAATCGCTAGCATTAAGAAAACATTGACTAATTGTGGGAATTGAGCCTATTGGCTAGATTTTCTCTGGGGATGGGAGGTGGGGGAAGGGGTGGAATGATGGTAACCATCAATGGCCAAGACACTCAATGCAGTTGATGGATGAAGATGTCCTCAACGGAGGGATAAACAACCACCATGAAAATCACGTAAAGCATACGAAGTGATAATTGGCAGTTGTTTTTTTTAAATCACATTTGGAAAAGTTGCAACTCTCCATGAAAAATAATAGAATTGGCAAAAACTACAACAGTCTGGAATTCTAAAGTATGCCACTGATATTGATGAGCTAAATATAAAAACGTTTTAAGCAAAAATACCCTAGCATACCTTGCTATGAGGATCCGCAAACATCCTAGTGAAGATTTCACACAATCTTTTCAATTCAACACGACTGTTGAGAAGAGAATAATTATGGATTAGCTACACAATACTACACAAATTGCAAACACAATGTAGACTTATTAATCTCTCTACCTTAATGACCGTTGGTTCTTCAGTAAGTTCTGTAAGCCTAGCAGGCCCTCTTTCCTTTCTGAAAAATTGGTGCTTGCACAGCGATTAAGGACCTCAGCTACATCTTCAGTCTGTCGCATATATGTAGGAATGCTGCCGTTTCGAGAACTGTAGGAACGCTCAGAGCAGACGCTGGATGCGTCACTGTTGGCATCATCATCTGAATACATTCCATACGATTCATACCTTCTCCTTGCTGGCTTTTTCTGTAATGTAACAGGATTTATTATATACCTTCACTTTTTTTTAATATCAGCTTATCTACAATGAAATAAATGATTGAAAGTTCATTTGTCTTTCTTTCACAGTAAGGTTAAGTTAAAGCCAATAATCACGATTCAGTTCCTTGTTGTCTCCGGGTAGTTTACCCTCAGGTGCCACCGAGTTCACTTGCACAATAAGCAAAATAGATGCCTGCAAATTAGTCTAATTCTATCAAATGATATAACTCCTAAATGATGGGTAATACTATTCTTATCCACCACTGTCCCATGAGCTCATGTGATCATACGCATAAATAAACAGCACATAACGGCATTGTTCTCCAGAAATTAGACAATTAGTTTGACTTTGTAGAACATCAAAATACTTTTAGAATTTAGAAAAAGATTTTTCTGGAACAATACCTTCGAGACCACTATGTTCCACAAATGTAATTAATCCTGCAACATTGGTCATATGTTTATACTCTACCTTCTGTGGCAAGCTTCACAAGATGGATGAGAAGTGTTACCAAAAAGATAACCTATGTGTGCAAGTGGAAGATGTGGGCATGGTTCTTGATGAATACTTTGTGTTTGTTTTCACAAAAGAGGGGGACGATGCAGAGAATGTAGTTAAGGAGGAGGAGTGTGAAATATTGGATGGGATAAACATGGTGAGAGAGGAAATATTAGGGGATTAGCATCTTTGAAAGTAGATAAATCACCAGGTCCGGATGAAATGTATCCCAGGCTGCTAAGAGAAGCAAGGGAGGAAATAGCAGAGGCTCTGACCATCATTTTCCAATCCTCCCTGGCTACAGGCATGGTGCCGGAGGATTGGAGGACTGCTAATGTTGTACCGTTGTTTAAAAAGGGAGAAAGAGATAGGTCGGTCAATCTAACCTCGGTGGTGGGTAAATTATTGGAATCGATTCTGAGGGACAGCATAAATCGTCATTTAGAAAGGCACAGGTTAATCAAGGACAGTCAACATGGATTTGTTAAGGGAAGGTCATGTCTGATGAACTTGATTGAATTTTTTGAGCAGGTAACAAGGAGGATCAATGAGGGTAACACGTTTGATGTAGTCTACATGGATTTTAGCAAGGCTTTTGACAAGGTCCCACACGGCAGACTGGTCAAAAACGGAAAAGCCCATGGGATCCAAGGGAAAGTAGCTAGTTGGATCCAAAACTGGCTCAGTGGCAGGAAGCAAAGAATAATGGTTGACTGGTGTTTTTGCAACTGGAAGGCCGTTTCCAGCGGGGTCCCTTGCTTTTTATGGTATGCATTAATGATTTAGCCTTGAATGTGGGGGGCTTGATCAAAAAGTTTGCAGATGATACAAAAATTGGCCATGTAATTGATAGTGAGGAGGAAAGCTGTAGACTGCAGGAAGATATCAATGGACTGGTCAGGTGGGCAGAAAAGTGGCAAATGGAATTCAATCCAGTGAAGTGTGAGGTAATGCACATGGAGAGGGCAAACAAGACAAGGGAGTACACAATAAATGGGAGGATACTGAGAAGTGTAGAGGAACAAAGGGACCTTGGAGTGCACGTCCACAGATCCCTGAAGGTAGCAGGACAGGTAGATAAGGTGGTTAAAAAAGGCATACAGGCTATTTTCCTTTATTAGCCGAGGCATAGAGTATAAGAGAAGGGAAGTGATGCTGGAACTGTATAAAACATTGGTTAGGCCACAGCTTGAACACTGCGTACAGTTCTGGTCACCACCTTACAGGAAAGATGTGATTGCACTAGAGAGAGTACAGAGGAGATTTATGAGGATGTTGCCAGGGCTGGAGAATTTTAGCTATGAGGAAAGATTGGATAGGCTGGGGTTGTTTTCTTTGGAACAAAGGAGGCTGAGGGGAGATTTAATTGAGGTATATAAAATTATGACTGGACTACATACAGTGGATAGGGAGGACCTTTTTCCCTTCGGAGAGGGGTCAGTGACCAGGGGGATAGATTTAAAGTAACTGGTAGAAGGATTAGATGGGAGCTGAAGAGAAATTTTTTCACCTAGAGGGTGGTGGGGTCTGGAACTCATTGCCAGGGTAGTAGAGGCAGAAACCTTCAACTCATTTAAAAAGTACTTGGATGTGCACTTGAAGTGCTGTAACATACAGGGCTATGGACCAAGTGCTGGAAAGTGGGATTAAGCTGGACAGCTCTTTTTCGGCCGGCACGGACACGATGGGCCGAATGGCCTCCTTCCGTGCCGTAACTTTCTATGATTCTATGAGGTATTGTTTCGCAACAACAGGAATGTTTTACCATATAACACACATTGTATTAGTCTAGCACTAAGGTGGAGCTGCGTTTAACTAGCTTTCCCCTTTAAGGTCACAAAATCTAATTGCTATAAATAGCTACATCCTGAGATCAATTAAAGGTTAATTGGCATTGTGGAAAGAACCTTGTAGATTAATTGTTCCTTGTAATTCTCAGGCTCCAGGTCAGAAGGATGCAGCAGGAAGATGCTTTTGGTTCATTGTTAA
Organism: Heptranchias perlo; assembly: GCF_035084215.1. Lineage (NCBI taxonomy): Eukaryota > Metazoa > Chordata > Chondrichthyes > Hexanchiformes > Hexanchidae > Heptranchias > Heptranchias perlo. The sequence goes on from NC_090327.1 coordinate 99,538,358, forward strand.
ATTCCCTCTCTGTCCAGTTCGAATTTATTGCTGTTGCATCAATATGAGCCAATCAAGGTGGTGGGGTCTGGAACTCACTGCCTGAAAGGGTGGTAGAGGCAGAAACCTTCAACTCATTTAAAAAGTACTTGGATGTGCACTTGAAGTGCTGTAACACTTTCACCTGACCCACTAGACACATTTTCAAATGATTGTTACTTTATTATGTTAATTACCTCCTCAACAGAATGATGTGAAAAGATCTGCCAAGTTACAGCATTACAGAAGGATTCCTTCAATACACATTTAATAAATGTAATCTGTGTTCAAAGTGTAAGAAAAGAGCTGTGCTCCCTTGGGCAACTGAGCCTGACAGACCATGAAGGTCTGGGCTCTTTTTAGCAGTGTAGCAGTATAGCCCACTGGTGGAATACAGGACTGATTCCAACACCTGCAGGGCTGAGAATGACAAGTTAACAGTATAATAGTGAAAATATAAAACATCCTTCCTAGGCTCCTTCCCAGCTTCAACTCACATCGACTAAGTCCACGTGAATAATACCTCTTGCATCTTGGAGTTTTTGACCATTTTATCATGGAAGGATTCTAGTGTGATTAATGGTTACATTTAAGTTAAAGGTTTGAAATCCAGCTTGGAACTAATTATGTTACTTCAAATACAGTACATATATTCATTAAGATATTAAGTCATGCTGTTCAATTCAATTCTTGAACAATGTAGCTTGGTGCTTTCAGCACAACATACATTACTTCATTGAAAAACAGTCTTGGAAAGAAGAATATCTCTACCTTACTCCGTATGTCTCCAAGGAGCTGATAGCAATTTTTGGAAAGAAAAATCAAGAACAGTGAAACGATGTTTTGTTAGTAGTATTTATTGTTTCAGCCAGTTATGAAGCAAGTTAATGAAAGCACAACCAACAGAAGCAACAAACAAAAAAGTGGGGATTCAAAGAGCTGCATATACAGACATATGAAAATGATAAAGCTCTCATACACACCCCATTTTGAAACATAAATTAGCTCCAGTAAACCTGAATTTGTAGAGAAAGTGTAGAAATGTAGATGCTCAAAATTATAATCTAAACCCATCTTTTTGTATAGCCTTCTCATTATCAAAGATGTTATCCACCACATACCTTATTTAATGATGATAAAAGGGAAAAATTACCAGTTTGTGTAACAGACACAAAAGGAATATATATCTAATTTTAGGAGGTTCATGAAGCGAGGAGTCAAACATTCCTTCTTAACCGCATTGTTGAGGTTGTTGCTTCTTGTAAAATTCCAACTTTCTCTCTAAAACAGAGACTTTCAAACTGGGGTCCCTGGATTCTCTGGGGTCAACAGGGAACCCCACAAGGTCCAAAAAGTCATCAGATTTCTGTCCGTCATTCAGGCATTCCATGCGCTGAGAGCATCGTGTTGGGAGAATCCTGCATTCCATATTTTTCCAGCCCTACAACCCAATGAGGTCACTTTGCTCCTCCAAATCTGGCCTCTTGCACATTCCCGATTTTCATCGCTCTACCATTGGCAGCCGTGCCTTCACCTGCCTAGGCCCTAAGCTCTGGAATTCCCTCCCTAAACCTCTCCTCCTTTAAGTCGCTCCTTTAAATCTACCTCTTTGACCAAGCTTTTGGTCACCTGTCCTAATATCTCCTATATAAATGCAAGTTATTGTTGCTTGGTGATTTATCAACATGTGAGATATATTGTTGCATACTAACAGAAAACTTTTTCTGTGATGATTGCCCAATTTTCCCTTGGGTAGCTGACAGCGTCTTTTAAAAGATAGGACAAGAGTTCTTGGGGAGTATGTCAATATTTGGAGGGGATCCTTGGGAATGTGTCAATATTTGTACTGGGACCAGCCAACAGGAAAGTTTTAAAACCACTTTGCTTAAGAACATAGTTTTCAGTCAGGAGAGCTCTATAAAGCTTTGTTTAGTTGCTCTCCCAATGGCTAAGAGTTTAGCTGATCAGTAGCCGAGCTATACAGACCGAAAAAGGTCCCATGTTCAACACCTGATCTGTGCTGAGTTAGCTGTAGCCAAGGCTGCAAGAAAGCTACAATTGGCCACGGAAGCCCTGGGTTAAGGAGGGGAAAGTAATGACCAAAATCTCTTGCTCATGGAAATTATCTTGTGACCCTTCCGAGAAGTCTTAATGTGCAGATGGACAACCGGTGAGGACAGGTTCAAGTTTGGCTGCGATGCAGCCAATGTCCTGCCAAATTCATTGTCAAGATTCAAACATGAATAGCCACTTGGAGGCAGTACTGGAGAGTGATCTTCCCCTGGAACTGCACCCCAACAAGGAGTCAATCCTTCAAGAAAGACAGGAAAAGGAGAAAATTGGAAGAGTTTTTTTAAAATGCTCTTTTTAAGGATCTGGTGGACACCAGAAATCCAAATCCAAGAAGTAATGAACTTGTATTTATATAACACCGTTCCACTTCCTCAGAAACACCTCAAAGTGTTTCACTTACAATTAATTACTTTCAAGTGACTGTCATGTAGACAAATGTGATCGCTGCTTTGCGCACAGCAAGATCCCCCCAAACAGCAATGAGACCAATGACCAGTTAATCATTTGTTTAATGGATATGACTGAGGGAAGTGTGTTAGCCAGGACATAGGAGAACTCCCTTCTTCAAATAGCAGCTACTTTGAAAGATGGCACCTCTACAATACAGCACACCCTCAGTTTTGCGCTGAAGGGTCAGCCAGGAATTATGTGTTCATGTGCTGGCGGGGGTTGAATCCCAATATTCTGTGAGGGGATGTGGTATCTACTGAGCCAGAAACACCTAATTTAGGCATGACCCTCTGAAGCAAGGTACTCTGAGCAACAAACCTTGTATCCCTGTATCAAGCGCATCCACTATACACTGATATTTTAGTTTGTGGTCTATATCCAACCATCTACCAGTGGGAGTACCAGGACAATAATTGGCTCCAGTTCTGGCTGAATAAGATGCCAACAAATATAGTGTTGGTCACAGCTCTGGACCCCACTGATTTGTTTTCCTACTAATCTGCAAACTCTTTCAAATGAGTTCCAATATTTTCATTTTTATATCAGAATCTTTCCTGGGTTCCTTTTCAGTTGTGCAGGTGTATGCTTTGACATTTCCTTCTTGATTATTGATATCTGCTAACACTACTTTAGCAACCCACAACAAACCCTGGTTGTAAAATTGGAAGCAGCAACATGCACTTCTAGGGGACAAAAGTCAAGCTTTAGTTGAGAGACCACAGACAACAGTGGCAGCAAATCAGCATGGCCCAAGCCAACAGCCCAAAACAAGCTAATACTGGAGGAGTCCACACAGGAAACAGTTAGTGTACTGGGCCGTTAGTTTTTTCCAGTTTGCTATGATAAGCAACTTGTCACAGCTCTGCTGAACAGGAGCAAGGGGTGCAAGCAGTCATGGAGTGACGCTTCTACATAGGAAGCTGCTGCTGATGGAGGAGAAGAATTGAGGGGGCAATAAAGGATTGGAGATTATGCACAGCACAGGCAGGATAGGGCAATTCACAAGACTGATATTAGAAGCTCTGTAAAGAATACTGTTTCTGTGATTACCCCAATACAACAATTGAGCTGTTCTCTAATATATGGAGAATAATGAATGACATAATATTTTGCATCATATCAGTAGCCTTTTAAAAGAAAGACACTCATCAGAGTTCAGATGATTAATGGCAAATAAATGGCCATATAACTTAGCAGTACGTACCAAAGCATCTGCAACAGCTTCCTCTACATCAGATCCTGTGTTGAGAACTCGCATGGCACTCACTGATGCAGACAATCTACTGGACTGATTAAACCCATAGCGATCGGACCCTGCTATTTCATCAGCAAGAAACAAAAGCAACTTTAAGCACTTATCAACAAAATAAATATCACATTTCTGAACACTCTTCAAGGAATCAAAATATGAAAGGATCACTGAAAAATGTGTTCAAACAGAACAAAAGATCACATGCATAATGGCTTGTGATATAAGTAAATGCTGTAAATCAAGAGAGCAAATAGAAAAAACTTAGAAGGTTTCTGCCGATCCTATCAGTTTACACAGGACAGTGTTATTTTAAATGATATTAATGCTGCAGAGTTTTTCTTTAAAAAATATTGCTATGCAGGGTGATACAGATGTGATGCTGCTCATTAAATCTATTAATTCACTGGTGCAAACAAAAAGGGTTAATAGCAAAACCGCATCAGTAACCTCTGCAAAAGCTATATTTTTATCTTTAATTTTCTCAGATTTTAGTTTCATTGCAATTATTTTCAATATATGTGGGGTGACTCCCATCTCTGCCCAGTGTGCATACTCTATTGGAGCTACAGAGACCCAGGGTGCAGATATATCGATCCTGACAGGAAGAAGTGCAAGTAGAAACGGCCATTAAAAAGGCAATGGGACTTTGGATTTTATACACACGGGGGCGGTGACTATTAAAGCAAGGCGTGATGTTGAAGTTGTACAAGACATTGGTTAGTTCACAATTGAAGTACTGTGTGCCATTAGGATATTAGAGCCACGGAAATGGTACAGTGAAATTCACTAGAACGATAACTTAAATGTTTTTTTTAACGTTTGTCTGTTAGAACATTTTTTGAGCATTGTAGTTATGAAAAAAGGCTCAATTAATTGGGGAACTTTCTTTCTCCCCCACCATCGGAACAGAGCTGGGTAAGGTTTCAAAACTCTAAAAGGATTTGAGAGGGCAAATAGTGAAAGATTGTTTCTATTAGTTGGATTCATATTAAGGGGCATAAACTGAAGATTATTAAAAGAGCAAAGGGGAAAGTTAGAAGTGATATCAGAAAGCACATCTTCACACAAAGGGTAGTGGAAATCTGGAATTCCAAAAAGCTGTTGAGGCTAGGTCAACTGAAAATTTCAAAACTGAGATTGATAAGATTTTTGTTGTATTAAGGATTACGAACCAAGGCGGGTAGATGGAGTTAAGATACAGATCAGCCATGATCTAATTGAATGGTGGAACAGGCTCGAGGGGCTGAATGGCCGATTCCTGTTGCTATGTTTTCACTCAGTCAGTTATTAGAATGGATTATTTTACAACAAATGGCTACTGCTGCAGAAACTGTAATACCATTTAAAAAAGAATTAGATAAACATTAGAAAAAGAATACATGCAACAAAATGATCTGGGGAATTTAAATTACATGTGATAGCTTTAGTTGATAAGTGTGAAGCGCCTGAATGATCTCCTTCTGTGCTGTAATTTCTATGATTCTAAGTGTAAGAATGTGTAAAGATCCCAGAGTCTGAGCTATAGAGGGGGAGAGATAGATAGATTGACAAATTATCCACACCGGAAAGAACGTTAGATTTGTTAAATTTCTGAATTTTTTTTAACATACAAAAAGTACAAGAATCTCTGCAGCAATATACACATTTAAATAACACTGTAACCGAAGTGAGGTCTTCAAAAATATAATTACCAGTTTGGTGAGAAAATAAGGATGACAAAAATGTTCTTTGTGGATACAGATTTAGGAACATGCCAACCAAAAAAAAATGTCAAATTGAAAAGTTTGCACAGACAACGTTGGCATGCTGTTACCCCATCTTTCACCTGAAGTTGAGTATGTGTCTGAGGTGTAGAGAGCACCAGTTGATCTGGAATGATGTCTGGAGGCTGTAAGTATAGGATGACACAAACCCTGTCTATTACCATGGCAAGCCTTGCATTACAGGCAAATATTAATTTGAATGCAAAGCTTTCACCACTCTGATAAAAATAGCACGAATCAACAGAAATAAGTAGGTCAAAATGCTGCTAACACTGGTTCTAAAAATAAATGCAGAGATTACATGCAATTCTACTTTCATGTCATCTTGAAAGTCAAGAATCACCACAACTAGAACTATATATCCCTTCTTCCATCGCTCTTGGGTGCGACACTGAAAATCCTACTCCCCTCCATCATACATCAAAGCAAGTTTATCCAGTGAGTCGTGACGATCCCCAGTCAATGGTGATTTTAGCTGGGGCAGTGTTACAGGCACTGTAGATGGCTGCGGCATTCCTAGAATGGGGAGGGGACAGTCAGCCGGGGTTCTTGCTCAATTGCCATCAGCAAGTCTGTCCATTTGGATGTTTGGTGAGGACAAGATTGAGCTTGGCTATGATAGCCTATATGGGTAATTAGCCTGCTGACACTCCCCAAGGCTCACACATGAATAATGACCACTTGGATGAAGTAATGGAGGGTGACCATCACCCATGAAATCATAAGCCCAGGAGGTAATGTCTTCAGAGTAGGAGGAGAGAAAATTGCTGAGATTAAAAAAAAACTAACACTAATTACAAGATTAAGGCAGATACATTTGACCAATGAGAAAATTGCTGCACAGTTGTCATAATTTTAAATTGCACCATCTTCTGCAGCAAAATCATGGTGCATTGCTTTGAATACTGGTACTTACATGGTTTGCTAAAATGCAGAGTACCTTTTAAACACTAATAATTCCAACCAATTCAGTCAGTAAGCTATATTTAGCTGGCTTCATTACATCTTAACAATCCAACAGCCTAATTGTTTTGACCTAAATCTGTGCTTGTGATATTAATAAAAAGAGTGCAATAAATAAAAGAGTTAATGCATAACTACTACCTACCATGTTTATCCCACTCATAAGACAAGATTTTATGTCAATGTATTTTATGAATATCTGTGCACATTATGTTCTCAGCTGAAGGCTCTCTTAACTCTATGATTTCTATCTGTAACAACTTCTGTTTTTGTTGAGAAGGTTTTCTTTATTTTTTTGGATTTTAAATTACTGCCAACATATTACCAGGATAAGTTCAGGCCGTCATAGGGACAATTATGGAAGCTATATTCCTCTAAGATTTTTGAGCTTGTGAGGCTGAGCTATCAATCAGAGATTACGCAAGTTGCACTGTACAAAAAGCGCACCCTCCTACGCACCCTTTCATCAAGAGAATCAAAGAAACACTTCAAAGTGGATCAAAAATGGTAAAAATCATTTTCAAGGAATAAAAATGAATTCCCCATGGATTCGATAGTGCACAGAGAATGCTTTCAGTTTGGAGAATGAAGACCATCTTACCAGGTTGACCACTGCCATATTCATTCACACCAGGATAACAATCAAGATACTTATTATTATGTAAAGCTACATGCACAGTGAACAAAATAGGACAGAAAAAAAAAATTAGTTTGCCTTCCTCTTTCCTACGATGAAATTATTTTGATTTGTTTTTGGGTCCCATGCTTCATTCCTTTATAAAGCATTCCATCTCCTTTAAAATTGTCATATCTCAATACTTAAAGTTGAAACTGTTTATTAGATGCATATGTAAAACATATATGTAACATAAAAAAACTTTCACAACTCTAACTAATCTGTGCAAACTCAAAACAAAGCTAACCAGAAACAATAAGCCCTCCCAACCCAAGGAAAAATACCCATTACAGTCACACCCAGTTATATCCTTATTTTTACAGACCATTAAAAACCTGGAAAATGTGAGTTTGGACAGTCCTTTTATGGTAATCATGAAGTTTCAATACATTTCAAAATCCTCTTCATATATAGATCTGTAACTAGTTTAGTTAGTGCTTCATGAACATTATAAAATGGACATCCAGGTAAAAATGAATCTGATTTGTGCATAATTGCTGACAAGTATAATCTTACCAATAAAAAATCCAATCTTATCATTGAAAAATCTATCAGCATACTCAAGTGTTAAATAAAAAAAGCTCTGCTTGTAAAACCTCATCCATTCAACTACCTTGTATAAACAGTTCCTTTTCAGTTTTGTGCAAGGCCAAATGAATCGAAGTACAAGAAATGAGCTACTTTGTAATATTGCTGCACCTTCTGCAATCTGCACAGAATAGACACGACCCCAGAAACGGGCCCAGTTTTCTTTTCAGTGCCTTTACCAGTCACTGAACCTGCTGCAGGCTATCTAACCACAAGGTAGCCGATGTACTGTAACAGTGCCACTCTGTTTTGCACAAATATTCATTGAATTATTAAGTATCAAGGTGTAACGTTACTATGAATCTTATCAATATAACATATAAGTTACACAAGACATGCTATAATGCAATGAAACTGGTTAAATCCCTTCCAGCCCAAAAGGTCCAATATTTAATGCTTCAATGAAACGCAACAGCTGAAGGTCAGTGCAAGAAAAGGGAATCACACTAAATATTTCACTGATAATGAAAAACTATCGAAAGGATGGAACTTTAAAGAAATGATCTCAAAGTCGAACCTTAAAATGACAGTACAACAGATAGAGAATACCTATTTTTGATGCATTTTACCATGCTAAGTAAAATATGTTGATTTTAAAAAAGTATTAAGCCACTTTGTTTAGGTTCAAATTGGCTATCCAATACAAACAGATTTATGTCTGTTCGAAACATTGACAGGTGGTTTGCAAATGCAAATAAAGTTAATCATGAATTGCATCTGATGGCTCAATTTCGTACCACATGAAAAACAACAAGTACCAGTAACAATTATCGATTTAGGGTTGCTAGTACGTGAAATTGTACATATATCTGTCACTATCAGTCAAAAATTAGCAATTAAAAAATAAATAAAACACCTTTTAAAGCACAATAGCTTCCACCGCGATAGCAATATCTCAATGTGCTTCCATTTTTTAAAATCAACTAATAGAAAAAAATGGCAGTATTCTTGTTCAACAATCTCAATAGACTGACAAGATCCTTGTAATTTCACAAGCTTTCGAATTTTTGGAGCCAGTAAAAGTCAATCCTTTGATGATTAGATTTATTCAACTAAACAGTGCTACAATACGTTTTCCTGCTTCACAACATTCAGCATTGAAAACTTACATGCTATATTTTTAAAATTGGAAAGATTTTCAGTATAGTAACTGTTAAATTAAACTGATGAGTATTGCAGGCTATCAGTTGACTGACAAAAAAATGATGGAGAATAATGGAATAATGGAGAAATTCTTGGCTGGAAGACATTTAACTTGCATTTTAACAAGCAGATACCAAATTCACCAAAGCATACAGCAAATGCAATGAAACTATCTTGATGCATAGTCATGAAGTAATTAAGATGCTCAATGTTGCAGGTTAAACTACTGGAAGTGAATAAAAAGAGGGTGTTCTACAATGAATACTAAATGGAAAAGGACAATGCAGCCAAACAGAACCACCAGCTGGAGGGCAATGGAGGAGAAATGGGTAGCCATGCATTAAGTAAGGACTCCTTGTACTTACCAAGTGGAGTAAAGGATCGAACAGGACTGGTGTCCCTGCTGCTTTCACGGCTGGCGTCCCGGCTGCAGCCCTGACTCACACTAGGTCGAGGGATACGGCTGCCTCGAACTAGCAGGGATCAGGATGGGCATAGAGCAGCACAATTACTAAAAATAAAGATACTGAAATATTCTTCTCATAATCATTAAGCATCCACTTTCAAGACTGTAGCCTCAAGATTTCAAAACTGAAGACACGAATGTACAGTGATGTCCTCTTGTCTCATTTTAAAATACTTATGGTCTGCATTTTCCTTCAATTGGGCAATAATGTTGCAACCAGCATTTAATTCACCAACTTACCATTATGGTTATTTCATACCAACTGGTCGTAATGACCAGATTAAAATACAGCAATTGACTAGCTTAGGAAAATAGCCAATGCCTGTGGTAAAGCGATAATCCAGATTGGTGAAGTGAGATCAGGTTTCAAAAACCAAAACTTGCTTTTGCACGCTCCTTGCTACTAAAAAAAAGAGCCATTGCAAAACGTGGAATATTGCCCATTAAAGATAGGACTCTAGGCATATCTAAGAAACAAAAAAGTTATTTTCTTTAAATTAGCAGCATAGAGTTTTGACCACCTTCTCGTTGGCCTTGTATCCTGACATTCAATAAATAAAATCAGAAGGTGGGCCAGTAATTCTACAAGTTTGTTCCATTTACCCTATCATGCATGCCTTCAGTGATTCTCATCAAGATTAATGCCAACAGGAAAATCATTTGGGCAGAGGCAACCATAACATAGTAAAGTTTCAAATAATGATTGAGAACAGCATAAATAAGACAAAGGCCAAAGTAATAGATTGGATTAAAGCTAATTTTGAGGGGAAGAGAATGGAACGAAGGAAAGTAAACTGGAAACAAATTTCGACAGACGAAGAGATAGAACAACAGTGGGAAATATTAAAAACTTTGATCAATAAGAGGTCAGGAGAAATATATTCCTCTAAAAGACAATAACAAACTAGCCAATTATGAAAGACCATGGATGAATAAAGAGATAAGGGTAAAATTGAAACTAAAGAAAAAGGCTTACAATAAGTACACAGACAATAAAGGAGAGGATGATAAAAGGGAATACGAAGAAGTTAGGAAAGAAGTCAAAAATAATTAGGAAAGCAAAGAGGAACTACAAAATTCAATTATCAAGGAATATAAAAAGAAATAGTAAAGTATTCTACAGACACATAAATAACAAAAGAAAAATCAGGATAGGGATAAGGGATGCACAAGATAAACTCACAGGTAATGACAGCGAATTGGCAGAAATATTGAAGTTACTTTGTCTCAGTATTTACCAGGGAGACTAACAAAGTGGGCAGGACATTAGAAGGAGAGATCAAAAAACATATACAGAAAGACATTTAAGATAGACTGGGGGTGGGGGGGGTGCAGATAAATGATAAACTATTCAAACTTAGAGAGGATAAGACCACTGGTCCAGATGGATTGCATCTGGGCATATTAAAAGTTAGGGAAGAGGTAGCAGAGGCACTATTACATATATATAAAAATTCATTAGAAAAGGGAATAGCACCAGAGGACCGGGGACAGCTGATGTTCTATCTCCTTTTTAAATATAGGAATAACAAGTCCAGGGAACGACAGACCAGTTAGCTTAACGTCGGTGGTAAGAAAGGTAATGGAATCTTTATTCAAAGATGCAATAGAAAGACATCTAGAGAACGAAAATATAATATGGAACAGTCAGCACGGATTTCAGAAGAGACAGTCATGCTTGACCAACCTTATTGAATTCTTTGAATAAATAACAGAAAGAGTGGATTAGTAGATTTGGGTGTTCAAAAGGCCTTCATAACTAAGGTCAGAGCATTTGGAGTCAAGGGACAGGTAGCAGAATGGATAGCAAACTGGCTACAAAACAGAAAAGAGAGTAGGAGTTAAGGGTAGTCACTCAGACTGGCAAAAGGTGGGAAGTGGTGTTCCACGGGGATCGGTGCTGGGACCACTGTTGTTCACAATTAACATTAACGATTTGGACTCGGGAATCGAAGTACAATTTCAAAATTTGCAAACGACACCAAATTGGGGGAGTAATAAATACAAAGGAAGAATGTGTCAAAATGCAAGACGACATCAATAAACTTGCAGAAGGCGCATGTAATTTTCAAATGAATTTCAATATAGAAATGTATGAGGTGGTACATTTTGGTAGTAAGAATAAGGAGGCCACATATTGCTTGGATAGCAAGAGTCTCAATGGGGAGGAGGAACAAAGGGATCTTGGGCACAGTTACACAAATCATTAAAAGTAGCGACGCAGTTAATAAGGCGATAAAAAAGGCAAACGAAGCACTGGGGTTCATTTCCAGAGGGACATAATTGAAAAGCAGAGAAGTTATGTTAAACTTGTATAGAACCGTGGTTAGACCACACTTAGATTGCGGTGCATAGTTCTGGTCTCCATATTATAAAAAGGATATCGAGGCATTGGAGGTGCTGTAAAAAAGATTCACAAAGATGATACCAGAACTCAGAGGATATACTTATCAAGAAAGGCTGAACAGGCTGGGGCTCTTTTCTCTAGAAAAGAGAAGGCTGAGGGGTGACCTAATAGAGGTCTTTTAAGATAATGAAAGGGTTTGATAGAGTAGACGTAGAGAAAATGTTTCCACTTGCGGGGGAGTCAAAAACTAGAGGTCATAAATACAAGATAGTCACTAATAAATCCAATAGGGAATTCAGGAGAAACTTCTTTATCCAAAGAGTGGTAAGAATGCGGAATGTGCTACCACAAGGAGTAGTTGAGGCAAATAGCATAGGTTCATTTAAAGGAAAGCTAGATAGGCACATGAGGGAGAAAAGAACAGTTTACTGTAAGGGTTAGATGAAGTAGAGTGGGAGGATGCTCCTGTGGAACATAAACGCTGGCATAGACCAGTTGGGCCGAACGGCTTGTTTCTGTGCTGTAGACTCGTATAACTCAATGTAGTTGTTACTATCAAATGAATTATTTTGCAACATCAAGCAGTAAACTTACTGCCCACAGGAAAGCCTGGGCATAAAATGAAGTTTTTTTTATTCGTTCATGGGATGTGGGCGTCGCTGGCAAGGCCAGCATTTATTGCCCATCTCTAATTGCCCTTGAGAAGGTGGCGGTGAGCTGGCGCCTTGAACCGTTGCAGTCCGTGTGGTGAAGATTCTCCCACAGTGCTATTAAGTAGGGAGTTCCAGGATTTTGACCTAGCGACGATGAAAGAATGACAATATATTTCCAAATCGGGATAGTGTGTGACTTGGAGGGGAACGTGCAGATGGTGTTGTTCCAATGTGCCTGCTGCCTTTGTCCTTCTAGGTGGTAGAGGTTTGGGAGGTGCTGTCGAAGAAGCCTTGGCGAGTTGCTGCAGTGCATCTTGTGGATGGTACACACTGCAGCCACTGTGCACCGGTGGTGAAGGAGTGAACGTTTATGGTGGTGGAGGGGTGTCAATCAAGCTAGCTGCTTTGTCCTGGATGGTGTTGAGCTTCTTGAGTGTTGTTGGAGCTGCACTCATTCAGGCAAGTGGAGAGTATTCCATCACACTCCTGATTTGTGCCTTGTAGATCGTGGAAAGGCTTTGGGGAGTCAGGTGAGTCACTCGCCGCAGAACACCCAGCCTCTGACCTGCTCTTGTAGTCACAGTATTTAAGTTTCTGGTCAATGGTGACCCCCAGGATGTTGATGGTGGGGGATTGGGCAATGGTAATGTCATTGAATGTCAAGGGGAGGTAGTTAGAATCTCTCATGTTGGAGACGGTCATTGCCTGGTACTTGTCTGGCGCGAATGTTACTTGCCACTTATCGGCCCAAGCCTGGATGTTGTCCAGGTCTTGCTGCATGAGGGCACAGATTGCTTCATTATCTGAGGGGTTGCGAATGGAACTGAGCACTGTGCAATCATCAGCGAACATCCCCATTTCTGACCCGATGATGGAGGGAAAGTCATTGAAGCAGCTGAAGGTGGTTGGGCTTACGACACTGCCCTGAGGAACTCCAGCAGCAATGTCCTGGGGCTGAGATGATTGGCCTCCAACAACCACTACCAACTTCCTTTGTGCTAGGTATGACTCCAGCCACTGGAGAGTTTTCTTCCCGATTCCCATTGACTTCAATTTTACTTGGACTCCTTGGTGTCACACTCTGTCAAATGCTGCCTTGCCGTCAAGGGCAGTGACTCTCACCTCACCTCTGGAATTCAGCTCTTTCGTCCATGTTTGGACCAAGGCTGTAATGAGGTCTGGAGCCGAGTGGTCCTGGCGGAACCCAAACTGAGCATCGGTGAGCAGGTTATTGGTGAGTAAGTGCCGCTTGATAGCAGTGTCGACGACACCTTCCATCATTTTGCTGATGATTGAGAGTAGACTGATGGGGCGGTAATTGGCCGGATTGTATTTGTCCTGCTTTTTGTGGACAGGACACACCTGTGCAATTTTTCACATTGTGGGATAGATGCCAGTGTTGTAGCTGTACTGGGCCAGCTTGGCTAGAGGCACGGCTAGTTCTGGAGCACGTCTTCAGCATTACAGCCAGGATGTTGTCGGGACCCATATCCTTTGCTGTATCCAGTGCACTCAGCCGTTTCTTGATATCACATGGAGTGAATCGAATTGGTTGAAGACTGGCTTCTATGATGGTGGGGATATCAGGAGGAGGCAGAGATGGCTCATCCACTTGGCACTCCTGGCTGAAGATGGTTGCAAACACTTCAGTCTTGTCTTTTGAACTCATATGCTGGGCTCTGCCATCATTGAGGATCAGGATGTTCATGCAGCCTCCTCCTCCCATTAGTTGTTTAATTGCCCACCACCATTCACGACTGGATGTGGCAGGATCGCAGAGCTTTGATCTGATCCGTTGGTTATGGAATCGCTTAGCTCTGTCTAAACCATGTTGCTTCTGCTGTTTAGCATGCATGTAGTCCTGTGTTGTAGCTTCACCAGGTTGGCACCTCATTTTTAAGTACGCCTGGTGCTGCTCCTGACGTGCTCTTCTACACTCCTCATTGAACCAGGGTTGATCCCCTGGCTTGTTGGTAATGGTAGAGTGAGGGCTATGCCGGGCCATGAGGTTACAAATTGTGCTGGAATACAATTCTGCTGCTGCTGATGGCCCACAATGCCTCATGGATGCCCAGTTTTGAGCTGCTAGATCTGTTCTTAATCTATCCCATTTAGCACGGTGGTACTGCCACACAACACATTGGATGGTGTCCTCAGTGTGAAGACGGGACTTAGACTACACAAGGACTATGTGATGGTCACTCCTACCAATACTGTCATGGACAGATGCATGAGGACGAGGTCGAGTAGGTTTTTCCCTCGTGTTGGTTTGCTCACCACCTGCCGCAGGCCCAGTCTGGCAGCTATGTCCTTCAGGAGTCGGCCAGCTCATTCAGTAGTGGTGCTACCGAGCGACTCTTGGTGATGGACAATGAAGTCCCCTACCCAGAGTACATTTAGTACACTTGTTTCAACTTCCACAAATCTTCCTATACATTTTTAAACGGTAATGTAAGGAAAGGGTTAATCAGATTGTCCTGAAGTCTGCTAATGTTATACTGCTATTGATATCTGTATTTATTGTATTAATATTAACCTTAAGTCTTTTCCTGTTAAGTGAGGAAGTATAAGTCAATTTAGATGTAGTGACCACTGAACTGTTGAACTAAGACTGACCTTAAAAGCAATGGTCAGTTTAGTCATTTCAGCAAACCTAATTAAAAGACATTCCAGTGCATACTGATGCATACATTACAGAAAACTTTAATCAGTTGATAACAAGTGCAGGAAAAACAATAAGTTCTGCAAAGGGAAACAGCTCCCAGTATACATCATACTTTTTAGAAGCAAGAGATTGGTACGAAATGGTACTGAATCAAAGACAGATTTATAATTAAACATTCCATTTGGTGGACTAGCAATTATATGTAACTAGAATGATACTATCGATAAGATAATAAAGTAGAGGAGTTGCACCAGTCTACAAAAAAAGAACTAGTTAAAACTAAAATTATTGATAAGGGACAAGGGAAGAACCTCATTAAAATTCACCGTATATGGGGTTGCAGTTTAACTTTTAGTATAATCATATAGTGCAGGAATGTGTGGATTGTCATGTAGAGGGGGTAAGAAAAAGGTACAAAAAGTGGGTGTTGGAACAGGTACGTAGGATTCGATAAGATCTGTTCCACCTGCATACCGAACTCGGAACCGTGATGCCTTTGAGCCCCTCAACTAAACTCGCAAGATTTTGTTGCAAGTAACGTCTTTTAAGTGTATGTTTAAGTATTATTATACATGTACTGTATACTTGATAAACAGTGAATGTCAGGTATCTGATTTAAGAATCTTATTGATTTGAGGAGTAAATTGTAATTAAGAACACCTATCCTCTGTAACAGGTTAGGTTTATCAGACGTTAACTGTAATGCAGTCATAGAATCATAGAAAGATTACAGCACGGAAAGAGGCCATTCGGCCCATCGTGTCTGCGCCGGCTCGATGCAAGAGCAATCCAGCTAGTCCCACTGCCCCGCCCTGTCCCCGTAGCCCTGCAAAATTTTTCCTTTCAAGTACTTATCCAGTTCCCTTTTGAAAGCCATGACTGAATCTGCCTTCACCACCCCCTCCGGCAGTGCATTCCTGATCCTAATCACTCTCTGTGTAAAAAATTTTTTCTTCATAGCACCTTTGGTGCTTTTGCCAACCACCTTAAATCTATGTCCTCTGCTTCTTGACCCTTCTGCCAATAGGAACAGTTTCTCTCTATCTACTCTATCGAGATCCTTCATGATTTTGAATACCTCAATCAAATCTCCTCGCAACCTTCTCTATTCCAAGAAGAACAACCCCAGCTTCTCCAGTCTATCCACGTAACTGAAGTCCCTCATCCCTGGAATCATTCCAGTAAATCTCTTCTGCACCCTCTCAAAGGCCTTTACATCTTTCCTGAAATGTGGTGCCCAGAACTGGACACAATACTCCAGTTGTGGCCAAACCAGTGTTTTATAAAGTTTCATCATGATTTCCATACTTTTGTACTCTATGCCTCTATTTATAAAGCCCAGGATCCCTGCTTTCTCAGCCTGCCCTGCCACGTTCAACGATTTGTGCACATATACACCCAGATCTCTCTGTTCCTGTACCCCTTTTAGACTTGTGCCCTCTAGTTTATATTGCCTCTCCTCAATCTTCCTACCGAAATGTATCACTTTGCATTTTTCTGCATTAAATTTCATCTGCCACGTGTCTGCCCATGCCACCAGCCTGTCTATATCCTCTTGAAGTCTATCACTATCCTCCTCACTGTTTACTACCCTTCCAGGTTTTGTGTTATCTGCAAATTTTGAAATTGTGCCCTGTACACCCAAGTCGAAGTCATTAATATATATCAAGAAAAGCAGTGTACAGTGGTGTCCCCCACTGTACACCTCCCTCCAGTCCGAAAAACAATCATTCATCACTACTCTGTTTCCTGTCACTTAGCCAATTCTGTATCCGTGTTGCTACTGCCCCCTTTATTCCATGATGATAAGCCTACCATGTGGCACTTTATCAAATGCCGTTTGAAAGTCCATATACACCATATCAACTGCATTGCCCCCATCTACCCTCTCTGTTACCTCATTAAAAAACTCTACCAGGTCAGTTAAACACAATTTGCCGTCAACAAATCCGTGCTGGCTTTCCCTAATCAATCCACACTCATCCAAGTGACTGTTAATTCTGTCCCGGATTATCGTTTCTAAAAGTTTCCCCACCACCGAGGTTAAACTGACTGGCCTATAGTTGCTGGGTTTATCCTTACACCCTTTTTTGCATA